>NC_086445.1:32248809-32848809 GCF_028390025.1 Pseudophryne corroboree | reverse complement strand
GAAACTCCACCGTAGGAAACTTCTTGGATTCACACCAAGACACAAACTTTTTCCAAATCCGGTGGTAATGCTTAGACTTTACTCCCTTCCTAGCCTGTATCAGGGTAGGAATGACTTTTTTCAGAATGCCTTTCCGAGCTAAGACCTTCATGCTCTCAAACGTAGCCATGGTAAGTCTAGATAAATGAATGGCCCCTGTTAAAGAAGGTCCTCACGAAGAGGAAGAGGCCTTGGATCCTCCAGCAGTAATTCCAGAAGATCCGCGTACCAAGCCCTTCGTGGACAGTCAAGAGCAATGAGGATCGCCTGAACTCTTGTTCTTTTTATTAGTTTGAGAATCCTTGAGATGAGTGTAAGTGGAGGGAACACATACACTGATTGGAACACCCATGGAGTTACCAGTGCATCCATTGCCACTGCCTGTGGGTCTCTCAACCTGGAAAAGTACCTCCGAAGCTTCTTGTTTAGGCAAGAGGCCATCATGTCTACCTGAGGTACACCCCATCAGCGAACACCTCTGGGTGGAGGCCCCATTCTTCTGGATGGAGATCGTGTCTGCTGAGTAAGTCCGCTTCCCAGTTGTCCACTCCTAGAATGAAGCTAGCCGACAGCTCCATCACGTGCTTTTCTGTCCAGAGGAGGATTCTTGTTACCTCTGACATTGACGCTCTGCTCTTCGTTCCACCCTGAAGGTTTATGTAGGACACTGTTGTTACATTGTCCGATTGAACCTGAATGGATTGATCTTGCAGAAGATGTGCCACTTGTAGAAGGCCGTTGTATATGGCTCTTAGTTCCAGAATGTTTATCGGAAGGATGGGTTCCAGACTTGACCACTTTCCTTGGAAGTTTTCACCTTGGGTGACTGCTCCCCAACCTCTGAGACTTGCATCCGTGGTTAGAAGGATCCAATTCTGAATCCCGAACCTGCGGCCCTCGAGAAGGTAAGAAGTTTGCAGCCACCAGAGGAGTGAAATTCTGGCTTTCGGCGACAGGCATATCCGCTGGTGCATGTGAAGATGTGATCCCGACCATTTGTCCAGGAGATCCAGTTGGAAGGACTGTGCATGGAATCTTCCATACTGTAGAGCCTGCTTTTTTTCAGCAGATTGTCCAGATATGGAATTATGTTCACTCCCTGCTTGCGGAGGAGTAGCATCATCTCTGTTATGACCTTGGAGAACACCTTTGGTGCTGTGGAGAGGCCAAATGGCAGCGCCTGGAACTGATAGTGACAGTCCAGCAGCGCAAACCTTAGATAAGCCTGGTGAGGCGGCCAGATTGGAACGTGAAGGTACGCATCCTTGATATCCAGGGACACCGGGAATTCCCCCTCCTCCAGACCTAAGATCACCGCTCTCAGAGACTCCATCCTGAATTTGAATTCCCTCAAGTAGGAGTTCAAGGACTTTAGGTTTAATATAGGTCATACCGAACTGTACGGTTTTGGTACCACAAACAGGTTTATGTAATAACCCTTGTGTTTTAGATGAGGTGGAACTGGAACAATAACATTTGTTTGAACCAATTTTTGAATGGCTTCCTGTAGGATAGCACTTTCTATCAGCGAAGCTGGTAAGCCTGATTTGAAGAATCTGTGAGGTGGGAGTTCCTGAATCTCCTGTCTGTACCCCTGGGTAACAATATCTTTTACCCAGGGGTCTAGGAAAGAGAACGGAGAATGCCCTGATGTGACTGAAATCTTTTAGTCTTGCTCCCTCCTGTCCAATCACCAGACTGGGAGGTCCACCATCATGCTGAAGACTTGGAGGAAGCAAAACCTGGCTCCTGTTCCTGGGAACCTGCTGGTGCAGGTTTTCTGGATTTCCCCCGACCTCCTCTAAAAAAAGTGTAAGGGGGTTTGGACTTTTTAACTTTTGCGATCCAATAGGAATGCATTGTAGATGTAGGATAAGATTTCCTAGTCAGCGGTGTTGCTGAAGGAAGTAAGGTTGACTTACCCGCAGTTGCCATGGAGATCCACACATCCAATGCTTCCCTACACAGGGGGGGGGGGGGGGGGGGTGTGAAGGGTAGGTTCTCCACACTTTTCTTGGATTCCTCATCCGCAGACCATTGGCGCAGCCAGAGTCCTCTACGTGCCGAGACAGCCATGGAAGAAGCCCCTGCATTAAGCAGGCCAAAGTCCTTCATGGCCTCCACCATGAAACCTGCAGAATCCTGTATGTGACGTAAAAACATTTCCATGTCACTCTTATCCATAGTATCTAATTCCTCTAGTAATGTGCCTGGCCACCTTACTATGGCTTTAGAAATCCATGCACAAGCAATAGTGGGCCTTAAAGCTACGCCTGGAGCTGTGTATAGTGATTTCAGCGTAGTCTCAATCTTGCGGTCAGCCGGTTCATTCAAAGCGGTTGAACCAGGGACAGGTAAAACCACCTTTTTAGACAACCTAGATACAGAAGCATCTATTATAGGCGGGTTTTCCCACTTTTTCCTGTCCTCTACAGGGAAAGGAAAAGCAATGAGAACCCTCTTTGGGATCTGGAACTTTTTCTCTGGTTTCTTCCAGGTTTTTTCAAACAGGGAGTTAAACTCCTCAGAAGCAGGGAACGTAAGGGAGTATTTCTTATTTTCTGCAAAATAAGCCTCCTCCACCTGCTCAGGTACTTTCTCAGTAATGTGCAAAATGTCCCTAATGGCCTCAATCATTAATTGCACCCCCTTAGCAAGGGATGCATCACTCCTTGTATATCGCCCTCACCGTCCCCTGTATCAGAGTTGGTATCTGTGTCAGCCTGCATTATCTGGGCAAGAGCACGCTTTTTTGGATATGTAGTAGGGGTCACAGATGAGGTATTGGCAGCTGAACACTTCAAAACCTTTACAGAATTCCTCAAAACCTGCGTTTCTTTCTCAGTATGTGACATCCTAGATGAAATCTGTGATATAATTCCCCTTAAAGAATCCACCCATGGGGGTTCAGATTCAGAGGGCTGGGAAATTACATTGCAATCCTGAGTACATGGAATAGACTCTTCAGGAGAAGATACACACTCTGCAGCACAAGACACAGCGTCCCTAGACATGGTAATGGGGGTTATTCTGACCCGTTTGCACGTAGCAGTTTATCGCTGTGGTGCAAATGGGTCTGGAATGCGCATGCGCGGGGACCGCAATGTGCGTGCGCGACATTGCCCAGCGACAGGGGTCGCCGGGTTACGTCGCGTCTAACAAAGGAAGCGGTTGCAGAGCCGACCGCAAAGAAGATTGACAAGAAGAAGGCGTACCTGGGCGGATCCGGACTGTTGGAGACCATTTTCGGGGAGTGGTAAGGAAAATGCAGGCATGTCCAGCAGAACGGAGGGTGGATGTCTGATGTCAAAGCTGGCTCCAGCATCGCAGAGATCGTCGCACAGAGTAAGTAGCTGCAGGGTTGGTCTACTTCTGCTTGAATTTTTTTTAGCTTAACAGGGCTGCACAAGCGATCGCAGCCCTGCCAAACTAAAATACACTCCCCCATAGGCGTGTACTAGTTGATCGCAGCAGCAGCAAATAGTTGGCTGGCTGAGATCAACTCGGAATGACCACCAATGTGAGATGTACACACACACACACACACACACACACACACACACACACACACACACACACACACACACACACACACACACACACACACACACACACACACACGTGTCAGACACAGTTTCCCCAGAGTACCTTCAGAGAGTCACAGAGTATAAGGAGCCAGCCACACAGCAAGCCAGTAGGCAGTTAATATAATAAAAGCCTGGCGCTGACTGAGTAACCTTAATAGGGTAATCAGTTCTCAAATTCACTCTCCCCCCTGTCTATAACACCCTGGTACCGCAGAGGTATGCTGGAGTTATGTGGAGGGCAGCGCTCCCTGTCAGCGTCTCCTTCTCATGATCTGCAGGGAGAAAATGGCGCTGGTGAGTGCTGGATCCGCTCTAAGGAGAAGTCCCGCCCCCTGTAATGGCGCGTCTTCCCGCACTTAGTTTTTTATACTGGCCTGAGCTAATGTGGCGCTAATAGCGGGATTAGCCCCGTTAGCACTATATGACTAGTGTAGGGTGATTGCGCTGGCTCAGGACTCCCCTCACAGCGCCGTACACAGTGTGCCGCTGAGCCTTCTGGAGCGCAGTCTGTCAGAGCTGCGCTCCAACCCTTGTGACGCCATTCCCGCCAATCTTCTTTCTTCTGGCTCTATAAGGGGGTGGCGGCCGTGCTGCGGGAGTGAGCGGTTGCCTCGTGGGCTTGCGATCAGCACTCTCAGGATCTCAGTGTCCTGTCAGCGAAGATAGAGAACCATTAACTTCTAGAGTTGGTTCCTACTCCTCCCCCCTAAGTCCCACGAATCAGGGAGGCTGTTACCAGCAGCCTTCCTGTAACCTAACAAACTCAGAAAAATAATAAAATCAGAAAAACTCCTAGGAGCTCCCCTAGCTGTGACCGGCAGGTGTTGATCATTAGATCGACAGTGTCTAGGTCGACAATGTTTAGGTTGACCACTAAAGGTCGACAGTCACTAGGTCGACAGGGTTGGAAGGTCGACAGGGTTTCTAGGTTGACGTGCTAGTTCGACAGGTCAAAAGGTCGACATGATTTTTTCATATTTTTTTGGTGTTTTTTTCTTCGTAGAGTGACCGGGAACCCCAATTAGTGCACCATGTCCCCTTGCATTGCTCGCTTTGCTCGCCATGCTTCGGGCAAGGTGCCTACCACTTCACCCGGCACAGATTACCATTCCAATAGTAGTCAACGTTGATCGTTAAGTATGAAAAAGTAAAAAAAAAAAAAAAATCATGTTGACCTTTTGACCTGTCGACCTAGCACATGTCGACCTAGAAACCCTGTCGACCTAGAAACCCTATCGAGCTAGTGACTGTCGACCTATAGTGGTCAACCTAAACATTGTCAACCTAGACAGTGTCGATCTTCAGACCGGATCCCGTGACCGGCTCCTCCTGGCACATTTTCTAAACTGAGCCTGGTAGGAGGGGCATAGAGGGCGGAGCCAGCCCACACTATTAAACTCTTAAAGTGCCCATGGCTCCCAAGGGACCCGTCTATACCCCATGGTACTAAATGGAACCCCAGCATCCTCTGGGACATAAGAGAAATAAAGGATTAGGTAAAGGCCTGGGGATAGTGTGGATGGGGTAAATACAATAGTGGTAGTAAATTGAGAATAGGAGTGGTGGCTGAATGAGAGCATGCAGTAGAATTTCAGAATTGAAGGTGATAGTAATACCAAGGTAATTCGGTATATATTGCAAGTATATAAACTGTGGTTAGTGTACACAGGTTAAAAGTAAGGCAAATGTTTAGATGATGAAAGATGGAAAATTACACAGTGTTTGTTGTGCAAACAGCAATCCAGTGTACCTTCAGTAGCTATGCCTCTCACACCAAAATGTGTTTCCCAGGTATTTACATTGTCAAGGAAAACATTGCATTACAGATAGTGATGAGCGGGTTCGGTTCCTCGGGATCCGAACCCGCCCGAACTTCACCCATTTTACACGGTTCCGAGGCAGACTCGGATCCTCCAGCCTTGCTCGGTTAACCCGAGCGCGCCCGAACGTCATCATCCCGCAGTCGGATTCTCGCGAGATTCGTATTCTATATAAGGAGCCGCGCGTCGCCGCCATTTTTCACTCGTGCATTGGAGATGATCGTGAGAGGACGTGGCTGGCGTCCTCTCAGTTTCTATGTTCAGTGTGCTGCAAATATCTGTGCTCAGTGTGCTGCAAATATCTGTGCTCAGTGTGCTGCAAATATCTACATTCTCTGCCTGAAAAACGCTCCATATCTGTGCTCAGTGTGCTGCAAATATCTGTGCTCAGTGTGCTAATTGCTTTATTGTGGGGACTGGGGACCAGCAGTATTATATAGTAGGAGGACAGTGCACAGTTTTGCTGACCAGTGACCACCAGTATTATACGTTCTCTGCCTGAAAAATGCTCCATATCTGTGCTCGGTGTGCTGCAAATATCTGTACTCAAACTGCTTTATTGTGGGGACTGGGGACCACCAGTATTATATAGGAGGAGTACAGTGCAGAGTTTTGCTGACCAGTGACCACCAGTATTATACGTTCTCTGCCTGAAAAACGCTCCATATCTGTGCTCAATGTGCTGCAAATATCTGTGCTCAGTGTGCTGCAAATATCTGTGCTCAGTGTGCTGCAAATATCTATGCTCAGTGTGCTGCAAATATCTACATTCTCTGCCTGAAAAACGCTCCATATCTGTGCTCAGTGTGCTGCAAATATCTGTGCTCAGTGTGCTAATTGCTTTATTGTGGGGACTGTGGACCAGCAGTATTATATAGTAGGAGGACAGTGCACAGTTTTGCTGACCAGTGACCACCAGTATTATACGTTCTCTGCCTGAAAAATGCTCCATATCTGTGCTCAGTGTGCTGCAAATATCTGTACTCACACTGCTTTATTGTGGGGACTGGGGACCACCAGTATTATATAGGAGGAGTACAGTGCAGAGTTTTGCTGACCAGTGACCAGTGACCACCAGTATTATACGTTCTCTGCCTGAAAAACGCTCCATATCTGTGCTCAGTGTGCTGCAAATATCTGTGCTCACACTGCTTTATTGTGGGGACTGGGGACCACCAGTATTATATAGGAGGAGTACAGTGCAGAGTTTTGCTGACCAGTGACCAGTGACCACCAGTATTATACGTTCTCTGCCTGAAAAACGCTCCATATCTGTGCTCAGTGTGCTGCAAATATCTGTGCTCACACTGCTTTATTGTGGGGACTGGGGACCACCAGTATTATATAGGAGGAGTACAGTGCAGAGTTTTGCTGACCAGTGACTAGTGACCACCAGTATTATATGGTCTCTGACTGAAAAACGCTCCATATCTGTGCTCAGTGTGCTGCAAATATTTGTGCTCACACTGCTTTATTGTGGGGACTGGGGACCACCAGTATTATATAGGAGGAGTACAGTGCAGAGTTTTGCTGATCAGTGACCAGTGACCACCAGTATTATACGTTCTCTGCCTGAAAAAAGCTCCATATCTGTGCTGCATTGCAGTATATATAGTAGGAGTACAGTGCATAATTTTGCTGACCACCAGTATATAATATATAGCAGTACGGTACAGTAGGCCACTGCTCTACCTACCTCTGTGTCGTCAATTATACTATCCATCCATACCTGTGGTGCATTTAAGTTGTGCGCAGTATATATATAGTAGTAGGACAGTGCATAATTTTGCTGACCACCAGTATATAATATATAGCAGTACGGTACAGTAGGCCACTGCTCTACCTACCTCTATGTCATCAAGTATACTATCCATCCATACCTGTGGTGCATTTAAGTTGTGCGCAGTATATATAGTAGTAGGCCATTGCTATTGATATATTACTGGCATATAATTCCACACATTAAAAAATGGAGAACAAAAATGTGGAGGGTAAAATAGGGAAAGATCAAGATCCACTTCCACCTCGTGCTGAAGCTGCTGCCACTAGTCATGGCCGAGACGATGAAATGCCATCAACGTCATCTGCCAAGGCTGATGCTCAATGTCATAGTAGAGAGCATGTAAAATCTAAAAAACAAAAGTTCATTAAAATGACCCAAAAATCTAAATTAAAAGCGTCTGAGGAGAAGCGTAAACTTGCCAATATGCCATTTACGACATGGAGTGGCAAGGAACGGCTGAGGGCCTGGCCTATGTTCATGGCTAGTGGTTCAGCTTCACATGAGGATGGAAGTACTCATCCTCTTGCTAGAAAACTGCAGTGCCACTCCTAGATGGGCCAGGTGTTTGTGTCGGCCACTTGGGTCGTTTAGCTTAGTCACACAGCTACCTCATTGCGCCTCTTTTTTTCTTTGCATCATGTGCTGTTTGGGGACATTTTTTTTTAATCTTCCATCCTGTCTGACACTGCAGTGCCACTCCTAGATGGGCCAGGTGTTTGTGTCGGCCACTTGGGTCGCTTAGCTTAGTCACACAGCTACCTCATTGCGCCTCTTTTTTTCTTTGCATCATGTGCTGTTTGGGGACAATTTTTTTAATCTGCCATCCTGTCTGACACTGCAGTGACACTCCTAGATGGGCCAGGTGTTTGTGTCAGCCACTTGGGTCGCTTAGCTTAGTCATCCAGCTACCTCATTGCGCCTCTTTTTTTCTTTGCATCATGTGCTGTTTGGTGACAATTTTATTAATCTGCCATCCTGTATGACACTGCAGTGCCACTCCTAGATGGGCCAGGTGTTTGTGTCGGCCACTTGGGTCGCTTAGCTTAGTCACACAGCTACCTCATTGCGCCTCTTTTTTTCTTTGCATCATGTGCTGTTTGGGGACAATTTTTTTAATCTGCCATCCTGTCTGACACTGCTGTGCCACTCCTAGATGGGCCAGGTGTTTGTGTCGGCCACTTGGGTCGCTTAGCTTAGTCACACAGCTACCTCATTGCGCCTCTTTTTTTTTTGCATCATGTGCTGTTTGGGGACAATTTTTTGAAGTGCCATCCTGTCTGACACTGCAGTGCCACTCCTAGATGGGCCAGGTGTTTGTGTCGGCCACTTGGGTCGCTCAGCTTAGTCACACAGCTACCTCATTGTGCCTCTGTTTTTCTTTGCATCATGTGCTGTTTGGGGACTATTTTTTTAATCTGCCATACTGTCTGACACTGCAGTGCCACTCCTAGATGGGCCAGGTGTTTGTGTCGGCCACTTGGGTCGTTTAGCTTAGTCACACAGCTACCTCATGGCGCCTCTTTTTTTCTTTGCATCATGTGCTGTTTGGGGACATTTTTTTTTAATCTTCCATCCTGTCTGACACTGCAGTGCCACTCCTAGATGGGCCAGGTGTTTGTGTCGGCCACTTGGGTCGCTTAGCTTAGTCACATATCTACCTCATTGCGCCTCTTTTTTTCTTTGCATCATGTGCTGTTTGGGGACAATTTTTTTAATCTGCCATCCTGTCTGACACTGCAGTGCCACTCCTAGATGGGCCAGGTGTTTGTGTCGGCCACTTGGGTCGCTTAGCTTAGTCATCCAGCGACCTCGGTGCAAATTTTAGGATTAAAAATAATATTGTGAGGTGTGAGGTGTTCAGAATAGACTGGAAATGAATGGAAATTATGGTTATTGAGGTTAATAATACTATGGGATCAAAATGACCCCCAAATTCTATGATTTAAGCTGTTTTTGAGGGTTTTTTGTAAAAAAACACCCGAATCCAAAACACACCCGAATCCGACAAAACATTTTCAGGGAGGTTTTGCCAAAACACGGCCGAATCCAAAACACGGCCGCGGAACCGAATCCAAAACCAAAACACAAAACCCGAAAAATTTCCGGTGCACATCACTAATTACAGATGTGTGTGTTTTTTTTGCAGAAATTGGTTATATAGTGTTCACAGACAGGGTTGGAGGATGTTAGAAATGAACATATATATTTGTATTTGTGAAGCAGTACAAGTACAAGTACGCAGATGATACTCAAATCTACCTATCCTCCCCTGACTTGTCCCTATCTGTACTGGACCGTGTCACTGAATGCCTTTCTGCCATCTCATCCTGGATGACATCTCGCCACCTCAAACTGAATATTTCAAAGACAGAGTTAATTATATTTCCACCGGCCAATAGTAGGTACCAACCTGATATCTCTATCACTGTTGAAAACTCTACTATCTACCCTACCCCACAAGCTCGCTGCCTAGGTGTCATCCTTGACTCTGATCTGTCCTTTGTTCCCCACATTCAATCTGTCTCAAGATCATGTTACATGCATCTAAAAACCATATCCAAAATACAACCATACCTTACACAAGACACTGCTAAAACTCTAATCTACGCTCTCATTATCTCCCGCATTGTAATAGTCTCCTAACTGGTCTTCCCAAAACAAGACTCTCACCACTACAATCCATTCTGAATGCAACGGCGAGGCTTATCTTCCTCGCTAGACGTTCATCGTCTGCAGATCCACTCTGTCAGTCCCTCCATTGGTTACCTGTACTCTACCACATTCAATATAAAATACTTTTACTCACACACAAGGCCATTAACCAAACTACACCAATGTACATCACTTCGCTTATCACAAAATATCTCCCAACCCGACCTCTGCGCTCTTCACAAGACCTGCGTCTCTCATCCACACTCATTACTCGCTCCCACTCACGACTGCAGGACTTTCATCGGGCTGCCCCCACCCTGTGGAATGCCCTACCACGCACAATAAGACTCTGCTCTAGTCTCCAAACCCTCAAGCGTTCCCTCAAAACTCACCTCTTTAGGCAAGCGTATCAAATTCCTGAACCACCCACATAACTTTCATAAACCTTCCTATCAAATTACATCCACTCTGTACAGTCCACACATATCCTCACATGTCTTCTCATTCTATGCAATAGATAGCACCTTTCCTTGTGTACATATGCCTATTTCCCTATAGATTGTAAGCTTGCGAGCAGGGCCTTCCTACCTCTATGACTGTTATCACCCAGTTTGTTATTGTTATTTCAAATTGTAAAGCGCAACGGAATTTGCTGCGCTATATAAGAAACTGTTAATAAATAATAAATAAATAAAATATTTTTCCTCATCTGTTTGATGTTTTCTTTCAGTTTTCATCCAGTTTAAGTCCAGGCTAAGTCACAGGCATCACCCTCTGAATCTTCACCCTTAGAGTTCTTCATCCCAAGGCTTAAACCAGCCTTACTAAACAATAATGTTGCTTGTTTGAAAATACAGTTGACTGCTGTGGGCGGACCGGATTGCTTACGGGCGGACCGGATCAGAGGTGGACCAGAAGCGGAAGTGAGGAGGGGTCAGGGAGCCAGGGAAGCGGCGCCAGGCGGAGTGGGCAGCGGGAGATCGCCAGGCGCCAACCGGAGCGGAGCGGGCAGCGTGTAGCTGCTGCCACTGTTGTCTGTAGAGATGTGCACTTGAAATTTTTCGGGTTTTGTGTTTTGGTTTTGGGTTCGGTTCCGCGGCCGTGTTTTGGGTTCGACCGCGTTTTGGCAAAACCTCACCGAATTTTTTTTGTCGGATTCGGGTGTGTTTTGGATTCGGGTGTTTTTTTCAAAAAACACTAAAAAACAGCTTAAATCATAGAATTTTGGGGTCATTTTGATCCCAAAGTATTATTAACCTCAAAAACCATAATTTCCACTCATTTTCAGTCTATTCTGAATACCTCACAATATTATTTTTAGTCCTAAAATTTGCACCGAGGTCGCTGGATGATTAAGCTAAGCGACCCTAGTGGCCGACACAAACACCTGGCCCATCTTGGAGTGGCACTGCAGTGTCACGCAGGATGGCCCTTCCAAAAAACACTCCCCAAACAGCACATGACGCAAAGAAAAAAAGAGGCGCAATGAGGTAGCTGTGTGAGTAAGCTAAGCGACCCTAGTGGCCGACACAAACACCTGGCCCATCTAGGAGTGTCACTGCAGTGTCACGCAGGATGGCCCTTCCAAAAAAACTCCCCAAACAGCACATGACGCAAAGAAAAAAAGAGGCGCAATGAGGTAGCTGTGTGAGTAAGATAAGCGACCCTAGTGGCCGACACAAACACCTGGCCCATCTAGGAGTGGCACTGCAGTGTCACGCAGGATGGCCCTTCCAAAAACACTCCCCAAACAGCACATGACGCAAAGAAGAAAAAAAGAGGCACAATGAGGTAGCTGTGTGAGTAAGCTAAGCGACCCTAGTGGCCGACACAAACACCTGGCCCATCTAGGAGTGGCACTGCAGTGTCACGCAGGATGGCCCTTCCAAAAAACACTCCCCAAACAGCACATGACGCAAAGAAGAAAAAAAGAGGCACAATGAGGTAGCTGTGTGAGTAAGATAAGCGACCCTAGTGGCCAACACAAACACCTGGCCCATCTAGGAGTGGCACTGCAGTGTCACGCAGGATGGCCCTTCCAAAAAACACTCCCCAAACAGCACATGACGCAAAGAAGAAAAAAAGAGGCGCAATGAGGTAGCTGTGTGAGTAAGCTAAGCGACCCTAGTGGCCGACACAAACACCTGGCCCATCTAGGAGTGGCACTGCAGTGTCACGCAGGATGGCCCTTCCAAAAAACACTCCCCAAACAGCACATGACGCAAAGAAAAAAAGAGGCGCAATGAGGTAGCTGTGTGAGTAAGCTAAGCGACCCTAGTGGCCGACACAAACACCTGGCCCATCTAGGAGTGGCACTGCAGTGTCACGCAGGATGGCCCTTCCAAAAAACACTCCCCAAACAGCACATGACGCAAAGAAAAAAAGAGGCGCAATGAGGTAGCTGTGTGAGTAAGCTAAGCGACCCAAGTGGCCGACACAAACACCTGGCCCATCTAGGAGTGGCACTGCAGTGTCACGCAGGATGGCCCTTCCAAAAAACACTCCCCAAACAGCACATGACGCAAAGATGAAAAGAGGCGCAATGAGGTAGCTGTGTGAGTAAGATAAGCGACCCTAGTGGCCGACACAAACACCTGGCCCATCTAGGAGTGGCACTGCAGTGTCACGCAGGATGGCCCTTCCAAAAAATACTCCCCAAACAGCACATGACGCAAAGAAAAATTAAAGAAAAAAGAGGTGCAAGATGGAATTGTCCTTGGGCCCTCCCACCCACCCTTATGTTGTATAAACAGGACATGCACACTTTAACCAACCCATCATTTCAGTGACAGGGTCTGCCACACGACTGTGACTGAAATGACGGGTTGGTTTGGACCCCCACCAAAAAAGAAGCAATTAATCTCTCCTTGCACAAACGGGCTCTACAGAGGCAAGATGTCCACCTCATCATCATCATCCGATATATCACCGTGTACATCCCCCTCCTCACAGATTATCAATTCGTCCCCACTGGAATCCACCATCTCAGCTCCCTGTGTACTTTGTGGAGGCAATTGCTGCTGGTCAATGTCTCCACGGAGGAATTGATTATAATTAATTTTAATGAACATCATCTTCTCCACATTTTCTGGATGTAACCTTGTACGCCGATTGCTGACAAGGTGAGCGGCGGCACTAAACACTCTTTCGGAGTACACACTTGTGGGAGGGCAACTTAGGTAGAATAAAGCCAGTTTGTGCAAGGGCCTCCAAATTGCCTCTTTTTCCTGCCAGTATAAGTACGGACTGTCTGACGTGCCTACTTGGATGCGGTCACTCATATAATCCTCCACCATTCTTTCAATGGGGAGAGAATCATATGCAGTGACAGTAGACGACATGTCCGTAATCGTTGTCAGGTCCTTCAGTCCGGACCAGATGTCAGCATCAGCAGTCGCTCCAGACTGCCCTGCATCACCGCCAGCGGGTGGGCTCGGAATTCTGAGCCTTTTCCTCGCACCCCCAGTTGCGGGAGAATGTGAAGGAGGAGATGTTGACAGGTCGCGTTCCGCTTGACTTGACAATTTTCTCACCAGCAGGTCTTTGAACCCCAGCAGACTTGTGTGTGCCGGAAAGAGAGATCCAAGGTAGGTTTTAAATCTAGGATCGAGCACGGTGGCCAAAATGTAGTGCTCTGATTTCAACAGATTGACCACCCGTGAATCCTTGTTAAGCAAATTAAGGGCTCCATCCACAAGTCCCACATGCCTAGCGGAATCGCTCTGTGTTAGCTCCTCCTTCAATGTCTCCAGCTTCTTCTGCAAAAGCCTGATGAGGGGAATGACCTGACTCAGGCTGGCAGTGTCTGAACTGACTTCACGTGTGGCAAGTTCAAAGGGCAGCAGAACCTTGCACAACGTTGAAATCATTCTCCACTGCGCTTGAGACAGGTGCATTCCACCTCCTATATCGTGCTGAATTGTATAGGCTTGAATGGCCTTTTGCTGCTCCTCCAACCTCTGAAGCATATATAGGGTTGAATTCCACCTCGTTACCACTTCTTGCTTCAGATGATGGCAGGGCAGGTTCAGGCGTTTTTGGTGTTGCTCCAGTCTTCTGTACGTGGTGCCTGTACGCCGAAAGTGTCCCGCAATTCTTCGGGCCACCGACAGCATCTCTTGCACGCCCCTGTCGTTTTTAAAAAAATTCTGCACCACCAAATTCAATGTATGTGCAAAACATGGGACGTGCTGGAATTTGCCCATATTTAATGCACACACAATATTGCTGGCGTTGTCCGATGCCACAAATCCACAGGAGAGTCCAATTGGGGTAAGCCATTCCGCGATGATCTTCCTCAGTTTCCGTAAGAGGTTTTCAGCTGTGTGCGTATTCTGGAAACCGGTGATACAAAGCGTAGCCTGCCTAGGAAAGAGTTGGCGTTTGCGAGATGCTGCTACTGGTGCCGCCGCTGCTGTTCTTGCGGCGGGAGTCCATACATCTACCCAGTGGGCTGTCACAGTCATATAGTCCTGACCCTGCCCTGCTCCACTTGTCCACATGTCCGTGGTTAAGTGGACATTGGGTACAACTGCATTTTTTAAGACGCTGGTGAGTCTTTTTCTGACGTCCGTGTACATTCTCGGTATCGCCTGCCTAGAGAAGTGGAACCTAGATGGTATTTGGTAACGGGGGCACACTACCTCAAGAAATTGTCTAGTTCCCTGTGAACTAACGGCGGATACCGGACGCACGTCTAACACCAACATAGTTGTCAAGGCCTCAGTTATCCGCTTTGCAACAGGATGCTGTGATATTTCATCTTCCTCGCAAAGGACTGTTGGACAGTCAATTGCTTGGTGGAAGTAGTAAAAGTGGTCTTACGACTTCCCCTCTGGGATGACCATCGACTCCCAGCAGCAACAACAGCAGCGCCAGCAGCAGTAGGCGTTACACGCAAGGATGCATCGGAGGAATCCCAGGCAGGAGAGGACTCGTCAGAATTGCCAGTGACATGGCCTGCAGGACTATTGGCATTCCTGGGGAAGGAGGAAATTGACACTGAGGGAGTTGGTGGGGTGGTTTGCGTGAGCTTGGTTACAAGAGGAAGGGATTTACTGGTAAGTGGACTGCTTCCGCTGTCGCCCAAAGTTTTTGAACTTGTCACTGACTTATTATGAATGCGCTGCAGGTGACGTATAAGGGAGGATGTTCCGAGGTGGTTAACGTCCTTACCCCTACTTATTACAGCTTGACAAAGGCAACACATGGCTTGACAAATGTTGTCCGCATTTCTGTTGAAATACTTCCACACCGAAGAGCTGATTTTTTGGGTATTTTCACCAGGCATGTCAACGGCCATATTCCTCCCACGGACAACAGGTGTCTCCCCGGGTGCCTGACTTAAACAAACCACCTCACCATCAGAATCCTCCTTGTCAATTTCCTCCCCAGCGCCAGCAACACCCATATCCTCCTCATCCTGGTGTACTTCAACACTGACATCTTCAATCTGACTATCAGGAACTGGACTGCGGGTGCTCCTTCCAGCACTTGCAGGGGGCGTGCAAATGGTGGAAGGCGCATGCTCTTCACGTCCAGTGTTGGGAAGGTCAGGCATCGCAACCGACACAATTGGACTCTCCTTGTGGATTTGGGATTTCGAAGAACGCACAGTTCTTTGCGGTGCTTTTGCCAGCTTGAGTCTTTTCATTTTTCTAGCGAGAGGCTGAGTGCTTCCATCCTCATGTGAAGCTGAACCACTAGCCATGAACATAGGCCAGGGCCTCAGCCGTTCCTTGCCACTCCGTGTGGTAAATGGAATATTGGCAAGTTTACGCTTCTCCTCCGACAATTTTATTTTAGATTTTGGAGTCCTTTTTTTACTGATATTTGGTGTTTTGGATTTTACATGCTCTGTACTAAGACATTGGGCATCGGCCTTGGCAGACGACGTTGATGGCATTTCATCGTCTCGGCCATGACTAGTGGCAGCAGCTTCAGCACGAGGTGGAAGTGGATCTTGATCTTTCCCTATTTTTGGAACCTCAACATTTTTGTTCTCCATATTTTAATAGGCACAACTAAAAGGCACCTCAGGTAAACAATGGAGATGGATGGATACTAGTATACTTATGGATGGACGAGCGACTGCCGACACAGAGGTAGCTACAGCCGTGGACTACCGTACTGTGTCTGCTGCTAATATAGACTGGATGATAATGAGATGAAATTAATATATATATATATATAATATCACTAGTACTGCAGCCGGACAGGTATATATATTTATTATGTAATGACGGACCTGCTGGACACTGTCAGCTCAGCACCGCAGACTGCTACAGTAAGCTACTATAGTAGAATGTATCAAGAAGAAAAAAAAAAAAAAAAACACGGGTAGGTGGTATACAATTATGGATGGACGAGCGACTGCCGACACAGAGGTAGCTACAGCCGTGGACTACCGTACTGTGTCTGCTGCTAATATAGACTGGATGATAATGAGATTAAATTAATATATATATATATAATATCACTAGTACTGCAGCCGGACAGGTATATATATTTATTATGTAATGACTGATGACGGACCTGCTGGACACTGTCAGCTCAGCACCGCAGACTGCTACAGTAAGCTACTATAGTAGTATGTATCAAGAAGAAAGAAAGAAAAAAAAAAACCACGGGTAGGTGGTATACAATTATGGATGGACGAGCGACTGCCGACACAGAGGTAGCTACAGCCGTGGACTACCGTACTGTGTCTGCTGCTAATATAGACTGGATGATAATGAGATGAAATTAATATATATATATATATATATAATATCACTAGTACTGCAGCCGGACAGGTATATATATATTTATTATGTAATGACTGATGACGGACCTGCTGGACACTGTCAGCTCAGCACCGCAGACTGCTACAGTAAGCTACTATAGTAGTATGTATCAAGAAGAAAGAAAGAAAAAAAAAAACCACGGGTAGGTGGTATACAATTATGGATGGACGAGCGACTGCCGACACAGAGGTAGCTACAGCCGTGGACTACCGTACTGTGTCTGCTGCTAATATAGACTGGATGATAATGAGATGAAATTAATATATATATATATATATATAATATCACTAGTACTGCAGCCGGACAGGTATATATATATTTATTATGTAATGACTGATGACGGACCTGCTGGACACTGTCAGCTCAGCACCGCAGACTGCTACAGTAAGCTACTATAGTATGTATCAAGAAGAAAGAAAAAAAAAAAAAACACGGGTAGGTGGTATACAATTATATATATATACAATTATAAATGGAGAATGAGGGTGGCACTCACGCAGGCTGTTGCAGGTGTAGAAAATCAGTTTTATTGATCCGACATGTTTCGGGGACTAGCCCCGTCCTCAGGGCCTCTTTTGTATGTATATATACAATTATATATATATATTGAACTGGTGGTGATTAATTAAACTGGTGGTCAGGTCACTGGTCACACTATCAGCAACTTGCAAGTAGTACTCCTAAGCAGACAATCACAATATATACTGGTGGTCAGTGTGGTCACAATGGCAGTGTGGCACTCTGGCAGCAAAAGTGTGCACTGTACGTTAAAATATGTACTCCTGCTCTCAGACTCTAACTGCTCCCCACTGTCTCCCCCACAAGTCAGATATACAGTCACACTATCACTTCAGCAAGTAGTAGTACTCCTCCTAATGCTCCCCAAAATTACTAAAGTAAATACTGTGTCTCTCTCTACTCTAGTCTCTTCTCTATAAACGGAGAGGACGCCAGCCACGTCCTCTCCCTATCAATCTCAATGCACGTGTGAAAATGGCAGCGACGCGCGGCTCCTTATATAGAATCCGAGTCTCGCGAGAATCCAACAGCGGGATGATGACGTTCGGGCGCGCTCGGGTTAACCGAGCAAGGCGGGAAGATCCGAGTCGTTCGGACCCGTGAGAAAAAAGCTGAAGTTCGGGCGGGTTCGGATTCCGAGGAACCGAACCCGCTCATCTCTAGTTGTCTGTGGTCTGTGTGTGTGAGTGGTGTGAGTGTGTGAGCAGCTAGGAGCGGAGTACAGCGGAGCAGGCAGCGGGGGATCACTGCTGCTGCCGCTGTTGTGTGAGTGTGTGGTTGCTGGGTGAGCAGCTGCAGGCTACATACAGTGCTGCGTGAGGGTGTGTGTGTGTGTGTGTGTGTGTGTGGGATTGTGTGAGTGAGGGCACTGACAGACCGCTGCTACCACGGCTTGTGGATTGTGTGTGTGTGTGTGTGTGAGGAAGAGGGAAAGGTGAGTGCTGCTGCTGGGTGAGTGACTGGGGGTGCGCTGCTGTGGGTAAAAAAAAAAAAAAGAGTGTGAGTGCTGTTGCAGGGAGAGAGGAGTGAGAGAGTGCTGCCGGGGGAGTGAAAGTGTGTGAGGGCTACTGGTACTGGGAGTGAGTGTGTGCTGCTGCAGCCACAGCCTGCGCAAGTAAGGTCTGCGGTCTGTGGACGAAGCAGGAGCCGGAAGCCGAGTGAAAAGAAGGTGCAGAGAGCTGAAGCAACTGCAAGGTGGAGTATCGGTGCCGCAGGAGAGGTGCCACTCAGATAAGTATTGATTACTTACTTATTGTGTATTGATTGTATTGGCTAGTTGGTTTTTATTTTCTTTATTTTTCTTTTGAAAGGTAATAGGGAGTTAGTTTTTCAAACTGATGGGAGGGTCCGTGATTGAGAGTCTCACTCAGTGCGTGTCGTGCAAGATGTATGCGCACCTGAAGCAGCCGACCCAGGGCGAATACATATGCAGGAGATGTGAGCGAACGGTTGCCCTTGAAGCCCAGGTAACTGATCTAGAGCAAACCGTTACGCGACTGAGGGATATTCACAATCTCAAGCGAAGTTTAGACAGAACGGTGGAGGAGATGCAGCAGTGGTCACTGGTAGACGAGGATAATCAGGTAGGCAGTTGGGTCACTGTTAGAAGGAAGAAAAAGAGGGGGAGGCACGACATCTCGGATCTATCAAACCCGAACAAATTTGCCCGATTGGACGAAGATTCGGTGGATGATAGCGACAAATGATGGAGCTGGAGGAGACTGCTCCCTCTGGCAATCGGAGGATTGGTCCCTCTGGCTCAGATGGGATGAAAGCTAGAGAGGCGCCCAGGCAGATGGTGGTGGTAGGGGACTCTATCATTAAGAAGGCAGATAGGGCAATATGCTACCGGGAACGTGATCGTCGTATGGTCTGTTGTCTCCCGGGTGCTCGGGTACGGCACATTGCGGACCGGGTAGATAGATTGTTGGGAGGGGCTGGGAATGACCCTGTGGTCTTGGTGCACGTTGGCACCAATGACAAAGTTAGTGGTAGGTGGGATGTCCTCAAGAAAGATTATAGGGACTTAGGCCAGAAACTAAAAGAAAGGACATCTAAGGTAATATTCTCCGAAATATTACCGGTGCCACGCATTAGCCCAGGGAGGCAGAGGGAGATCAGGGAGGTAAAAGTGTGGCTTAGAGACAGGTGTAGGAAAGAGGGGTTTGTGTTCTTGGAACACTGGGCGGACTTCTCAGTCAGGCGCCATCTTTTTTTTCATGATGGATTGGGCTGCGGTGCTGGGGGGAAGGATGGTTAGTAGGTTGTAGGAGCTTTTAAACTAGGAGCCTGGGGGGAGGGTTTAGCTAGAAACTATGGGTCATGCAGCGAAAATAGTAGGGATGGTGGTAGTGAGATAAAAGGGGGTGGAGAAGGGGGGAGGGAAAGTGCAGCCGGTAGGGGTATTTACATGGGTTCTAATAAGGGTATTAAGAAAGGTATTGCTAAAGTATTAAATAATAACAATTATGTGTCATCATTACAGCCTATAGAAAATGATGAGACTTAAGGGAAAATACTTATGTAAGGGCAGTGAATTTAGATGGGAACATTGGGTTGATCAAAGAGAAAAGTAAGGTGGGCAATACTAAGTACGGTGGGGTTGGAGTGGGAGCGAGAAGGACAGTCTGTATCAGTAACTCTAGGGATGCACTAGTAAACCAGGATGGGATATCTTTAAAAAAAACATATGAATAAAGGAACCGATAAACTAAAATGTATGCTTACAAATGCAAGAAGTCTAGCAGGTAAAATGGGGGAATTGGAATTGTTAGCATCAAAGGCTGAGTATGACATTATAGGTATTAGGGAAACATGGTGGGACGACTCTCACGACTGGGTTGCAAACTTGGAGGGGTATTCTCTTTTCAGGAGGGACAGGGCAAACAAAAGAGGAGGAGGTGTATGTCTTTATGTTAAACCATCACTTAAACCATACCTAAAGGAGGTTATCTATGAGGAGACTGGTGATAATGTGGAGTCACTATGGGTTGAAATCTCAAGTGGGGGTATTGATACAAAAAAACTAGTCATAGGCACGTGCTACAAACAGCCGGATATTAGCATACACGAGGAAGAACAACTCTTGCAGCAAATCAAAACGGCTGCAGGATTGGGGGACATGCTTGTGATTGGGGATTTTAATTACCTGGATATAAACTGGAGTAATGATTCATGTGCTAAAGCGAGGGGCAACAGGTTCTTAAATATGTTAAAGGATCACTACTTGTCTAAATTAGTCGAGGACCCAACAAGGGGTAAAACTACCCTGGATCTAATAATTACTAATAATGTGGACATTATATCAAACACTAAAGTTGGGGAGACTTTGGGTAACAGTAATCACTATATGATCACATTCGACATCAGTTTCAGGAAACATAGCTACAGGGGTTCCACCAAAACCTTTAACTTTAGGAAGGCTAATTTCAGTATGCTTAGATGTGCACTTAACAACATAGAGTGGGAGGTTCTGTTTAATAACAAGAACACTTCGGAAATGTGGGATGTTTTAAAAGGGTTGCTGGATAGCAATATTCTTAAATTTATTCCCATGGGCAGTAAACGCTGGAGTATTAAACTCAAACCGATGTGGCTTAACAAGAAGGTTAAGGCAGAAATGGATAAAAAAAGCGGGCTTTCAAAGCATTTCAATCTAATGGAAAGGAGGAGTCTTTCAAGTATTACAAGGAATGTAATAAGAAAAGCAAAAAAGCAATAAAAGCAGCTAAAATGGAAAATGAAAAGCAAATCGCTATAGACAGTAAAACCAATCCTAAAAAGTTTTTAAATACATAAACGGTAAAAGGTTAAAAAAGGAGAATATAGGTCCATTAAAAGATGTATTAGGAGAATTGATAAATGATGATGAAATAAAAGAGGAAATACTGAACCAATTCTTTTCATCAGTATTCACCAGAGAAGAACTGATGGTGGGAGAAGAGCATAACAATTGCAACAGTAATGATTCATGGTTAGATACTAGTTTAAGCGAAGAAGTAGTCCGGGAGAGACTAAGCAAAATTAAGATTAATAAATCACCTGGTCCTGATGGACTTCACCCGAGGGTTTGTATGGAGCTTAGTTCAAGACTAGCACGACCCCTATACTTGATTTTTAATAGTTCAATTAGATCAGGCATGGTACCGAAAGATTAGCGTAGAGCTGAGGTAGTGCCATTATTTTAAAAGGGATCCAAAAATCTTCCGGGAAACTACAGACCAGTTAGTTTAACATCTATAGTGGGGAAAATATTGGAAGGAATTCTAAGGGACAGCATACATGAGTATTTACAGTCCGCTAGGATTATTACCAAGAACCAGCATGGGTTTGTGAGGGACAGGTCATGTCAGACTAACTTAATTAGCTTCTACGAGGAAGTGAGCAATAATCTTGATCAAGGAAAAGCAGTAGATGTGGACTTCCTAGATTTTGCAAAAGCCTTCAACACAGTTCCTCACAAGAGACTGATGATCAAATTAAAGGAGCTTGGCCTAGGAAAAACTATTTGCACATGGATAAGCAACTGGTTGGATAGCAGGGTGCAGTGAGTAGTGGTCAACAGGAAGTCCTCAACCTGTTCCCCAGTAAATACAGAGTGCAGGGTATAGTAACCTAACTAAATCAGGCACTAATACAATGTTGCATATACTGTATTTAAAAAGCACCAAATGCATTAATTAACTCGATTAAATAGCAGCTCCTGTGTGGCAGCAGGATGCCTTAAACAATAGAGATTATTCAGGTTTCATAGAAACATTAAGGAGCACTAATAATATGTGTATAAAAAAGGTATTTTTTAATATGATTTAATACAATAAAAACAATCTAGCCAATAGTTACAATACAAAATATAACCACAATACTGTTGATTATATATATATAGAATGTATAAACATTCAGATGAATTAGCTTATATTAAATGCAGTACTGCAGTCCATTAATGAACATGATGAAGTGCAGGAGTTCTCCAAAATATGTATGCGCACAAAAGAGAAGGTCACAAAGTTTTTTTAAAAATACTTTGTGCTTATTCCAAGTTCCTCATTTAAGAGGCAGCGTTCTCACCCGTAATTATTGGTCTCCGCTGATTCTCGAAAGTGGCATATTGCAGCGTGAGCTTCAAGCGGCTGAAGGTATCCTTCCTTGCTGTGTCAGGAGGGACTGCTGCAAGTTCACAATGGTCAGTCTGAAGACAGGGCTTCACAAGCACAGCGGCGGACAGTAGGAATGTGCCGTCTCGTCAGGCACCAGCAGGGGAGATTAAGTTCAATTGAAGCAGGAGTTTGGGAAGTAAATGGGGTCTCCTTCAATGGACAAGCAGTGCCCGCAACCCTTAACGCGTTTCTCCACCCCAAACGAACGGCGGTTTCATCAGGAGGCGTGGATATCCAGTAAGAAAGTGGATAGGTATTTAAATTGTTTGTATCCAATTGGCTTTGGAGTAATAATATACACACCTGAGTAGTCATTCAGTACTGCGTAATTTGTATAGTGTTAATTCACATGATATCATTGGTACAGATGATTTTTAGAAAAAGAACAATTAATACAATATATAAAGAAAAATAACATTATAGATAGTGCATATTATAATTAATAGTGAAAGGTGGTGGAAAACGGAGAATACACGAGTCCCCACATATATATATATATATATATATATATATATATATATGTCCCAAGTAGGTCTGGCACTAAATACTACAATAGCAACCACCGGTGTGCCTTTATCGAAAGTACATATGGATACAGGTGCAATCTATAGAAAGCAGGCACGGCACTCCCGGATTAATGAATAAAACAGCAGTTTACTTCAACGTTTCGGGGACAAGATCCCCGTCTTCAGGAAGCAATACAAACAGAATATTGAAAAAGACAAAACTTATATCCCGGTGCAAACCCCCGCCGCGGGCGCCGGAGACGGGTCACGTGGTACGGGACACTGTGCGGCGCATCAGGATGACGTCCGTCACACTCATTACCCGGCGTTGTCATGCCAACGCTAAACGCTCTCCCGCTCCGATCGACAGCGTGGGAGCTGAAATCAAAAACAAATACACTAGTTACACTGGTACAAGGAGACATAAAAGATAATAATAATAAACAAAACACATATAGTGCACATGCAATAAAGTTGCTGAGCACGATCAGCAATGGGAGTACAGAAAAGGAGCTTAAATGTAAAACAAACAGTTCCGTTAGAATACTACCATGGTTACTACTGACAACCTGTAGATAGAAATATGCATTCAGGTTAAAAAAGCACGTATCAAAGGATATTACAGATTAATTATATAAATGCATTCCAGGTAATACGTTCATTGAGACCCATAGGCAACACTGTGCCAAGTCTAAAAATCCAAGATGCTTCTCTTTTAAGGAGTATTCCCTGACGGTCACCCCCACGTACAGGTGGAGGGACATGGTCAATGATTTTATAGCGTAAAGAAGCCAAAGTATGTCCTCTATTTCTAAAGTGGGCTGCTACAGGTTGTTCCATAGGTTTTCCCTCCAAAGCAGCTTTAATTGCGGACCGATGGAGGGCCATCCGTTCTTTAAAGGTTCTCGTTGTCATACCCACGTAATAAAGTCCGCAAGGACAAATAATCACGTATACTACATATCGTGTGGTGCAAGTTACCACATGTCTTATGTTGAATTCTTTACCAGAATGGGGATGTTTAATACTTGAACCCGTTACCATGTAACTACACGTGACGCATGAGGGACAACGGTAGCAGCCAGGTTTTTTTGTAGAATAATTAAACAAATTATGGTCAGTGATATCCGTGTGTACTAGATAATCTCGGAGATTGCGACCTCGTCGGTAACTTGTCATGGGACGAAGTTTTTGTAAAGCAGGTAAATCCTTATCACTAAAAATAATTGGCCATATTGCCCAACTTGCTACAAGTAGAACAGCACTCGATGTGTCAAAAGTAGTGACCCATGTTAAAGTGTCACTATCTGATGCATTGGTTCTGGATTTCAATAAGTCACTTCTGGGTAACTTCAATACTTTATCCTTGGTTTGTAACAGACTTGATAAATTATAACCTCTGCAACGAAACTTGTTAACAATGATATCAAGCTGTGATGGCAGACCTTCCAGATTACTAGTAATACGGGCAACTCTGAGCATCTGGGAATATGGTAGACCGCGCTTTAATGGTGGTGGATGATGGCTTCCTGATTGCAAAAATGTATTTCTATCTGTCGGTTTGTAAAAGATGGACGTCTGAATTGTGCCATCTATCAAAGATACTGACACATCTAAAAAGTCAATATTTGTATAGCTCCATTTGTATGTAAATTTCACTGGTGAAGCGGATTGGTTAATTGTTGTCATAAGTTCCTCAAATGCAGATGGACCCCCATGCCAAATCATAAACAGGTCGTCTATATATCTAGTATAGAGACCGACATTGTTGGCAAAATCTGGTTTCTGAAAAAACAACAATTGTTCCTCATGGAACATAAACACATTAGCGTACGATGGGGCCACAGGGGACCCCATCGCACAACCAGACATTTGTAAATAATACGATCCGTCGAACAAAAAATAATTGTGTGTCAGCACCATTTCAAGAAGTTGGAGAAACATATGAGCATCGATTCCGAAGTTATCAAACCGTTTTTTATGTGAAAAAATTGACCAACGCTTATCACAGTTTTTGGACAAACTCATTCAACCCTATATATGTCAGCGCCCTACTTACCTTAAGGACACCACAGCCTTTTTGAATTTATTAAATACACAGGCACAAATTAGACCAAACTCCATCTTGTGTGTGATGGATGTAACTAGTCTGTACACATGTATCCCCCATCATCAGGGGCTACTGGCTATGCAATCCTTTATTTCAGAGAATATTGATAACTTCGGAATCGATGCTCATATGTTTCTCCAACTTCTTGAAATGGTGTTGACACACAATTATTTTTCGTTCGACGGATCGTATTATTTACAAATGTCTGGTTGCGCGATGGGATCCCCTGTGGCCCCATCGTACGCTAATGTGTTTATGTTCCATGAGGAACAATTGTTGTTTTTTCAGAAACCAGATTTTGCCAACAATGTCGGTCTCTATACTAGATATATAGACGACCTGTTTATGATTTGGCATGGGGGTCCATCTGCATTTGAGGAACTTATGACAACAATTAACCAATCCGCTTCACCAGTGAAATTTACATACAAATGGAGCTATACAAATATTGACTTTTTAGATGTGTCAGTATCTTTGATAGATGGCACAATTCAGACGTCCATCTTTTACAAACCGACAGATAGAAATACATTGTTGCAATCAGGAAGCCATCATCCACCACCATTAAAGCGCGGTCTACCATATTCCCAGATGCTCAGAGTTGCCCGTATTACTAGTAATCTGGAAGATCTGCCATCACAGCTTGATATCATTGTTAACAAGTTTCGTTGCAGAGGTTATAATTTATCAAGTCTGTTACAAACCAAGGATAAAGTATTGAAGTTACCCAGAAGTGACTTATTGAAATACAGAACCAATGCATCAGATAGTGACACTTTACATGGGTCACTACTTTTGACACATCGAGTGCTGTTCTACTTGTAGCAAGTTGGGCAATATAGCCAATTATTTCTAGTGATAAGGATTTACCTGCTTTACAAAAACTTCGTCCCATGACAAGTTACCGACGAGGTCGCAATCTCCGAGATTATCTAGTACACACGGATATCACTGACCATAATTTGTTTAATTATTCTACAAAAAAACCTGGCTGCTACCGTTGTCCCTCATGCGTCACGTGTAGTTACATGGTAACGGGTTCAAGTATTAAACATCCCCATTCTGGTAAAGAATTCGACATAAGACATGTGGTAACTTGCACCACACGATATGTAGTATACGTGATTATTTGTCCTTGCTGACTTTATTACGTGGGTATGACAACGAGAACCTTTAAAGAACGGATGGCCCTCCATCGGTCCGCAATTAAAGCTGCTTTGGAGGGAAAACCTATGGAACAACCTGTAGCAGCCCACTTTAGAAATAGAGGACATACTTTGGCTTCTTTACGCTATAAGATCATTGACCATGTCCCTCCACCTGTACGTGGGGGTGACCGTCAGGGAATACTCCTTAAAAGAGAAGCATCTTGGATTTTTAGACTTGGCACAGTGTCGCCTATGGGTCTCAATGAACGTATTACCTGGAATGCATTTATATAATTAATCTGTAATATCCTTTGATACGTGCTTTTTTAACCTGAATGCATATTTCTATCTACAGGTTGTCAGTAGTAACCATGGTAGTATTCTAACGGAACTGTTTGTTTTACATTTGAGCTCCTTTTCTGTACTCCCATTGCTGATCGTGCTCAGCGACTTTATTGCATGTGCACTATATGTGTTTTGTTTATTATTATTATTATCTTTTATGTCTCCTTGTACCAGTGTAACTAGTGTATTTGTTTTTGATTTCAGCTCCCACGCTGTCGATCGGAGCGGGAGAGCGTTTAGCGTTGGCATGACAACGCCGGGTAATGAGTGCGACGGACGTCATCCTGATGCGCCACACAGTGTCCCGTACCACGTGACCCGTCTCCGGCGCCCGCGGCGGGGGTTTGCACCGGGATATTAAGTTTGTCTTTTTCAATATTCTGTTTGTATTGCTTCCTGAAGACGGGGATCTTGTCCCCGAAACGTTGAAGTAAACTGCTGTTTTATTCATTAATCCGGGAGTGCCGTGCCTGCTTTCTATAGATTGCACCTGTATCCATATATATATATATATATATATATATATAATATTTCTAATAGACATGTATATATCTAGCATGTCGCTATAGGTTTAGCATTAGATATGAGTATATTTACCCTACTTTCTTTGCAGAACATATTAATTATTTTTATGTATAATTTATGGGTGTGGTTCATCAAATCGACAGTATCTAGGTCGACAATGTTTAGGTCGACCACTATAGGTCGACAGTCACTAGGTCGACACGGATGGAAGGTCGACAGGGTTTCTAGGTCGACATGTGCTAGGTCGACAGGTCTAAAGGTCGACATGAGGATTTATTTTTTTTGTGTCGTTTTCTTCGTAGAGTGACCGGGATCCCAAATTAGTGCACCGCGTCCCCTCGCATAGCTTGCGCATGGTGCCTTCGCTCCGCTACCACTTCGCTCGGCACAGATTACCGTTCCAATCGTAGTCCACGTGGATCGTTAAGTATGAAAAAATTCAAAAAAAGAAAAAAAATGTGAAAAACTCATGTCGACCTTTAGACCTGTCGACCTAGCACATGTCGACCTAGAAACCCTGTCGACCTTCCATCCATGTCGACCTAGTGACTGTCGACCTAAACATTGTCGACCTAGATACTTTCGATCTTCAGACCGGATCCCATAATTTATATAGTTAACTTCATATCTATTCCATTGAAAAGGGTTTTGTGTTTCACGTTATTCCCACCACTCTCCATAAACATAAACAAAAACATATATATTAAATAGAAATGGCATCCCAGAGGAGTACATCTGTCCATCTAATTATATAGCTCATAAAAATACATATATTTCAAAAAAATCCTAAGTTAGCTGAGTAGCTATAGTAGCTCAGTGAATAAGTAACTGAGCTACAATGAGGTTGTAGGTTCGAGTCTAGCTTGGACACACTTACTTTATATATTTTTATCTTCATATTATTTATATACTTTTGGTATTTTAATATTTAAAATTATTTTTGAAGAGCATGCACAAATAATTAATATTGAAAAATAAATTCAGAATATAGATGTATTTCTCTTGTTCTTTAAGTACATATGTTGAGCCCAAAAAGAGACACATGGGTCATATAATGTAGCATATTTAGATTAGATGAAATTTACAAACATAGGGATTATTTCACCTATTTCACTCATCATCTACAGCTCTCCTAGGGCACAACACACTAAACAGTTCTACAGGTGTGACTTAAGTCAGAGATGTACAAGAGATGATAATAAAGCAGAGGTTCCCAAACTGTGTGCCGTGGCTCCCTGGGGTGCCTCGGGACACTTGCAGGGGTGCCCTGGGTTGGTGGTCCAGGACCAAATCAAATTATTCATGGTCAATATAATAGGCGAAACCAGTGCTGGTGGCTGCCAGTCATAAAATATGGGGACAAACAGAAGCAAATCTTGTCCCTCATCACACAACTGACCCTAAGGATGACATATAAACACAATCTACTTAATGTAATATTTCTTTCTAAATTTCTCAATAAGACATTTTTGGCCTAGGGGTGCTGTGAAATTAATTCTGATATTCTAGGGCGCCGTGATTCAAAAAAGTTTGGAAACCACTGTAATAAGGCGAATTTTACTAAAGTATAAAGGTAGTAGTACAGAGGAATTTTTCCTAAATCAGAGGTAGATGTACCAGAACCATCTATATTTCTTATGTGCATTAGGGCATTCCATATAAATTAATAAATATATATCTCTATAGATGCTCAGAATGCATGGAGCCAGAAGTAACCCAAAAACAAGTAGATCTCATATGTATTGCAATGTGGACTTGCAACACATGCCTGAAAAAGATGTGCAGTATGTGTAAGTACTAGGGGGTGATGACAAGGAAGAGGAAGGGAAAGAACAGGGAAAGGGGAGGAAAAAAAAAAAGGGAAATGGGGAACGGGAAAGGGAGAAGGGAAAAGGAAAAAGTAACATAGGGGAATTTGTTTATACATTGTTATTTATTTATTTATTTATTACCAGTTATTTATATAGCGCACACATATTCCGCAGCACTTTACAGAGGATATTTGGCCATTCACATCAGTCCCTGCCCCAGTGGAGCTTACACTCTATATTCCCTACCACATGTACACAAGCACACATTCATGCTAGGGTTAGTTTTTGTTGGGAGCCAATTAACCTACCAGTATATTTTTGGATTGTGGGAGGAAACCGGAGTACCCGGAGGAAACCCACGCAAGTACGGGGAAAATATACAAACTCCACACAGTTAGGGCCATGGTGGGAATTGAACCCATGACCTCAGTGCTGTGAGGCAGTAATGCTAACCATTACACCAGCCGTACTGCCCAAATTGTTCAGCTCAATATTTTCATTGAGACCTAGGGGAAACAGAGTGTCTAGAATACAAATCCAGTATGCTTCCCTGTTACAGAGAAGATTATATCTGTCCCCACCTCGAAATGTCTGCTTTATATGTTCCACTCCCTGTATGGATAAAACCCCACAGTCACCTCCTTGAGGTGAGTTAACATGCCTAGGTATGCTGTGATTAATTGATTCCTTAAGAATTAAGGTGGGTACACACTATTAGATATATCTACAGATCAATTGATCTGCAGATATATCTATGTACGGATCGGGCAGTGTGCTGTGCATACACACAGCCCGATCCGTCGGGGGACTGACGTCATGAACTGGGCGGGCAGGCGTGAGCGCCCGCCCAGTTCACCTGTCAATCACCGCCGGCCGCCGCAGCATGTGTACGGGCGGTCGGACGACCGCCCCGTACACACACAGCGACGCGCCAATATATCGTTAGATATATTGACTGTCGGCTGTGCTGCGCGGCCGACGCGATACGTCTGTGAACGACGGAGTTCACAGACGTATCGCCCGTACACACTGGCCGACGGTCCCGCGATGTATCGGCCGTTCAAGAGAACGGCCGATATATCGACCAGTGTGTACGGGCCTTTAGTCTTCTATGTTCTAAGAACCTAGTGTTAAGAGGGCGTGTAGTTCTGCCAACATATTGATTCCCACAGTTGCAAGAGATTACATAGACAATAAATGTGGTTTGATAGTTTATATTGCCCACTATATGAAAGGATTCTTTAGTTCTAGATTATGAAAATTGCGTACCCTCCTTAATATGTCCACAGGTAATGCATTTTGGTCTATTACATCTGTAGCAACCAGTTCTAGGGACACTTGAGTTGGAACTCGAAAGTCTCGGGTCATTTGATAAGGCGAAATGGCTAGGAGATAGGTAATTTTGAAGATTCTTGGTCTTCTCGAAAATAATTTTAGCTTCTTTTTCTAGGGAGTCTGCAAGGATTCTATCTATTTTTAATGTTGGAATTTTTTTAAAATTATTTTTCTAATTGAGTTTGAGGCGTTATTAAATTTAGAGATAAAAACGGGTTTGTGACCAATTAATACTGACAAGGGGGGAGCCTCAGGAACCCTCATCGAAAGGAGTTCTTCTCTGTCTCTTGCAAGGGTTTCTGAAAAGGCTTTGTCCAAAACCTCCTTGTAACTATTGGCTAGATTGTTTTTATTGTATTAAATCATATTAAAAAATACCTTTTTTATACACATATTATTACTGGTCCCCAGTAGTCAGCGGAATACCACAAGGGTCCGTACTCGGACCACTACTGTTCAACATATTTATGAATGACCTAGAAATAGGCCTGGAAAGCACACTGTCAATCTTTGTAGATGATATTAAACTGTGTAAGGTAATTAATTCAGAATTGGATGTGGAGTCCTTGCAGAATGATCTATCTAAACTTGAACTCTGGATGTCTAAATGGAAAATGAGGTTCAATACAGACAAATGCAAGGTTATGCATTTCGGGACTAAAAACAAACTCGCAACCTACATATTAAATGGGGAACGACTAGGTAAAACAGATTTGGAAAAAGATTTGGGGGTACTCATTGATAATAGGCTTAATAACCATACACAATGTCAAAACGCAGTAAAGAAGGCAAGTAAGGTGCTAGCGTGCATAAAAAGGGAATTGAGACAAGGGACTCGGATGTAATCATTCCGCTGTATAAGGCATTGGTACGTCCGCACCTGGAATATTGTGTTCAGTTTTGGGCACCATTGTATAAAAAAAGACATCAGTGAACTCGAAACGGTTCAAAGGTGAGCTACTAAATTGATTAAAGGCCTAGAGGGACTGGACTATAAGGAAAGGTTTACTAGGTTGAAAATGTATACACTAGAAAAGAGGCGCTTAAGAGGAGATATTATTAATATCTTCAAATATGTAAAGGGACATCACAAAGAGTTATCAGAGGAATTATTTATTAAAAGAACACAGTTTAGGACACATGGGCACTCGCTGCGGCTGGAGGAGAGAAAGTTCCGAACGCAACGGAGGAAAGGGTTCTTCACTGTTAGGGCAATCTGGATGTGGAATTCCCTGCCAGGGAAGGTGGTAATGGCGGACTCTGTAATTGGATTTAAAAAGGAATGAATACATTTCTGAATGAAAATTATATCCAAGGTTATAATACTTAAAATATCAACGTGGTTAATCCGGGGGTAACATGAGTTATAGTAGTTAACTAGTCATTATTCAGCAAGTATGTAGAATCATCACAACTTAATACAGGTTGAACACGATGGGCAATTTGCCTCTATTCAACCTCAATTACTATGTTACTCTGTTACTATGGCTTAGTACAATTTTTTTATTCAAACAAGAGTAATGATCAGTGGGAGTTCCAGAGGTGAGGCTGAAGCACAGTCCAAATTTCAAATAGGGGAACCACACCTACATGCACCAACTGTCATCCCAAAGTGACTCACTGGCAGTTGGTGCGGCTCCACTATTTGAAATTTGAACTGTGCTGCAGCCCCTCCTCTGGCGCCACCTCTGGTAATGATGTCATGCTAATAGAGGCAGAAACCAGGGGAGCTGGATACCCAGGGCAATGGAAGGGGATGCTGTTGGTCTGAGTGTCTGATACATGATAAACATTTCCATGTTTCATGCTTAGTGATATCCCACTACATAGTAAGGGGAAATAATGTGTGTGGCCACAGGCAGTGGGGGAGCGATACTCCCGCTGCCCTAAATATGAAGGGGGGCCTGCGGGAGTTAGTAGGAATGGGTTGCGGGGAGCTATGCTCCTGCTGCCATAAATAGGAAGAGGGAGCCTGTGGGAGTTAGTAAGAATGGGTTGCGGGGAGCTATGCTCCTGCTGCCATACATAAGAAGGGGGGCCTGCGGGAGTTAGTAAGAATGGGTTGGGGGGAGCTATGCTCCTGCTGCCATAAATAAGAAGGGGGGCCTGCAGGAGTTAGTAAGAATGGGTTGTGGGGAGCTATGCTCCTGCTGCCATAAATAGGAAGAGGGAGCCTGTGGTAGTTAGTAAGAATGGGTTGTGGGGAGCTATGCTCCTGCTGCCATAAATAAGAAGGGGGGCCTGCAGGAGTTAGTAAGAATGGGTTGTGGGGAGCTATGCTCCTGCTTCCATAAATAAGTAGGGGGGCGGGGGCCTGCGGGAGTTAGTAAGAATGGGTTGTGGGGAGCTATGCTCCTGCTTCCATAAATAAGTAGGGGGGGGCTGCGGGAGTTAGTAAGAATGGGTTGCGGGGAGCTATGCTCCTGCTGCCATAAATAGGAAGAGGGAGCCTGTGGTAGTTAGTAAGAATGGGTTGTGGGGAGCTATGCTCCTGCTGCCATAAATAAGAAGGTGGAGCCTGCAGGAGTTAGTAAGAATGGGTTGTGGGGAGCTATGCTCCTGCTGCCATAAATAGGAAGAGGGAGCCTGTGGTAGTTAGTAAGAATGGGTTGTGGGGAGCTATGCTCCTGCTGCCATAAATAAGAAGGGGGGCCTGCAGGAGTTAGTAAGAATGGGTTGTGGGGAGCTATGCTCCTGCTTCCATAAATAAGTAGGGGGGCGGGGGCCTGCGGGAGTTAGTAAGAATGGGTTGTGGGGAGCTATGCTCCTGCTTCCATAAATAAGTAGGGGGGGGCTGCGGGAGTTAGTAAGAATGGGTTGCGGGGAGCTATGCTCCTGCTGCCATAAATAGGAAGAGGGAGCCTGTGGTAGTTAGTAAGAATGGGTTGTGGGGAGCTATGCTCCTGCTGCCATAAATAAGAAGGGGGGCCTGCAGGAGTTAGTAAGAATGGGTTGTGGGGAGCTATGCTCCTGCTTCCATAAATAAGTAGGGGGGCGGGGGCCTGCAGGAGTTAGTAAGAATGGGTTGCGGGGAGCTGTGCTCCTGCTGCCATAAATAGGAAGAGGGAGCCTGTGGTAGTTAGTAAGAATGGGTTGCGGGGAGCTATGCTCCTGCTGCCATAAATAAGAAGGGGGGCCTGCGGGAGTTAGTAAGAATGGGTTGCGGGGAGCGATTCTCCTGCTGCCATAAATAAGGAGGGGCCTGCGGGAGTTAGTAAGAATGGGTTGTGGGGAGCTTTGCTCCTGCTGCCATAAATAAGAAGGGGGAGCCTGCAGGAGTTAGTAAGAATGGGTAGTGGGGAGCTATGCTCCTGCTGCCATAAATAGGAAGGGGGGACTGTGGTAGTTAGTAAGAGTGGGTTGTGGGGAGCTATGCTCCTGCTGCCATAAATAGGAAGAGGGAGCCTGTGGTAGTTAGTAAGAATGGGTTGCGGGGAGCTATGCTCCTGCTGCCATACATAAGAAGGGGGGCCTGCGGGAGTTAGTAAGAATGGGTTGCGGGGAGCTATGCTCATGCTGCCATACATAAGAAGGGGGGCCTGCGGGAGTTAGTAAGAATGGGTTGTAGGGAGCTATGCTCCTGCTGCCATAAATAAGAAGGGGGGCCTGCAGGAGTTAGTAAGAATGGGTCGTGGGGAGCTATGCTCCTGCTTCCATAAATAAGTAGGGGGGGGGGCTGCGGGAGTTAGTAAGAATGGGTTGCAGGGAGCTATGCTCCTGCTGCCATAAATAGGAAGAGGGAGCCTGTGGTAGTTAGTAAGAATGGGTTGTGGGGAGCTATGCTCCTGCTGCCATAAATAAGAAGGGGGGCCTGCAGGAGTTAGTAAGAATGGGTTGTGGGGAGCTATGCTCCTGCTTCCATAAATAAGTAGGGGGGCGGGGGCCTGCGGGAGTTAGTAAGAATGGGTTGCGGGGAGCTATGCTCCTGCTGCCATAAACAGGAAGAGGGAGCCTGTGGTAGTTAGTAAGAATGGGTTGCGGGGAGCTATGCTCCTGCTGCCATAAATAAGAAGAGGGGCCTGCGGGAGTTAGTAAGAATGGGTTGCGGGGAGCTATGCTCCTGCTTCCATAAATAAGAAGGGGGGGGGGGCTGCGGGAGTTAGTAAGAATGGGTTGCGGGGAGCTATGCTCCTGCTGCCATAAATAGGAAGAGGGAGCCTGTGGTAGTTAGTAAGAATGGGTTGTGGGGAGCTATGCTCCTGCTGCCATAAATAAGAAGGGGGGCCTGCAGGAGTTAGTAAGAATGGGTTGTGGGGAGATATGCTCCTGCTTCCATAAATAAGTAGGGGGGCGGGGGCCTGCGGGAGTTAGTAAGAATGGGTTGCGGGGAGCTATGCTCCTGCTGCCATAAATAGGAAGAGGGAGCCTGTGGTAGTTAGTAAGAATGGGTTGCGGGGAGCTATGCTCCTGCTGCCATAAATAAGAAGGGGGGCCTGCGGGAGTTAGTAAGAATGGGTTGCGGGGAGCGATTCTCCTGCTGCCATAAATAAGAAGGGGGGGCCTGCGGGAGTTAGTAAGAATGGGTTGTGGGGAGCTTTGCTCCTGCTGCCATAAATAAGAAGGGGGAGCCTGCAGGAGTTAGTAAGAATGGGTAGTGGGGAGCTATGCTCCTGCTGCCATAAATAGGAAGGGGGGACTGTGGTAGTTAGTAAGAGTGGGTTGTGGGGAGCTATGCTCCTGCTGCCATAAATAGGAAGAGGGAGCCTGTGGTAGTTAGTAAGAATGGGTTGCGGGGAGCTATGCTCCTGCTGCCATACATAAGAAGGGGGGCCTGCGGGAGTTAGTAAGAATGGGTTGCGGGGAGCTATGCTCCTGCTGCCATACATAAGAAGGGGGGCCTGCGGGAGTTAGTAAGAATGGGTTGCGGGGAGCTATGCTCCTGCTGCCATACATAAGAAGGGGGGCCTGCGGGAGTTAGTAAGAATGGGTTGTAGGGAGCTATGCTCCTGCTGCCATAAATAAGAAGGGGGGCCTGCAGGAGTTAGTAAGAATGGGTTGTGGGGAGCTATGCTCCTGCTTCCATAAATAAGTAGGGGGGGGGCTGCGGGAGTTAGTAAGAATGGGTTGCGGGGAGCTATGCTCCTGCTGCCATAAATAGGAAGAGGGAGCCTGTGGTAGTTAGTAAGAATGGGTTGTGGGGAGCTATGCTCCTGCTGCCATAAATAAGAAGGGGGGCCTGCAGGAGTTAGTAAGAATGGGTTGTGGGGAGCTATGCTCCTGCTTCCATAAATAAGTAGGGGGGCGGGGGCCTGCGGGAGTTAGTAAGAATGGGTTGCGGGGAGCTATGCTCCTGCTGCCATAAATAGGAAGAGGGAGCCTGTGGTAGTTAGTAAGAATGGGTTGCGGGGAGCTATGCTCCTGCTGCCATAAATAAGAAGGGGGCCTGCGGGAGTTAGTAAGAATGGGTTGCGGGGAGCTATGCTCCTGCTTCCATAAATAAGAAGGGGGGGGGGCTGCGGGAGTTAGTAAGAATGGGTTGTGGGGAGCTATGCTCCTGCTACCATATATAAGAAGGGGGGCCTGCAGGAGTTAGTAAGAATGGGTTGTGGGGAGCTATGCTCCTGCTGCCATAAATAAGAAGGGGGGGGGGCTGCGGGAGTTAGTAAGAATGGGTTGCGGGGAGCTATGCTCCTGCTGCCATAAATAAGAAGGGGGGCCTGCGGGAGTTAGTAAGAATGGGTTGCGGGGAGCGATTCTCCTGCTGCCATAAATAAGAAGGGGGGGCCTGCGGGAGTAAGTAAGAATGGGTTGTGGGGAGCTATGCTCCTGCTACCATATATAAGAAGGGGGGCCTGCAGGAGTTAGTAAGAATGGGTTGTGGGGAGCTATGCTCCTGCTGCCATAAATAAGAAGGGGGGGGGGCTGCGGGAGTTAGTAAGAATGGGTTGTGGGGAGCGATGCTCCTGATGCCATAAATAAGAAGGGGGAGCCTGCGGGAGTTAGTAAGAATGGGTTGTGGGGAGCTATGCTCCTGCTGCCATAAATAAGAAGGGGGGCCTGCGGTAGATAGTAAGAATGGGTTGTGGGGAGCTATGCTCCTGCTACCATAAATAAGAAGGGGGGGGCCTGCGGGAGTTAGTAAGAATGGGTTGTGGGGAGCTATGCTCCTGCTGCCATAAATAGGAAGGGGGAGCCTGCAGGAGTTAGTAAGAATGGGTTGTGGGGAGCTATGCTCCTGCTGCCATAAATAAGAAGGGGGGGCCTGCGGTAGTTAGTAAGAATGGGTAGTGGGGAGCTATGCTCCTGCTGCCATAAATAGGAAGGGGGGACTGTGGTAGTTAGTAAGAGTGGGTTGTGGGGAGCTATGCTCCTGCTACCATAAATAAGAAGGGGGGGCCTGCGGGAGTTAGTAAGAATGGGTTGTGGGGAGCTTTGCTCCTGCTGCCATAAATAAGAAGGGGGGGCCTGCGGTAGTTAGTAAGAATGGGTTGCGGGGAGCTATGCTCCTGCTGCCATCAATAAGAAGGGGGGCCTGTGGGAGTTAGTAAGAGTGGGTTGCGGGGAGCTATGCTCCTGCTACCATAAATAAGAAGGGGGGCCTATGGGAGTTAGTAAGAATGGGTTGTGGGGAGCTATGCTCCTGCTACCATAAATAAGAAGGGGGAGCCTGTGGGAGTTAGTAAGAATGGGTTGCAGGGAGCTATGCTCCTGCTGCCATAAATAAGAAAGGGGAGCCTGTGGGAGTTAGTAAGAATGGGTTGTGGGGAGCTATGCTCCTGCTGCCATAAATAAGAAGGGGGAGCCTGTGGGAGTTAGTAAGAATGGGTTGTGGGGAGCTATGCTCCTGCTACCGTAAATAAGAAGGGGGGGCCTGTGGTAGTTAGTAAGAATGGGTTGTGGGGCGCTATGCTCCTGCTACCATAAATAAGAAGTTGGGGCCTGCGGGAGTTAGTAAGAATGGGTTGTGGGGAGCTATGCTCCTGCTGCCATAAATAAGAAGCGGGGGCCCGCGGGAGTTAGTAAGAATGGGTTGTGGGGAGCTATGCTCCTGCTGCCATAAATAAGAAGCGTGGGCCCGCGGGAGTTAGTAAGAATGGGTTGTGGGGAGCTATGCTCCTGTTGCCATAAATAAGAAGAGGGGCCCTGTGGGAGTTTGTAAGAATGGGTTGTAGGGAGCTATGGTCCTGCTGCCATAAATGAGAAGGGGGAGCCTGTGGGAGTTAGTAAGAATGGGTTGCAGGGAGCTATGCTCCTGCTGCCATAAATAAGAAGGGGGAGCCTGCGGGAGTTAGTAAGAATGGGTTGTGGGGAGCTATGCTCCTGCTGCCATAAATAAGAAGGGGGGGCCTGCGGGAGTTAGTAAGAATGAGTTGTAGGGAGCTATGCTCCTGCTGCCATAAATAAGAAGCGGGGGCCTGTGGGAGTTAGTTAGAATGGGTTGTGGGGAGCTATGCTCCTGCTGCCATAAATAAGAAGGGGGAGCCTGTGGGAGTTAGTAAGAATGGGTTGTGGGGAGCTATGCTCCTGCTGCCATAAATAAGAAGGGGGGGGGGGGGGGCTGCGGGAGTTAGTAAGAATGGGTTGTGGGGAGCTATGCTCCTGCTGCCATAAATAGGAAGAGGGAGCCTGTGGTAGTTAGTAAGAATGGGTTGCGGGGAGCTATGCTCCTGCTGCCATAAATAAGAAGGGGGGCCTGCGGGAGTTAGTAAAAATGGGTTGCGGGGAGCGATTCTCCTGCTGCCATAAATAAGAAGGGGGGGCCTGCGGGAGTTAGTAAGAATGGGTTGTGGGGAGCTATGCTCCTGCTGCCATAAATAAGAAGGGGGGGGGGCTGCGGGAGTTAGTAAGAATGGGTTGTGGGGAGCGATGCTCCTGATGCCATAAATAAGAAGGGGGAGCCTGCGGGAGTTAGTAAGAATGGGTTGTGGGGAGCTATGCTCCTGCTGCCATAAATAAGAAGGGGGGCCTGCGGTAGATAGTAAGAATGGGTTGTGGGGAGCTATGCTCCTGCTACCATAAATAAGAAGGGGGGGCCTGCGGGAGTTAGTAAGAATGGGTTGTGGGGAGCTATGCTCCTGCTGCCATAAATAGGAAGGGGGAGCCTGCAGGAGTTAGTAAGAATGGGTAGTGGGGAGCTATGCTCCTGCTGCCATAAATAGGAAGGGGGGACTGTGGTAGTTAGTAAGAGTGGGTTGTGGGGAGCTATGCTCCTGCTACCATAAATAAGAAGGGGGGGCCTGCGGGAGTTAGTAAGAATGGGTTGTGGGGAGCTTTGCTCCTGCTGCCATAAATAAGAAGGGGGGGCCTGCGGTAGTTAGTAAGAATGGGTTGCGGGGAGCTATGCTCCTGCTGCCATCAATAAGAAGGGGGGCCTGCGGGAGTTAGTAAGAGTGGGTTGCGGGGAGCTATGCTCCTGCTACCATAAATAAGAAGGGGGGCCTATGGGAGTTAGTAAGAATGGGTTGTGGGGAGCTATGCTCCTGCTACCATAAATAAGAAGCGGGGGCCTGTGGTAGTTAGTAAGAATGGGTTGTGGGGAGCTATGCTCCTGCTGCCATAAATAAGAAGGGGGAGCCTGTGGGAGTTAGTAAGAATGGGTTGTGGGGAGCTATGCTCCTGCTACCGTAAATAAGAAGGGGGGGCCTGTGGTAGTTAGTAAGAATGGGTAGTGGGGCGCTATGCTCCTGCTACCATAAATAAGAAGGGGGGGCCTGCGGGAGTTAGTAAGAATGGGTTGTGGGGAGCTATGCTCCTGCTGCCATAAATAAGAAGCGGGGGCCTGCGGGAGTTAGTAAGAATGGGTTGTGGGGAGCTATGCTCCTGCTGCCATAAATAAGAAGCGTGGGCCTGCGGGAGTTAGTAAGAATGGGTTGTGGGGAGCTATGCTCCTGCTGCCATAAATAAGAAGCGGGGGCCTGTGGGAGTTTGTAAGAATGGGTTGTGGGGAGCTATGGTCCTGCTGCCATAAATGAGAAGGGGGAGCCTGTGGGAGTTAGTAAGAATGGGTTGTGGGGAGCTATGCTCCTGCTGCCATAAATAAGAAGGGGGGGGCTGCGGGAGTTAGTAAGAATGGGTTGTGGGGAGCTTTGCTCCTGTTGCCATAAATAAGAAGCGGGGGCCTGTGGTAGTTAGTAAGAATGGGTTGTGGGGAGCTATGCTCCTGCTGCCATAAATAAGAAGGGGGAGCCTGCGGGAGTTAGTAAGAATGGGTTGTGGGGAGCTATGCTCCTGCTGCCATAAATAAGAAGCGGGGGCCTGTGGGAGTTAGTAAGAATGGGTTGTGGGGAGCTATGCTCCTGCTGCCATAAATAAGAAGGGGGAGCCTGTGGGAGTTAGTAAGAATGGGTTGTGGGGAGCTATGCTCCTGCTGCCATAAATAAGAAGGGGGAGCCTGCGGGAGTTAGTAAGAATGGGTTGTGGGGAGCTATGCTCCTGCTGCCATAAATAAGAAGCGGGGGCCTGTGGGAGTTAGTAAGAATGGGTTGTGGGGAGCTATGCTCCTGCTGCCATAAATAAGAAGGGGGAGCCTGTGGGAGTTAGTAAGAATGGGTTGTGGGGAGCTATGCTCCTGCTGCCATAAATAAGAAGGGGGGGGGGCTGCGGGAGTTAGTAAGAATGGGTTGTGGGGAGCTTTGCTCCTGTTGCCATAAATAAGAAGCGGGGGCCTGTGGTAGTTAGTAAGAATGGGTTGTGGGGAGCTATGCTCCTGCTGCCATAAATAAGAAGGGGGAGCCTGCGGGAGTTAGTAAGAATGGGTTGTGGGGAGCTATGCTCCTGCTGCCATAAATAAGAAGGGGGGGGGGGCTGCGGGAGTTAGTAAGAATGGGTTGTGGGGAGCGATGCTCCTGATGCCATAAATAAGAAGGGGGAGCCTGCGGGAGTTAGTAAGAATGGGTTGTAAGGAGCTATGCTCCTGCTGCCATAAATAAGAAGGGGGGCCTGCGGTAGATAGTAAGAATGGGTTGTGGGGAGCTATGCTCCTACTACCATAAATAAGAAGGGGGGGCCTGCGGGAGTTAGTAAGAATGGGTTGTGGGGAGCTATGCTCCTGCTGCCATAAATAGGAAGGGGGAGCCTGCAGGAGTTAGTAAGAATGGGTTGTGGGGAGCTATGCTCCTGCTGCCATAAATAAGAAGGGGGGGCCTGCGGTAGTTAGTAAGAATGGGTAGTGGGGAGCTATGCTCCTGCTGCCATAAATAGGAAGGGGGGACTGTGGTAGTTAGTAAGAGTGGGTTGTGGGGAGCTATGCTCCTGCTACCATAAATAAGAAGGGGGGGCCTGCGGGAGTTAGTAAGAATGGGTTGTGGGGAGCTTTGCTCCTGCTGCCATAAATAAGAAGGGGGGGCCTGCGGTAGTTAGTAAGAATGGGTTGCGGGGAGCTATGCTCCTGCTGCCATCAATAAGAAGGGGGGCCTGCGGGAGTTAGTAAGAGTGGGTTGCGGGGAGCTATGCTCCTGCTACCATAAATAAGAAGGGGGGCCTATGGGAGTTAGTAAGAATGGGTTGTGGGGAGCTATGCTCCTGCTACCATAAATAAGAAGGGGGAGCCTGTGGGAGTTAGTAAGAATGGGTTGCAGGGAGCTATGCTCCTGCTGCCATAAATAAGAAAGGGGAGCCTGTGGGAGTTAGTAAGAATGGGTTGTGGGGAGCTATGCTCCTGCTGCCATAAATAAGAAGGGGGAGCCTGTGGGAGTTAGTAAGAATGGGTTGTGGGGAGCTATGCTCCTGCTACCGTAAATAAGAAGGGGGGGCCTGTGGTAGTTAGTAAGAATGGGTTGTGGGGCGCTATGCTCCTGCTACCATAAATAAGAAGTTGGGGCCTGCGGGAGTTAGTAAGAATGGGTTGTGGGGAGCTATGCTCCTGCTGCCATAAATAAGAAGCGGGGACCTGCGGGAGTTAGTAAGAATGGGTTGTGGGGAGCTATGCTCCTGCTGCCATAAATAAGAAGCGTGGGCCCGCGGGAGTTAGTAAGAATGGGTTGTGGGGAGCTATGCTCCTGTTGCCATAAATAAGAAGCGGGGCCCTGTGGGAGTTTGTAAGAATGGGTTGTAGGGAGCTATGGTCCTGCTGCCATAAATGAGAAGGGGGAGCCTGTGGGAGTTAGTAAGAATGGGTTGCAGGGAGCTATGCTCCTGCTGCCATAAATAAGAAGGGGGAGCCTGCGGGAGTTAGTAAGAATGGGTTGTGGGGAGCTATGCTCCTGCTGCCATAAATTAGAAGGGGGGGCCTGCGGGAGTTAGTAAGAATGAGTTGTAGGGAGCTATGCTCCTGCTGCCATAAATAAGAAGCGGGGGCCTGTGGGAGTTAGTAAGAATGGGTTGTGGGGAGCTATGCTCCTGCTGCCATAAATAAGAAGGGGGAGCCTGTGGGAGTTAGTAAGAATGGGTTGTGGGGAGCTATGCTCCTGCTGCCATAAATAAGAAGGGGGGGGCTGCGGGAGTTAGTAAGAATGGGTTGTGGGGAGCTATGCTCCTGCTGCCATAAATAGGAAGAGGGAGCCTGTGGTAGTTAGTAAGAATGGGTTGCGGGGAGCTATGCTCCTGCTGCCATAAATAAGAAGGGGGGCCTGCGGGAGTTAGTAAAAATGGGTTGCGGGGAGCGATTCTCCTGCTGCCATAAATAAGAAGGGGGGGCCTGCGGGAGTTAGTAAGAATGGGTTGTGGGGAGCTATGCTCCTGCTGCCATAAATAAGAATGGGGGGGGCTGCGGGAGTTAGTAAGAATGGGTTGTGGGGAGCGATGCTCCTGCTGCCATAAATAAGAAGGGGGAGCCTGCGGGAGTTAGTAAGAATGGGTTGTGGGGAGCTATGCTCCTGCTGCCATAAATAAGAAGGGGGGCCTGCGGTAGATAGTAAGAATGGGTTGTGGGGAGCTATGCTCCTGCTACCATAAATAAGAAGGGGGGGCCTGCGGGAGTTAGTAAGAATGGGTTGTGGGGAGCTATGCTCCTGCTGCCATAAATAGGAAGGGGGAGCCTGCAGGAGTTAGTAAGAATGGGTAGTGGGGAGCTATGCTCCTGCTGCCATAAATAGGAAGGGGGGACTGTGGTAGTTAGTAAGAGTGGGTTGTGGGGAGCTATGCTCCTGCTACCATAAATAAGAAGGGGGGGCCTGCGGGAGTTAGTAAGAATGGGTTGTGGGGAGCTTTGCTCCTGCTGCCATAAATAAGAAGGGGGGGCCTGCGGTAGTTAGTAAGAATGGGTTGCGGGGAGCTATGCTCCTGCTGCCATCAATAAGAAGGGGGGCCTGCGGGAGTTAGTAAGAGTGGGTTGCGGGGAGCTATGCTCCTGCTACCATAAATAAGAAGGGGGGCCTATGGGAGTTAGTAAGAATGGGTTGTGGGGAGCTATGCTCCTGCTACCATAAATAAGAAGCGGGGGCCTGTGGTAGTTAGTAAGAATGGGTTGTGGGGAGCTATGCTCCTGCTGCCATAAATAAGAAGGGGGAGCCTGTGGGAGTTAGTAAGAATGGGTTGTGGGGAGCTATGCTCCTGCTACCGTAAATAAGAAGGGGGGGCCTGTGGTAGTTAGTAAGAATGGGTTGTGGGGCGCTATGCTCCTGCTACCATAAATAAGAAGGGGGGGCCTGCGGGAGTTAGTAAGAATGGGTTGTGGGGAGCTATGCTCCTGCTGCCATAAATAAGAAGCGGGGGCCTGCGGGAGTTAGTAAGAATGGGTTGTGGGGAGCTATGCTCCTGCTGCCATAAATAAGAAGCGTGGGCCTGCGGGAGTTAGTAAGAATGGGTTGTGGGGAGCTATGCTCCCGCTGCCATAAATAAGAAGCGGGGGCCTGTGGGAGTTTGTAAGAATGGGTTGTGGGGAGCTATGGTCCTGCTGCCATAAATGAGAAGGGGGAGCCTGTGGGAGTTAGTAAGAATGGGTTGCAGGGAGCTATGCTCCTGCTGACATAAATAAGAAGCGGGGGCCTGTGGGAGTTAGTAAGAATGGGTTGTGGGGAGCTATGCTCCTGCTGCCATAAATAAGAAGGGGGAGCCTGTGGGAGTTAGTAAGAATGGGTTGTGGGGAGCTATGCTCCTGCTGCCATAAATAAGAAGGGGGGGGGGGGCTGCGGGAGTTAGTAAGAATGGGTTGTGGGGAGCTTTGCTCCTGTTGCCATAAATAAGAAGCGGGGGCCTGTGGTAGTTAGTAAGAATGGGTTGTGGGGAGCTATGCTCCTGCTGCCATAAATAAGAAGGGGGAGCCTGCGGGAGTTAGTAAGAATGGGTTGTGGGGAGCTATGCTCCTGCTGCCATAAATAAGAAGGGGGAGCCTGCGGGAGTTAGTAAGAATGGGTTGTGGGGAGCTATGCTCCTGCTGCCATAAATAAGAAGCGGGGGCCTGTGGTAGTTAGTAAGAATGGGTTGTGGGGAGCTATGCTCCTGCTGCCATAAATAAGAAGGGGGAGCCTGCGGGAGTTAGTAAGAATGGGTTGTGGGGAGCTATGCTCCTGCTGCCATAAATAAGAAGGGGGAGCCTGCGGGAGTTAGTAAGAATGGGTTGTGGGGAGCTATGCTCCTGCTGCCATAAATAAGAAGCGGGGGCCTGTGGTAGTTAGTAAGAATGGGTTGTGGGGAGCTATGCTCCTGCTGCCATAAATAAGAAGGGGGAGCCTGCGGGAGTTAGTAAGAATGGGTTGTGGGGAGCTATGCTCCTGCTGCCATAAATAAGAAGGGGGAGCCTGCGGGAGTTAGTAAGAATGGGTTGTGGGGAGCGATGCTCCTGCTGCCATAAATAAGAAGGGGGGGGCTGCGGGAGTTAGTAAGAGTGGGTTGTGGGGAGCTATGCTCCTGCTGCCATAAATAAGAAGGGGGGGGGGGCTGCGGGAGTTAGTAAGAACGGGTTGTGTGGAGCTTTGCTCCTGCTGCCATAAATAAGGAGGGGGAGCCTGCGGGAGTTAGTAAGAATGGGTTGTTGGGAGCGATGCTCCTGCTGCCATAAATAAGAAGGGGGGGGGGGCTGCGGGAGTTAGTAAGAGTGGGTTGTGGGGAGCTATGCTCCTGCTGCCATAAATAAAAAGGGGGGGCGCTGCGGGAGTTAGTAAGAATGGGTTGTGGGGAGCTATGCTCCTGCTGCCATAAATAAGAAGGGGGGGGGGCTGCGGGAGTTAGTAAGAACGGGTTGTGGGGAGCTATGCTCCTGCTGCCATAAATAAGAAGGGGGAGCCTGCGGGAGTTAGTAAGAATGGGTTGTGGGGAGCTATGCTCCTGCTGCCATAAATAAGAAGGGGGAGCCTGCGGGAGTTAGTAAGAATGGGTTATGGGGAGCTATGCTCCTGCTGCCATAAATAAGAAGGGGGGGGGGCTGCGGGAGTTAGTAAGAATGGGTTGTGGGGAGCTATGCTCCTGCTGCCATAAATAAGAAGGGGGGGGCTGCGGGAGTTAGTAAGCACGGGTTGTGGGGAGCTATGCTCCTGCTGCCATAAATAAGAAGGGGGAGCCTGCAGGAGTTAGTAAGAATGGGTTGTGGGGAGCTATGCTCCTGCTGCCATAAATAAGAAGGGGGAGCCTGCGGGAGTTAGTAAGAATGGGTTGTGGGGAGCTATGCTCCTGCTGCCATAAATAAGAAGGGCGGGGGGGGGGCTGCGGGAGTTAGTAAGAATGGGTTGTGGGGAGCTATGCTCCTGCTGCCATAAATAAGAAGGGGGAGCCTGCGGGAGTTAGTAAGAATTGGTATTGGGGAGCTATGCTCCTGCTGCCATAAATAAGAAGGGGGAGCCTGCGGGAGTTAGTAAGAATGGGTTGTGGGGAGCTATGCTCCTGCTGCCATAAATAAGAAGGGGGGGGGGGCTGCGGGAGTTAGTAAGAATGGATTGTGGGGAGCTATGCTCCTGCTGCCATAAATAAGAAGGGGGAGCCTGCGGGAGTTTGTAAGAATGGGTTGTGGGGAGCTATGCTCCTGCTGCCATAAATAAGAAGGGGGAGCCTGCGGGAGTTAGTAAGAATGGGTTGTGGGGAGCGATGCTCCTGCTGCCATAAATAAGAAGGGGGAGCCTGCGGGAGTTAGTAAGAATGGGTTGCGGGGAGCTTTGCTCCTGCTGCCATAAATAAGAAGGGGGGCCTGCGGGAGTTAGTAAGAATGGGTTGTGGGGAGCTATGCTCCTGCTGCCCGTTGGTAGCAGTAGTTTTTCTTGGTGGCATTCGCAGGAGATGGCATATATACACTCCCACGAACAGTAGTAAGACCAAAGAAACCTGTGGCTGCGACAGGCTGCGCTATATTGCGGCAACACCACGATATTCAGCCTCCTACAGTAAATATGTGTAAGGACACATCTTTATACACTGGGAATGGGTGGTGGATGATTGATATACAGGAAAAAGGTCCACAGTCAATAGATCGACACCCTATGGTCAACAGTAAATAGGTTGACAGGGTCAAAAGGTCAACACACCATGACAATGGTCAGCACACATATGGTCGACACATGGATTTTTTTTCATGTTTTTACAACTTTTGCTGAATTTACTGTTCATGTCACAAATCAGGAGTGTATCTACCCCATGGCCAGGATGGCAACTGTTAGGCGCCGGGGTCCGCTCGGCGGTGCGGCCCGGCGCCTAGCAACCAGGGACGCCGTGCGCGTTCAGCCGCCGGCTCCCTGGCAACGCTAGACGCCGGGCGCACTGAGCCGCTCTGACCTTAGCAACGGGGACGCCACGTTCAGCCGCGTTCCCCGTTGCTGGGTCTGTTTTGATTACCTGATTATGTGCTGGCCGTGCAGCATACAAGCTGCACGGCATGTCAATAGATTACCCTGTCTGGATCTTGATTGGAGGGTCCCTGAATAAAGGCACCCTCAGGACTTCCTACAGACGCCGGTGATAGCTTCCTGTTTGCCTGTGTCTGCTACAGAGAGTTTCCAGTCCTGCTCATCCGGTTGTTCCTGTCCTCAGAGATCCTGTACTCGGAAGTTTGCCATCTATTCCTGGAGTCTGACCGAGCACCTTTAACATCCTGTGGTGTTCGTGAGTCGCGGCTTAGCCGTGTGTTGCGGCGTGTCCGCTTACTGTTTATTATTTAGTTTATTTGTGTTCTGGAGCTTTTGCGGAGGATTCCGCTCCCACAGATCCACTCTGGTATCCAGCGGTGCTGGATAGGAGTAACGGATCAGTGGATCTTTGGTTGTCCTTTTCCCTGGCGGCTAGTCCGCACATACCTTTGGTTTAAGTTAGTTAGTTTGTAACCCCTGGCCTGGTTGCTTAGTCAGAGGGCCCCTTGTTATCACCCTGTCTCGGATTTCCCTTTGTCTCCCATTAAGACCTGCGGGGGCATCGGGGTTGGGCAGACATAATCCGCCCTTCGAACGCGGCTGCCATGGGCTCAAGCAACCATAGTCTCGCAAGGGATCTCTGATAACACGGGCGAGACAACGGAGTTAGGGCGCCAGGGGTTACTAGGCTCTCCTGCTCCCACAACCAGCATATATTCCCAGTACTCAGACCTCTGTCATAAGATCTCTTCTGGTCTGGAGTACGGGAATCATAACATTATCACCGGCCTGACAAAAGAAAAATTTTTAACAAGAGTTAATTTTTTCACTTATTCAGTTGGGAGATTTTGTCGGCCTCATGAATCCCGCCGGTGTTGGGCCAAATCCTGGCCAGTTTTTAGTCAGTCAGATTCAAGAACTTACTCAGATGGTTCAGGATCTGTCCCTCCGGGTGAGCTCACAAGAAGATCTGTTACGGACTTCCCCGAGGGTCATCCCTGAACCAAAAATGCATCTGCCTGACCGTTTTTCTGGGGATAGAAAACAGTTTTTTAATTTTAAAGAGTCTTGTAAACTTTATTTTCGTTTAAGACCAGTCTCCTCAGGTACGGAGGCTCAGCGGGTTGGAATTATTATTTCTCTGCTTCAGGGGGATCCTCAGACCTGGGCTTTTGGTTTAAAGACAGACGATCCGGCCTTATCGTCTGTAGACGCATTTTTAAAATCTTTAGGGCTATTGTATGACGACCCTGATAGAGAGGCGTCCGCTGAGAGTCAGTTGCGTGCTCTTAGACAGGGTAGGAATCCCGCAGAGAATTATTGTACGGAGTTTCGCCGTTGGTCGAACGACTGTGGATGGAATGACCCGGCCCTGCGCAGTCAGTTTCGCCTCGGCTTATCTGAATCTATAAAAGACAGTCTCCTTCAGTATCCCGCTCCTGAGACTCTCGATAAACTCATGGAGCTCTCTATTAAGATAGATCGTCGGCTCAGAGAGCGGAGGGTTGAAAAGGGGGCATCTGTCGGGTCTACTCCTTGTGTGCTTTCCATTCCTGTAGACATGGAGGAGCCTATGCAGATAGGTCTCTCCAAATTGTCTCCTGAAGAAAGAACCAGGAGGCAAAATTCTGGTCTTTGTTTATACTGTGGAGGTAAGGGACATTTTGCCCGTAGTTGTCCGAACAAATCGTGAAACTTCCTGACCAAGTGAGTTGTGAGGGGGTTCACTTTGGTCTGCAGCTTATCTCCTCAAATAATTCACTGTTGGTTCCTGCTAAAGTTTCCTTTGGCAGCCTCTGTTCCTCGGTCTCTGCTTTTGTGGACAGTGGAGCTGCAGGGAACTTTATGGATTTAACATGGGCCAAGGCCTTAGGTATTCCTCAGTTAACCTTGGGTAGGTGTGTCACCATGCATGGTTTAGATGGGAGTCCCTTGTCCAATGGGGTTATTTCTCTATGTACACCTCCTGTTTTACTCTCGGTGGGTGCCCTGCATTCTGAAAAGATTGAGTTTTTTCTTACTCATTGCCCAGCAGTTCCTGTGGTTCTGGGTCACCCTTGGCTGGCCTTTCATAATCCCATCATTGATTGGCAGTCGGGGGAGATCTTACAATGGGGTACCATCTGTAATAAAGAATGTATTACGCTTCCTATCCGAGTAGCTGCCGCCGTTCCTGCACCCATTCCTGAGGAATATCAGGATTTTGTCGACGTGTTTTCCAAGGGCAATGCGGATATTCTGCCTCCCCATAGGCCTTACGATTGTGCCATTGAGCTAATTCCTGGTGCCACGTTGCCTAAAGGAAGGTTATATGCATTGTCTGGTCCTGAAACTGTGGCCATGAATGAGTATGTGAAAGAAAGCCTTGGGAAAGGGTTTATCAGGCCATCTAAATCCCCATTAAGTGCAGGTTTCTTCTTCGTAGAGAAGAAGGATGGTTCACTCAGACCCTGCATTGACTTTAGAGCTTTGAATAAGATCTCAGTAAAGAATACTTACCCTCTGCCGCTGATCTCTGTCCTTTTTGATCAGCTTCGTTCGGCTGTGATTTTTTCTAAAATTGACCTTAGAGGAGCATATAACCTCATCAGAATCAAGTCAGGGGATGAGTGGAAAACGGCATTCAGTACTCAATCAGGCCACTATGAGTATCTGGTTATGCCATTCGGCCTGTCAAACGCTCCGGCAGTTTTCCAGGATCTCATTAATGATGTGCTCCGTGAATTTCTTGGAAGATTCGTTGTAGTCTACTTAGACGATATTTTGATTTATTCTGACTCTGTAGAACAACATGTTACCCAGGTGCGTCAGGTGCTAAAGAAATTACGTGAAAATCACCTATATGCCAAACTGGAGAAGTGTGAATTTCATGTCACGGAGGTATCCTTTTTAGGGTACATTATTTCCCCTCGGGGATTCCGTATGGAACCTAAGAAGCTCCAAGCCATCCTTAGTTGGGCGCAACCCACCAATTTAAAAGCAATTCAGCGCTTTTTAGGGTTTGCGAACTACTACAGAAGATTTATTCACTCTTTCTCTGACCTAGTTGCTCCCATTGTGGCACTTACTAAGAAGGGAGCAGATCCTACCAATTGGTCATGTGAAGCTGAGTTATCTTTTCAGGCCTTGAAACAAGCCTTTGTCTCTGCCCCTGTCCTTAGACATCCCAACCCAGAATTGCCTTTCATTGTTGAGGTTGATGCCTCGGAGGTTGGAGTAGGGGCTATCCTTTCTCAGAAGGATCCAGATTCCCTTGAATTACATCCTTGTGCCTTTATGTCCAGGAAATTCTCATCTGCAGAATCCAACTACGATGTTGGTAACCGGGAATTGCTGGCTATTAAATGGGCTTTCGAGGAGTGGAGGCATTGGCTTGAAGGAGCGACCCATACCATTTCAGTTTTGACTGATCACAAAAATCTTCAATACATTGAATCTGCTAAACGACTGAATGCCCGGCAGGCTCGTTGGGCTTTATTTTTTACTCGTTTCAAATTCATTATCACCTTCAGGCCAGGTTCCAAGAATACTAAGGCAGATGCCCTGTCACGCAGTTTTCTTCCAGTGCAAGACAACTGTCCTGTTACTCCCATACTTCCGTCTTCAGTCATTCGGGCAGGCCTCACACAGGATGTATTTACCCAGTTAAAGCTGCTTCAACATCAAGCTCCTGGAAATACTCCTGCTGGTCGTCTTTTTGTCCCTGAGTTTTTGAGAGCTACTGTTTTGGCGGAGTTTCATGATAGCAAGGTTGCCGGGCATCCGGGAATCGCTAAGACTTTGGAATTAGTCTCCCGCTCAGTATGGTGGCCTGGTCTTTCCAAAGACATTAAAGAGTTTGTTTTTTCTTGTCAGGTCTGTGCACAGCATAAAGTTCCCCGTTCTTTGCCTATTGGTCAACTTATGCCCTTGAATGTTCCCCTTAGGCCATGGTCGCATATCTCCATGGATTTTGTGGTGGACCTCCCTCTGTCAGCCGGATGCCGAGTCATATGGGTGGTAGTGGACCGTTTTAGCAAAATGGCCCATTTCATTGCTCTTCCCCGATTGCCATCTGCCCAGGGATTGGCAGTCTTGTTCCTCCGCCATGTTTTCAGACTCCATGGCTTACCCACTGATATTGTCTCTGACAGGGGTCCACAATTCATTGCACAATTTTGGAAGTCCTTTTGTGCTTCGTTGAAGATGAAATTATCATTAACCTCCGGCTATCATCCCCAATCCAATGGACAGACTGAGCGAGTTAACCAATCTCTTAAACAATATTTGCGTTTGTACTCGGCCAAACTCCAAAATGACTGGTCTGAGTTTCTTCCATTGGCGGAGTTTGCTTATAATAATGCCTGTCATTCCTCCACCAATGTGTCTCCATTTTTTGCAGTTTTTGGTTTTCACCCCAGAGCTAATTCATTTTTTCAACATTCCTCTGTCTCCTCTCTGGCCCTGACCTCTCATCTTAAACTTATTTGGAAAAAAGTGCACCTGGCTCTCAGAAAAGCAGCATTCCGGGAAAAAAGATTTTCTGACAGGCTCCGGCGGCCGTGCACTTTTAAAGTAGGAGACAGGGTGTGGTTGTCGACTCGCAACATTAAACTCCGACAAACCTCAGCCAGATTGGGTCCTAGATTTATTGGACCATTTTTCATTATCAAAAAAGTCAATCCAGTTGCTTTCCGGTTACGCTTACCAAAAACTTTACGGATCGGAAATACCTTCCATTGCTCATTGCTTAAACCTTATGTTTCGTCCAGTAGATTTCCTCGTAAAATATCTCAGGGGAGATCTCCAGTAAATGTACAGGGTCAGCAGGAGTTCTTGGTGGAGAAGGTTCTCGATTCCAAGTTGTCCCGGGGTCGGCTTTATTTTTTGGTACATTGGAGAGGTTATGGGCCAGAGGAAAGGTCTTGGGTCCTGGATGAGGACCTTCATGCCCCAAGGCTCAAAAGGGCATTTTTTCGAGAATTTACTCGGAAACCTGGCTTTAGGGGTTCCTTGACCCCTCCTCAAGGGGGGGGTACTGTTAGGCGCCGGGGTCCGCTCGGCGGTGCGGCCCGGCGCCTAGCAACCAGGGACGCCGTGCGCGTTCAGCCGCCGGCTCCCTGGCAACGCTAGACGCCGGGCGCACTGAGCCGCTCTGACCTTAGCAACGGGGACGCCACGTTCAGCCGCGTTCCCCGTTGCTGGGTCTGTTTTGATTACCTGATTATGTGCTGGCCGTGCAGCATAAAAGCTGCACGGCATGTCAATAGATTACCCTGTCTGGATCTTGATTGGAGGGTCCCTGAATAAAGGCACCCTCAGGACTTCCTACAGACGCCGGTGATAGCTTCCTGTTTGCCTGTGTCTGCTACAGAGAGTTTCCAGTCCTGCTCATCCGGTTGTTCCTGTCCTCAGAGATCCTGTACTCGGAAGTTTGCCATCTATTCCTGGAGTCTGACCGAGCACCTTTAACATCCTGTGGTGTTCGTGAGTCGCGGCTTAGCCGTGTGTTGCGGCGTGTCCGCTTACTGTTTATTATTTAGTTTATTTGTGTTCTGGAGCTTTTGCGGAGGATTCCGCTCCCACAGATCCACTCTGGTATCCAGCGGTGCTGGATAGGAGTAACGGATCAGTGGATCTTTGGTTGTCCTTTTCCCTGGCGGCTAGTCCGCACATACCTTTGGTTTAAGTTAGTTAGTTTGTAACCCCTGGCCTGGTTGCTTAGTCAGAGGGCCCCTTGTTATCACCCTGTCTCGGATTTCCCTTTGTCTCCCATTAAGACCTGCGGGGGCATCGGGGTTGGGCAGACATAATCCGCCCTTCGAACGCGGCTGCCATGGGCTCAAGCAACCATAGTCTCGCAAGGGATCTCTGATAACACGGGCGAGACAACGGAGTTAGGGCGCCAGGGGTTACTAGGCTCTCCTGCTCCCACAACCAGCATATATTCCCAGTACTCAGACCTCTGTCATAAGATCTCTTCTGGTCTGGAGTACGGGAATCATAACAGCAACTTACCTGATGTTGTAAAAGGTATAACAGGGGTTTTATAAAAAATATGGCGTATACATCAACAAATTAGATCACGACACGCAAACCAAGATTATTAAGACTTGAGAAAATGGAATGGTTCTTACATAAGAGACTTCTGTCTGAATCCGTTGGAAACGTTAGTATGTACTGACAACTCTCTCAGTCTTATTATATTTCATGTCTCAGTGTTTGTTTATACCCAGATACTTAATCTAATGTAATATCCCCTTCCCCTCCTTGCCCCTCCCCTTTTTACCACACCCTCTTTTCTTTGTCTGTGCCGCCTCCCCTTTATTATTATCACATGTGCAGGAAATAGCTGCTGTATCATCTACTGACATATTCGCCTGAGTCATTTTATTACACTTTCATGTTTATTCTTGTAAAATATGTGCCGATCAGGTAATAACCTTTACTGACTGCATGAGACGCCTTTCAGCTTTATTCTTTTATGGATATTTGTCTGTATAGTTTGTTGAGATTGTTCTTATATATTATATGTAAAAGTTTAATAATAATAGATTAAAAAGACATACAAAAATTGCCAACTATAAATATAAAACCAAAATTATTTTAGTAAATCAGCCATATAATAAACACTTTTATTCTGTATCTGACATTTTATACTAGTGGATCAGATCTGATGGATAGATTTCTTATGGTAATTTCTCCCAGCTCCTGACTCCCCCAGATATAGTTATACGACCATCTTCTACATTTAATACAGCATGAAGGGGTTCAGTGAGGGCGGCGGTGACTGTATGTAAGTGTCTGATCCGGTCACTCAGAGAATAAAAGGACAGCTGTCCTGCCTCATAATCCAGATATACCCTCACTCTGTCACAGCGAATATTGCCACCTACCCAGTTCCCTGTACTGTCATGTATCACTAAGTACTGATTATTATACCTGCACAGACACCAGGACTTGTTATTACTTCCAATGACTGACTGATATCCTCTCCTGTCTATACTGGGGTAACACATCCCCAGCCTCCACCTCACTGATTTACTGACATCCACCTCCCAGTAATGTCGCCCAGAGGAGAATCCCCTGGTGCTTATTACCTGATTACACTGAAATCTCTGTGGTGTTACTGGGCGATTCTGGTTTATTTCTGACCTGGATGCAGTTTTCCTGTCACCTGATATCTGTATATTATCACCAGCTGTGGTTACATCCAGTGATATGTCTGTAGCTTCCTCCACATAGATCCCTGTATTTATCCCTGTTATTATATCAGATAATGTGTGTAATGTCCCTGAGATGAGACCCACATCCAGATCTCCTGCACCATGGACCTGGGTATCATGTCTCTCTGTGTCCTCAGTATCACACATGTCACCGGTGTCTGGTTCCTGTAAGACAGTCACTGGATCAGACATGTTACACAGCTCCTCAATGTGACACATCTTCCCGGACAGCTCCTCCTTCTTTATTTCCAGCTGCTGGATCAGATCAGAGACTGAGAGTGAAACGCGCTGTTCCTGCCTGGAGATCTCACTCAGGACTCTCTTCTCCTGGTCTTCCAGCTGTCTCCTGATGTATCTAAACAGGGCAGTGACTCTCTCTGTTATACCAGCTGCTTTCCCCTGATCTTCTCTCCTGCGCTCCTGCAGACTCTGCACTCTCTTCTCAGTCTCCGCTCTCTTTGTGGTCAGTTTCTGCAGAACATTTCTCATCTTTCCCTTTTTAGTTTCAGAAGCCTTATCCATCAACTCCATCTGATGTCCTCTGTGTTCCCCATTTAGACTGCAGGAGCATCCTCAGTGCAGTAATCTCCAGGCTCTTCTTATGGACGGAGCATTTCCTGTTCCCCAGGGCAGTGGTGGGATCACATAAGACGTGTTCTGCTGACTTGCTGTGTACTCTCAGGTGATCATCACACAGATGAGCCTCACAATGCAGACAGGATTTAGCAGCAGGTACAGGAGAGACGGTAACAGCCACTGCAACCTCCCCAGAATCCGTATCTTACAGTATCTGCAGCCGAAGTGCTAAGAGGAGGAAAGAAAGACCCTGTGTTGGCACACTCGTTCTAAACAATATGTAGATTAATACTTAACTTTTAATTGAAAACATTTAAAATCCTTGTTTTTTGGACAAAAGATACTCAAATCCCTGTGTCCACTATACCATGTAAACTTCCATACTCATTACATTTACATGTACGTGGTAAACAGATCATATAAAAGTATAATTTTAATTGAGGCAAAAGTAGCCCAATATGCAGCTGGATGCAAATAAACCCTAAATTAGGGAATTGAAGTGCAGCGCCCTCAAAAAATGATGTAAACTATATACTCCGTAAATTGGAAATAGGTTACAGGTTCACAGTACCGACCAATAATGAAGAATAATAATAGATGTCAGAATAGAAAACACTAGAAATGAGAAAATGTATGAATCTGCTGTCAGCGTTAGACTGGATTATAGATTCGCCCAAAACCTACTACACTGGATATTCTCCGGAATACACAGCCGCTAGGAAGTGACCAAGCCTGTCCTACGGGCGAAACTAGTCTTCCGGCGGCTCCCGAGAGCAGGATCACACAGGCGTGCCCTCTCCGATTCATGACCAAACAACGGCTGTGACTTACAAACGGCTTCTACCTGCTCTTTTTGCTGCTATCCCGCACCTTCGGTTATTGAGTGGTAACGTATTACTTACCCTCCGGTCACCACTATATTATTTGTACACCAGGATGCGCTTTATTGTATCCTACTATTTGTTTAGTAAGTTGGTTTAAGACGCTAATCTATCTGTGCACACTATTTAGAGGGATATGGCAATTACCAGTGCTTTAAATTGATTCAGGTGCATAACACAGCAGAGGGATATCCTCTGTCCATGGCCCTCATTCCGAGTCGTTCGCTCGGTATTTTTCATCGCATCGCAGTGAAATTCCGCTTAGTGCGCATGCGCAATATTCGCACTGCGACTGCGCCAAGTATCTTTGCTATGAAGAAAGTATTTTTACTCACGGCTTTCTCATCGCTCCGGCGAACGTAATGTGATTGACAGGAAATGGGTGTTACTGGGCGGAAACACGGCGTTTTATGGGCGTGTGGCTGAAAACGCTACCGTTTCCGGAAAAAACGCAGGAGTGGCCGGAGAAACGGGGGAGTGGTTGGGCGAACGCTGGGTGTGTTTGTGACGTCAAACCAGGAACGACAAGCACTGAACTGATCGCACAGGCAGAGTAAGTCTGGAGCTACTCTAAAACTGCTAAGTAGTTTGTGCTCGCAATATTGCGAATACATCGGTCGCAATTTTAAGATGCTAAGATACACTCCCAGTAGGCGGCGGCTTAGCGTGTGTAACTCTGCTAAATTCGCCTTGCGACCGATCAACTCGGAATGAGGGCCCATATTCCCTCTGATATGTTTATTTAGCCAGCTGGATTTAATACTTTTTTATCTGTCTCAGCCAATACTCTGATGCCTCACAGCATTAATCAGTGCTCAAATAGAAATAACTTTGAGAGTACTAGAAATTATGGTTTCATACAGTATGTTACTTTGAAACCTTTTAACCTGCGCAAAATGATTTTGTTATTTTCCCTATGTAAACAGCATATCTTTTTCAAACCATACCACTTATCCATGTGTTAACTTTGTGGGATTCTTTTTAGCTGTGCAGCTTGTGTCTTAGCTAGCACCAGTTACTTTTGTGTCAACGTTGCTAGAGTGAAAAGATACAAGTGTACTAGACAGCACAAAGGCATTCTGCTGTTTCAATTCTCTTTGAGATATTGCCATTTATGACTTTGCTACATCCCTAGCTGTGTAACAATTTAATCTGCTAATCATAATACCTCTCTGTCTGTTTCACACAGTAATTTCATGTGTTACATAGCCAACTTGTGTTTATTGTGTCTGCACTGCTATTTATTCGAAAATCTGTCATATCTAAACACTTTTATGGCATTCCTCTAAACTGTATAAGTATTAGTGATGAGCGGGTTCGGTTCCTCGGAATCCGACCCGCCCAAACTTCACCTTTTTTTTACACGGGTCCGAGCGACTCGGATCCTCCCGCCTTGCTCGGTTAACCCGAGCGCGCCCGAACGTCATCATCCCGCTGTCGGATTCTCGCGAGACTCGGATTCTATATAAGGAGCCGCGCGTCGCCGCCATTTTCACACGTGCATTGAGATTGATAGGGAGAGGACGTGGCTGGCGTCCTCTCCGTAATAGAAAAGACTAAGTGTGACATTGTTATAATTGTGGGGAGGATTGGGGACGGGGAGCAGCTGGTAGGGAGTACAGTGCAGGGTTTTGATTATACCACCAGTGATTTTAATCCTTTGTTTCTCTGCCTGAAAAAAAACGCTCCACCATATCTGTGGCTGTGCTCACTCAGTGTGCTGCACTGCTGCATGATATATCTGTGCTGAGTGCACTGCTCTGCTCACACTGCCTAATTGTGGGGACTGGGGAGCAGTTATAGCAGGAGTACAGTGCACAGTTTTGCTGACAGTGACCACCAGTCCAGTATACGTTTGTCTGCCTGAAAAACACTGTGGTGTTTTTTTTTCTTTCTTCATACTAGTTTAGCAGTCTGCTGACAGTGTCCACCAGGTCCGTTATACAGTATATTATATATATACGCACTAAGCAGCAGTACGGTAGGCCACGGCTGTACCTACCTCTGTGTCGTCAGTGCACTCGTCGTCCATAAGTATAAGTAATACTATACTATCCATCCATCTACATTGTATACCTGTGGTGTTTTTTCTTTCTTTCTTTCTTCATACTAGTTTAGCAGTCTGCTGACAGTGTCCACCAGGTCCGTTATACAGTATATTATATATATAAGCACTAAGCAGCAGTACGGTAGGCCACGGCTGTACCTACCTCTGTGTCGTCAGTGCACTCGTCGTCCATAAGTATAAGTAATACTATACTATCCATCCATCTACATTGTATACCTGTGGTGTTTTTTTTTCTTTCTTCATACTAGTTTAGCAGTCTGCTGACAGTGTCCACCAGGTCCGTTATACAGTATATTATATATATACGCACTAAGCAGCAGTACGGTAGGCCACGGCTGTACCTACCTCTGTGTCGTCAGTGCACTCGTCGTCCATAAGTATAAGTAATACTATACTATCCATCCATCTACATTGTATACCTGTGGTGTTTTTTCTTTCTTTCTTTCTTCATACTAGTTTAGCAGTCTGCTGACAGTGTCCACCAGGTCCGTTATACAGTATATTATATATATAAGCACTAAGCAGCAGTACGGTAGGCCACGGCTGTACCTACCTCTGTGTCGTCAGTGCACTCGTCGTCCATAAGTATAAGTAATACTATACTATCCATCCATCTACATTGTATACCTGTGGTGTTTTTTTTTTCTTTCTTCATACTAGTTTAGCAGTCTGCTGACAGTGTCCACCAGGTCCGTTATACAGTATATTATATATATAAGCACTAAGCAGCAGTACGGTAGGCCACGGCTGTACCTACCTCTGTGTCGTCAGTGCACTCGTCGTCCATAAGTATAAGTAATACTATACTATCCATCCATCTACATTGTATACCTGTGGTGTTTTTTTTTTCTTTCTTCATACTAGTTTAGCAGTCTGCTGACAGTGTCCACCAGGTCCGTTATACAGTATATTATATATATAAGCACTAAGCAGCAGTACGGTAGGCCACGGCTGTACCTACCTCTGTGTCGTCAGTGCACTCGTCATCCATAAGTATAAGTAATACTATACTATCCATCCATCTACATTGTATACCTGTGGTGTTTTTTCTTCTTTCTTCATACTAGTTTAGCAGTCTGCTGACAGTGTCCACCAGGTCCGTTATACAGTATATTATATATATAAGCACTAAGCAGCAGTACGGTAGGCCACGGCTGTACCTACCTCTGTGTCGTCAGTGCACTCGTCGTCCATAAGTATAAGTAATACTATACTATCCATCCATCTACATTGTATACCTGTGGTGTTTTTTTTTTCTTTATTCATACTAGTTTAGCAGTCTGCTGACAGTGTCCACCATGTCCGTTATACAGTATATTATATATATAGGCACTAAGCAGCAGTACGGTAGGCCACGGCTGTACCTACCTCTGTGTCGTCAGTGCACTCGTCGTCCATAAGTATAAGTAATACTATACTATCCATCTATCTACATTGTATACCTGTGGTGGCTTTTAGTTGTGCGCAAAATATGGAGAACAAAAATGTGGAGGTTAAAAAAATAGGGAAAGATCAAGATCCACTTCCACCTCGTGCTGAAGCTGCTGCCACTAGTCATGGCCGAGATGATGAAATGCCATCAACGTCGTCTGCCAAGGCCGATGCCCAATGTCATAGTACAGAGCATGTAAAATCCAAAACACAAAAGATCAGTAAAAAAATGACCCAAAAATCAAAATTAAAAGCATCTGAGGAGAAGCGTAAACTTGCCAATATGCCATTTACGACACGGAGTGGCAAGGAACGGCTGAGGTCCTGGCCTATGTTCATGGCTAGTGGTTCAGCTTCACATGAGGATGGAAGCACTCATCCTCTCGCTAGAAAAAAGAAAAGACTTGCGGCAAAAGCACAGCAAAGAACTGTGCGTTCTTCGAAATCCCAAATCCCAAAGGAGAGTCCAATTGTGTCGGTTGCGATGCCTGACCTTCCCAACACTGGACGGGAAGAGCTTGCGCCTTCCACCATTTGCACGCCCCCTGCAAGTGTTGAAAGGAGCACCCGCAGTCTAGTTCCTGATAGTGAAATTGAAGATGTCAGTGTTGAAGTACAACAGGATGAGGATATGGGTGTTGCTGGCGCTGGGGAGGAAATTGACAAGGAGGATTCTGATGGTGAGGTGGTTTGTTTAAGTCAGGCACCCGGGGAGACACCTGTTGTCCGTGGGAGGAATATGGCCATTGACATGCCTGGTGAAAATACCAAAAAAAATCAGCTCTTCAGTGTGGAAGTATTTCAACAGAAATGCGGACAACAGGTGTCAAGCCGTGTGTTGCCTTTGTCAAGCTGTAATAAGTAGGGGTAAGGACGTTAACCACCTCGGAACATCCTCCCTTATACGTCACCTGCAGCGCATTCATAATAAGTCAGTGACAAGTTCAAAAACTTTGGGCGACAGCGGAAGCAGTCCACTGACCAGTAAATCCCTTCCTCTTGTAACCAAGCTCGCGCAAACCACACCACCAACTCCCTCAGTGTCAATTTCCTCCTTACCCAGGAAAGCCAATAGTCTTGCAGGCCATGTCACTGGCAAGTCTGACGAGTCCTCTCCTGCCTGGGATTCCTCCTATGCATCCCTGAGTGTAACGCCTACTGCTGCTGGCGCTGCTGTTGTTGCTGCTGGGAGTCGATCGTCATCCCAGAGGGGAAGTCGGAAGACCACTTGTACTACTTCCAGTAAGCAATTGACTGTCCAACAGTCCTTTGCGAGGAAGATGAAATATCACAGCAGTCATCCTGTTGCAAAGCGGATAACTGAGGCCTTGACAACTATGTTGGTGTTAGACGTGCGTCCGGTATCCGCCGTTAGTTCACAGGGAACTAGACAATTTCTTGAGGTAGTGTGCCCACGTTACCAAATACCATCTAGGTTCCACTTCTCTAGGCAGGCGATACCGAGAATGTACACGGACGTCAGAAAAAGACTCACCAGTGTCCTAAAAAATGCAGTTGTACCCAATGTCCACTTAACCACGGACATGTGGACAAGTGGAGCAGGGCAGACTCAGGACTACATGACTGTGACAGCCCACTGGGTAGATGTATTGCCTCCGGCTGCAAGAACAGCAGCGGCGGCACCAGTAGCAGCATCTCGCAAACGCCAACTCATTCCTAGGCAGGCTACGCTTTGTATCACTGCTTTCCAGAATACGCATACAGCTGAAAACCTCTTACGGCAACTGAGGAAGATCATCGAAGAATTTCTTACCCCAATTGGACTCTCCTGGGGATTTGTGGCATCGGACAACGCCAGCAATATTGTGCGTGCATTACATCTGGGCAAATTCCAGCACGTCCCATGTTTTGCACATACATTGAATTTGGTGGTGCAGAATTATTTAAAAAAACGACAGGGGCGTGCAAGAGATGCTTTCGGTGGCCAGAAGAATTGCGGGCCACTTTCGGCGTACAGGCACCGCGTACAGAAGACTGGAGCACCACCAAAAACACCTGAACCTGCCCTGCCATCATCTGAAGCAAGAGGTGGTAACGAGGTGGAATTCAACCCTCTATATGCTTCAGAGGATGGAGGAGCAGCAAAAGGCCATTCAAGCCTATACATCTGGCCACGATATAGGCAAAGGAGGTGGAATGCACCTGTCTCAAGCGCAGTGGAGAATGATTTCAACGTTGTGCAAGGTTCTGCAACCTTTTGAACTTGCCACACGTGAAGTCAGTTCAGACACTGCCAGCCTGAGTCAGGTCATTCCCCTCATCAGGCTTTTGCAGAAGAAGCTGGAGGCATTGAAGGAGGAGCTAAAACAGAGCGATTCCGCTAGGCATGTGGGACTTGTGGATGGAGCCCTTCATTCGCTTAACCAGGATTCACGTGTGGTCAATCTGTTGAAATCAGAGCACTACATTTTGGCCACCGTGCTCGATCCTATATTTAAAACCTACGTTGGATCTCTCTTTCCGGCAGACACAAGTCTGCAGAGGTTCAAAGAACTGCTGGTGAGAAAATTGTCAAGTCAAGCGGAACGCGACCCGTCAACATCTCCTCCTTCACATTCTCCCGCAACTGGGGGTGCGAGGAAAAGGCTACGAATTCCGAGCCCACCCGCTGGCGGTGATGCAGGGCAGTCTGGAGCGACTGCTGATGCTGACATCTGGTCCGGACTGAAGGACCTGCCAACGATTACTGACATGTCGTCTACTGTCACTGCATATGATTCTCTCACCATTGAAAGAATGGTGGAGGATTATATGAGTGACCGCATCCAAGTAGGCACGTCAGACAGTCCGTACGTATACTGGCAGGAAAAAGAGGCAATTTGGAGGCCCTTGCACAAACTGGCTTTATTCTACCTAAGTTGCCCTCCCTCCAGTGTGTACTCCGAAAGAGTGTTTAGTGCCGCCGCTCACCTTGTCAGCAATCGGCGTACGAGGTTACTTCCAGAAAATGTGGAGAAGATGATGTTCATTAAAATGAATTATAATCAATTCCTCCTTGGAGACATTCACCAGCAGCAATTGCCTCCAGAAAGTACACAGGGATCTGAGATGGTGGATTCCAGTAGGGACGAATTAATAATCTGTGAGGAGGGGGATGTACACAGTGAAAGGGGTGATGAATCGGACGATGATGATGAGGTGGACATCTTGCCTCTGTAGAGCCAGTTTGTGCAAGGAGAGATTGCTTCTTTTTTGGTGGGGGCCCAAATCAACCAGTCATTTCAGTCACAGTCGTGTGGCAGACCCTGTCGCTGAAATGATGGGTTGGTTAAAGTGTGCATGTCCTGTTTATACAACATAAGGGTGGGTGGGAGGGCCCAAGGACAATTCCATCTTGCACATCTTTTTTCTTTCATTTTTCTTTGCGTTATGTGCTGTTTGGGGAGTATTTTTTGGAAGGGCCATCCTGCCTGACACTGCAGTGCCACTCCTAGATGGGCCAGGTGTTTGTGTCGGCCACTAGGGTCGCTTAGCTTACTCACACAGCTATCTCATTGCGCCTCTTTTTTTTCTTCTTTGCGTCATGTGCTGTTTGGGGAGTATTTTTTGGAAGGGCCATCCTGCCTGACACTGCAGTGCCACTCCTAGATGGGCCAGGTGTTTGTGTCGGCCACTAGGGTCGCTTAACTTACTCACACAGCTACCTCATTGCGCCTCTTTTTTTTCTTCTTTGCGTCATGTGCTGTTTGGGGAGTATTTTTTGGAAGGGCCATCCTGCGTGACACTGCAGTGCCACTCCTAGATGGGCCAGGTGTTTGTGTCGGCCACTAGGGTCGCTTAGCTTACTCACACAGCTACCTCATTGCGCCTCTTTTTTTTCTTCTTTGCGTCATATGCTGTTTGGGGAGTATTTTTTGGAAGGGCCATCCTGCCTGACACTGCAGTGCCACTCCTAGATGGGCCAGGTGTTTGTGTCGGCCACTAGGGTCGCTTAGCTTACTCACACAGCTACCTCATTGCGCCTCTTTTTTTTCTTCTTTGCGTCATGTGCTGTTTGGGGAGTATTTTTTGGAAGGGCCATCCTGCGTGACACTGCAGTGCCACTCCTAGATGGGCCAGGTGTTTGTGTCGGCCACTAGGGTCGCTTAGCTTACTCACACAGCTACCTCATTGCGCCTCTTTTTTTCTTTACGTCATGTGCTGTTTGGGGAGTATTTTTTGGAAGGGCCATCCTGCCTGACACTGCAGTGCCACTCCTAGATGGGCCAGGTGTTTGTGTCGGCCACTTGGGTCGCTTAGCTTAGCCATCCAGCGACCTCGGTGCAAATTTTAGGACTAAAAATAAAATTGTGAGGTGTGAGGTGTTCAGAATAGAATGAAAATGAGTGTAAATTATGGTTATTGAAGTTAATAATACTATGGGATCAAAATGACCCCCAAATTCAATGATTTAAGCTGTTTTTTAGGGTTTTTTGAAAAAAAACACCCGAATCCAAAACACACCCGAATCCGACAAAAAAAATTCGGTGAGGTTTTGCCAAAACGCGTTTGAACCCAAAACACGGCCGCGGAACCGAACCCAAAACCAAAACACAATACCCGAAAAATTTCCGGTGCACATCACTAATAAGTATTCCTTAATATTATCCCACCTAAGAGTAATAATACATTTTGTGTATATATATATATATATATACTAGGTGCTTCATCGTGCCCTACGGGCGCTCTTCACACCGTCGCAAGGGGCTATGCCCCCTTAACCCTTGCATGCCTTTCTGGGGTTCAATATTTGTATTATATGGAGTATTACCTACATTCCTTTGTTAGTGGTTAAATATTGCACAATGAAAGGGCGTGCGATGGTGAAGGAGGCGCAGCCCCTTGCGACGGCGTGAACAGCACCTGCAGGGCATGATGTACAGAATGTAGCTGGTGCGGGGGGGGGGGGGGACTGCGGTTGGGGGAGGGTGTCTGTAGCTGCTGCGGGTGGAGGGGGGGCGGAAGCGGGGGGGGGGCCCGGATGGGGAAGGGTCGGGAGGTGCTGCGGATGGGGGAGGGTCAGAAGAGTGGGGGCTGCAGATGGGGGAGGGGACCGGAAGCACTGCAGGTGGGGGAGGGGCAGGGGTGTCATGGGTGGAGAGGGGCAGGTGCGGGGATGTTACGGATGGGTGAAGGGTTTTGGAGGTGCTGTGGGATGGGAAGGGGCGGGGGTGCCGGGGGTGGGGCAGGGGGTCCGGAGGCACCATGGATGGGGGAGGAGCAGGTACAGGTGGTGCGGCAGATGGGGGTCTCGAGGCGCTGCAGGTGGTGGAGGGGCAGGTGTGGGGGTGCCGTGGGTGGGTGAGGGGTGGGTGAGGGGGGGCCACGGATTGAGGAGGGTGTCTGCAGATGCTGTGGGTGGAGGTAGGCAGGTGTGGGGGGAGACATATATGGGGGGTGGATGGTAGAGGGGGCCTGGAGGTGCTGTGGGTGGAGGAGGGGCGGGGGAGTGGGTGCCGCGAGTGGTGTAGGGGGTCTGGAGGCACAGTGTGTGGGGGAGGGGAAGGTACGGAGGTGTGGTGCATTGGGGAGGGGTCTGGAGGCGCTGCGGGTACTGTACCTGCCAAAAAGGTAGTTGGAGGGTATGCAGTAACAGGGCCAGGACAGGGGTGACAGGGTCAGAACAGGGGTGAGAGGTCCAGGACAGGGGTGACAGGGTCAGAACAGGGGTGACGGGGCCAGGACAGGGGTGGCGGGGCCAGTACAGGGGTGACGGGGCAAGGACAGGTGTGACGGGGCCAGGACAGGGGCGACGGGGCCATGACAGAAATGACAGGGACAGGATAGGGGTGACATGGCCAGGGTAGGGGCAGCAGGACCAGGACAGGGGTGACAGGGCCAGTATAGGGTTGACAGAGCAAGCACAGGGGTGACAGGGCCAGGATAGGGGTAACAGGGCCAGCATAAGGGTGACAGGGCCAGGATAAAGATGACAGGGCCAGGATAAGGGTGAAAGGGCCAGGATACGGGTGAAAGTGCCAGGATAAGGGTGACAGGGCAAGGCCAGGGGTGATAGGGACATGACAGAACACAGGGCACGGGAGAGATTGGTATTAGGGACAAAACAGTGGTGACAGACAGATGTGTCTTACCGGAGTCACTGCTGCTGTTGGGATCTGCTGCTGGTGGAGACTTGGCATGGCTGACTCTCTCAGGCTGGAGTCCTGCTTCCCCTGCCCGTCCGCATCCCTCCCCCACTCCTCAGTCACACACCACGGACCTCGCACAGCTGCCGGGCACTATGGTAAGGGGAGACTGGGAGTGACTGGTTAGCCCCCAGGAGACGCTGCGGCTGGAGGGAGGAGGGGGTCATAGCATGCACGCGGCGCGGACTTCTGCAGCGCTACCCGCCGGCTAAAGTGTGTGAAGGAGCTGGGCGCACCTCACTGCGGGCGGCAGCGCTGCAGCTAGCGGTGGGGTTGCCGGGACTGGAGATAACAGAGGCAGTATGAAACCTGCACAGCGGCAGGTGCCCCACAAAACTGCAGCTAAGAAGCGTGGAGTGTGCCAGAAAGTGACGCTCCTCCGTGCCAGAGAGCCCCTGCTGAGTTTGCTGATGTGGGGGGGTCAAGCCTACAGAGAGCCGGTGCCCGTCTGTCTGTACGGCATACCCCCTCACACCCCCCCCCATACCTCCCCGCAGTGTCCCCCGGTAGGGGGGTGGGGGGGGAGTTGGGAAGCTCCTGTACTCGCTGTTCTGCTTAGCAGAGCAGCGGTGAATAGATGCGCACAGGGTCTATTTAGAGGAGACAGGAGGAGAGGGGGCATCAGGGGGTACAGATTAAGGAGGGGTTCCGGCAGCAGAGCCGGATTAAGGGGGGGGGGGCAGGGGGAACGTACCATGGGCCCCACAGTTTTAGGGGCCCCCCCGGCTGGAGTAGCTCTGTCCCAGCTCAGAAGCTCCCCCGTTCTGCCAGCAACAGCAGCAGCATTGTGCTACAGTCAGCATAAAAAATAAATAAATAAAAATCTCCGGAATTTGCATAAGGGGGTGTGGCCCCGCGTCCCCGAGATTAGACCACGCCCCCAAACCCACAGCAGGCACAGCAATGAGATAGGGCCCCCCTGTTTCATGTGCCCTGGCCCCCCCCGGACTCATAATCCGCCCCTGGGGCATGCCAGCAGCTCACAGAGCGCTGGGCATGCCCCCTCACTGACGAAAATGGGGCCCTCCCATTAAGCCACGCCCCTTTCGTTGGTCACGCCCCCTTTTTCGCTGCCTGTGTGACCCTCCTTCTGCCTGAAGAAAGCTGGGAGGTATGCACCCCTGCCTGTGCCATGCCCATACTATCTGCTTCTGCTCCTAGTCTCCTATAGATTTGTCCAGATCTGTGACTCATTTGACTAACTCCGCCCAGTGTTGTGACTCCGCCCAGCGTTAGCAAATGAGTCACAAAGTCACAGATCTGGGCTATTATATAGGAGATATATATATATATATATATATATATATACAAAATGTATTATTACTCTTAGGTGGGGTATTATTAAGGAATAATTATACAGTTTAGAAGAATGCCATAAAAGTGTTTAGATAGTATATATATATACCGTGCAATAGCCCAGATAGCCGGAGGTAATATTACTGTGTTTGATCTAGATAATTATCGTGAGATCTATATAGCCAACTTATATGACTGCATTACCATTCTATCATTTTTCTACAACTCCAGGCATGCTCAAACAATTTGGGTAGCTGAACTATATAATACTCCGTTTCAGATAATTTCATTCAGACGGTTTTGTCTGTGAAAGCAAAAAAAATTTCCTCAGTGGCATTTTTTCAATGGTTAACAATCCTCTCAGGCAGAATACTATCACTCTGTCCAATATTTTTTCTTCACTTAGAGGATTAACACATTTTTCTCCACCTCTAGTTTTCTAGACTTTTCTATATTCAGGACTCTCATTGGCGATTCAGTGAGGCTCTGTTTGGCTGATAACTGACAGACATCTCACAGTCCCCTTTTTCCATCTTGTACTTATTACTTCTTTTTAGCCTTTATTCATGAACTCTCATCAACGATTCTGGGCAAGATACGGGAGGTGTGTCTACTACCAAACCATACTTAACATGCCCAATCTCGGTCCTCATTCCAAGTTGTTCGCTCGCAAGCTGCTTTTAGCAGCATTGCACACGCTAAGCCGTCGCCTACTGGGAGTGAATCTTAGCTTATCAAAATTGCTAACGAAAGATTCTCAAAATTGCGAATAGAAATTTCTAAGCAGTTTCTGAGTAGCTCGACACTTACTCTGCCACTGCGATCAGTTCAGTCAGTTTCGTTCCTGGTTTGACGTCACAAACACACCCAGTGTTCGCCCAGACACTCCCCCGTTTCTCTAGCCACTCCCGCGTTTTTCTCAGAAACGGCAGCGTTTTTTCACACACTCCCATAAAACGGCCAGTTTCCGCCCAGAAACACCCACTTCCTGTCAATCACACTCCGATCACCAGAACGAGGAAAGAACCTCGTAATGCCGTGAGTAAAATACCAAACTTCTTAGCAAATTTACTTGGCGCAGCTGCAGTGCGAACATTGCGCATGCGCAGTTTGCGGAAAATCGCTGCGATGCTATGAAAAATAACGAGCGAACAACTCGGAATGAGGGCCCTCGTCCGATCTTGGAAGCAATAAAGTGTCGGGCCGGACCAGTACCTGGAGGGTGACCCCCCGAGAATATCCGGTGTAGTAGGTTTTGGGCGAATCTATAATCCAGTCTAACGTTGACAACAGAGTCATACATTTTCTCACATCTCGATTTTTCTATTCTGACATCTATTATTATTCTTAATTGTTGGTCAGTACCTTGAACCTGTAACCTATTTCCAATTTCCGGAGTATATAGTTTACATCATTTTTTGAGGGCGCTGCACTTCAGTTCCCTAATTTAGAGTTTATTTGCATCCTGCTGCATATTGGGCTACTTTTGCCTGAATTAAAATGATACTTTTAGATGATCTGTTTACCACGTACATGTAAATGTAATGAGTATGGAAGTTTACATGGTATAGTGGATACAGGGTTTTGAGTATCTTTTGTCCAAAAAAAAAAAGGATTTTAAATGTTTTTAATTAAAAGTTAAGTCTTAATCTACATATTGATTATAACGAGTGCGCCAACACAGGGTCTTTCTTTCTTCCTCTTAGCACTTTGACTACCAGTAGGATTCTACTGTACCTTGGTGCACCACCAACTAAGTATAACTGGCAGTTCCAGCACTTAGAAAATTTGAAGTTGGTTTCAGCAAAATAATACTATTTTTAGTTTGACTGTTTATTGGTGTGGAAACGTAACTGCATTCTAGTAAGTATCTGCAGCCGCCAAGCGATCCCATATTGCATCATCCAGCTACACCTCCGCTCGGCACAGGCAGTAACTTTGACAGCTCCTGGAGTACTTGCCGGGGGTGACTTGTGACTCTGCCCTTCATTCCAGACTACTTCCCAGACTACTCAGTCCCAACTCCACATTGCAGCCCATGGGTAAGGTGGCTGCACATTGCACTGTCTGCATTTGATAAGGGAAGTGGTGGAGAGCAGCAGTCTGGTGGGGAGTTGGGGGCGGAGATGAGAAGCAGACATGCACACAGACTGAGGGAGATTAGCAGAACCATGCACACAGACAGTGGGGGGATAGAACAACAGCCATTTAACAGAGTGTGTGTGTGTGTGTGGGGGGGGGGAGGTAACGGCAGGCATCCACACAGACAGGCGAGGTGGGGGAAGGGAGCAGCCATGCAACTGACTGGGGGTGGGGGAGAGCAGCATCATGCTCATGGGAAGGGGAAGGGAATAGAGCAGTTGCCATGCAACAGACTTTCACCTGAGGGTAGGATACAAGGTAAGGGACAGTAGGCAGGAGTTTTGGGTAGGGTGCCAAGAAACCTTGCGCTGGCCCTCTGTACAAATGATGTGTGGTGCCCCACTGCCGTGAAGATGATAATTGTGCACCACGGTAGTAAATATAGTGGTATTGTTGTCACCCACTGGGCAGTGAATTTATTGTATCTAAATTTATTGTATTTATTGTATTGAATTTATTGTATCTAAAAATCTGTGCTGCATGAACAATAGTCTGGGGGGACCCGCACATGGGGGATATGGAGAGAGACTGGCCCTGCACAAGAATAAAACTGTTGGGTCCCGGCGGAAGGATACGGGGACTCGGGGAAAGGAGGTGAAGGGGAGTGAGGACGAGTCAGTTGGCAGTTGAGCAACGGAAGAGAGGGGGTCTGAGCTAACGAAGCAGGGGAAGCGCTGAAAGGCTACGGAGCTTGAGGACAGGGTTTGGTCTCCCTTCGCGATCAGCGACTCTCACCCGGTGTTTGGCACCCAGCAGCAGTAGCGATGTGAGCTCTCCCTCGGCAGCAGTGAGCGGAAAATCCACGTCGGCGGGACCCGGGACGCAAGCCTCCAGCGGCGGTGGTGAGGAGCTGAGCTGAGGCGGCTGGCAGTGACGCAGAGATCCGGAGGGAGAGGAGAGGAGCGGCCTGTTGGTGAGTGACGGCCAGGGAGGCGGAGCCATCTATAATAAAAAGAAACAAAGAGTCAGCCACAGCTGAGAGTATAGGAAAGGTACCTTAACTTTATTAATCCTACAACTCCACGCAGGCACACCACACAGAGAGTCAAGCTACCTGCAAATAGCAATAAGTGCACTTATTAAACAGACTGAAAAGTAGTAAAAGACACACTGCAGTGTAATTCAGCATTGATTCAACACGTTCATATAGTAGTCCGGAGGCAGCAATCGACACAACTAGTAAGCATCGATAGGAGAGAAGATCGTATCGCAGTTAAGAGCTATCACATTTCCGTCAGGAATCAAGCCTCTGCTACCCTACTATGCTAACAACAAAGAGAGGGAGTCAGTGTAATACGTCCTAAAGTCAGGAGAATGAACTGAATCCGTCAAGTTACATAGATGTGCATGTCCACCCAGTGAGAGAGGAATACCAGTGACTTGGTAATGGAGTGACTAATAAATACCTTCATTAAGGCACTCACAGTCATTTAGAGTAACAGGGCGTTTTACAGATCTCAACAGTAAATTCTGAACGAGAGACTATAGCTTGGACGGGAATTAATTGTGATAGATCCACTGAGGGACGTCACCCATATTAGAGTGGTAACTGTATTCGTCCATCGTTAAGGACAAGTTCAATTAACATGATAAAAGTTGTACCCAATTGAACTGCATATTGAAGTCAGACTTGGGGAGTACCGGGGATGTGATACATGTATTAATCTTACAAAGTTGTAGTACGTACATTTAACCAGCAATACTGGTCTGTTAGAGTTTTACCAAATGTTTTATGCTTGTATTCACTTATAACCGGCATGTTATTAGAGAAAGTTGGGTATCCATTTTTCTCTGACGTCCTAGTGGATGCTGGGGACTCCGTCAGGACCATGGGGATTAGCGGCTCCGCAGGAGACAGGGCACAAAAATAAAGCTTTAGGATCAGGTGGTGTGCACTGGCTCCTCCCCCTATGACCCTCCTCCAAGCCTCAGTTAGGTTTTTGTGCCCGTCCGAGCAGGGTGCAATCTAGGTGGCTCTCCTAAAGAGCTGCTTAGAAAAAGTTTTTAGGTTTTTTATTTTACAGTGAGTCCTGCTGGCAACAGGCTCACTGCATTGAGGGACTTAGGGGAGAAGAAGTGAACTCACCTGCGTGCAGGATGGATTGGCTTCTTAGGCTACTGGACACCATTAGCTCCAGAGGGATCGAACACAGGCCCAGCCATGGAGTCCGGTCCCGGAGCCGCGCCGCCGACCCCCTTGCAGATGCCGAAAAGTGAAGAGGTCCAGAAACCGGCGGCAGAAGACTTTTCAGTCTTCATGAGGTAGCGCACAGCACTGCAGCTGTGCGCCATTGTTGTCACACACTTCACACCAGCGGTCACTGAGGGTGCAGGGCCCTGTGGGGGGCGCCCTGGGCAGCAATGAAATACCTATACTGGCTAAAAGATACATCACATATAGCCCCTGGGGCTATATGGATGTATTTAACCCCTGCCAGGTCTCAGAAAAACGGGAGAAGAAGCCCGCCGAAAAGGGGGCGGGGCCTATTCTCCTCAGCACACAGCGCCATTTTCCCTCACAGAAATGCTGGTGGGAAGGCTCCCAGGCTCTCCCCTGCACTGCACTACAGAAACAGGGTTAAAACAGAGAGGGGGGGCACTTATTTGGCGATATGATTATATATATTAAGATGCTATAAGGGAAAAACACTTATATAAAGGTTGTCCCTGTATAATTATAGCGTTTTGGTGTGTGCTGGCAAACTCTCCCTCTGTCTCTCCAAAGGGCTAGTGGGGTCCTGTCCTCTATCAGAGCATTCCCTGTGTGTGTGCTGTGTGTCGGTACGTGTGTGTCGACATGTATGAGGACGATGTTGGTGAGGAGGCGGAGCAATTGCCTGTAATGGTGATGTCACTCTCTAGGGAGTCGACACCGGAATGGATGGCTTATTTAAGGAATTACGTGATAATGTCAACACGCTGCAAGGTCGGTTGACGACATGAGACGGCCGGCAAACCAATTAGTACCTGTCCAGGCGTCTCAAACACCGTCAGGGGCGTTAAAACTAGAGATGAGCGGGTTCGGTTTCTTTGAATCCGAACCCGCACGAACTTCACTTTTTTTTCCACGGGTCCGAGCGACTCGGATCTTCCCGCCTTGCTCGGTTAACCCGAGCGCGCCCGAACGTCATCATGACGCTGTCGGATTCTCGCGAGGCTCGGATTCTATAGCGAGACTCGGATTCTATATAAGGAGCCGCGCGTCGCCGCCATTTTCACTCGTGCATTGAGATTGATAGGGAGAGGACGTGTCTGGCGTCCTCTCCATTAGAATAGAGATAGATAGATTAGATAGAGAGAGATTGTGCAGAGTCGCAGACAGAGTTAGTTTACCACAGTCAGTGACCAGTGCAGTTGCTAGTTAACTTTTATTTAATATAATATATCCGTTCACTTCTCTCTGCTATATCCGTTCTCTGCCTGAAAAAAAAAACGATACACAGCACAGTCAGTCACACAGTGTGACTCAGTCTGTGTGCACTCAGCTCAGCCCAGTGTGCTGCACAGTCATCAATGTATAAATTAAAAGCTTATAATTAATTGTGGGGGAGACTGGGGAGCACTGCAGGTTGTTAGCAGGAGCCAGGAGTACAATTATATTAATTAACAGTGCACACTTTTGCTGCAGGAGTGGTGACCAGTGCCTGACCACCAGTATAGTATTGTTGTATACTACTAATATCTCTTTAAATATCAACCAGTCTATATTAGCAGCAGACACAGTACAGTGCGGTAGTTCACGGCTGTGGCTACCTCTGTGTCGGCACACGGCAGGCAGTCCGTCCGACCAGAATTGTATTATTTATTATTATATACCTACCACCTAACCGTGGTTTTTTTTTCATTCTTTATACCGTCATAGTGTCATCCTAATTGTTACGAGTATACTACTATCTCTTTATCAACCAGTGTACAGTGCGGTAGTTCACGGCTGTGGCTACCTCTGTGTCGGCACACGGCAGGCAGTCCGTCCGACCAGAATTGTATTATTTATTATTATATACCTACCACCTAACCGTGGTTTTTTTTTCATTCTTTATACCGTCATAGTGTCATCCTAATTGTTACGAGTATACTACTATCTCTTTATCAACCAGTGTACAGTGCGGTAGTTCACGGCTGTGGCTACCTCTGTGTCGGCACACGGCAGGCAGTCCGTCCGACCAGAATTGTATTATTTATTATTATATACCTACCACCTAACCGTGGTTTTTTTTTCATTCTTTATACCGTCATAGTGTCATCCTAATTGTTACGAGTATACTACTATCTCTTTATCAACCAGTGTACAGTGCGGTAGTTCACGGCTGTGGCTACCTCTGTGTCGGCACACGGCAGGCAGTCCGTCCGACCAGAATTGTATTATTTATTATTATATACCTACCACCTAACCGTGGTTTTTTTTTCATTCTTTATACCGTCATAGTGTCATCCTAATTGTTACGAGTATACTACTATCTCTTTATCAACCAGTGTACAGTGCGGTAGTTCACGGCTGTGGCTACCTCTGTGTCGGCACACGGCAGGCAGTCCGTCCGACCAGAATTGTATTATTTATTATTATATACCTACCACCTAACCGTGGTTTTTTTTTCATTCTTTATACCGTCATAGTGTCATCCTAATTGTTACGAGTATACTACTATCTCTTTATCAACCAGTGTACAGTGCGGTAGTTCACGGCTGTGGCTACCTCTGTGTCGGCAGTCGGCAGGCAGTCCGTCCATCCATAATTGTATTATTATTATAATATATACCACCTAACCGTGGTTTTTTTTTCATTCTTTATACCGTCGTCATAGTGTCATACTAGTTGTTACGAGTATACTACTATCTCTTTATCAACCAGTGTACAGTGCGGTAGTTCACGGCTGTGGCTACCTCTGTGTCGGCAGTCGGCAGGCAGTCCGTCCATCCATAATTGTATTATTATTATAATATATACCACCTAACCGTGGTTTTTTTTGCATTCTTTATACCGTCGTCATAGTGTCATACTAGTTGTTACGAGTATACTACTATCTCTTTATCAACCAGTGTACAGTGCGGTAGTTCACGGCTGTGGCTACCTCTGTGTCGGCAGTCGGCAGGCAGTCCGTCCATCCATAATTGTATTATTATTATAATATATACCACCTAACCGTGGTTTTTTTTCCATTCTTTATACCGTCGTCATAGTGTCATACTAGTTGTTACGAGTATACTACTATCTCTTTATCAACCAGTGTACAGTGCGGTAGTTCACGGCTGTGGCTACCTCTGTGTCGGCAGTCGGCAGGCAGTCCGTCCATCCATAATTGTATTATTATTATAATATATACCACCTAACCGTGGTTTTTTTATACCACCTAACCGTGGCAGTCCGTCCATAATTGTATACTAGTAAACTATCCAATCCATCCATCTCCATTGTTTACCTGAGGTGCCTTTTAGTTCTGCCTATAAAATATGGAGAACAAAAAAGTTGAGGTTCCAAAATTAGGGAAAGATCAAGATCCACTTCCACCTCGTGCTGAAGCTGCTGCCACTAGTCATGGCCGAGACGATGAAATGCCAGCAACGTCGTCTGCCAAGGCCGATGCCCAATGTCATAGTACAGAGCATGTCAAATCCAAAACACCAAATATCAGAAAAAAAAGGACTCCAAAACCTAAAATAAAATTGTCGGAGGAGAAGCGTAAACTTGCCAATATGCCATTTACCACACGGAGTGGCAAGGAACGGCTGAGGCCCTGGCCTATGTTCATGGCTAGTGGTTCAGCTTCACATGAGGATGGAAGCACTCAGCCTCTCGCTAGAAAACTGAAAAGACTCAAGCTGGCAAAAGCACCGCAAAGAACTGTGCGTTCTTTGAAATCCCAAATCCACAAGGAGAGTCCAATTGTGTCGTTTGCGATGCCTGACCTTCCCAACACTGGACGTGAAGAGCATGCGCCTTCCACTATTTGCATGCCCCCTGCAAGTGCTGGAAGGAGCACCCGCAGTCCAGTTCCTGATAGTCAGATTGAAGATGTCAGTGTTGAAGTACACCAGGATGAGGAGGATATGGGTGTTGCTGGCGCTGGGGAGGAAATTGACCAGGAGGATTCTGATGGTGAGGTGGTTTGTTTAAGTCAGGCACCCGGGGAGACACCTGTTGTCCGTGGGAGGAATATGGCCGTTGACATGCCAGGTGAAAATACCAAAAAAATCAGCTCTTCGGTGTGGAGGTATTTCACCAGAAATGCGGACAACAGGTGTCAAGCCGTGTGTTCCCTTTGTCAAGCTGTAATAAGTAGGGGTAAGGACGTTAACCACCTCGGAACATCCTCCCTTATACGTCACCTGCAGCGCATTCATAATAAGTCAGTGACAAGTTCAAAAACTTTGGGTGACAGCGGAAGCAGTCCACTGACCAGTAAATCCCTTCCTCTTGTAACCAAGCTCACGCAAACCACCCCACCAACTCCCTCAGTGTCAATTTCCTCCTTCCCCAGGAATGCCAATAGTCCTGCAGGCCATGTCACTGGCAAGTCTGACGAGTCCTTTCCTGCCTGGGATTCCTCCGATGCATCCTTGCGTGTAACGCCTACTGCTGCTGGCGCTGCTGTTGTTGCCGCTGGGAGTCGATGGTCATCCCAGAGGGGAAGTCGTAAGCCCACTTGTACTACTTCCAGTAAGCAATTGACTGTTCAACAGTCCTTTGCGAGGAAGATGAAATATCACAGCAGTCATCCTACTGCAAAGCGGATAACTGAGTCCTTGACAACTATGTTGGTGTTAGACGTGCGTCCGGTATCCGCCGTTAGTTCACAGGGAACTAGACAATTTATTGAGGCAGTGTGCCCCCGTTACCAAATACCATCTAGGTTCCACTTCTCTAGGCAGGCGATACCGAGAATGTACACGGACGTCAGAAAAAGACTCACCAGTGTCCTAAAAAATGCAGTTGTACCCAATGTCCACTTAACCACGGACATGTGGACAAGTGGAGCAGGGCAGGGTCAGGACTATATGACTGTGACAGCCCACTGGGTAGATGTATGGACTCCCGCCGCAAGAACAGCAGCGGCGGCACCAGTAGCAGCATCTCGCAAACGCCAACTCTTTCCTAGGCAGGCTACGCTTTGTATCACCGCTTTCCAGAATACGCACACAGCTGAAAACCTCTTACGGCAACTGAGGAAGATCATCGCGGAATGGCTTACCCCAATTGGACTCTCCTGTGGATTTGTGGCATCGGACAACGCCAGCAATATTGTGTGTGCATTAAATATGGGCAAATTCCAGCACGTCCCATGTTTTGCACATACCTTGAATTTGGTGGTGCAGAATTTTTTAAAAAACGACAGGGGCGTGCAAGAGATGCTGTCGGTGGCCAGAAAAATTGCGGGACACTTTCGGCGTACAGGCACCACGTACAGAAGACTGGAGCACCACCAAAAACTACTGAACCTGCCCTGCCATCATCTGAAGCAAGAAGTGGTAACGAGGTGGAATTCAACCCTCTATATGCTTCAGAGGTTGGAGGAGCAGCAAAAGGCCATTCAAGCCTATACAATTGAGCACGATATAGGAGATGGAATGCACCTGTCTCAAGTGCAGTGGAGAATGATTTCAACGTTGTGCAAGGTTCTGATGCCCTTTGAACTTGCCACACGTGAAGTCAGTTCAGACACTGCCAGCCTGAGTCAGGTCATTCCCCTCATCAGGCTTTTGCAGAAGAAGCTGGAGGCATTGAAGAAGGAGCTAACACGGAGCGATTCCGCTAGGCATGTGGGACTTGTGGATGCAGCCCTTAATTCGCTTAACAAGGATTCACGGGTGGTCAATCTGTTGAAATCAGAGCACTACATTTTGGCCACCGTGCTCGATCCTAGATTTAAAGCCTACCTTGGATCTCTCTTTCCGGCAGACACAGGTCTGCTGGGGTTGAAAGACCTGCTGGTGACAAAATTGTCAAGTCAAGCGGAACGCGACCTGTCAACATCTCCTCCTTCACATTCTCCCGCAACTGGGGGTGCGAGGAAAAGGCTCAGAATTCCGAGCCCACCCGCTGGCGGTGATGCAGGGCAGTCTGGAGCGACTGCTGATGCTGACATCTGGTCCGGACTGAAGGACCTGACAACGATTACGGACATGTCGTCTACTGTCACTGCATATGATTCTCTCAACATTGATAGAATGGTGGAGGATTATATGAGTGACCGCATCCAAGTAGGCACGTCACACAGTCCGTACTTATACTGGCAGGAAAAAGAGGCAATTTGGAGGCCCTTGCACAAACTGGCTTTATTCTACCTAAGTTGCCCTCCCACAAGTGTGTACTCCGAAAGAGTGTTTAGTGCCGCCGCTCACCTTGTCAGCAATCGGCGTACGAGGTTACATCCAGAAAATGTGGAGAAGATGATGTTCATTAAAATGAATTATAATCAATTCCTCCGCGGAGACATTGACCAGCAGCAATTGCCTCCACAAAGTACACAGGGAGCTGAGATGGTGGATTCCAGTGGGGACGAATTGATAATCTGTGAGGAGGGGGATGTACACGGTGATATATCGGAGGGTGAAGATGAGGTGGACATCTTGCCTCTGTAGAGCCAGTTTGTGCAAGGAGAGATTAATTGCTTCTTTTTTGGGGGGGGTCCAAACCAACCCGTCATATCAGTCACAGTCGTGTGGCAGACCCTGTCACTGAAATGATGGGTTGGTTAAAGTGTGCATGTCCTGTTTTGTTTATACAACATAAGGGTGGGTGGGAGGGCCCAAGGATAATTCCATCTTGCACCTCTTTTTTCTTTTCTTTTTCTTTGCATCATGTGCTGATTGGGGAGGGTTTTTTGGAAGGGACATCCTGCGTGACACTGCAGTGCCACTCCTAGATGGGCCCGGTGTTTGTGTCGGCCACTAGGGTCGCTAATCTTACTCACACAGCTACCTCATTGCGCCTCTTTTTTTCTTTGCGTCATGTGCTGTTTGGGGAGGTTTTTTTGGAAGGGACATCCTGCGTGACACTGCAGTGCCACTCCTAGATGTGCCCGGTGTTTGTGTCGGCCACTAGGGTCGCTAATCTTACTCACACAGTCAGCTACCTCATTGCGCCTCTTTTTTTCTTTGCGTCATGTGCTGTTTGGGGAGGGTTTTTTGGAAGGGCCATCCTGCGTGACACTGCAGTGCCACTCCTAGATGGGCCCGGTGTTTGTGTCGGCCACTAGGGTCGCTAATCTTACTCACACAGCTACCTCATTGCGCCTCTTTTTTTCTTTGCGTCATGTGCTGTTTGGGGAGGGTTTTTTGGAAGGGCCATCCTGCGTGACACTGCAGTGCCACTCCTAGATGGGCCCGGTGTTTGTGTCGGCCACTAGGGTCGCTAATCTTACTCACACAGCTACCTCATTGCGCCTCTTTTTTTCTTTGCGTCATGTGCTGTTTGGGGAGGGTTTTTTGGAAGGGACATCCTGCGTGACACTGCAGTGCCACTCCTAGATGGGCCCGGTGTTTGTGTCGGCCACTAGGGTCGCTTATCTTACTCACACAGCGACCTCGGTGCAAATTTTAGGACTAAAAATAATATTGTGAGGTGTGATGTGTTCAGAATAGGCTGAAAATGAGTGTAAATTATGTTTTTTGAGGTTAATAATACTTTGGGATCAAAATTACCCCCAAATTCTATGATTTAAGCTGTTTTTTAGGGTTTTTTGAAAAAAACACCCGAATCCAAAACACACCCGAATCCGACAAAAATAATTCGGTGAGGTTTTGCCAAAACGCGTTCGAACCCAAAACACGGCCGCGGAACCGAACCCAAAACCAAAACACAAAACCCGAAAAATTTCAGGCGCTCATCTCTAGTTAAAACGTCTTTTTACCTCAGTCGGTCGACACAGACACAGACACGGACACTGACTCCAGTGTCGACGGTGAAGAAACAAACGTATTTTTCTTTTAGGGCCACACGTTACTTGTTAAGGGCAATGAAGGAGGTGTTACATATTTCTGATACTACAAGTACCACAAAAAAGGGTATTTTGTGGAGTGTGAAAAAACTACCTGTAGTTTTTCCTGAATCAGATAAATTAAATGAAGTGTGTGATGATGCGTGGGTTTCCCCCGATAGAAAATTATTGGCGGTATACCCTTTCCCGCCAGAAGTTAGGGCGCGTTGGGAAACACCCCTTAGGGTGGATAAGGCGCTCACACGCTTATCAAAACAAGTGGCGGTACCGTCTCCAGATAGGGCCGCCCTCAAGGAGCCAGCTGATAGGAGGCTGGAAAATATCCTAAAAAGTATATACACACATACTGGTGTTATACTGCCACCAGCGATCGCCTCAGCCTGGATGTGCAGCGCTGGGGTGGCTTGGTCGGATTCCCTGACTGAAAATATTGATACCCTTGACAGGGACAGTATTTTATTGACTATAGAGCATTTAAAGGATGCATTTCTATATATGCGAGATGCACAGAGGGATATTTGCACTCTGGCATCAAGAGTAAGTGCGATGTCCATATCTGCCAGAAGTTGTTTATGGACACGACAGTGGTCAGGTGATGCAGATTCCAAACGGCACATGGAAGTATTGCCGTATAAAGGAGAAAAAGACAACGTCTTTTCAGCATCAGTCCTTTCGTCCCCATAAGGGCAAGCGGTCAAAAGGTCAGTCATATCTGCCATGGGATAGAGGAAAGGGAAGAAGACTGCAGCAGGCAGCCCATTCCCAAGAACAGAAGCCCTCCACCGCTTCTGCCAAGTCCTCAGCATGACGCTGGGGCCGTACAAGCGGACTCAGGTGCGGTGGGGGGTCGTCTCAAGAGTTTCAGCACGCAGTGGGCTCACTCGCAAGTGGACCCCTGGATCCTACAAGTAGTATCCCAGGGGTACAGATTGGAAGTTCGAGACGTCTCCCCCTCGCAGGTTCCTGAAGTCTGCTTTACCAACGTCTCCCTCCGACAGGGAGGCAGTAGTGGAAACAATTCACAAGCTGTATTCCCAGCAGGTGATAATCAAAGTACCCCTCCTACAACAAGGAAAGGGGTATTATTCCACACTATATTGTGGTACTGAAGCCAGACGGCTCGGTGAGACCTATTCTAAATCTGAAATATTTGAACACTTACATAAAAAGGTTCAAATCAAGATGGAGTCACTCAGAGCAGTGATAGCGAACCAGGAAAAAGGGGACTATATGGTGTCCCGGGACAGATGCTTACCTCCATGTCCCAATTTGCCCTTCTCAAAGGGTACCTCAGGTTCGTGGTACAGAACTGTCACTATCAGTTTCAGACGCTGCCGGTTGGATTGTCCACGGCACCCCGGGTCCTTACCAAGGTAATGGCCGAAATGATGATTCTTCTTCAAAGAAAATGGACGATCTCCTGATAAGGGCAAGGTCCAGAGAACAGTTGGAGGTCGGAGTAGCACTATCTCAAGTAGTTCTACGACAGCACGGGTGGATTCTAAATATTCCAAAACCGCAGCTGTTTCCGACGACACGTCTGCTGTTCCTAGGGATGATTCTGGACACAGTCCAGAAAAAGGTGTTTCTCCCGGAGAAGAAAGCCAGGGAGTTATCCGAGCTAGTCAGGAACCTCCTAAAACCAGGAAAAGTGTCAGTGCATCATTGCACAAGGGTCCTGGGAAAAATGGTGGCTTCTTATGAAGCGATTCCATTTGGCAGATTTCACGCAAGAACTTTTCAGTGGGATCTGCTGGACAAATGGTCCGGATCGCATCTGCAGATGCATCAGCGGATAACCTTATCGCCACGGACAAGGGTGTCTCTTCTGTGGTGGTTGCAGAGTGCTCATCTGTTAGAGGGCCGCAGATTCGGCATACAGGACTGGGTCCTGGTGACCACGGATGCCAGTCTGAGAGGCTGGGGAGCGGTCACACAGGGAAGAAACTTCCAGGGAGTATGGTCAAGCCTGGAGATGTCTCTTCACATAAATATACTGGAGCTAAGAGCGATTTACAATGCTCTAAGCCTGGCAAAACCCCTGCTTCAGGGTCAGCCGGTGTTGATCCAGTCGGACAACATCACGGCAGTCGCCCACGTAAACAGACAGGGTGGCACAAGAAGCAGGAGAGCAATGGCAGAAGCTGCAAGGATTCTTCGCTGGGCGGAAGACCATGTGATAGCACTGTCAGCAGTGTTCATTCCGGGAGTGGACAACTGGGAAGCAGACTTCCTCAGCAGACACGATCTACACCCGGGAGAGTGGGGACTTCATCCAGAAGTCTTCCACATGATTGTGAACCGTTGGGAAAAACCAAAGGTGGATATGATGGCGTCTCGCCTCAACAAAAAACTTGACAGGTATTGCGCCAGGTCAAGAGACTCTCAGGCAATAGCTGTGGACGCTCTGGTAACACCGTGGGTGTTCCAGTCAGTGTATGTGTTTCCTCCTCTGCCTCTCATACCAAAAGTACTGAGAATTATACGGCAAAGGGGAGTAAGAACGATACTCGTGGCTCCGGATTGGCCAAGAAGAACTTGGTACCCGGAACTTCAGGAGATGCTCACGGAAGATCCGTGGCCTCTACCTCTAAGACGGGACCTGCTTCAGCAGGGACCGTGTCTATTCCAAGACTTACCGCGGCTGCGTTTGACGGCATGGCGGTTGAACGCCGAATTCTAAGGGAAAAAGGCATTCCGGAAGAGGTCATTCCTACACTGGTAAAAGCCAGGAAGGAGGTGACTGCACAACATTATCACCGCATTTGGAGAAAATATGTTGCGTGGTGTGAGGCCAGGAAGGCCCCCACGGAGGAATTTCAATTGGGTCGATTCCTACATTTCCTGCAAACAGGATTGTCTATGGGCCTCAAATTGGGGTCCATTAAGGTTCAAATTTCGGCCCTGTCGATTTTCTTCCAGAAAGAATTGGCTTCAGTTCCTGAAGTCCAGACTTTTGTAAAAGGAGTACTACATATACAGCCCCCGGTTGTGCCCCCAGTGGCTCCGTGGGACCTTAATGTAGTTTTGGATTTTCTCAAATCCCATTGGTTTGAGCCACTCAAATCGGTGGATTTGAAATATCTTACATGGAAAGTAGCCATGCTACTGGCCCTGGCTTCAGCCAGGAGAGTGTCAGAATTGGCGGCTTTATCATATAGAAGCCCATATCTGATTTTCCATTCGGACAGGGCAGAACTGCGGAAGCGTCCTCAGTTTCTGCCTAAGGTGGTGTCAGCGTTTCACCTGAACCAGCCTATTGTGGTGCCTGCGGCTACTAGCGATTTGGAGGATTCCAAGTTGCTGGACGTTGTCAGGGCATTGAAAATATATATTTCAAGGACGGCTGGAGTCAGAAAATCTGACTCGCTGTTTATACTGTATGCACCCAACAAGCTGGGTGCTCCTGCTTCTAAGCAGACTATTGCTCGTTGGATTTGTAACACAATTCAACTTGCACATTCTGTGGCAGGCCTGCCACAGCCTAAACCTGTCAAGGCCCATTCCACAAGGAAGGTGGGCTCATCCTGGGCGGCTGCCCGAGGGGTCTCGGCATTACAACTCTGCCGAGCAGCTACGTGGTCTCCCCCAGAACACGTTTGTAAAATTCTACAAATTTGATACCCTGGCTAAAGAGGACCTGGAGTTCTCTCATTCGGTGCTGCAGAGTCATCCGCACTCTCCCGCCCGTTTGGGAGCTTTGGTATAATCCCCATGGTCCTGACGGAGTCCCCAGCATCCACTAGGACGTCAGAGAAAATAAGATTTTACTTACCCATAAATCTATTTCTCGTAGTCCGTAGTGGATGCTGGGCGCCCATCCCAAGTGCGGATTGTCTGCAATACTTGTACATAGTTATTGTTACAAAAAAATCGGGTTGTTATTGTTGTGAGCCGTCTGTTCAGAGGCTCCTACGTTTGTCATACTGTTAACTGGGTTCAGATCACAAGTTGTGTGATTGGTGTGGCTGGTATGAGTCTTACCCGGGATTCAAAATCCTTCCTTATTGTGTACGCTCGTCCGGGTACAGTATCCTAACTGAGGCTTGGAGGAGGGTCATAGGGGGAGGAGCCAGTGCACACCACCTGATCCTAAAGCTTTATTTTTGTGCCCTGTCTCCTGCGGAGCCGCTAATCCCCATGGTCCTGACGGAGTCCCCAGCATCCACTACGGACTACGAGAAATAGATTTATCGGTAAGTAAAATCTTATTATTTACAGGCGGAATTGACAGTACGGAGTAGTGTAATAAACACGGTTACTAACTGTAAAGTTAATTATTCTGTTGACAATGAAACCGTATTGTGATGGTTTATCGAATTAATACTTATTTAACTTACCAGGAATTTCTTAAGCACCATTGCTATATCAATAAATTGAAATTAATTCTAAGCAACTAAAGGCAACGGTTATTTCTTAGGAGTTGTCCGACACACCTCTCAGCAAAGTTCTATACTGCTAAAGGTCCAGGCGGCAGGAATAAAAAGGTAACTCAACCAATCGTCATATCCGTCCAAACCCGACACTTACCTGGTTTGTCACATTGTGGCGTCACGAACAGGATTCGTACAAGAGTCAGGGTTAGTCCCCGTGGAATCAAACGAAATGTCTCAAGGAGACGACCAGGCCCAATCAGGTGCAGGAGAAACATCTGACCGGGAAGGGCCTGCTATGCCTGCATCCGCCCCTATTACCATGCCATACTATTTTGGCGCACCTTGGCTCCTCACGTTTTCGGGAGATGATCCTTCCACAAGAGCAAAGGAATTTAGGGACTTCAAGGATCAAATCGAGGCTATGTTCCGGTTGTACCCGTTAAATGAATCTCAAAAGATTGAGATAGTCATAGGGCAATTGAAAGGCCTAGCGCGACGGGAAGTGAAGTCGTGGCCCGCTAGACAAAGGAAAACTGCCAAAGAAATATTAGAGAAAATGGCTAACATGTATGATGCCAAGACACTGTCAGAACTAAAGACGCGTCTCTACGCCAGGAAGCAACAGCCCCGAGAGGGTTTACGTGAATTCGCTGTAGAATTACATGAAGCGCTACAAGCCATTAAACTGTGCGAACCCACTGAAATTATACCGGAAGACGACACTCTTATAAATCAATTCATAGACGGAATTTATAGCGACCATACGAAGGGCCAAATAAAAATGTTGCAACGCCAAGAACCGACGTGCAGCTTCCAGGAGTTCAAGGAGCTGGCAATCAAGATTTTTGGGGATACGCCCCCGCTCAGACCATCTACTGTAACCTTGGAGGCAGTAGCACAAGGGAACCAGTCGACAGTTACAATTGATGCTCAAGACGTAATGAGAAGGCAGATAGCTGAATTAACCCAGGGAATGACGGAACTGTGTCGGGAGCTTAAAGCTTTGAAGGAAACGCCTAAGTCGCAAAGGACAAGAGTGGCAAGGAGAAAGGAGAACACGTTATGTCAATAGAAGAGACGCGGCCTGGACTTCTCGCCGACTATCAACAGATCGATTCGACGACCAAGGCAGGCCGATTTGCCGACGCTGTAAGGAGAGTGGGCATGTGAAACGCAATTGTCAGCAACGGGAGCCTTTAAACCCCGATATCCCGAGGCCAGGGACCACCCCTCGGGAGAACCCTCCACAGTAGGTCCCGCACCTCGAGAGTGGTGGCCTCAGTATGTGGGTCCATGCCCATCGATAGAAATTAAGATCAATGGGGTTGCCATGACAGCGCTTTTAGATACAGGGTCTCAGGTTACCACTATCCAATGGAATGAGTTTGCTCGACACTGGGGAGAAGAGGATATGACCACACCACCGCCGGCCTGGTTGAACTTGCTAGCCAGCAATGGCCAAAGAATTGAGTGCTGTGGGTATTGGGAAGTGGAAGTGGAAATCGGTCAAGCTCAACTACCAAGACAGGGCTGTCTCGTTACTATGGTGGATGATAAGAACTTTCCACCTGTCATCATTGGAATGAATATTCTTAGGAGTTGCCCTGAAGAATTAGTCACGATATTAAAAAAAGAATCATTTAATCGTACCTGCTTAGCAAAACGAACGTTACAACACGCCATTCGATTCCTCCAGTGCCAACAACGGTTCGTACCTTCGAATGGGGAAATCGGCACTGTCAGAGTAGCTGAAAAGCGAACTATACTGTTACCGCCAAACTCGGAAAATATCGTGTGGTGTAAGACCAGAATAGGACCCAGAGGAAGAAACTACGAAGCCATAATCGAAAGGAATCAGAGAGGCTGGACTGATTACTTCACGGTGGCTAGAAGTGTAGTAACGGTAAACCAAGGCCAAGTGCCTGTACGAGTCTTAAACCCTCATAATCACCCAATTAGATTATATCGGTATCAACCTATTGCACAGATTTTTGAAGTTACGTTCCAAGATATAGTTGGCGTGGATGGTCTTGGGCCCATTGTAGCTCAACAGAGCCTGGCAACAAGCAGCCCTACTGAAAAAGAGGAAGACGGCCCCTGGTGGAAAGAAATAACTATTGGTGATCAAAATACCCCGGAAGAAGAAAAGGTGGGAGCCCTACATCTAGTAAAGAAGAATGAGAAAACCTTCAGTAAAAATCCATCAGATTTCGGGTACGTGGAGGGCATTCGACATCGTATTCCGACAGGGAAGGCTGCTCCCGTCCGGGAACGCCATCGCCCTATCCCACCTGCGCTATATCAACCAGTGAAGAGTATGATAGAAGAAATGAAGGCGACTGGAGTGATTAGAGAAAGTCACAGTCCTTGGGCTGCACCCCTGGTACTGGTCAAGAAAAAGGATGGAAGTTTGCGTTTTTGCGTAGACTACAGGAAGTTGAATTCAGTCACACACCGAGATGCCTATCCCCTACCACGAATAGAGGAATCTTTAGCAGCCTTGCGGTCGGCTGCTTATTTTTCCACCCTGGATTTAACTAGTGGGTATTGGCAAGTATCGGTGGCCCCGGAGGACAGAGAAAAAACGGCCTTTACTACCCCAATGGGACTATTTGAATTTGACAGGATGCCCTTTGGATTATGTAACGCTCCCGCCACCTTCCAGCGAGTAATGGAACACTGTTTGGGGTATCGTAACTTCGACATGCTCCTTCTTTACCTCGACGATATTATCGTCTTCTCCAAAAATTATCAAGAGCATTTACAGCATCTGGATGAAGTTTTCGGTCGACTCGCCAATTATGGGTTTAAACTGAAGCCATCTAAGTGCTATTTACTCAAGTCCAAGGTACAATACTTAGGCCATATTGTCAGCACCAAGGGGGTGGAGCCTGACCCCGAAAAAGTAAGAGCGGTAAGAGACTGGCCTATCCCTACAACGATCCGAGATGTAAGACGCTTCTTGGGATTCGTAGGCTATTATAGAAGGTTTATAGCCAATTTTGCAAAAATTGACGCTCCACTACACGAACTGTTGAGAAACGATTCAGGAAATGAAATAAGGAGGAATACCATCATCAAGTGGACGAATCGCCAGGATGAAGCATTTGAGAGATTGAAGACATTACTTACAGAAGCCCCACTCCTAGCTTATCCCAACTATGAGATTCCATTTAAAGTGTATACCGATGCAAGTACTCAAGGTTTGGGCGCGGTCTTGGCGCAAGATCAGGAAGGAAAAGAAAGAGTAATTGCTTACGCAAGTAGGGGGCTAAGGAAAACCGAAAGGAATGATGAAAATTACAGTGCCTTCAAACTAGAACTATTAGCACTGATTTGGGCCGTAACAGATAAATTTAAAGATTACCTGGCTGCAACTCCGTGTGTTATCTATACGGATAATAACCCCCTAGCACACCTCCAGACAGCGCGGTTAGGGGCGTTAGAACAGAGATGGATGGCCCGGCTGGAAAACTTCCAATATCGAATCAAATTCAGGAGTGGACGGTCTAATGTTAATGCCGATGCACTATCTCGACTGCCCGAAAGTCCGGAAGAAGAAGTAGAGGATCAATGGGAAGAAGTAGAAATCCCTATGTTCGGACCAGGACCAAGTAAACAACGGGTGGCGGTTATTAACCATACAGAAATCCTCATCTCTGCAGTAACTGATGACATTCTAAGTCAGCATGATATGGATTGGAAAAAGATTCAAGATGGAAGTCCAGTACTGCGACAACTCAAACAAATCATTTCTACAAGAAAAATTCCAAGCAGGACCGAACGACAAGGATTAGATCCCGAGCTCCTTCAGTTACTAAGGCATAGGGATCGCGTTAGTTATGCCCAGGGGATTATGGTCCGCAGCACTATAGACCCAAGAACCCACCAGGCTGTGAATCAGAATATAGTGCCGCAACAACAGAAGGATCAGATATTACAAGCCTATCACGACCGTTCCGGGCATTTTGGAGTCAAGAAGACCAAGACAGCCATAAGAAAGAAATTCTTTTGGGTCGGCTTACGGTTGGACATAGAGAAATGGATAGAAAGGTGTTCTGCCTGTGTGGTGAGAAGAGACGTTCAGCCGGGGCAGAAAGCACCATTACATCCCATTTCTAGTCAACGCCCCTTGGACCTCGTAGCCTTGGATCATGTCAAGTTAGGGCCTAGTAATGCCGGATATCAATATGCCCTCATGATTATCGATCATTACTCCAAATTTATTGTAACAGTTCCGGTCCGAGATATCACCGCCAAAACCACAGCAGAAATCTTCTTGAAGAGTTTTGTCCGACCATATGGGTATCAGGAACGCGTTTTAACTGATCAAGGCCCCGCATTCGAATCGTTGCTGTTTACAGAATTGTGCAAAATCTATGGGTCTAGGAAACTTCGGACCACCCCATACCACCGACAAAGTAATGGGTTATGCGAGCGAGCAAACCAGACCCTATTGGAAATGATCCGGTCGATTCCGTTGCCCCAAAGACTAAACTGGCCTGCGTTGTTGCCAGAATTGACCTATCTTTATAATAATATGGAACAGGCATCTACTGGGTATACACCATACTACCTTTTGTTCGGAAGGCTGGGAAAACTACCCGCAGATCTTGAGTTAAATACGATCCCGGAAGATGCCCTCGTCCCACAAACCGAATGGGTGACGGAGCATAAACGTCGCATTGAGGAAGCTAGGGAAGTGGTAGAAAGGAAGATGGAAGAAGTACATCGAAGACAGGAGGATTATTACAACAGAGATGCGCTGGCTGAACCATTACAAGTCGGAGATAGGGTCTGGAAAAAGAACACTCAGCGTAAGAACAAATTGGATAATAAATGGGAACTCATACCATATATAGTAATTAACCTTCCCACTCCGGACACCGTTGTCTATGAGATAAAGAAGGAAGAAGGAATTGAAAGTAGAACGATAATGGTACATCGAAATCAGCTCAAGCTATGCGTATCCAAAGCAATGTCAGAGGGTGTACAAAGAGAAACCATTCCCGCAATAAAAAGTTGGGAAGATGCAAACCGTTATCCTTTACGAGATCCAGTTAAATTATTACTATTTATGGGTGGGCCCTTTCCATCCAGTAGAGGAGTTGTAGATGCCCTACCGCCTGCAAGCACCCCAGTGAATGAGAACGTCATGGAACCCAAACCGGTTCAGGAAAATGAGGATGAGATCAATATGGAAATAAGCTCAAAAAGGCCGGTTAGAAGCACTAGGGGAGTCAAACCACTCCGGTTTAGACAATTGTAAGTCCACTCTAAGTATGCATGAGATATTGTATCACACTGATTTAAGTCATTAGTATATGCAGTAATTTAGGAAAATTGTAAGACATTTTGTAACTGTTCGGTGGAAAAGTAAGATGCATGAGGACAAGCATCATTTAAGTGGGGCTGAATGTGGTGCCCCACTGCCGTGAAGATGATAATTGTGCACCACGGTAGTAAATATAGTGGTATTGTTGTCACCCACTGGGCAGTGAATTTATTGTATCTAAATTTATTGTATTTATTGTATTGAATTTATTGTATCTAAAAATCTGTGCTGCATGAACAATAGTCTGGGGGGACCCGCACATGGGGGATATGGAGAGAGACTGGCCCTGCACAAGAATAAAACTGTTGGGTCCTGGCGGAAGGATACGGGGACTCAGGGAAAGGAGGTGAAGGGGAGTGAGGACGAGTCAGTTGGCAGTTGAGCAACGGAAGAGAGGGGGTCTGAGCTAATGAAGCAGGGGAAGCGCTGAAAGGCTACGGAGCTTGAGGACAGGGTTTGGTCTCCCTTCGCGATCAGCGACTCTCACCCGGTGTTTGGCACCCAGCAGCAGTAGCGATGTGAGCTCTCCCTCGGCAGCAGTGAGCGGAAAATCCACGCCGGCGGGACCCGGGACGCAAGCCTCCAGCGGCGGTGGTGAGGAGCTGAGCTGAGGCGGCTGGCAGTGACGCAGAGATCCGGAGGGAGAGGAGAGGAGCGGCCTGTTGGTGAGTGACGGCCAGGGAGGCGGAGCCATCTATAATAAAAAGAAACAAAGAGTCAGCCACAGCTGAGAGTATAGGAAAGGTACCTTAACTTTATTAATCCTACAACTCCACGCAGCCACACCACACAGAGAGTCAAGCTACCTGCAAATAGCAATAAGTGCACTTATTAAACAGACTGAAAAGAAGTAAAAGACACACTGCAGTGTAATTCAGCATTGATTCAACACGTTTATATAGTAGTCCGGAGGCAGCAATCGACACAACTAGTAAGCATCGATAGGAGAGAAGATCGTATCGCAGTTAAGAGCTATCACATTTCCGTCAGGAATCAAGCCTCTGCTACCCTACTATGCTAACAACAAAGAGAGGGAGTCCGTGTAATACGTCCTAAAGTCAGGAGAATGAACTGAATCCGTCAAGTTACATAGATGTGCATGTCCACCCAGTGAGAGAGGAATACCAGTGACTTGGTAATGGAGTGACTAATAAATACCTTCATTAAGGCACTCACAGTCATTTAGAGTAACAGGGCGTTTTACAGATCTCAACAGTAAATTCTGAACGAGAGACTATAGCTTGGACGGGAATTAATTGTGATAGATCCACTGAGGGACGTCACCCATATTAGAGTGGTAACTGTATTCGTCCATCGTTAAGGACAAGTTCAATTAACATGATAAAAGTAGTACCCAATTGAACTGCATATTGAAGTCAGACTTGGGGAGTACCGGGGATGTGATACATGTATTAATCTTACAAAGTTGTAGTACGTACATTTAACCAGCAATACTGGTCTGTTAGAGTTTTACCAAATGTTTTATGCTTGTATTCACTTATAACCGGCATGTTATTAGAGAAAGTTGGGTATCCATTTATTTACATGCGGAATTGACAGTACGGAGTAGTGTAATAAACACGGTTACTAACTGTAAAGTTAATTATTCTGTTGACAATGAAACCGTATTGTGATGGTTTATCGAATTAATACTTATTTAACTTACCAGGAATTTCTTAAGCACCATTGCTATATCAATAAATTGAAATTAATTCTAAGCAACTAAAGGCAACGGTTATTTCTTAGGAGTTGTCCGACACACCTCTCAGCAAAGTTCTATACTGCTAAAGGTCCAGGCGGCAGGAATAAAAAGGTAACTCAACCAATCATCATATCCGTCCAAACCCGACACTTACCTGGTTTGTCACAGATGGATACAGGCTATACTGTAAGAAATATTAGTCCCAGTTGTCCTGACTAGTGATAAGGACAGTTCTGCAGGCTGCAATTAGGTAACACCTTACTCAGGGTAAGCGTTAGTTTGTGGTGGTGAAGGCCAGATGTCTCAAAAATGACCATATACAGGTCTGTGAAAGAAAGGGGTTCTGAGTGCTTGATAAAAATAGATTGGAATGTAGTAGATTGGAAGTCACGCGGCCACACTGCTACCAGTCAGGGTGCAGGCTTGCACACTGGCAAGAACTGGACCACAGTGGGGACAGGGATTAAAGAGGGTCACAAGGAGACCTGGGCACTTACAGGACTCTGACCCCCTAGAACACAAGACCCCAACCTACTGTACCTTACCTACAGGAGCGGTTCTAGGCACAGGCAAGCCGGGCAGGTGCTTGGGGTGCTGCGGCCTGAGGGCGCGGCCGCATTCACCCTGCAGGTGCCTGCCACCCACCCGCACCCCACACCCTGGTGCAGTTGGCTGTGTGGGAACCTGCTGCAGTTGGCACCTTCCCCTCAGCTGTAGCCGGAGGCAGGAGCTCACTCCTGAGCTCCGGCTTCCGGCTCCATCTTCTGGCTCAGGCAGTGTGCGGTTGTGCGGCGCTATGGGAGAGATGTCTCTCCTACAGGTCCGAGGAACAGGCGGCCAGAAGGAGGGCATTGGTCTGGAGCAGGAGTGGGGCTGGTGAATACTGTGTTGGGTTTTTTGTGTGTGCAAGCGTCGCTACTAGGGGGGCACATCAATTGGGGGCACATCTACTGGGGGCATCTCTACTGGGGGCATAACTACATGGGGCATATCTACTGGGAACATCTCTACTGGGGGCATAACTACAGGGGTCATATCTAAAGGGGGCATAACTACAGGAGGCATATCTACTGGGGACATCTCTACTGGGGGCATACCTACAGGGGGCATATCTAATGGGGGCATATCTACTGGGAGCATATCTAATGGGGGCACAGTGGCGTAACTAGGGCCCCGCAGCCACTGCGATTGCTTGGAGGCACAGGGCTGCAGGGGCGCCATTGCCGCCACCACTGATTTCTGCTATTTTGGGAAGGACACGGAGGGCACAGTGCTCGCCTCTCCTGTGTGTCCCTCCTGGGTCTCCGGCGGCAGCGACGTGTTTGTTAAATGAACTGCCTGTTCGTGAGCTCTGATTGGCTCATGAACTGGCAGTTCATTTAACAGACACGCCGCTGCCGCCGGAGACCGAGGAGGGACACACAGGAGAGGCGCGCACTGTGCCCTCCGTGTCCTTCCCAAAACAGCACAACAGCGGGGGAGGGCGGGGGGGGGAGGGGGAGGGGGTACCTGGCACTGGGGGGTATATATGTACCTGGCAGTGTGGGAGCATATTTGGCACTGGGGGGTATATGTGTACCTGGCACTGGGGGGCATATTTTGCACTGGGGGGTATATGTATACCTGGCACTGGGGGTGCATATTTGGCACTGGGAGTATATGTGTACCTGGCACTGGGGGGCATATTTGGCACTGAGGGTATATGTGTACCTGGCACTGGGGGGGGGGGATATTTGGCACTGGGGGTATGTGTAGCTGGCACTTGGGGGCATATGGGGCACTGGGGGCATATGTGTATCTGGCACTGTGGGGGAATATCTGGCACTAGGGGCATATGTGGCACTGGGAGCACAGGCCTAGCAACAAGCATTACCCCCTGGTTACAAGAACAACACCCAGCTTATGAAATCCCTGGCAACAAGCATTTCCCCCTAGCATCGAGCATGACACCCAGTGCATGATACCCCTAGAAACGAATATTACCCCCTGGCAACAAACTTGAAACCCAGCACATGATACCTCTGGCAACAAGCATAACACCCAACGCATGAAACCCCTGGCAACGAGCAGGTAATTTAAAAGTAATTAGAAGCCTTATTGTAGGACTTAATGTGTAATGGGCATTACGGTGTGTGGTATACTATATCACGGGCATTGTGGTATGTGGTATAATGTCTCAGGGTCATTGCAGTGTGTGGCATAATGTATCACGGGCATTGCAGTGTGTGGCATAATGTATCACGGACATTGCAGTGTGTGGCATAATGTATAACGGGCATTGCGATTCCTGTCATAATGTGTCACAGGCATTACGGTGTGTGGCATAATGTGTCGGGGGCATTAGGGTGTGTGGCATATTGTGTCATGGGCATTATTGTGTTTGGCATAATGTCTAAGGGCCATTGCAGTACGTGGCATAATGTATACTGGGCATTACTATAAGGAGGAAAAATGACAAATAATGTAAGGGGCATGAATCAGGATTATTTTTTTTCCTGTGGTGGCCAACGTCTGGGCATACAGGTTGCAAAACTGGGGTATTAAGTAGTCTTTTCCTGCAATGCCACGCCCCTTTATGCAAAGCCACACCCATTTCAGCAAGGCCACGTCCCCTTTGCAGCGCACGCAGATTCGTCACTTTACTAGTGCCAATTAATGGGGAGGGGGGTTGGGTGCCAGAGAATGTTTTGGCTTGGGGGAGAAAAATTTCTAGTTACGCCCCTGTGGGGGCATATCTACTGGGGGCATATCTACTGGGTACAGATCTAATCGGGGCATATCTACTGGGGGCATCATTACTGGTGGCATATCTACTGGGGACATCTCTACTGGCAGCATAGCTACAGGGGTCATATCTACTGGGGGCACATCTAATGGGGGCATAACTACAGGGGACATGACTACAGAGGGCATATCTACTGGGGGCATAACTACAGGGAGCACTACTAATGAGGGCATTGCATAGGGGGCACTTAATAAGTGCAACGTGTATAAGGGTTTACCTGTCACAGTGCGTATAAGGGGCTACTTAGTAGCAGTGCTTATAAGGAGCTACTTGTAGCAGTGCGTATAAGGGTGCAATGTGTATAAGCGTCTACCTGGTGCAATGTGTATAAGGGTCTACCTGGTGCAATGTGTGCAAGGGGCTACCTAGCGTAACATGTATAAGGGGCTCTGCTCTACTGTGGTGTAATGTGTGTAAGGAGCTCTAACATGGTATAAGGGGTACTACTGTGCGGTGTAATGTGACTGACGGACACTACTGTGTGGTGTAATGTGACTGATGGACACTACTGTGCGGTGTAATGTGACTGACGGACACTACTGTGTGGTGTAATGTGACTGACGGACACTACTGTGTGGTGTAATGTGACTGATGGACACTACTGTGCTGTGTAATGTGACTGATGGACACTACTGTGTGGTGTAATGTGACTGATGGACACTACTGTGCGGTGTAATGTGACTGATGGACACTGCTGTGCGGTGTAATGTGACTGATGGACACTACTGTGCGGTGTAATGTGACTGACGGACACTACTGTGCAGTGTAATGTGACTGATGGACACTACTGTGTGGTGTAATGTGATTGACGGACACTAATGTGCGGTGTAATGTGACTGATGGACACTACTGTGCGGTGTAATGTGACTGACGGACACTACTGTGTGGTATAATGTGACTGATGGACACTACTGTGCGGTGTAATGTGACTGATGGACACTACTGTGTGGTATAATGTGACTGATGGACACTACTGTGCGGTGTAATGTGACTGATGGACACTACTGTGTGGTGTAATGTGATTGACGGACACTACTGTGTGGTGTAATGTGACTGATGGACACTACTGTGCGGTGTAATGTGACTGACGGACACTACTGTGCGGTGTAATGTGACTGATGGACACTACTGTGTGGTGTAATGTGATTGACGGACACTACTGTGTGGTGTAATGTGACTGATGGACACTACTGTGTGGTGTAATGTGACTGATGAACACTACTGTGTGGTGTAATGTGACTGATGGACACTACTGTGTGGTGTAATTTGACTGATGGACACTACTGTGTGGTGTAATGTTACTGATGGACACTACTGTGTGGTGTAATGTGACTGATGGACACTACTGTGTGGTGTAATGTGACTGATGGACACTACTGTGTGGTGTAATGTTACTGATGGACACTACTGTGTAGTGTAATGTGACTGATGGACACTACTGTGTGGTGTAATGTGACTGATGGACACTACTGTGTGGTGTAATGTGACTGATGGACACTACTGTGTGGTGTAATGTGACTGATGGACACTACTGTGCGGTGTAATGTGACTGATGAACACTACTGTGTGGTGTAATGTGACTGATGGACACTACTGTGTAGTGTAATGTGACTGATGGACACTACTGTGTGGTGTAATGTGACTGATGGACACTACTGTGCAGTGTACTGTGACTGATGGACACTACTGTGTGGTGTAATGTGACTGATGGACACTACTGTGTGGTGTAATGTGACTGATGGACACTACTGTGCGGTGTAATGTGACTGATGAACACTACTGTGTGGTGTAATGTGACTGATGGACACTACTGTGTAGTGTAATGTGACTGATGGACACTACTGTGTGGTGTAATGTGACTGATGGACACTACTGTGCAGTGTACTGTGACTGATGGACACTACTGTGTGGTGTAATGTGACTGATGGACACTACTGTGTGGTGTAATGTGACTGATGGACACTACTGTGCGGTGTAATGTGACTGATGGACACTACTGTGTGGTGTAATTTGACTGATGGACACTACTGTGTGGTGTAATGTTACTGATGGACACTACTGTGTGGTGTAATGTGACTGACGGACACTACTGTGCGGTGTAATGTGACTGACAGACACTACTGTGTGGTGTAATGTTACTGATGGACACTACTGTGTGGTGTAATGTGACTGATGGACACTACTGTGCAGTGTAATGTGACTGACGGACACTACTGTGTGGTGTAATTTGACTGACGGACACTACTGTGTGGTGTAATGTGACTGATGGACACTACTGTGCTGTGTCATGTGACTGATGGACACTACTGTGCGGTGTAATGTGACTGATGAACACTACTGTGTGGTGTAATGTGACTGATGGACACTACTGTGTGGTGTAATGTGACTGACAGACACTACTGTGTGGTGTAATGTGATTGATGGACACTGATGTTTGTGCAGCTCTGCTAATGAAGTGATCGCACACTTGCACAGCATTTTCCCCTCAGATAGGCGGTGACTATCTGATAGAGATGAGCGCCTGAAATTTTTCGGGTTTTGTGTTTTGGTTTTGGGTTCGGTTCCGCGGCCGTGTTTTGGGTTCGACCGCGTTTTGGCAAAACCTCACCGAATTTTTTTTGTCGGATTCGGGTGTGTTTTGGATTCGGGTGTTTTTTTAAAAAAACACTAAAAAACAGCTTAAATCATAGAATTTGGGGGTCATTTTGATCCCATATTATTATTAACCTCAAAAACCATAATTTCCACTCATTTTCAGTCTATTCTGAATACCTCACACCTCACAATATTATTTTTAGTCCTAAAATTTGCACCAAGGTCGCTGGATGACTAAGCTAAGCGACACTAGTGGCCGACACAAACACCTGGCCCATCTAGGAGTGGCACTGCAGTGTCACGCAGGATGTCCCTTCCAAAAATCCCTCCCCAATCAGCACATGACGCAAAGAAAAAAAGAGGCGCAATGAGGTAGCTGACTGTGTGAGTAAGATAAGCGACCCTAGTGGCCGACACAAACACCGGGCCCATTTAGGAGTGGCACTGCAGTGTCACGCAGGATGTCCCTTCCAAAAAACCCTCCCCAATCAGCACATGACGCAAAGAAAAAAAGAGGCGCAATGAGGTAGCTGACTGTGTGAGTAAGATTAGCGACCCTAGTGGCCGACACAAACACCGGGCCCATTTAGGAGTGGCACTGCAGTGTCACGCAGGATGTCCCTTCCAAAAAACCCTCCCCAATCAGCACATGACGCAAAGAAAAAAAGAGGCGCAATGAGGTAGCTGACTGTGTGAGTAAGATTAGCGACCCTAGTGGCCGACACAAACACCGGGCCCATTTAGGAGTGGCACTGCAGTGTCACGCAGGATGTCCCTTCCAAAAAACCCTCCCCAATCAGCACATGACGCAAAGAAAAAAAGAGGCGCAATGAGGTAGCTGACTGTGTGAGTAAGATTAGCGACCCTAGTGGCCGACACAAACACCGGGCCCATTTAGGAGTGGCACTGCAGTGTCACGCAGGATGTCCCTTCCAAAAAACCCTCCCCAATCAGCACATGACGCAAAGAAAAAAAGAGGCGCAATGAGGTAGCTGACTGTGTGAGTAAGATTAGCGACCCTAGTGGCCGACACAAACACCGGGCCCATTTAGGAGTGGCACTGCAGTGTCACGCAGGATGTCCCTTCCAAAAAACCCTCCCCAATCAGCACATGACGCAAAGAAAAAAAGAGGCGCAATGAGGTAGCTGACTGTGTGAGTAAGATTAGCGACCCTAGTGGCCGACACAAACACCGGGCCCATTTAGGAGTGGCACTGCAGTGTCACGCAGGATGTCCCTTCCAAAAAACCCTCCCCAATCAGCACATGACGCAAAGAAAAAAAGAGGCGCAATGAGGTAGCTGACTGTGTGAGTAAGATTAGCGACCCTAGTGGCCGACACAAACACCGGGCCCATTTAGGAGTGGCACTGCAGTGTCACGCAGGATGTCCCTTCCAAAAAACCCTCCCCAATCAGCACATGACGCAAAGAAAAAAAGAGGCGCAATGAGGTAGCTGACTGTGTGAGTAAGATTAGCGACCCTAGTGGCCGACACAAACACCGGGCCCATTTAGGAGTGGCACTGCAGTGTCACGCAGGATGTCCCTTCCAAAAAACCCTCCCCAATCAGCACATGACGCAAAGAAAAAAAGAGGCGCAATGAGGTAGCTGACTGTGTGAGTAAGATTAGCGACCCTAGTGGCCGACACAAACACCGGGCCCATTTAGGAGTGGCACTGCAGTGTCACGCAGGATGTCCCTTCCAAAAAACCCTCCCCAATCAGCACATGACGCAAAGAAAAAAAGAGGCGCAATGAGGTAGCTGACTGTGTGAGTAAGATTAGCGACCCTAGTGGCCGACACAAACACCGGGCCCATTTAGGAGTGGCACTGCAGTGTCACGCAGGATGTCCCTTCCAAAAAACCCTCCCCAAACAGCACATGACGCAAAGAAAAATAAAAGAAAAAAGAGGTGCAAGATGGAATTGTCCTTGGGCCCTCCCACCCACCCTTATGTTGTATAAACAAAACAGGACATGCACACTTTAACCAACCCATCATTTCAGTGACAGGGTCTGCCACACGACTGTGACTGATATGACGGGTTGGTTTGGACCCCCCCCAAAAAAGAAGCAATTAATCTCTCCTTGCACAAACTGGCTCTACAGAGGCAAGATGTCCACCTCATCATCACCCTCCGATATATCACCGTGTACATCCCCCTCCTCACAGATTATCAATTCGTCCACACTGGAATCCACCATCTCAGCTCCCTGTGTACTTTGTGGAGGCAATTGCTGCTGGTCAATGTCTCCGCGGAGGAATTGATTATAATTCATTTTAATGAACATCATCTTCTCCACATTTTCTGGATGTAACCTCGTACGCCGATTGCTGACAAGGTGAGCGGCGGCACTAAACACTCTTTCGGAGTACACACTTGTGGGAGGGCAACTTAGGTAGAATAAAGCCAGTTTGTGCAATGGCCTCCAAATTGCCTCTTTTTCCTGCCAGTATAAGTATGGACTGTGTGACGTGCCTACTTGGATGCGGTCACTCATATAATCCTCCACCATTCTTTCAATGGTGAGAGAATCATATGCAGTGACAGTAGACGACATGTCCGTAATCGTTGTCAGGTCCTTCAGTCCGGACCAGATGTCAGCATCAGCAGTCGCTCCAGACTGCCCTGCATCACCGCCAGCGGGTGGGCTCGGAATTCTGAGCCTTTTCCTCGCACCCCCAGTTGCGGGAGAATGTGAAGGAGGAGATGTTGACAGGTCGCGTTCCGCTTGACTTGACAATTTTCTCACCAGCAGGTCTTTCAACCCCAGCAGACTTGTGTCTGCCGGAAAGAGAGATCCAAGGTAGGCTTTAAATCTAGGATCGAGCACGGTGGCCAAAATGTAGTGCTCTGATTTCAACAGATTGACCACCCGTGAATCCTTGTTAAGCGAATTAAGGGCTCCATCCACAAGTCCCACATGCCTAGCGGAATCGCTCCGTGTTAGCTCCTCCTTCAATGTCTCCAGCTTCTTCTGCAAAAGCCTGATGAGGGGAATGACCTGACTCAGGCTGGCAGTGTCTGAACTGACTTCACGTGTGGCAAGTTCAAAGGGCATCAGAACCTTGCACAACGTTGAAATCATTCTCCACTGCGCTTGAGACAGGTGCATTCCACCTCCTATATCGTGCTCAATTGTATAGGCTTGAATGGCCTTTTGCTGCTCCTCCAACCTCTGAAGCATATAGAGGGTTGAATTCCACCTCGTTACCACTTCTTGCTTCAGATGATGGCAGGGCAGGTTCAGTAGTTTTTGGTGGTGCTCCAGTCTTCTGTATGTGGTGCCTGTACGCCGAAAGTGTCCCGCAATTTTTCTGGCCACCGACAGCATCTCTTGCACGCCCCTGTCGTTTTTTAAATAATTCTGCACCACCAAATTCAAGGTATGTGCAAAACATGGGACGTGCTGGAATTTGCCCATATTTAATGCACACACAATATTGCTGGCGTTGTCCGATGCCACAAATCCACAGGAGAGTCCAATTGGGGTAAGCCATTCCGCGATGATCTTCCTCAGTTGCCGTAAGAGGTTTTCAGCTGTGTGCGTATTCTGGAAACCGGTGATACAAAGCGTAGCCTGCCTAGGAAAGAGTTGGCGTTTGCGAGATGCTGCTACTGGTGCCGCCGCTGCTGTTCTTGCGGCGGGAGTCCATACATCTACCCAGTGGGCTGTCACAGTCATATAGTCCTGACCCTGCCCTGCTCCACTTGTCCACATGTCTGTGGTTAAGTGGACATTGGGTACAGCTGCATTTTTTAGGACACTGGTGACTCTTTTTCTGAGGTCTGTGTAAATTTTCGGTATCGCCTGCCTAGAGAAATGGAACCTAGATGGTATTTGGTACCGGGGACACAGTACCTCCAACAAGTCTCTAGTTGGCTCTGCAGTAATGATGGATACCGGAACCACGGTTCTCACCACCCAGGATGCCAAGGCCTCAGTTATCCGCTTTGCAGTAGGATGACTGCTGTGATATTTCATCTTCCTCGCAAAGGACTGTTGGACAGTCAATTGCTTGGTGGAAGTAGTAAAAGTGGTCTTACGACTTCCCCTCTGGGATGACCATCGACTCCCAGCAGCAACAACAGCAGCGCCAGCAGCAGTAGGCGTTACACGCAAGGATGCATCGGAGGAATCCCAGGCAGGAGAGGACTCGTCAGAATTGCCAGTGACATTGCCTGCAGGACTATTGGCATTCCTGGGGAAGGAGGAAATTGACACTAAGGGAGTTGGTGGGGTGGTTTGCGTGAGCTTGGTTACAAGAGGAAGGGATTTACTGGTCAGTGGACTGCTTCCGCTGTCACCCAAAGTTTTTGAACTTGTCACTGACTTATTATGAATGCGCTGCAGGTGACGTATAAGGGAGGATGTTCCGAGGTGGTTAACGTCCTTACCCCTACTTATTACAGCTTGACAAAGGCAACACACGGCTTGACACCTGTTGTCCGCATTTCTGTTGAAATAGTTCCACACCGAAGAGCTGATTTTTTTGGTATTTTCACCAGGCATGTCAACGGCCATATTCCTCCCACGGACAACAGGTGTCTCCCCGGGTGCCTGACTTAAACAAACCACCTCACCATCAGAATCCTCCTGGTCAATTTCCTCCCCAGCGCCAGCAACACCCATATCCTCCTCATCCTGGTGTACTTCAACACTGACATCTTCAATCTGACTATCAGGAACTGGACTGCGGGTGCTCCTTCCAGCACTTGCAGGGGGCGTGCAAATGGTGGAAGGCGCATGCTCTTCACGTCCAGTGTTGGGAAGGTCAGGCATCGCAACCGACACAATTGGACTCTCCTTGTGGATTTGGGATTTCGAAGAACGCACAGTTCTTTGCGGTGCTACTGCTTTTGCCAGCTTGAGTCTTTTCATTTTTCTAGCGAGAGGCTGAGTGCCTCCATCCTCATGTGAAGCTGAACCACTAGCCATGAACATAGGCCAGGGCCTCAGCCGTTCCTTGCCACTCCGTGTGGTAAATGGCATATTGGCAAGTTTACGCTTCTCCTCCGACAATTTTATTTTAGGTTTTGGAGTCCTTTTTTTACTGATATTTGGTGTTTTGGATTTGACATGCTCTGTACTATGACATTGGGCATCGGCCTTGGCAGACGACGTTGCTGGCATTTCATCGTCTCGGCCATGACTAGTGGCAGCAGCTTCAGCACGAGGTGGAAGTGGATCTTGATCTTTCCCTAATTTTGGAACCTCAACATTTTTGTTCTCCATATTTTAATAGGCACAACTAAAAGGCACCTCAGGTAAACAATGGAGATGGATGGATACTAGTATACAATTATGGACGGACTGCCGAGTGCCGACACAGAGGTAGCTACAGCCGTGAACTACCGTACTGTGTCTGCTGCTAATATAGACTGGTTGATAAAGAGATGTCGTAGTATGTATGTATGAAGAAGAAAGAAAAAAAACCCACGGTTAGGTGGTATACAATTATGGACGGACTGCCGAGTGCCGACACAGAGGTAGCCACAGCCGTGAACTACCGTACTGTACTGTGTCTGCTGCTAATATAGACTGGTTGATAAAGAGATGTCGTAGTATGTATGTATGAAGAAGAAAGAAAAAAAAACCACGGGTAGGTGGTATACAATTATGGACGGACTGCCGAGTGCCGACACAGAGGTAGCCACAGCCGTGAACTACCGTACTGTACTGTGTCTGCTGCTAATATAGACTGGTTGATAAAGAGATGTAGTAGTATGTATGTTTAAAGAAGAAAGAAAAAAAAACCACGGGTAGGTGGTATACAATTATGGACGGACTGCCGAGTGCCGACACAGAGGTAGCCACAGCCGTGAACTACCGTACTGTACTGTGTCTGCTGCTAATATAGACTGGTTGATAAAGAGATGTCGTAGTATGTATGTATGAAGAAGAAAGAAAAAAAAAACACGGTTAGGTGGTATACAATTATGGACGGACTGCCGAGTGCCGACACAGAGGTAGCCACAGCCGTGAACTACCGTACTGTACTGTGTCTGCTGCTAATATAGACTGGTTGATAAAGAGATGTCGTAGTATGTATGTATAAAGAAGAAAGAAAAAAAAACCACGGTTAGGTGGTATACAATTATGGACGGACTGCCGAGTGCCGACACAGAGGTAGCCACAGCCGTGAACTACCGTACTGTACTGTGTCTGCTGCTAATATAGACTGGTTGATAAAGAGATGTCGTAGTATGTATGTATGAAGAAGAAAGAAAAAAAAACCACGGTTAGGTGGTATGCAATTATGGACGGACTGCCGAGTGCCGACACAGAGGTAGCCACAGCCGTGAACTACCGTACTGTACTGTGTCTGCTGCTAATATAGACTGGTTGATAAAGAGATGTCGTAGTATGTATGTATAAAGAAGAAAGAAAAAAAAACCACGGTTAGGTGGTATACAATTATGGACGGACTGCCGAGTGCCAACACAGAGGTAGCCACAGCCGTGAACTACCGTACTGTACTGTGTCTGCTGCTAATATAGACTGGTTGATAAAGAGATGTAGTAGTATGTATGTATAAAGAAGAAAGAAAAAAAAACCACGGGTAGGTGGTATACAATTATGGATGGACTGCCGAGTGCCGACACAGAGGTAGCTACAGCCGTGAACTACCGTACTGTGTCTGCTGCGACTGGATGATAAATAATGATATAAAAAATATATATATATCACTACTGCAGCCGGACAGGTATATATATTATATAATGACGGACCTGCTGGACACTGTCTGTCAGCAGAATGAGTTTTTTATAGAATTAAAAAAAAAAACACCACACAAGTGAAGTCACACGACGAGTGTTTAACTTTTTCAGGCAATCACAATATAGTATACTACTAACTATACTGGTGGTCAGTGTGGTCAGGTCACTGGTCAGTCACACTGGCAGTGGCACTCCTGCAGCAAAAGTGTGCACTGTTTAATTTTAATATAATATGTACTCCTGGCTCCTGCTATAACCTATAACTGGCACTGCAGTGCTCCCCAGTCTCCCCCACAATTATAAGCTGTGTGAGCTGAGCACAGTCAGATATATAATATATACATAGATGATGCAGCACACTGGGCTGAGCAGTGCACACAGATATGGTATGTGACTGTCTTGTACTCCTGGCTCCTGCTATAACCTATAACTGGCACTGCAGTGCTCCCCAGTCTCCCCCACAATTATAAGCTGTGTGAGCTGAGCACAGTCAGATATATAATATATACATAGATGATGCAGGCATGCAGCACACTGGGCTGAGCAGTGCACACAGATATGGTATGTGACTGAGTCACTGTGTGTACCGTTTTTTTCAGGCAGAGAACGGATATATTAAATAAAACAACTGCACTGCTGGTGGTCACTGTGGTCAGTCACTAAACTCTGCACTCTCTTCTACAGTATCAGCCTCAGGTCAATCTCTCTCTCTCCTAATCTAAATGGAGAGGACGCCAGCCACGTCCTCTCCCTATCAATCTCAATGCACGTGTGAAAATGGCGGCGACGCGCGGCTCCTTATATAGAATCCGAGTCTCGCGAGAATCCGACAGCGTCATGATGACGTTCGGGCGCGCTCGGGTTAACCGAGCAAGGCGGGAAGATCCGAGTCGCTCGGACCCGTGAAAAAAAACATGAAGTTCGTGCGGGTTCGGATTCAGAGAAACCGAACCCGCTCATCTCTACTATCTGATCGCAGGGCAGCAAAAACACAGCCCAGCAATCAGATCTGAATTACCCCCTAAGTTGTAACCTAATTGCAGCCTGCAGCATCATCCTTATCACTTTTCAGGACAACTGGGACTAATGTTTAATACAGTTTAGTCTGTATCCATCATTTGTATACTGACTTTAGGGGTAATTCAGATCTAATCGCAACAGCAAATTTATTAGCTAATAAGCAAAACCATGGGGGTCATTCCGAGTTGATCGCTAGCTGAAAATGTTTGCTGCGCAGCGATGAAGCAAAAAAAACGGCACTTCTGCGCATGCGTATGCGGCACAATGCGCACGCGCGACATACTTTCACAACGGCCAATGTAGTTTCACACAGGGTCTAGCGATGCATTTTAGTTGCACTACTGGCCGCAGAGTGATTGACAGGAAGTGGGCGTATATGGGTGTCAACTGACCGTTTTCAGGGAGTGTTCGAAAAAAGCAGGCATGCCAGAAAAAACGCTGGCGTGGCTGGGCGAATGCAGGGCGGGTGTGTGACGTCATATCAGGAACTGAATGGTCTGAAGTGATCGCAAGCGCTGAGCAGGTCTGAAGCTACTCTAAAACTGCACAAAATCATTTTGCAGCCGCTGTGCGATCCTTTCGTTCGCACTTCTGCTAAGCTAAAATACACTCCCAGAGAGCGGCGGCTTAGTGTTTGCACGGCTGCTAAAAACAGCTAGCGAGTGATCAACTTGGAATGACCCCCCATGTGCACTGCAAGTGGGGCAGATGTAACATTTTGCAGAGAGAGTTAGATTTGGGTGGCTTATATTGTTTCTGTGTAGGGTAAATACTGGCTGCTTTTTTTTTACACTGCAATTTATATTTCAGTTTGAACACACCCCACCCAAATCTAACTCTCTCTGCACATGTTACATCTGCCCCCCTGCAGTGCACATGGGGGGTCATTCTGACCCGATCACACGCTGCAGTTTATCGCAGCAGTGCAATCGGGTCAGAACTGTGCATGCGCCGGCGCCGCAGTGCAAAAGGCCGTCACTGAGCTACGATTGCCTCTGCCTGATTGACAGGCAGAGGCGGTCGCTGGGTGGGGGGGGGGGTGGGGAAGCGGAACAGCGGCGTTTGGCAGCCGTTTCATGGGTGCGGTCCGGCTAAGGCAGGCGTGGCCGGACCGTGCGGAGGGCGGGCTGCAGGGCTGCGTGATGTCACACGCAGCTGCTGCGGGCCAGGGAGCGACGAGTAGATCCCGCAGGGCTACGATTAACTCGGAATCACCCCCATGGTTTTGCCCATTAGCTAACAATTTTGCTACTACGATCAGGTCTGAATTAGGCCCTTTGTAATTAGTAACCTGTGTAAAGCATTGCATACCTGTTGTTACACACACATATATATGTGGAGCACTGTGACACTGATATAATTAAAGTCTTAGTATTTCCTATTCACATTTCATTCATTCCATGCTCTGACCCACATTCAGCTCACTGTATAGTTGATCTTTAGGTATAGGCTTTCAAATAGAGTTTTTGGGTAACCCTAGGGTCCAGCTTCTACCATCCTAGTTCCCTTTGTAGCGAAGCACATAGTCTCTCCTCCTAGCTATATATCTTGTGTACAGTATGTTTCTTACAAGTGACCTTGAAGTGAGATGCACTTACAATAATTAGTTTAAATAAATGTTTTCTTATACTGCCGTGTGTTTATGCCGCTGCTCTGTCGCTTAGTAACCAGCCAGCTCTCTGCAACCTTTGGTCAATATTGGTGAAAACGGTATTGTAAGCTGTGAGGTGATCATATTGACTGGAAATGACTGTCTGCGCATACAGTATCTGTACTATTTAGTAAAAAGGGCCTGATTTATGTCTGTAAGAAAGGCAAAAAAAGCAAGTAACTTTGGCCCAGATTTATCAAGCCTTGGGGAGTGATAAACGGCATGGTGATAAAGTATGAACCAATCAGCTCCTAGCTGTCATTTTTCAAACACAGCCTGTAACATGGAAGTTAGGAGCTGATTGGTTGGTACTTTATCACTGTGCAATTTTTCACTCTCCAAGGCTTGATAAATCTGGGCCTTTGTGCCATGCAAAGGGAGCAAATACATTTATATGTTTTCTGTGCAGGGTCAATACTGGAATGCTAAAAAATGCAAAATCATGCACTTGAGTCTCCAAAACACAAAGGCTAAATATAGAATCAAGGGTACTATACTGGAAACTACTGAGGAGGAAAGGGATCTAGGAGTCACTATTTCAGGTGACATAAAGGATAAATATAGTATTAATGGCACTATACTGGAAACTACTGAGGAGGAAAGGGATCTAGGAGTCACTATTTCAGGTGACATAAAGGATAAATATAGTATTAATAGCACTATACTGGGAACTACTGAGGAGGAAAGGGATCTATGAGTCACTATTTCAGGTGACATAAAGGATAAATATAGTATTAATGGCACTATACTGGAAACTACTGAGGAGGAAAGGGATCTAGGAGTCACTATTTCAGGTGACATAAAGGATAAATCTAGTATTAATGGCACTATACTGTAAACTACTGAGGAGGAAAGGGATCTAGGAGTCACTATTTCAGGTGACATAAAGGATAAATATAGTATTAATGGCAGTATACTGGAAACTACTGAGGAGGAAAGGGATCTAGGAGTCACTATTTCAGGTGACATAAAGGATAAATATAGTATTAATGGCGCTATACTGGAAACTACTGAGGAGGAAAGGGATCTAGGAGTCACTATTTCAGGTGACATAAAGGATAAATATAGTATTAATGGCACTATACTGGAAACTACTGAGGAGGAAAGGGATCTAGGAGTCACTATTTCAGGTGACATAAAGGATAAATATAGTATTAATGGCACTATACTGGAAACTACTGAGGAGGAAAGGGATCTAGGAGTCACTATTTCAGGTGACATAAAGGATAAATATAGTATTAATGGCACTATACTGGAAACTACTGAGGAGGAAAGGGATCTAGGAGTCACTATTTCAGGTGACATAAAGGATAAATATAGTATTAATGGCACTATACTGGAAACTACTGAGGAGGAAAGGGATCTAGGAGTCACTATTTCAGGTGACATAAAGGATAAATATAGTATTAATGGCACAATACTGGAAACTACTGAGGAGGAAAGGGATCTAGGAGTCACTATTTCAGGTGACATAAAGGATAAATATAGTATTAATGGCACAATACTGGAAACTACTGAGGAGGAAAGGGATGTAGGAGTCACTATTTCAGGTGACATAAAGAATAAATATAGCATTAATGGCACTATACTGGAAACTACTGAGGAGGAAAGGGATCTAGTAGTCACTATTTCAGGTGACATAAAGGATAAATATAGTAGTAATGGCACTATACTGGGAGCTACTGAGGAGGAAAGGGATCTAGGAGTCACTATTTCAGGTGACATAAAGGCTAAATATAGTATTAATGGCACAATACTGGAAACTACTGAGGAGTAAAGGGATCTAGCAGTCATTATTTCAGGTCACATAAAGGATAAATATAGTATTAATGGTACTATACTGGAAACTACTGAGGAGGAAAGGGATTTGGGAGTCACTATTTCAGGTGACATAAAGGATAAATATAGCATTAATGGCACTATACTGGAAACTACTGAGGAGAAAAGGGATCTAGGAGTCACTATTACAGGTGACATAAAGGATAAATATAGTATTAATGGAACTATACTGGAAACTACTGAGGAGGAAAGGGATTTGGGAGTCACTATTTCAGGTGACATAAAGGATAAATATAGTATTAATGGCACTATACTGGAAACTACTGAGGATAAAAGAGATCTAGGAGTCACTATTTCAGGTGACATAAAGGATAAATATAGTATTAATGGCACTATACTGGAAACTACTGAGGAGGAAAGGGATTTGGGAGTCACTATTTCAGGTGACATAAAGGATAAATATAGTATTAATGGCACTATACTGGAAACTACTGAGGAGGAAAGGTATTTGGGAGTCACTATTTCAGGTGACATAAAGGATAAATATAGTATTAATGGCACTATACTGGAAACTACTGAGGAGAAAAGAGATCTAGGAGTCACTATTTCAGGTGATTTAAAGGATAAATATAGTATTAATGGCCCTATACTGGAAACTACTGAGGAGGAAAGGGATCTAGGAGTCACTATTTCAGGTGACATAAAGGATAAATATAGTATTAATGGCACTATACTGGAAACTACTGAGGAGAAAAGAGATCTAGGAGTCACTATTTCAGGTGACATAAAGGATAAATATAGTATTAATGGCACTATACTGGAAACTACTGAGGAGGAAAGGGATTTGGGAGTCACTATTTCAGGTGACATAAAGGATAAATATAGTATTAATGGCACTATACTGGAAACTACTGAGGAGGAAAGGGATTTGGGAGTTACTATTTCAGGTGACATAAAGGATAAATATAGTATTAATGGCACTATATTGGAAAGTACTGAGGAGGAAAGGGATCTAGTAGTCACTATTTCAGGTGACATAAAGGATAAATATAGTATTAATGGCACAATACTGGAAACTACTGAGGAGTAAAGGGATCTAGGAGTCATTATTTCAGGTGACATAAAGGATAAATATAGTATTAATGGTACTATACTGGAAACTACTGAGGAGGAAAGGGATTTGGGAGTCACTATTTCAGGTGACATAAAGGATAAATATAGTATTAATGGCACTATACTGGAAACTACGGAGGAGAAAAGAGATCTAGGAGTCACTATTTCAGGTGACATAAAGGATAAATATAGTATTAATGGCACTATACTGGGAACTACTGAGGAGGAAAGAGATCTAGGAGTCACTATTTCAGGTGACATAAAGGATAAATATAGTATTAATGGCACTATACTGGAAACTACTGAGGAGGAAAGGGATTTGGGAGTCACTATTTCAGGTGACATAAAGGATAAATATAGTATTAATGGCACAATACTGGAAACTACTGAGGAGGAAAGGGATCTAGGAGTCACTATTTCAGGTGACATAAAGGATAAATATAGTATTAATGGTACAATACTGGAAACTACTGAGGAGGAAAGGGATGTAGGAGTCACTATTTCAGGTGACATAAAGGATAAATATAGCATTAATGGCACTATACTGGGAACTACTGAGGAGGAAAGGGATATAGGAGTCACTATTTCAGGTGACATAAAGGATAAATATAGTATTAATGGCACTATACTGGGAGCTACTGAGGAGGAAAGGGATCTAGGAGTCACTATTTCAGGTGACATAAAGGCTAAATATAGTATTAATGGCACAATACTGGAAACTACTGAGGAGTAAAGGGATCTAGGAGTCATTATTTCAGGTGACATAAAGGATAAATATAGTATTAATGGTACTATACTGGAAACTGCTGAGGAGGAAAGGGATTTGGGAGTCACTATTTCAGGTGACATAAAGGATAAATATAGCATTAATGGCACTATACTGGAAACTACTGAGGAGGAAAGGGATCTAGGAGTCACTATTTCAGGTGACATAAAGGATAAATATAGTATTAATGGCACTATACTGGAAACTACTGAGGAGGAAAGGGATCTAGGAGTCACTATTTCAGGTGACATAAAGGATAAATATAGTATTAATGGCAGTATACTGGAAACTACTGAGGTGGAAAGGGATTTGGGAGTCACTATTTCAGGTGACATAAAGGATAAATATAGTATTAATGGCACTATACTGGAAACTACTGAGGAGAAAAGAGATCTAGGAGTCACTATTTCAGGTGACATAAAGGATAAATATAGTATTAATGGCACTATACTGGAAACTACTGAGGAGGAAAGGGATCTAGGAGTCACTATTTCAGGTGACATAAAGGCTAAATATAGTATTAATGGCACAATACTGGAAACTACTGAGGAGTAAAGGGATCTAGGAGTCATTATTTCAGGTGACATAAAGGATAAATATAGTATTAATGGTACTATACTGGAAACTACTGAGGAGGAAAGGGATTTGGGAGTCACTATTTCAGGTGACATAAAGGATAAATATAGCATTAATGGCACTATACTGGAAACTACTGAGGAGGAAAGGGATCTAGGAGTCACTATTTCAGGTGACATAAAGGATAAATATAGTATTAATGGCACTATACTGGAAACTACTGAGGAGGAAAGGTATCTAGGAGTCACTATTTCAGGTGACATAAAGTATAAATATAGTATTAATGGCAGTATACTGGAAACTACAGAGGTGGAAAGGGATTTGGAAGTCACTATTTCAGGTGACATAAAGGATAAATATAGTATGGCACTATACTGGAAACTACTGAGTAGAAAAGATATCTAGGAGTCACTATTTCAGGTGACATAAAGGATAAATATAGTATTAATGGCACTATACTGGAAACTACTGAGGAGGAAAGGGATTTGGGAGTCACTATTTCAGGTGACATAAAGGATAAATATAGTATTAATGGCACTATACTGGAAACTACTGAGGAGGAAAGGGATCTAGGAGTCACTATTTCAGGTGACATACAGGTTAAGTATAATATTAATGGCACTATACTGGAAACTACTGAGGAGGAAAGGAATCTAGGAGTCACTATTTCAAGTGACTTAAGGCAGGAAAGTAATGCAACAAAGCAATGAGGAAGGCTAGTCAGATGCTTGGCTGCACAGGGAGAGGAACCAACAGCAGAAAGAAGTACCGTATATACTCGAGTATAAGTCGACCCGAATATAAGCCGAGGCACCTAATTCTACCACAAAAACCTGGGAAAACTTATTGACTCGAGTATAAGCCTAGGGTGGGAAATGCAGCTCTAGCCGTACACAGCCCTCAGTGCAGGGCCGTTTCTAGACAATTTGGCTCCCAGTGCGAGATTTCAAAATGCGCCCCCCCCCCTTGCTATAAAAAAAATTGCGTGCCCCCCCCCCCATATAGCCAGAAAAAAAGCATGCGCGCGCGCTCCCGACAAGGCTGTGTGGCCTGATTGAAATGGGCGTGGTCTCATTACAGTGGGCGTGGCCTCGTCTGATATCACACCCACCACAGGGGGAAAAAATAAAAATAAAAAAGTCCCCTTTTTACACATTACACCAGGCAAGTGTCCCCATATTACACAGCGCGGCAGGCAGGTGTCCCCATTTTACAAAGTGCGGCAGGCAGGTGTCCCCATTTTACAAAGTGCGGCAGGCAGGTGTCCCCATTTTACAAAGTGCGGCAGGCAGGTGTCCCCATTTTACACAGTACGCAGGCAGATATCCCCATTTTACACAGTACGCAGGCAGGTGTCCCCATTTTACACAGTACGCTGGCAGGTGTCCCCATTTTACACAGTACGCACGCAGGTGTCCCCATTTTACACAGTACGCAGGCAGGTGTCCCCATTTTACACAGTACGCAGGCACGTGCCCCCATTTTACACAGTACGCAGGCAGGTATCCCCTTTTACACAGTGCGGCAGGTGCCCCCATTTTACACAGTGCGGCAGGTGTCCCCATTTTACACAGTGCGGCAGGTATCCCCATTTTACACAGTACGCAGGCAGGTATCCCCATTTACACAGTGCGGCAGGTATCCCCATTTTACACAGTGCGGCAGGTATCCCCATTTACACAGTGCGGCAGGTGCCCCCATTTTACACAGTGCGGAAGGTATCCCCATTTACACAGTGCGGCAGGTGCCCCCATTTTACACAGTGCGGCAGGTATCCCCATTTTACACAGTGCGGCAGGTGCCCCCATTTTACACAGTGCGGCAGGTGTCCCCATTTTACACAGTGCGGCAGGTATCCCCATTTTACACAGTGCGGCAGGTATCCCCATTTTACACAGTGCGGCAGGTATCCTCATTTTACACAGTGCGACAGGTGCCCCCATTTTACACAGTGCGGCAGGTATCCTCATTTTACACAGTGCGACAGGTGCCCCCATTTTACACAGTGCGGCAGGTATCCCCATTTACACAGTGCGGCAGGTGCCCCCATTTTACACAGTGCGGCAGGTATCCCCATTTACACAGTGCGGCAGGTATCCCCATTTACACAGTGCGGCAGGTGCCCCCATTTTACACAGTGCGGCAGGTATCCCCATTTTACACAGTGCGGCAGGTGCCCCCATTTTACACAGTGCGGCAGGTGTCCCCATTTTACACAGTGCGGCAGGTATCCCCATTTTACACAGTGCGGCAGGTATCCCCATTTTACACAGTGCGGCAGGTATCCCCATTTTACACAGTGCGGCAGGTGCCCCCATTTTACACAGTGCGGCAGGTATCCCCATTTACACAGTGCGGCAGGTGCCCCCATTTTACACAGTGCGGCAGGTATCCCCATTTTACACAGTGCGGCAGGTATCCCCATTTTACACAGTGCGGCAGGTGTCAAGTGGGGGGAGGGAGGGAGAGAGAGAGAGAGAATAGTATGCTTACAACTTGCCGCTCTTCAGGTCCCGCGTGCCGGCCGCCTCCTCTGTCGATGGTTATCTCCAGTCCTCCTCTCCTCCCTCTCTCTTCCCCCGAGCGCTCCTGCTCGGGGGGCGGGGCTTCGCGAAATGACGCGTTTGCGTCATGACGTCACGACGCAAACGCGTCATTCCGCGAAGCCCCGCCCCCCGAGCAGGAGCGCTCGGGGGATGAGAGAGGGAGGAGAGGAGTAGTCACAAAGTGCCGCGGCGGGCGCCCCGTGCGGTTGCACGGCTCGCCCGCCGCTAGAAACGGCACTGCCTCAGTGCCAGATATGCCCTCATACTGCCAGATATGCCCTCATACTGCCAGATATGCCCCCACACTGCCAGATATGCCCCCACACTGCCAGATATGCCCACAGTGCCAGATATGCCCCACAGTGCCTGATGTGCCAGATATGCCCTCATGCTGCCACATATGTCCCTCATGCTGCCACATATGTCCCTCATGCTGCCACATATGTCCCTCATGCTGCCACATATGACCCTCATGCTGCCACATATGCCCCTCATGCTGCCACATATGCCCCTCATGCTGCCACATATGCCCCCTCATGCTGCCAGATATGCCCCCTCATGCTGCCAGATATGCCCCCTCATGCTGCCAGATATGCCCCCTCATGCTGCCAGATATGTCCCCTCATGCTGCCAGATACGTCCCCTCATGCTGCCAGATATGTCCCCTCATGCTGCCAGATATGTCCCCTCATGATGCCACATATGCCCCCTCATGCTGCCAGATATGTCCCCTCATGCTGCCAGATATGCCCCCTCATGCTGCCAGATATGTCCCCTCATGCTGCCAGATATGTCCCCTCATGCTGCCAGATATGCCCCCTCATGCTGCCAGATATGCCCCCTCATGCTGCCAGATATGTCCCCTCATGCTGCCAGATATGTCCCCTCATGCTGCCAGATATGTCCCCTCATGATGCCACATATGCCCCCTCATGCTGCCAGATATGTCCCCTCATGCTGCCAGATATGTCCCCTCATGCTGCCACATATACCCCCTCATGCTGCCAGATATGCTCCCTCCCCAAGTGCCAGGTATGCCCCACAGTGTTGTTACTTACCCCTCCGTCGATCCCACGCTGTCTTCTGGAGGGACACGAAGCGCACAGCACGCGCCTCTCCTGTGTCCCTCCTGCATCTTCGGCGGCCGCGGCAGGTCTATTAAAGGAAGTGCCGGTTCGTGATCAGAGGTCACGAACGGGTACTTCCTGTAATAGAACCGCCGCTGCTGCCGCCGGAGATGCAGGAGGGACACAGGAGAGCCGCGCGCTGTGCGCTTCGTGTCCCTCCTTCACACTGCTCTGCCTCTGCCTGTCACTGACTCGAGTATAAGCCGAGGTGGCTTTTTCAGCACAAAAAAAAGTGCTGAAAAAGTCGGCTTATACTCGAGTATATACGGTAATAATGCCACTGTATAGGTCATTGGTACGACCTCATCTGGAATACTGTGCCCAGTTCTGGAAACTATGGGCCAAATGTAATAGAGTGAGAGTTTCAGAAAGTGAGAGAATTGGTAAGGTTTTGCAGTTTTTTTTAAAGTGGCAATCATACAAGATCAACCTGGTTTTGCAGTGTAAATGATTACCACTTTAAAAAAAAACTGAAAAACCTTACCAAATCTCTCACTTTCTGAAACTCTCACTCTATTACATTTGGCCCCATATCTCCAGAAGGATATACATACATTAGAGAGTGTACAAAGAAGGGCAACTAAAATGGTGCATGGCCTACATCACAAAACTTACCCGGAAAGGCTAAAAGATCTTAACATGTATAGTTTGGAGGAGAGAAGGGAAAGGGGGGACATGATAGAAACTTTCAAATATATCAAGGGTCTATAACAAAGTTCAGGAGGGAAACATTCTCCAAATGAAGAGAAGTATCAGAACTCGAGGACATACACTGAGACTGGAGGGGCGGAGGTTCAGGGGAAATTTGAGGAAAAATTACTTCACCGAAAGGGTAGTGGATAAGTGGAATATCCTCCCATCAGAGGTGGTAGAGGCTAAGACAGTAGAGCAATTTAAACATGCATGGGATAGACATATGAATATCCTTACAAAGAATTAAGGTTCAAAAAGGGATGAGATTACCTGAAGGATAAAAAAGGGGCAGACTAGATGGGCCAAGTGGTTCTTATCTGCCGACACATTCTATGTTTCTATGTTTCCATGCTTCTGCATGTAGCCCACACAGGTTAGACTGCTTTATTTCTACACTGCAATTTAGATTTCAGTTTGAACACACCCCACCCAAATGTACTAACTCTCTCTGCACATGTTACATCTGCCCTACCTGGGGTGCACATGGTTTTGCCCAGTTGTGTGTTTTTTTTGCTTTTCTTGCCGGCATGAATCAGGAACAAAGGGTCTAATTCACATTCGTACGCTAATGCATTAGCAAGTGCGATTACCTAGGCTATGGGATTGCTACCGGAGCCATTGCAAACTCATTCGTAGACTACACGGAGCCCACATACAATAATGAGGACCATCGGGGATAAGGGCTGGCCTATGGCTGCGCAGACTGGACACAGCAATAGCGACTCAGACGCCATGTTTTTGCACATACTGTACATGGTCGCAGCCATCATAAGATACACACCCCGAAAACGGCCATGACACCAGTGGTGCCTAGAGAGGGGGGGGGGGGGGAGTACAAATACCTGGGACCAGATCTGATAGAGGGTCCCAGTGGGGGCCCAGGTCCATGCTCCTGTGATTAGGCCTTGCCCCCTGAAAAGTACCTGGGACTAGCCAGGCTCTCTACTGCCCTGGCTGGGAGGCATGGCATGCTCCTGTGAGTGGGAGCTTCTCATGTGCTAGACGGGGGAGTGGCTATGCCTCCAGCATGCTGTGGCCACACCCCTTCCAGGGGGGGCAGGGGGGCCCAGGAAGTTGTTGTACCGGGGCCCAGGATTTCTCTTGACAGCCCTGCATGACACACCTGCATTGTTCTCAATATAGCTGCAGGGCACAATTATACCTGTGTGTGTATAAACAAATACTCGGGTGTACACAAGAGACCAGAAAATACTACAATGTGTCACCGTGCGCTAATAACCCATCTAAGCACTGCTATGGGCGACATCACAGGAAACCATTATTTATAATTCTATTTTTAATTATTTACAACAAATAAATGAATGTATACCAACATACATGTATTTTCTATATACTCAGATATAAAATGATTCTCTCAATACTATCTATCTATCTATCTATCTATCTCATATCTATCTATCTATCTATCTATCTATCTATCTATCTATCTATCTATCTATCTATTATCACTGACCTGGTTTGGGAGTGTTGTGGACTCGGGGCTTCTTCCGATGACCGGGAAGAGGAACCGCTACTGGGTCGCAGTAGAGATGGCCGGATGTAGGTCTTCCTCATGCAGGATTAAGACGGCAAGCAGGAAGCACAGAGGAATTCTTGAAGGTCTCCTGAAAGACAAGACTTGTAGAAATACTGAAGGCTGAGGTACTGAGATATTGAAGGCACTGTGGTGTTGGAGACACTGTGGTGTTGGAGGCACTGAGGTGCTGGGAGTACAGGGAGTACTGGGAGGCACTCGGAGGCACGAGGGTGCTTGGAGGCACGAGGTGCTTGGAGGCACGAGGTAATTGGAGGCACGGAGGTGCTTGGAGGCACGGAGGTGCTTGGAGGCACGAGGTGTTTGGAGGCACGGAGGTGCTTAGAGGCACGGAGGTGCTTGGAGGCACGGAGGTGCTTGGAGGCATGAGGTGCTTGGAGGCAGGGAGGTGCTTGGAGGCACGAGGTAATTGGAGGCACAGAGGTGATTGGAGGCACAGAGGTGTTTGGAGGCACCAAGGTGTTTGGAGGCATGAGGTGCTTGGAGGTACGGAGGTACTTGGAGGCACGGAGGTACTTGGAGGCACGGAGGTACTTGGAGGCACAGGGGTGCTTGGAGGCACGGAGGTACTTGGAGGCACGGGGTGCTTGGAGGCACGGAGGTACTTGGAGGCACAGAGGTACTTGGAGGTACAGGGTGCTTGGAGGCACAGGATGCTTGGAGGAACAGAGGTACTTGGAGGCACGGGGTGCTTGGAGGCACGGAGGTACTTGGAGGCACGGGGTGCTTGGAGGCACGGAGGTACTTGGAGGCACAGAGGTACTTGGAGGTACAGGATGCTTGGAGGCACAGGATGCTTGGAGGAACAGGAGATCACAGGGACGAGGGAGCTCTGGAATCACAGCTTCCGCAGGAGAAACGAAGATACTCAGGCACCGGATCTCTGCCTGGTGTCTGGTTTTAAATCCCCCGCCCTAGCCTGATTGGCGGAGCAGGCAGGTGACGTCAGACCTGCTCCGCCTCCTTGCCCTCGCTCATGATGGCGGCGTCCTTGCTTCCGGGAAGCCGCCGGAGGGACGCGCCGACCCGCCGCCGAAGCCGGAGACCGCCAGGAGAAGAGAGGTGCCGGGCAGACCAGGCCACCCGCAGGGACAAGCGCGGTCGCCGCTGCCCGAGGTGCGTGACAGTACCCCCTCCTCCAGGAGTGGCCCCTGGACACTTCCCGGGCTTAGTCGGATGTCTGGAGTGGAAGATCCGAACCAGACGAGGAGCCGTTACTTCAGTAGCCTCAATCCAACTTCTCTCCTCAGGACCATAACCCTTACAGTCCACCAAGTACTGTAATTTTTTTATGAAGATAACGAGAGTCAAGAATAGCTTTGATTTCAAACTCCGCTCCAGCTTCTGCCACTACAGACGTTGGCCTAGGGAATGCTGAGTGGAACCGATTCAGAATGAGGGGACGGAGTAGAGAAACATGAAAGGCGTTAGGTATTCGAAGATGGGCAGGCAAACCCAGTTTACAGACCACAGGATTTAAGACTTGTAGCACCGGATAAGGACCGATGAACCTTGGAGCGAATTTCATGGTGGGCACCTTCAACCGGAGATTACGTGTGGACAGCCATACCCTGTCCCCAACTTTATATTGAGGTGCGGCTCGCCGTTTCTTATCTGCGAAGAACTTGTACCGGACAGAAACCTTCTTAAGATTAGCATGAACCTTTCTCCAAATTTGTCCAAAGTGTTGTAGAGTGGACGCTACAGCAGGAACCTCTACTATCGGAAGGCTTGGAAATTCTGGAACACGGGGATGGAACCCGTAGTTGACGAAGAATGGTGATTCCCCAGTGGAAGAATGAAACAAATGGTTATGGGCAAACTCCGCCCAAGGCAACAACTCCACCCAGTTGTCCTGTGAAGGAGAGAGATACAAACGAAGAAAAGTCTCTAGATCTTGATTGACTCGTTCCGTTTGACCATTTGTTTGGGGATGATAAGCGGACGAAAACTTAAGTTTAATTTGTAGGGTTGAACAGAGGGCTTTCCAAAACCTGGCGGTGAACTGTACTCCACGGTCAGAAACAATCTCTTGTGGCAACCCATGCAAACGAAAATGTTCTCGGATAAACAGTAGAGCCAGTTTCGGAGCTGTCGGGAGACCAGTCAAAGGCACAAAGTGTGCCATCTTCGAAAAACGGTCAATGATAACCCAAACGGTGTTGCAACCCTTGGAACAGGGCAAGTCAGTGATGAAGTCCATGGAAATGTGAGTCCAGGGTCTCACAGGGTTAGGCAGAGGACGAAGTAACCCTGCAGGAGGCAGACGAGGAGATTTATGTTGTGTACATTGGGGACAAGAATTAACGCAATCTTGTACATCCTTCCTCATGGTGTTCCACCAGTAAGACCTTTGCAGAAACTTGTACATCTTCTGGGCACCGGGATGACCGGAAAACTTGGAGTTATGAACCCACAGTAGTATTCCTGGCCGGAATCTAGCTGGTACGGACATTCTTCCAGGAGGAGGAGCTGGAGTAGTTAAAGCAGCAGAGACAGAAACTGGATTCAGAATTAAACCCCGCTCAGGAGGTTCATCCTCGTCTGTGGAAACTTGTGAACGGGAAAGCGCATCTGCTTTAATATTGAGAGTCCCGGCCCGGTACTTGATAATGAACGAGAATCGGGAAAAGAAAAGTGCCCATCTCGCCTGGCGAGGATTCAAGCATTGTGCGGATTTGATGTACAGCAAATTCTTGTGATCCGTGTAGATGGTAAACACATGTTTAGCCCCTTCCAGAAGATATCTCCATTCTTCCAAGGCAGATTTGATAGCCAAGAGTTCCTGGTCTCCAATAGTGTAATTTCGTTCGGCCGGAGAGAATTTACGAGAATGGAAGCCACACGGATGTAATTTCTTATCAGAGGAGTACTGGGAGAGAACAGCCCCAACCCCGACTGAAGATGCATCAACTTCTAAGAAGAAGGGTTCATCGAAATTTGGTTGTTGGAGAACTGGAGCCGTCATGAAAGCTAACTTTAAGTGAGAAAAAGCTACAATGGCTTCCGGAGGCCACAAACTTGGATTAGAACCCTTCCTCGTCAGGGCGGTAATGGGCGCAACAATGGTGGAGAAACCCTTAATGAATTTCCTGTAGTAGTTCGCAAAGCCCAGGAACCTTTGTATTGCTTTCAAAGAAAGAGGCTGAGTCCAGTCACGAATGGCAGACAGCTTTTCCGGATCCATGCGAAGCTCCGTCCCCGAGATGATATAACCGAGGAACGGAATAGATGTTACTTCAAAGGTACATTTGGAAAGTTTGGCATAGAGATGATTCTCTCATAAACGGTGGAGCACCTCTTTGACTTGAGTCCTGTGTTCGACAAGATTCTTGGAAAAGATCAGTATATCGTCCAAATATACCACAACACTCTGATACAGCATGTCACGAAAGATTTCATTGACGAATCCCTGGAAAACCGCGGGAGCATTACTAAGACAAAACGGCATCACCAAGTATTCGTAATGCCCATCTCGGGTATTAAAGGCAGTCTTCCATTCATCCCCCTCTCGGATGCGTATAAGATTATAAGCTCCCCTCAAGTCGAGTTTGGAAAAAATGCGGGCACCACGAACCCTATCAAATAATTCTGTGATTAGTGGCAAGGGGTATTTATTCTTAATAGTAATGTCGTTTAAGCCGCGGTAGTCGATGCATGGTCTCAACCCCCCGTCCTTTTTCTTCACGAAAAAGAAGCCCGCACCAGCAGGGGAGGAAGAGGGGCGAATAAATCCCTTGAGCATATTGGACTTAATATACTCCGACATGGCTTGAGTCTCGGGAAGAGACAGAGGATATGTGCGACCACGGGGTGGCGTCTTCCCTGGGACAAGGTCAATAGGGCAGTCCCAAGGCCTGTGAGGTGGTAACAGGTCAGCAGCTTGTTCCGAAAATACGTCCTTGTACCCTTGATATGCCTCCGGAATGTGCTCTTCATCCGTTTTGGAGGTGACACGGAGCGGACAAACAGGAGTAAGACAATTAGTGTGACAAAAGGAACTCCAGGACAGAATTTGTGACGACTTCCAGTCGATGTGGGGATTATGACTTTTTAGCCAAGGCATTCCAAGAACCAGATCATGGGGCATTTCTGGGATTACCAAGAGTTCCAAATCTTCCTGATGTAGAGCCCCGACCTGCAGCTTAACTGGCCCCGTGCGCCACATTATAAGACCTTTGGAAATTCTAGTCCCGTTGATAGCCGTCAGTGAAATTGGCCGCTCGATAGGCCGTAACTTTAAACCCAAGCTTTGGGCACAGAAGGAAGAAATGAAGTTCCCTGCAGCTCCGGAATCCAATAGGGCTTCACAAGACTTGGAGACTGAATCGGAGACTAGAGTTACTGGAAGCAAACAGTCCGAAGTTGGAGAAGCTTTTGTCGTAACCCCCAGCTTGACTCCTCCGGAACAAGCTAGGCCTGCCCGTTTCCCGGACGAGATTTACAAGATTTAAGAAAATGATCCGCGGCTCCACAGTAAAGGCAGAGTTTACCCTCACGACGACGCTGTCGTTCTTCCGGAGACAGTCGGGATCGGTTAATTTGCATGGGCTCATCTGAGCTAGGTGAGGCCACCGGTCTAGGAGTAGGATTCCGGAACCTGGAACGATCCGGACGGCTACGTTCTCTTCCACGCTCCTGCATCCGAAGATCCACCTTGACGCAAAGAGAAATCAGATCTTCTAATGGATCCGGCAGATCTCTGGTAACCAGCTCATCTTTCAGCCGGTCGGAAAGACCGTTCCAGAAGGCAGCTCTCAGAGCGTCATTATTCCAGCGTAGTTCGGAAGCAATGGTCTGGAAATGAACCACGTACTGACCCACGGAACGGGCGCCCTGTCGAACACGGAGCAAGTCGGAAGAAGCAGTGGTCATTCTGCCGGGTTCGTCGAAAATCCTTCGAAAGGACGAGATGAAGTTGGTATAGTTGGAAACCATGGGATCAGATCGTTCCCATAATGGAGACACCCAATCCAAAGCAGAACCTTCCAACAGAGAAATAATATATGCTACCTTGGACCGGTCTGTAGGAAAGTTGTGTGCAAGTAGCTCGAAATGTACCTCGCATTGGTTCAAGAAACCACGACAATTTTTAGGATTCCCATTATAGCGGGACGGAGTAGGCAGCTGAAGGCGTGGAGTGATACCGGCCGATGGTTGAACATTGCAGGCAACGGCAACTGGTGCGACTACTGGAACAGGTGCCGGAATTACTGAGGCTAGAGACGCCTGAATCTGATCCAGACGCCCGGACAACTGCTGGAGGTACTGCATCACCTGGCCTTGTGCCGCTTCCTGACTTTGTACTCGAGAAGCCAGGTTCTGGATGGCACTTGAGTCCGTGTTCCGATTCCCCGGGTCCATGTGGCCTGAGTATACTATCACTGACCTGGTTTGGGAGTGTTGTGGACTCGGGGCTTCTTCCGATGACCGGGAAGAGGAACCGCTACTGGGTCGCAGTAGAGATGGCCGGATGTAGGTCTTCCTCATGCAGGATTAAGACGGCAAGCAGGAAGCACAGAGGAATTCTTGAAGGTCTCCTGAAAGACAAGACTTGTAGAAATACTGAAGGCTGAGGTACTGAGATATTGAAGGCACTGTGGTGTTGGAGACACTGTGGTGTTGGAGGCACTGAGGTGCTGGGAGTACAGGGAGTGCTGGGAGGCACTCGGAGGCACGAGGGTGCTTGGAGGCACGAGGTGCTTGGAGGCACGAGGTAATTGGAGGCACGGAGGTGCTTGGAGGCATGGAGGTGCTTGGAGGCACGGATGTGCTTAGAGGCACGGAGGTGCTTGGAGGCACGGAGGTGCTTGGAGGCACGGAGGTGCTTGGAGGCACGAGGTGCTTGGAGGCAGGGAGGTGCTTGGAGGCACGAGGTACTTGGAGGCACAGAGGTGCTTGGAGGCACAGAGGTGTTTGGAGGCACCAAGGTGTTTGGAGGCACGAGGTGCTTGGAGGTACGGAGGTATTTGGAGACACCAAGGTGTTTGGAGGCACGAGGTGCTTGGAGGCACGGAGGTACTTGGAGGCACGGAGGTACTTGGAGGCACAGGGGTGCTTGGAGGCACGGAGGTACTTGGAGGCACGGGGTGCTTGGATGCACGGAGGTACTTGGAGGCACAGAGGTACTTGGAGGTACAGGATGCTTGGAGGCACAGGATGCTTGGAGGAACAGAGGTACTTGGAGGCACGGGGTGCTTGGAGGCACGGAGGTACTTGGAGGCACGGGGTGCTTGGAGGCACGGAGGTACTTGGAGGCAAAGAGGTACTTGGAGGTACAGGATGCTTGGAGGCACAGGATGCTTGGAGGAACAGGAGATCACAGGGACGAGGGAGCTCTGGAATCACAGCTTCCGCAGGAGAAACGAAGATACTCAGGCACCGGATCTCTGCCTGGTGTCTGGTTTTAAATCCCCCGCCCTAGCCTGATTGGCGGAGCAGGCAGGTGACGTCAGACCTGCTCCGCCTCCTTGCCCTCGCTCATGATGGCGGCGTCCTTGCTTCCGGGAAGCCGCCGGAGGGACGCGCCGACCCGCCGCCGAAGCCGGAGACCGCCAGGAGAAGAGAGGTGCCGGGCAGACCAGGCCACCCGCAGGGACAAGCGCGGTCGCCGCTGCCTGAGGTGCGTGACATCTATCTGTCTGTCTGTCTGTCTGTCTGTCTGTCTGTCAGTCTGTCTGTCTGTCTGTCTACCTATATTCCCCTGAGGTGGATAAATTATGTTTTTTTTTTCTGTGCACAATAAAAAATATTTACCTATTAAAAAAACATATATATTAGACAATGTACAGTAGCTGCGTGCATCTCAATCTTTATCCAATATGCGCAGGATAATAAGAATGTAGAGAATAACACCGTTCCTTGATTCCAGAATACTGATTTGTAACGGAATATCCAGAGAGCCGTCCCACTGCAGACCGCCGCGGATATATACCTTGCTCCCGGCAATATGTAGCTGCACAACGCTCTCCTGTCTTAATATGCGGGAGCATAAACGCCAGCGGTGTGTCTCACCAAGAGGTCGGATATAGGTTAGTATTCCCCTGCTTACGGTGATGTCCTGGAGTTGAAGGAGCCGGCTAGGAAGTAATGGACGTCTCCGTTCTCCAAGCTGGCGCGCCGTTGTAACTTCCAAATAAGCTGGTATGCTGTGCAGGGGTTCTTCTTCAGAGTGTAACTTAGACAGGCATCCTCTGCAGGTATCCTGTATGTCACTTACGCGTTTCGCTCTAAATTGGAGCTTTTTCAAAGAGTGTCTGTCCATCCATATGGGTCTGTATTTATACCTGCTGACCCTTCTCAATCCAATACTGCATCCTGTACACCTGTATCACCACAATGCAGCACAAGAAAATGAGCAGTGATACTGAGCACTGATGAGGATACTAGAACTGATACTTGGCAGCGAGATGCAGCACTGGACTATTGTACTGTAGTATACTGGTCACCACAATGCAGCACAAGACAATGAGCAGTGATACTGAGCACTGATGAGGATACTAGAACTGACACTGAGCAGCGAGAACAGCACTGGACTATTGTACTGTAGTATACTGGTCACAACAATGCAGCACAAGACAATGAGCAGTGATACTGAGCACTGATGAGGATACTAGAACTGACACTGGGCAGCGAGAACAGCACTGGACTATTGTACTGTAGTATACTGGTCACCACAATGCAGCACAAGACAATGAGCACTGATCCTGAGCACTGATGAGGATACTAGAACTGACACTGGGCAGCGAGAACAGCACTGGACTATTGTACTGTAGTATACTGATCACCACAATGCAGCACAAGACAATGAGCAGTGATCCTGAGCACTGATGAGGATACTAGAACTGATACTTGGCAGCGAGATGCAGCACTGGACTATTGTACTGTAGTATACTGGTCACCACAATGCAGCACAAGACAATGAGCAGTGATACTGAGCACTGATGAGGATACTAGAACTGACACTGGGCAGCGAGAACAGCACTGGACTATTGTACTGTACTACTATATACTGGTCACCACAATGCAGCACAGATACTGAGCACAGATACTGAGCACTGATACTGAGCACTGATATTGAGCTTTCCACTCAGAGAACGTAGCCACGTCCTCTCACTCTCTCTACAACGCACAAGTGAAAATGGCGGCGAAGCGCGGCTCTTTATATGGAATCCGAATCTCGCGAGAATCTGACAGCGGGATGATGATGTTTTGCCTCGTTCGGGTTTTCCGAGTTAGACGGGAAGAACCGAGGCTGCCTCGGACCCGTGTAAACCACGTGGATTTCGGGGGGGGTTCGGTTCTTGGAGAACCAAACCCGATCATCTCTAGTAATGGGTAATCATAAGACTGTAACACCAAAGATCTGATATAAATATTCACAGCGTATTATACTTTACAGATCCATGTTTATTGCTTTAATAAAAGTCTTTTTTTATTTATTATAAACCATCTTTATGTATGAGACGTGTGACTGGGAAATAATTGCACACATGTATGCTAGTAATTAGCAGCAATGCTTAGTGGTTGTGGAGTCAGGGCTCAGCCGCCCAGAGACCGGTCCTTGGTGTGCTCAGTGTGATCTCCCCGCAGACTCTCCTCGCCCCGTATCCCAGCTGCGTCTCCGCTACATCTGCAGGAAATTTAAGGTGTTTACTGTTTAGCCGCCTGTTTAGCAGAGATAATTAGCATCTCATCAGTGCGAGAGTAATTGCCTTAATGAGACACAATATTGTCATTAGGATTGTGCTGGCTGTAGTTAATGAACACCGGTGGGTGACGCTGATCTGAAGATGATCATTTATCCTCCAGGTCCCCCGGGTGTTACGCTCCCTGTGTCATGTTGTAGATGTGTAAGATGCAGCTGTATTATCATAAGAGCCCATGTGAGAGTTCAATATGACATCATGGACATTTCACCTCAGCACTGACCCGTACCTACAGATTAGAGGGACATTATTCTGCAGGAGTTACACTGGCCTGTAGCTACAGATTAGAGGGACATTATTCTGCAGGAGTTACACTGACCTGTAGCTACAGATTAGAGGGACATTATTCTGCAGGAGTTACACTGACCTGTAGCTACAGATTAGAGGGACATTATTCTGCAGGAGTTACACTGACCTGTAGCTACAGATTAGAGGGACATTATTCTGCAGGGGTTACACTGACCTGTAGCTACGGATTAGAGGGACATTGGCCCTCATTCCGAGTTGTTCGCTCGCTAGCTGCTTTGAGCAGTATTGCACACGCTAAGCCGCCTCCCTCTGGGAGTGAATCTTAGCTTAGCAGAATAGCGAACGAAAGATTCGCAAAATAGCGAAAATAAATTTCTTTGCAGTTTCTGAGTAGCTCGAGCCTTACTCTGCAAGTGCGATCAGTTCAGTCCTTTTCGTTCCTGGTTTGACGTCACAAACACACCCAGCGTTCGTCCAGACACTCCCCCGTTTCTCCAGCCACTCCCGCGTTTTTCCCGAAAACGCCAGCGTTTTTTCACACACTCCCATAAAACGGCCAGTTTCCGCCCAGAAACACCCACTTCCTGTCAATCACACTCCGATCACCAGAACGATGAAAAAACTTTGTTAAGCCGTGAGTAAAATACCAAACTTCTTAGCAAATTTACTTGGCGCAGCCGCGGTGCGAACATTGCGCATGCACAGTTTGTGGAAAATCGCTCCGATGCGAAGAAAAATAACGAGCAAACAACTCGGAATGAGGGCCATTATTCTGCAGGAGTAACACTAACCTATAGCTACGGATTAGAGGGACGTTACTCTGCAGGAGTTACACTGACCTGTAGCCACGGATTAGAGGGACATTATTCTGCAGGAGTTACACTGACCTGTAGCTACGGATTAGAGGGACATTATTCTGCAGGAGTTACACTGACCTGTAGCTACGGATTAGAGGGACATTATTCTGCAGGAGTTACACTGACCTGTAGCTACGGATTAGAGGGACATTATTCTGCAGGAGTTACACTGACCTGTAGCTACGGATTAGAGGGACATTATTCTGCAGGAGTTACACTGGCCTGTAGCTATGGATTAGAGGGACTTTATCCTGTAGGAGTTACAGTGACCTGTAGCTACGGATTAGAGAGACATTACTCTGCAGGAGTTACACTGACCTGCTGCTACGGATTGGAGGGACATTATTCTGCAGGAGTTACACTGACCTGTAGCTACAGATTAGAAGGACATTAATCTGCAAGAGTTACAATGACCTGTAGCTACGGATTAGAGGGACATTACTCTGCAGGATGATAATGTCGATTTATATATATGAAAGAAAAGCTATACCTTTAAACACACTTTACCATGGAGCCGCTGCGGCCGCTAAACTGAATACACACTCTACGTACCTTTACGCTATTTGCGTAAGGAGTCCCGTACAAAGTACGGACTCTGCGTACAAACGCCGCGCTGACGGTACAAAGTACTCGCAGCGCGTACGCACCCAATTGATAACTTTAAACCTTATACAGTAATGCGACACAACACCGATTTGTAGTTAAACCACTGGGTTCCGACACCACAGCGTAATATTGCTGAAAGGGGGTTACAAAATATACAATACAATATAACAGAATATAACAGAGTGATGGCTACAGTCAATGGTACATACGTGAGTATATTCGCGTGCGCTTCCCGGTCCGGTCCTCCGCTATCAGGTTGATAGCGTTGTGAGTCTTGTGAGAGAGACCAGGCCAGCAGCAGGCTTTATTTATTCAATTCTTCCAAAAGCAATACAATGGATACTGTAATCCCTTTGTCCATTGGACACAAGGATGCACATTTACAGTACAAGAGAGGTCATAGGTCGGTTTGAATAGGTGGGCGATGTCCATTCCAACTGTTCTTGTGGGTGGTCTCCTCTGGCTTCCCGCCGCATACATAATGTACAGTAAATACAGTTTAAACATATATTCTGCTTCTGCACATAACTATCCGCAGGAACATACGATCTTCCTTAAACCAACACCGGAATGTTACCCTTAAAATACCCTACAACTGGATACCAAACACCACCTTATGACCTTGTTCTGTCCCCTCCTATCCTGTAAAGGTGAATTCCTTTGTTCTGTAACCATTTAAACTGTTATAACTTTCTGGTGTGGTGTAGGGGGACTATGTGTACATTGTGCACTATTTGGATTAAATATGTAATGTGTTTGGATGGCTTTTCTATGCGTTAACAAACTCTACCGTAAATACTCATACCACGCGCTAATGCGCATGCCCGCGGGAGCGACCATACGCAGATTGCGGATATGTGAACGCACGGCAGCGTAAGTACGTGTACGGAGGCCATCTGTGTGTGGTTTGTACGTGATGTGTGTACTGCAATATTTTTCGACTTTTACAGTCCACCCTTTGGCAGTCACCAATAACTGCCACTATCTAAATACTAAACAGAAAAATATCTACACAATATCTACAGAAGATGATGATCGGGGGAGAGTTGTAGGTGGGAAATGTATGACCTAGTGGGACAATAAAAAGTATGTATGTATGAATCCATGTCTGAGGGGCATGTATCATCGTGCTGTAGATGTTCTAAATAAGCTTCGAGGCATTGCGAAGTATACATTAAATCCTTCTCATCCCGTACTAAGGGTCTGTAAATGGGCCAACAAACACTACCGAGCTCTTTTCGGCTTCTTGTTCCAACAAATGGGGTGCACATTTTAGTTGATGATACATGGAGGGGGAACATATGTGAGTGCTAGTATATGTGGATATCACCTGTCGACTATGTGTGCCATTAACTGAAGGTTGTAGAGATGAAGATAAGACACATATCAAAAATACATTTACATAATTATTTTGGGTAGGGCTGATGTCTTTTTCCGGATGGAAGTATCTGGGCAGGGGGAAGACAAAAGAAAAATGGGTGAAAGAAACAGGCCATGAAATTCATTTGCAATCCTTATCATAACACTGTTTCTATGGATGGGTCGTAAATTAAATCTGCTGCTATAACAGTGCCCTCGCTCCTTAGACTCATAAATTTGGTACCGTGCTTGCGCCGCATCAGAATTCGAACACACCTAAATATCAAGCCAATAATTATGACAACACCCAGGATACAAAGGAGAAACTTCCCTACACTCATGATGACATTTTGAGCCCACTCTCCTAAACCTGAGAACCAATTGCGTGGGTTCAACCATGAGACCCAGCCTGTCAATTCATTACCCACAGCTGTCAGGGTAAGATTGTGTCTCCTCCGGAACTCCCACTTCAACTGTAAAATATCATCCATCTTTTGATCGATGATCTCCGTGGGGTCGTCAGTGCTGTTCGTGATATATGTACAGCACTTCACGCCATATTGAGTTGCCAAAGTGACACAGTACCCACCCGTCACGGCTGTGACATAATTGAGGACCATCCTGTGCTGAATCAGTTCCTTCTTGTAGGCTTGTAACTCCCTTCCTGTATACCTGAAGGTGTCGTCATACATCTCAGTGATATTATCTATCAAGTTCGCCAGCGCATGGATATACCTATAATTTATAGTTCCTCTGGCAGTACGGGTGACGTCTAATATGAGAAGGAACTGCATCCCGGTGGATTCGTGGATCAAATCAGAGGCTGCGTGCTCTGTCCTATCTATGAGGTGTCTCTTGATGACGTGTTCATAATGAGTATGAGTATAAGGAGCCTGAGCACTGCAGTGAACGTCTTTCATCTTATCATGGGTTATGGTCATGACCTCTGGCAGTACTCTCCCAATATAACACAGTCCCTCTGAGCTCGGGGCAAGCCACTTGTACGCTTTCCTCCCACATATGAAATATGCATCATCTGGGAGAACATAGGGGACAAAATATAACATTACCATATTACAAACTTTCCAGGTAAAGAAACCAATCCCTAGTTCTCCCATCTGCTCAGTACAAGTATCGGGCTGGAGGATATCAGCACAATACCCTGGTGATACTTTTCCAACCCACATGGTCTTGCTTCCACGAGAGTACCTATACCGGAAATACCTTCCACTTTTGGATATTTGGCGTACAAGTTCAGAGTCTACGGTGTCAAAGTCAGAAAAATATCACGCTGCACGTTGCCATATATGCACTTCATGTGTGTGTGCACGCTGCATATTTAATCAAAATAATGTATTTTATAAGTTAATATTCCCCTGAGTTCAGCAAAGTATGGTATATTAAAGATGGCTCTTTGACCTTAGAGATTCCCCAAACAATAGTTTGCATGTTAAAAGGGCTTCACATGTTCTTATGCATAGTTAAGGACAGGAATAGTAATTGAAGATTAATTGTATTCCGAATAAATTACACCTAAGAATAGTCAGTTTCTGTCCCGCAGACGGAGTACAATAGCCTTTAATTACACTAAGCTTTGAGATTCAATAGAGGGCCAACACCTGGGTTCTAGGATTCTCTCCAGAAGAATGATTGCTGAGATGTCATTGTCTCAACTGAAAGTGGACATTGAGAATACCTAACAAAACCCAGAGACAGGGTTGTTTTGTATTCACCAAACAATAGCTTTCCACAAGACAGGAATGTGTTAGTCATCACCCAACGTTTTGCATAACCAAGGCCACTGATACAGCTAGCTCACATGCTGTGAAACTCACACACTTCCTGTGGTTGACACACCCCCACAGCTGGAATGCAGGTATGATTATATCCACTGGAAATCACAGGGCACGGACACTCACTCAGAACTAAGCTAGCACCCAGCAGCATGGCTGGTTCATCCCCAGGACTGACCTCCAAGCGAAAGGCTAAGTATTGAATTCACATGGCTAGATAAGGAAATATAGACAGATGGCTTTAAGGTCAATGGTGCTGGTTTAACTAGGATATTGTAACTTGTTTGGGAATCTGTGATGGTAGCTGGGACATTAGACAACCTGTAGCATAGCATTTGTGGTATTTGTTTGCCTATGGTGATTTAAAATAGATTGTGCTGGTTTGTTATAATATATCTTGTCAATCATGAATACCGCCATGCAGTTACTTGTGAATATGGGTTTTGTAGCAATGGCATGCTGGGATGTGTGGTTACATTGTGATCTGGTGATTCATATAACATGGACTGTAGGCAATAAACGAAGTTTGTTTGGAATGTGAAATTGAATAAGATGGTTCTAGGAAGTTGGATTGGAATGTGGAATATAATTAGTTGGATTGGAATGTGGAATATAATTAGTTGGATTGGAATGTGGAATATAATTAGTTGGTTTGTAGAAGATGGCTGCTGCTGGGTGTTTTCTCCTCCCCCTTTGAACCATGTGTTGCAGTCTTTGGAATCAAGGGAGTTTTCCCAAAATGGAGTCTAGCTTCTGTCCCATGCGGTATGATAGGGACAATTGTGTTGTTGCTGGGTGTTGTGTATATAGGGACAGCCAGTCTGGGTAAACACAAGTATTCTCTCCACAAAGATTCTCAGCATTGACTAACTGCGCAGCGATTGTTTCTCACATGTGTAAGTTTCTCTGCAACCATATTGTCTTTATTGTTATTGCAAGCCACTCTCTCTCTCTCTCTCTCTCTCCCTCCCCTTAAAAGTGATTGTATCTGTATTGTATTTTATGTGTAGTTATCCGGTTAGGTATTTTATGTTATCTTGGTAGTGTATAACTTGTATTGTATTATTCTTTTGCAATTGAACGTTCATTCATTTCCTTAAAAGGCGTTAGACCCTTAGACCGGTATTGTGTGTTCATTATATTGCAGAGGGTAATAGGAGCGTCTCTATCGCTCAAGCAGCTTTAGTGTAAACAAGGTTAAGCAGCGTTATATCGCTACAGTGTTTCAGTACAAGGTCTACAGTATAAGAAAATCCTTTCTGTGTGTTACATTCAAGGTCTACTGATTGTTATATTGTGAGCGTCTGCGCCGCTCGTGATCTCCTCGTGGTCTCAAGCGTCCGCTACGCTGATAGCGTGGCATTCCGGTAGTCGCTCACCTATAGTGTGCCCGATACCAACAGCGTATTCTCGCGAGCGTTTGTGTCGCTCGAGCGGCTCGCTCCCGATACAGCGTCCGCTACGCTAAGAGCGTACCCTTACGGTACCTCGTGCGCCAATTGCGTACTGTGTTCTTTAACCTTTTAGAGTGTTTTAAATAAGATAAACATATAGGCTTTGTCAATTGGGGGCTCTCCTCCGGTCTTCACATATCTGCACTAGGTAATTTTAGCAGACATTATCGGTCAGCAAAGGGCGGAAAAGGTAGTATCCCTCGTTAAACCGTTTGGAGGTCGGGGATACTGCAGTGCTGACCAGTTAATTGTCTGCTTCACTTGGTAAGGAGTGCTGAGGGAATTCGGGAACTGGAAGGTAAGAACAGTACGTTATTGTCTTTGTAAATCTGGTTTTTATTTCTATTTGGTGCCAACTACACACGCAGATTGGATGGTTTGTCTGTTTAAATAGGTTTAAAATTATTTTTAATCGCTCTGCATAGCGTGATAACTAAAAGGAGCTGGCATGATGACTTTCTTTGTGACAAGAAGCAGCATGGTCTGTCCACCATTTTGTGTGGCCCTCATGGAGGTGAAAGGGGGAGGAGTAGCGGCCATTTTGGGAAGGTCACATTTTTCCCCCCCCTAAGCGGCTGATTTTTAGTTGACTCAGGAAATAATCAGCCATCCATTGTCAAAAAGAAATCATCATTTAATGAGTTTTTTTTTATTTTTTTAATGCATTTATTTAATCTATATCATAGTCAATCATAAGTAATAGTGATTGGTACTTATATGTAATATCTATATGCATGTGCTTACATCAATGTATGTTATTAGATTAAATTTATAATTGCATGTTCATTTGTGTAATTTTCACATCTCACTCTCCTGGTTGCCATTTCACAATTGATAACGTGCTAAGAAAGATTTGTTGCTATTAGTAGTTAAAGAGTAGAAGTAATATTTAAGGGTATAATTGTAAAAAGCACGCACACAGTCTCGCCTAAGAATACAAGGGAGATTTGGGTGGTGTATAGTGAATGATTACAGTTAAAGATCATTCACATTGATAAACGTGTAGTGTGTTACTGTGAACGTACTTGATCTGTGTACATGTGTCCTCACAAGGACAGAGCGTACGCGACGCGAGGGCCGACGCAACGGAGCGTCTGGGTACGCCCACATAATTCAAAACACATGGTAGTATTATTTTTAACAGGCGAAAAGGAGGCAACGCGATAAATAGCGCAAGTCAATTTTAGTGTCCAAAATTTTAAGCTAATAGATCCTTCTCCAATTTGCGACTCATCTGGTCTAGACTGTTACTGAATGAAAGGAATTTCTGCGCAGAAATAACAAATTAAAGTGTACATGTGGTGAGTGTTTGCATATATAAGTTTTTACAATTTTTGGGTTGAACCACAAGAAGTCGAGTTCTCGTGAGGTACATACATGTAAGTGACGTGCATGGTGGCTGGGGAGGCATCCCTTGTTAAACATAAATTTGAGCATTAGAGTATAGCAGACCAGGAGGTCTATTGTAGCACAGACCAGGAGGTCCAGACAGACCAGGAGGTCTAGGTACAGCAGACGAGGAAGTCCGCTATAGAGAGAAGTAGCACAACACCAGGAAGGGTTGGTGCGGAACCCATATAGGCCATTAAAGCTCTGGCTGAAGGAATTCGCAGCCGCAATTTTCGATTCCACTGGTCGCTCCGCACATAAGATTAGTTGCTTATGTGCAGAACGATTGTACCGCACGTAATTGTGTGCATTAGTTAGTAACCTGACCCAGTACCATTTGCGTACGAAAGGGGTCATAAACGCTATTTGTACATTCTGATGTGATTTGTGTAATTTTTTTTATTTTAAGGGAGGTTCGCTGGTCACTCAGGAACTATCCAGCAACCAGTAGTTACTGGAAAGAGTAAGTGCTCTTCGGATCACCCTCACATGTTCCAGTAAATAGCGGTTCAGGTCGCAGGGGCCCTGGGTCGAGTACGCCAGCGCTAAGGCAGTGTGTGGGCGTATTGGTCGGCGTGGGCGAGTGAGTGGAGTACTCGGTAAACTGCCACCGTCGGCCTACACCGGACATCTTGGTTTTGTAAGGGTTCGCTGAAGACCCTGATTTGAAGGTCAGAGGTAGTGAAAGCAACACCTGCAGGTATGGGGGCCAGTTGTTCGGGTAGGGGACGATCAACCTCGGTTCGGGTTGATTCAGTAAACCGGCCAATCGGGTCGGCAAGGTATGTAATGTGTGAAAAATACGGTTCACACACAGAGGTTTTTTGTGATGAATGGGAAAGAATGACTGTGCATGACGGAGAAAAGTTTCCCCGAGTAGGTAGTTTTAGCCCAGATGTGTTACAAAATCTAACGAGAAGGATATGTCTCATTAAATCAGCAAAGAGACGGATCAAACATTATGACTATTTAAAATTATGGCAACAGGAAAGTGAAATGCTAAGAAATTTAACTCACATATCAAACTCTCATCTTGGGAAGAGAGACATGGCAGTGGAGAGGATTGTGGTTGCAGAGAAACTTACACAATGTTGTACGATAAAAATGCACTTAGTAACTATATTAAGAATGAAAGTAACAAATGTAATAATGTTTATAAAAATGAAAGTGTAAAAAATTACAACTGTTAACCTGTGCAAGTCGTACCCCATGTCAAACTTCCCTCAGGACCACAAGCAAGAAAGTGAGCCCAGCACGATATCGGCACCTCTTCCAGTAGCCAGCCTACAAGACATCCAGGTGGACGCGACCAAATTGGTAAAGACAGTAATCAAACCCCCTAGCGGAGGGTCAGGTGAGGTCGTGTCCACAGGTACGTACGGTGTTATATATCACGCACAAACAAATGTACCTCATATTGTAAGACCAACACAAGATGATGTAATTGAATTTAATCCTGTCAGGGTGAACACAATATATTAAAACAAATGTACACTACAGGAAAGTAGCAGTTTAGGTGTTAATAAATGGTTTAAAGGAAGTATTAAGAACGAGTATACAAGCCTCTCTACCTAACTGGAGAAATAACTCAGTAACTGCATTAAGGAACTCCGCTGTTGGGCATGAGCAAAACATCATCAAGCACAGGGAAACAAAGAAGCCCCAGATCCCTGTGGGTAAGTCAAAGGTGAAAAGGTGTTATAATTGCCAGAAGGAGGTTCATTTTGCAAGAGATTGTAGATCAAGAAGTAGACCAAATTCATATAAACCCCCTAGACAAAGATATGAGCAGAGTTATGACACACCAAATTGTAATCAGAGATCACATAGGAAGGAGTTTGGGCCGCACCTGTAACATGCAATCAGGAAAGGTGATCATTAGGACTGATAGTAAGCCTGAGGTTACAGTTAATGAAATGGGAGGTCAGTTCCTTGCAGGCACAAGGACGGCCGGGTAGACGTTGTAATTCATCTGTAAATGTTCTTTTCCCCATCTCTGAAGTTCATCGGCAGGACCCAAATATCACATAGCTATTTGGTCCTTGCAGAAGTCTACCAAACCCCAGTATGACCTGCCAGCATCGATGTATCCTGGCCAGATACAGAGTGTAGGTATGGAAATGCTGGTGGGAGAGACTATGCAAGGATACCATTGGACATGTAGATGTGACAGCCTAATGGTGAACGGAAGATCTGACAATGTTTTTTTCTGTTGTTGTTTATTGTTGATATATGTGATGCATATATATATGAACGGTTCTCTCTCTCTCGTTGTTTTTTTTCTCTCTCTCTCTTCTTTCTCATGTTCTCATAATGTTACAGATGGTATGTCACACATTAGTTGGACAAATGGTAATGCAAGATTTATTCTCCTTACAGAAAGAGCGCTGAGCTAGAAGAAATATTGTATCACAAGAATGTTTAGAAGACTGAGAGACAGCACCTTTGAGATGACAGCAGAACAAGAAGAACAACAAGACTAGAGAACTAATTATCGTAACAAGTTTCTCTCCCCCTCAAACTGTTTTCCTGTACCCCCATTACAAATTTCTCCTTTTCTCCTCCTGTAAGATGGATTCGCCTTGAGAGACTGTGATCCGTGTTTTCATGTTGACCCTGATGTTGACCAGAGCAGTCTGTTTCGGTGAGAGTACCAGTGAAGTCGAGAAAGGATCCAGAATGGGTTTCTGATGACTGAGACGGAGGTGTAAATTTCCAATAGCAACACAATCACCAAGCAAAGGCGAGTACCGGAAACGATCTAGCAGCCATGTTATTTGTAAACATTGTGAAGGATTGTTAGAAAAGAAAAAGAAAAAAAAAAGAACTGTATCTGTAGACTCTGTGACAGTGTAGTAGAGGATGGGTGCATCAAGAAATGTCAGTCCAGTTTTAATATCCACATGGACCGGCATCCATTGAGTGACTATCACTCCTTAGTGGGTAAAGTGTTAAATCAGACAGATTGTTGGGTATGCTTTCAAGTACCTCAAGGCCATAGCAAATCAGGCTTAGTACCATTCCCTTTAACGGTAGGGGAGGTACTTGAGTTAAGTGGTGGGAGGCCGGTGGACAGGAGGTTTAAAATCTCCAGTCCTCCTAGTTTGAAGCTCCACCAATACCATGTGGATAGATCCCTAATATGTTTTAACATTTCCAATCCCCGAAAGCCGGGAAATTGGGAAGTGTCATGGAATAACAAAACCATGACCTTTTCACATAGAGCCGATAGAATGCCTACAGATACAGAGCTCATACGCCACATAGCCGATAGTGGAAAATATTTCCGATATAGGTATACCCTAAGAAGTAGGACCATGAGAGTTGGAGAAGTATCACCAGGATACAGTGCACAGATCGTACAAACTGATAGGTGTACTAAACAGATGGGAGAATTAGGGTTAGGAGAGTTCACATGGAAAATGTGTAACATGGTAATGACATATTCAGTCCCATATGTTCTCCCCGATTATGCATATTTCATATGCGGGAGAAAGGCGTATGAGCGGCTTGCCCCAAACTCAGAAGGATTGTGTTATATTGGAAAAGTACTACCTGAGGTAATGACTGTATCGCATACCAAAATGAAAGATATTCACCATGGTGCCCAAGCTCCTTATACTCACACTCATTACGAGCACGTAGTTAAAAGGCAACTGACAGTAAGGGCAGAGCATCCGGCCTCTGACCTGATCCATGAATCCACCGGGATTCAGGTTCTACTCGCGTTAGACATCACTCGCACCGCCAGAGGAGTGTTGAATTATAGATACATATCTGCGCTTGCAAATTTATTAGACAACATCACTGAAATGTATGACGACACTTTTAGATATACCGGAAGGGAGCTCCAAGCTTATAAAACAGAACTGGTTCAGCATAGGATGGTTCTTAATTATCTCACGGCAGTAACAGGTGGATATTGTGTCACACTGGCAATGCAGTACGGCGTAAAATGCTGCACGTATATTACGAATAGCACCGAGGACCCGGTCGAGGTCATAGACCAAAAGATGGACGATATTCTCCAGTTAAAGTGGGAATTTCGCAGGAGACACAATCTCACCCTTGCTACTGTGGGTAATGAGCTGACCGGTTGGGTGTCATGGTTGAACCCGCGAAATTGGTTCTCTGGTTTAGGAGAATGGGCTCAAGGAGTTATAATGGATGTAGGGAAATTTCTTTTGTGTATCTTGGGTGTTGTCATATCGATTGGCTTGATATTTAGATGCGTTCAGGCTTTAACGAAGTGTAAACGAAGTACAAAGGTGATGAGTTTAAGGTGATGAGGACATTGTAATTCCAATGGATTTGCTTTATGACCCAACGATAGAGACACTGTTGTGATGAAAATGTGATTCCACGGTCCGTTTCTTTCACCTGTTTCTCCTTTGTTTCTCTCCAAGGTGAAAAGACATCCGCTTGGAAGAAGAATTTGACAGCCTTGTATACAGACAACAGATGGACTAAAGAAGAAGTCTGACAACCTTGTACACAGACAACAGATGGACTATGCCATAGACCCCCTTATCCCTAGTCACGTTAATTTTACGCTAGCCCAACACTTTTTGTAAGTCTATGGACATTGACAAAGCTTTTGCTCGCACTTTGCAAAAGCCCAAGGAGACTACAGTCAACATGTACATCAAGACAAGACATCAGACAAGACTCCAATCAACAAATGTTTATTAACCTCACATAGAATATCACTGCATTTACCATAATTGTTTCTTATCTTCATCTCTACAACCTTCAGGTAATAACACACATAGTCGATAGGGAATACAGGCACAGATATCAGCACTCACATATCTCCCCCATTCATGTATCATCAACTAAAATGTGCTCCCCCATTTTGTTGCAACCAAAAGCCGAAACGAGCTCGGTAAAGTTTGACAGCCCATCCACAGACCCTTAATACGGGATAAGAAGGAATTCAAATGTATACTTCGCAATACCTCGAAGCTTGATTTAAAACACGTACGGCACGATGATACATGACCCCCCAAACATGGATTCATACATACATACTTTTACTATTTCACTAGGTCATACCTTTTTCCTACCTTCTCTCCTCCCTTACCCAATCATAGAAATGTATTTACATATGACATATATTTTTCTCTTTTTGAAATGCTTTAGGAAGTGGCAGTTATTGGTGACTGCCAAAGGGTGGACTGTCAAAGTCAGAAAAATATCACGCTGCACGTTGCCATATATGCACTTCATGTGTGTGTGCATGCTGCATAATTTAATCAAAATAATGTATTTTATAAGTTAATATTCCCCTGAGTTCAGCAAAGTATGGTATATTAAAGATGGCTCTTTGACCTTAGAGATTCCCCAAACAATAGTTTGCATGTTAAAAGGGCTTCACATGTTCTTATGCATAGTTAAGGACAGGAATAGTAATTGAAGATTAATTGTATTCCGAATAAATTACACCTAAGAATAGTCAGTTTCTGTCCCGCAGACGGAGTACAATAGCCTTTAATTACACTAAGCTTTGAGATTCAATAGAGGGCCAACACCTGGGTTCTAGGATTCTCTCCAGAAGAATGATTGCTGAGATGTCATTGTCTCAACTGAAAGTGGACATTGAGAATACCTAACAAAACCCAGAGACAGGGTTGTTTTGTATTCACCAAACAATAGCTTTCCACAAGACAGGAATGTGTTAGTCATCACCCAACGTTTTGCATAACCAAGGCCACTGATACAGCTAGCTCACATGCTGTGAAACTCACACACTTCCTGTGGTTGACACACCCCCACAGCTGGAATGCAGGTATGATTATATCCACTGGAAATCACAGGGCACGGACACTCACGCAGAACTAAGCTAGCACCCAGCAGCATGGCTGGTTCATCCCCAGGACTGACCTCCAAGCGAAAGGCTAAGTATTGAATTCACATGGCTAGATAAGGAAATATAGACAGATGGCTTTAAGGTCAATGGTGCTGGTTTAACTAGGATATTGTAACTTGTTTGGGAATCTGTGATGGTAGCTGGGACATTAGACAACCTGTAGCATAGCATTTGTGGTATTTGTTTGCCTATGGTGATTTAAAATAGATTGTGCTGGTTTGTTATAATATATCTTGTCAATCATGAATACCGCCATGCAGTTACTTGTGAATATGGGTTTTGTAGCAATGGCATGCTGGGATGTGTGGTTACATTGTGATCTGGTGATTCATATAACATGGACTGTAGGCAATAAACGAAGTTTGTTTGGAATGTGAAATTGAATAAGATGGTTCTAGGAAGTTGGATTGGAATGTGGAATATAATTAGTTGGATTGGAATGTGGAATATAATTAGTTGGATTGGAATGTGGAATATAATTAGTTGGTTTGTAGAAGATGGCTGCTGCTGGGTGTTTTCTCCTCCCCCTTTGAACCATGTGTTGCAGTCTTTGGAATCATGGGAGTTTTCCCAAAATGGAGTCTAGCTTCTGTCCCATGCGGTATGGTAGGGACAATTGTGTTGTTGCTGGGTGTTGTGTATATAGGGACAGCCAGTCTGGGTAAACACAAGTATTCTCTCCACAAAGATTCTCAGCATTGACTAACTGCGCAGCGATTGTTTCTCACATGTGTAAGTTTCTCTGCAACCATATTGTCTTTATTGTTATTGCAAGCCACTCTCTCTCTCTCTCTCTCTCTCTCTCTCTCCCTCCCTCCCCTTAAAAGTAATTGTATCTGTATTGTATTTTATGTGTAGTTATCCGGTTAGGTATTTTATGTTATCTTGGTAGTGTATAACTTGTATTGTATTATTCTTTTGCAATTGAACGTTCATTCATTTCCTTAAAAGGCGTTAGACTCTTAGACCGGTATTGTGTGTTCATTATATTGCAGAGGGTAATAGGAGCGTCTCTATCGCTCAAGCAGCTTTAGTGTAAACAAGGTTAAGCAGCGTTATATCGCTACAGTGTTTCAGTACAAGGTCTACAGTATAAGAAAATCCTTTCTGTGTGTTACATTCAAGGTCTACTGATTGTTATCTTGTGAGCGTCTGCGCCGCTCGTGATCTCCTCGTGGTCTCGAGCCTCCGCTACGATGATAGCGTGGCATTACGGTAGTCGCTCACCTATAGTGTTCCCGATACCAACAGCGTATTCTCGCGAGCGTTTGTGTCGCTCGAGCGGCTCGCTCCCGATACAGCGTCCGCTACGCTAAGAGCGTACCCTTACGGTACCTCGTGCGCCAATTGCGTACTGTGTTCTTTAACCTTTTAGAGTGTTTTAAATAAGATAAACATATAGGCTTTGTCAACGGGTATCCTATCAGCTCTGTGTGAAAAGGTCACTGTCTGGTTATTCCACGTTTACTTCCCAATTTCCTGGTTTTCGGTAATTGGAAACGTTAAAACACACTAAGGATCTGTCTACGTGATACTGGTGGAGCTTCAAACTAGGGGGCCTAGAAATATTGAATTTCTTGTCCACCGGTCTCCCACCCCGTAATTCAAGTACCTCATCTATTGCTAAAGGGTACTGTACTAATCCTGTCTTACTCTGTCCTTGAGGTACCTGTGAGCACACCCAGCATTCTGTCTGGTTTAAGACCTTACTCACTAGTGAATGGTAATCACTCAACGGATGACGGTCCATGTCGATATTAAGGTTGGACTGACATCTCTGGATGCACCCATCCTCAACTATATTCTCACATTCCCTACAAATACAATTTTCCTCAGACAATAACCCCTCACAGTGCCTCCGAGCTCCCTGACTACCAGAGCACTTACTGATGCCAGCCTTGACTCGAGCGATGTGCCGCTCCTGAGATTCTACAAATTCGTACTTGCCATCAGAACCCATTCCAGATCCCTGCTCGACCTCTCTGGGACCCTCACAAAAACAAGTTGTCCTTATCAATACTAGAGTCACTAACAGAACCCGAAACGCAGTCTCTTGTAATCGATCCATTTCGTTAGGGGAAAGGAGGGAAATAAGAAGGAGAAAAGAAAGGAAAAATGCAGGGGGAGGTGAAAAAAGAAAATGGTACGACAACTGTTCTAACTCTTGTTACTATCCATGCTCAGATGCCTTTCAACAGTCCTGCCTCTCAACTTTCCCGGAACAAGCACTCTAGTGATACGAGGTTCTCTTCCACCTGCTCTTTCTCACGAGTCTTCCCCGGGTCAGCGACCTTCTTGCAATGGGACGAGTGGACCCAAGTCTCTCTCTCGGCAACCTTCAATGCTGTCGTGCTGGTTAACAAAACTTGGTATGGTCCTTCCCACCTGTCTATGAGGCAACCTGAGCGTAAGAAATTTTGAATCATCACATAATCCCCAGGTTCAATGTCATGACAATTACTGTTCGGTAGGTCAGGAATCACCAGCTTTAAATTTCTTTGTTGATTTCTCAGCTGCTGGCTCATCCCAACCAAATATATCACAGTCACTTCGTTATTACATTTCAAATCATCCTGGGGGTCTATCATTACATGAGGTTGTCGACCAAAAAGAATTTCAAAGGGTGATAGGTTAAGGGGAGACCTGGGAGTGGTTCTGATGCTGTACAACACTAGTGGCAAAGCTTCTGGCCACAACAATCCAGTTTCAGCCATCACTTTGCTCAGCTTATTCTTAATAGTGCTGTTCATTCTCTCTACCTTCGCGCTCGCCTGTGGTTGGTACGGAGTATGCAGCTTACTATTAATTCCAATCAGTTTGCACATGACCTGAAAGACTTCACCTGTAAAATGGGTACCCCTATCACTTTCAATTATTCTAGGGATACCATATCTACACACAAATTCCTGCACAATTTTCTTTGCAGTGAACGTGGCAGTATTTGTAGCAGCAGGGAACACCTCTACCCAATTGGAAAACACATCTATGCAAACTAATACATATTTTAAATTTCTACAGGGTGTTAACTGCATGAAATCGATTTGTATTACCTGAAACGGCCCATCTGTCGGAGGGACATGGGATGGCTCCGTTGGTATTGACTTTCCAATGTTCTTTCTCAAGCAAGTAAGACATGTTATTGCTCTCTTACCTGCATGAGAAGAGAATCCTGGCGCACACCAGTAGGCTCTCACCAGCCTGCACATACCCTCTTTGCCCAGGTGAGTCAGACCATGTGCCGCCTCAGCTAGACCTGGAAGGTATGCTCTGGGGGCCACTGGCTTACCGTGTCCACCTGTCCAGAGTCCTGAGGACTCCTGGCCATATCCCTTTGACCTCCAGACCGCTTTTTCCTGCAGGGAACACAAATCTTGCATTTCAATTAATTTTTGTGTGTTGATTGTGTTGAATGTCATCAGTGATGTGATGTTCGTTTGTATGGAGGTGCTGGCTGCTGATTTAGCAGCTTCGTCTGCCCGGCTGTTACCAAGTGAAATTGGGTCTTGGTTGTAAGTGTGCGCTTTATACTTGATAACAGCCACTCTGTCTGGTTCCTGTATCGCTGTCAGAAGCCTTTTTATGTGGGATGCATGCGCTACTGGAGTGCCAGCTGCCGTCATGAAATTTCTGAGGCGCCATAGGGCCCCGAAATCATGCACCACTCCAAAGGCGTACCTAGAATCTGTGTATATATTAGCTGACTTACCCTTGGCCAGTTCACATGCTCTGGTTAGGGCGACCAGCTCAGCAACTTGTGCTGAGTGCGGTGGGCCCAGGGGTTCAGCTTCTATGATACCTTCGTCATCTACAACTGCATATCCAGTGCACAAGTTTCCCGATTCTGTCTGTCTGTGGCAACTACCATCAGTGTAGAAGGTAAAGTCTACTCCTTCCAGTGGGTTGTCACTGATGTCAGGTCTCGCTGTGAAAGTCTGATTCAGGTATTCCATACAATCATGCGTATCAGTGTCTGCACTAAATCCTCCTTCACCATCATTCTCATCCTCCACCCTTTGTGCCTGTCCAGGCACACTTGGCAGATAAGTTGCAGGATTTAGTGAGCTGCATATTTTAATGGTGATGTTTACAGGGGCCATCAATGATAATTCCCACCTTGTAAACCGCGCAGATGAGACATGTCTGGTTTGGGCGGAGTTCAGTAAGGCTGATACTGCATGAGGTGTATGGATGGTCAGGTTGTGTCCTATCACTACGTCTTCGCTCTTACTTACTAGCAAAGCTATCGCTGCAACACTTCGCAAGCATGTGGAGAGAGACCGCGCTATGGTGTCCAACTGTGCACTGTAGTATGCTACTGGTCAGCTGGCATCACCATGTTTCTGTGTTAAAATACCTGCCGCACCCCCAGCACTTTCCGTACCGTACAATTCAAAGGGTTTCCCATAATCTGGCATACCTAATGCAGGTGCCTGCGTTAGGCACTGTTTGAGTCTCTCAAATGCCAGTTCGGACTCATCTGTGTGCGAGATCCGATCTGGTTTGTTTGAAGAGACCATTTCTTGCAAAGGTAAAGCCAATATGGAGAACCCTGGGATCCAGATCCTAGGAAAGTGCGGATCTGTTGCTGGGTTTGTGGCAGAGTCATGTCGCGAATCGCCTGTATTCTATCAGCGGTGAGTTGTCTAAGTCCTTGAGTCAAGCAATGTCCCAAATATTTTACCCTGGCCTGGCACAGCTGCAACTTATTCTTTGAAACCTTGTGTCCCGTATGGGAAAGATGAAACAGAAGCTGTTCCGTGTCTTTCAAGGACGACTCAAGTGAATCAGAACACAACAATAAGTTATCAATGTACTGTATTAGCACTGATCCACTCGCAGGTTGAAAGGATTGTAAACAGTCATGTAATGCCTGGGAGAAAATACTTGGGCTGTCAATGAAACCTTGGGGGAGACGAGTCCAGGTGTACTGTACTCCCCTGTATGTGAAGGCAAACAGGTATTGGCTGTCAGGGTGCAGAGGGACAGAAAAGAAGGCAGAACAGAGGTCAATGATAGTGAAAAATTTCGCAGGAGGGGGAATTTGCATGAGGATGACAGCTGGATTGGGCACTATGGGGAATTGGCTCTCAACTATCTTGTTTATCCCCCTTAGATCCTGTACTAGCCGGTAACCCCTCCCCCCACTCTTTTTCACAGGGAAGATGGGACTATTGGCAGTGCTGGACATCCTGACTCGGATGCCATGTTGTAGCAAGCGCTCTATGATGGGGTACACTCCTAATTCTACCTCTGGCTTTAGAGGATACTGAGGGATTTTTGGAGCTATCCTACCATCTTTTACTTGCACTACTACTGGAGCTACATTCGCCATCAATCCAGTGTCTTGTCCATCTTTGGTCCAAAGGGATCCCGGTATTCGTGAGATCATTTACTCTACCTTTGATGGACACTTGTCTATAACAGCAGAATGCGACATTAGCCTTTGAGGGGTGTCTAATATATCTTGCACTTCTTGAACGTGATTCTCAGGTATATCCAAGAAGACACCCTCAGGAGTACAATATATGACACACCGCATTTTACACAATAAATCTCTGCCGAGCAGATTAGTCGGAGCCGATGCAGCTAACAGGAAAGAATGTTTGGTTTGCAAGGGCCCTATCGTAATCTCTGCAGGTCTACTCAAAGGGTATTGTTGCACTGTTCCTGTTACTCCCATTGCCGAAATTGTTTTACCCGTGGTTTTTATACCTACCGTCGAATTTAACACTGACCTGGCCGCCCCTGTATCTACAAGAAAAGGTAATGATCTACCAGCTACATCAACTGTGACCTCAGGTTCACTACCAAGGTTAGCAATCAACTTCACTGGCTGCAGACTTGTTAGGGTCTCCTGCTCTGTGCTGCCACGTCGTCATGGCAACCGGGAGACAAATGCTAGCGGAGTAACCTGAGCGTAGCTGATACTCCGGTTCGGGTCTTTTGCTGTGCAGTGGTTACAGGCTCTGTGCACGGCAGGGGATCCGGTGCTGGTTTTTGTGCTCACAGTCTGTGAGGTCTGAGTGGGGCGTGGACAGCACCTGCTATATAAACCCTCTTCTCAGGTTAGGCAGATGCTGCTGAATCTTTGTTGGTTAGTCAGTTCCTGAAAGCTAGCTAGTACTGTGTAAACTTTGTATTTGTTTGTTGCTTACTGCAAATAGGCCTTGGGATTTGGTATTACACTCTGCCAATCCAGACCTAGCAGTAAGACTGGAGTCAGTCGTTTAACCTGCTGGGGTTCTTTTGCTACTCTGTGAACCTAGCAAGTTTGTGGCTGTATTCTCAGACTTGCCTGCCAAAATCCTTTCTCACTGTGCAAGGTGTTCAGGTGTCAGTTTAGTTGCAGTAAGCTGAACCAGTGCACTGCAAGTGAGGACTAGGATTGTGGAGACTCTCCTTGTGTCTATTATTCCATCTCTGACCAAGGAGCTTACTGCCACACCCGTTGGTAACCCTTTAGGGTTTTGCTGTTGCCCTTAGCAACAGCATTTCGGGTTCTCTACGTATTAAATTACAACATCTCGCTTCTTTCCATCTGAGCATTCCTAATACTAGGGAGACACCCAGTTTCTTAGCCTTTGGGCTTCTCTGTTCACTTTGTGTTTATTTTGTTACCCTATCACCTTCTATGTATGTAATGTCATATTCCCCAGTCTGTCTGTGAGTTCATTTGTTTTGCATCCCTCTCCGTTCAGACACCAGTACATTCCTGCTGGCACTGGTGTGCATAACATATTCAGCAGCCTAATACTCCTGTTGAAATTTTGTGGGAATATGGAGCATACCCCTCAAAATACTTTGCAACAGGTGGTCGATCAGGTGCAGGTCCTGACTCGACAATTTAATGATTTGTCCATTAAAATGCACACCTCGCAGGCCGCTGGCGGAGCTCCCGCAGCAGCAGTGCCTTCAGGGGTTAAGGAGCCGAAAGTAAATCTCCCGGAACGTTTTTCTGGAGATCGCTCGCAGTTCTTTTGTTTCAAGGAGAGCTGCAAGCTATATTTCCAGCTTAGGCCTCAGTCTTCTGGGTCGGAGATTCAGCGGGTGGGCATAGTGATTTCCTTGCTACAAGGAGACCCACAGGTCTGGGCATATGGGATGCAGCCTGACTGTCCGTCGCTTAAAAGTGTTGATGCTTTTTTTACGGCACTGGGCATGTTGTATGATGACCCTGACAAGACGGCCTCAGCCGAGGCTCAGATTTCGATCCTTAAGCAAGGGCGAAGGCCAGTTGAGGTTTATTGTACGGAGTTTCGGAGGTTGGCCCATGATACCCAGTGGAATGACCCAGCCCTGAGACACCAGTACCGAAGAGGTCTTTCTAACCAGTTAAAAGACCAACTGGTACAATATCCCTTGCCTGATAGCTTGGATCAGCTCATGCAGTTATCCATTCGGGTGGATAGACGGCTGAGAGAGCGCAGGCTTGAAAGGGAGACCGAGGTTTCCTTCTTTCCCAAGGGAACCTCAGACTCTGAGGAATTTTCCGAGGAGCCTATGCAGATTGGGGCTACCCACCTCTCCTCGCGTGAGAAGACGCGGAGGAGACAGCAGGGGTTATGTTTGTACTGTGGGAATAGAGGTCATGTGGTAGTATCATGCCCAGAAAAGCCGGAAAACTTCAGGGCCTGAGGGTGATGGGAAATATCCTGTCAGGCCAGAAGTCAGAATTTCCCAAGAAGACTTTTATCATTCCGGTGACCTTGAAGATCCTCGGTCAAACTGTCAAGACTGAGGCCTTTGTGGACAGTGGGGCCGACGGGGTTTTTATGGACCGCCAATTCACCCTGAAACACTCGGTTCCCTTAGTACCCTTGGCATCGGAAATTGAGATTTGTGGGTTAAACGGGGAACCATTATCCCAGGGTAAAATTACCTCTTGCACTAGCCAGATTTCTTTGTTTATTGGAGCCACACACTCTGAAAAATTGTCCTTTTATGTGACTGTCTGTACTTTTGCCCCATTGGTGTTGGGGTTACCCTGGTTAAGGGCCCACAATCCTCAATTTGACTGGGTCTCTGGGGAGATTCTTAGTTGGGGTACTGATTGTTTCAGGAGTTGCTTGAGCCTTCCAGTCAGGCTTTCGCAGCTAAGTTTGCCAGGATTGCCAGGATGTTATGCAGATTTTGCGGACGTGTTCTCCAAAAGAGTTGCAGAGGTACTACCTCCCCATCGCCTCTATGACTGTGCCATTGATTTGTTGCCGAATGCTAAGCTTCCCAAGAGCAGGTTGTACTCCCTGTCACGTCCTGAGACTCAGGCTATGGCAGAGTACATTCAGGAGAACTTGGCTAAGGGATTTATCAGACCTTCACAGTCTCCAGTTGGGTCTGGGTTCTTCTTCGTGGGTAAAAAGGACAGTTCGTTGCGACCCTGCATCGACTTCAGGGAATTGAACCGTATCACGATTAAAAACTCATACCCACTGCCTCTCATTTCGGTCTTGTTTGACCAGCTTCGTACTGCCACCATTTTTTCTAAGATTGACCTACGCGGTGCGTACAATCTAATCCGAATAAGAGAGGGGGATGAATGGAAGACTGCCTTTAATACCCACTCAGGGCATTATGAATATTTGGTGATGCCTTTTGGGCTCTGTAATGCCCCGGCAGTCTTCCAGGACTTCATGAACGATGTGCTCAGGGAATATTTGGATAGATTCTTAGTTGTATACTTAGATGACATCCTAATCTTCTCCCATTCCCTGGAGGAACATCGGAAGCACGTACGCTTAGTCCTCCAGAAACTCAGAGACCACCGGCTTGGGGCGAAGCTGGAGAAGTGCAAATTTGAAGTTCAGCAAATCGCATTTCTAGGATATATTATCTCCCCAGAAGGTTTCCAAATGGAGGGTTCCAAGGTACAGGCAGTCCTGGATTGGGTGCAGCCCACTAGTTTGAAGGCGCTTCAGCGTTTTCTGGGCTTTGCAAATTTTTATAGACGATTTATCACTGGATTTTCGTCTATAGTGGCGCCCTTGGTGGCACTCACTAAGAAAGGGGCGGATGTTGCTCACTGGTCTTGTGAGGCCAAAGTGGCTTTTGCCCGTCTCAAAAGGGCATTTGTCTCGGCCAAGGTGCTGCGACACCCAGATCCAGAGCGTCCTTTTGTGGTGGAGGTGGATGCCTCTGAGATGGGTATTGGGGCAGTGCTCTCTCAGATGAGGGTGTCTGAAAATCGCCTTCATCCCTGTGCTTACTTTTCCCGTAAATTTTCGCCTGCCGAGATGAATTATGACGTGGGTAACCGGGAATTGTTGGCTATTAAGGATGCACTCGAGGAGTGGAGACACTGGCTTGAGGGGGCTAAGTTTGTGGTCTCAATTCTCACCGACCATAAGAATTTGGCATATTTAGAGTCAGCGAAGCGCCTCAATGCCAGACAGGCACGATGGGCTTTGTTTTTTGCTCGCTTTAATTTTTTGATAACATATCGCCCTGGGTCAAAAAACATCAAGGCTGATGCGCTCTCGCTGAGTTTTGCTCCAATCCAGGAGACCACCGAGGAGCCATTGCCCATTGTGTCCCCATCATGTATTAAAGTGGGCATTACCCAGGACCTCTTGTCATTAGTCCTTAGAGCACAGGAGCAGGCTCCTCCAGACCTTCCGATAGGTCTTTTGTTTGCGCCTCCTAGGTTAAGACAGCGAGTGTTCCTGGAATTCCATGCCAAGAAGTCGGCAGGTCACCCGGGTATTGCCAGAACTCGGGAGTTGCTATCTAGGGCGGTGTGGTGGCCCTCGGTGGCTAGGGATGTGGATCAGTGGGTTCGGGCATGTGACATCTGTGCCCGAAATAAGACTCCTAGAGGGGTTCCTGTTGGCCCATTACATCCACTCTCTATTCCATCTAAGCCATGGACCCACATTTCAATGGATTTTGTGGTGGACTTGCCCAAATCCTCGGGGATGACAGCCATCTGGGTTGTCGTTGACAGGTTTTCGAAGATGGCGCACTTCGTTCCATTGGTTGGGCTGCCATCGGCCAGACGCCTGTCTGAATTATTTATGCTGCATGTTGTGCGCCTCCACGGGTTGCCACTTGATGTGGTCTCTGACCGCGGATCCCAGTTTGTGGCCAAATTCTGGAGGGCATTTTGTTCCGATCTCCAGATTTCTGTCAGCTTGTCGTCAGGCTACCATCCGCAGTCTAATGGGCAGACTGAAAGGGTGAACCAGTCCTTGGAGCAGTTCCTCAGGTGTTATGTCTCCAAGTGTCAGACTGACTGGGTTGCTCATCTGTCCATGGCGGAGTTTGCCTATAACAACGCGGCTCACTCTGCTACAGGGATCTCTCCCTTCCTTTGTGTGTATGGGCATCATCCTAAGGCCAATTCTTTTGACCCCCAGGACTCCACGCCTGGTGGTTCCTCTGTGGTTTCGGTCCTTAGGGGTATTTGGAGGAAAGTGAAGAAAGCCCTTGTGTCTGTGTCATTAGTGACCAAAAGGGTTTTTGATAAGCGGAAAAGACCCTGCAGCTTCAAATTAGGAGACTTCGTCTGGTTGTCTACCAAGAATTTGAAGTTGAGACAGCCATCTCATAAGTTAGGCCCCCGGTTCATCGGTCCTTATAAGATCACTAGGGTTATCAATCCGGTGGCATTTCAGTTAGATCTACCCCGTTCTTTGGGTATCAATAAAACATTTAATTGTTCCCTTTTAAAATGGGCGATTAGTAATCCTTCTTCCAGTGGAAGACCTTCCCCTCTTCTGATACGTGGCCAGAGGGAGTTTGTTGTTGAAAGGATTCTTGACTCCAAGATGGTTCGGGGTTGGCTGTCATTTTTGGTGCACTGGAAGGGGTATGGCCCGGAGGAGCGGTCGTGGGTGCGCAGTTGTGATCTTCATGCCCCCAGACTGTTATGCTCTTTCTTCTCGCAGTTCCCCGATAAACCCGGTGGTAGGGGTTCTTTGACCCCTCGTCAGATGGGGGGTACTGTTAGGGTCTCCTGCTCTGTGCTGCCACGTCGTCATGGCAACTGGGAGACAAGTGCTAGCAGAGTAACCTGAGCGTAGCTGATACTCCGGTTCGGGTCTTTTGCTGTGCAGTGGTTACAGGCTCTGTGCACGGCAGGGGATCCGGTGCTGGTTTTTGTGCTCACAGTCTGTGAGGTCTGAGTGGGGCGTGGACAGCACCTGCTATATAAACCCTCTTCTCAGGTTAGGCAGATGCTGCTGAATCTTTGTTGGTTAGTCAGTTCCTGAAAGCTAGCTAGTACTGTGTAAACTTTGTATTTGTTTGTTGCTTACTGCAAATAGGCCTTGGGATTTGGTATTACACTCTGCCAATCCAGACCTAGCAGTAAGACTGGAGTCAGTCGTTTAACCTGCTGGGGTTCTTTTGCTACTCTGTGAACCTAGCAAGTTTGCGGCTGTATTCTCAGACTTGCCTGCCAAAATCCTTTCTCACTGTGCAAGGTGTTCAGGTGTCAGTTTAGTGGCAGTAAGCTGAACCAGTGCACTGCAAGTGAGGACTAGGATTGTGGAGACTCTCCTTGTGTCTATTATTCCATCTCTGACCAAGGAGCTTACTGCCACACCCGTTGGTAACCCTTTAGGGTTTTGCTGTTGCCCTTAGCAAAATCATTTCGGGTTCTCTACGTATTAAATTACAACATCTCGCTTCTTTCCATCTGAGCATTCCTAATACTAGGGAGACACCCAGTTTCTTAGCCTTTGGGCTTCTCTGTTCACTTTGTGTTTATTTTGTTACCCTATCACCTTCTATGTATGTAATGTCATATTCCCCAGTCTGTCTGTGAGTTCATTTGTTTTGCATCCCTCTCCGTTCAGACACCAGTACATTCCTGCTGGCACTGGTGTGCATAACAAGACTACAGGTGTGGCCCAACCCCTATTGTGTGGTGAGACCCTCCTGCAGCGCATTGGCAGCTACAATATGTGAGGGGGGTAACTGAGAATTTTCAGAGGTCTGACAGTCCCTACTCAGCGGGTACCTCCTTGTTTCCCCTGCGTGTGGCTCGTAACTTCTCCTATGCGGTCCCTGATCCCAATTATGTGTATTGTAGTGTGGTTCATATCCTGGTCTAGGGGGTCGATCTTGGCTATGCGCTCTACTACTCTTACAGTCTTTGGCATAATGCCCTTCCTTTTTACAAATATAACACGCTCTAGGTCTGTCCCAAACAACAGGGGTCCGGGTTTTTGGCTTATAGGGTTTTGCTGTGAGAGCCTGGATACTTACTGTCATCAGCTTTTCACCCTGTGATTCCCTGTGTTTAATGATGTTCCTATCATGCTCGACAGCGGACTCTCTCAATGCAGCCACCGAGATACCTCTCCAGTTTGGTAGAGAGGTCTGTACCCTAGTTCTTAGTGCTTCCTTCAACCCGTCCATTAATACAGACACAGCTACCTCCCTGTGATGTACATTGTCCTTGATGTCCTCGACCCCAGTGTATCTAGCCATTTCCTGCAGTGCTCGATGGAAATATTCGGATGCCGTTTCACCTTCCTTTTGTCTTATGGAAAAGATTTTATTCCATTTGACAACAGTAGGGAAATATACTCCTTATTGCAGATTGATTTGTCTTTCATTCTCCTGAGTACTCATCAGTGAGAGGTACTTCTGCGTCTAAGTTACAATCAGTTATGAATTTTGCGGGGTCAATATTGGAGGGTAAACATACTCGTAGCACTGTTCACCAATCTTTGTTTGTGGGTTCGGTGGCGTTACCTAACTCTTTAATAAACCTCTGGCATGCGACTAGATCTTTTCTGGGATCGGAAAATTCTGACATAATTGACCTTAACTCGTTCCGGGACCAGGGACAATGCATAGCAATGTTCCTGATGGGAGTGACTCCCAGAGCGTCAGTCTTCCCATTGGGGACTGCGATCACCCTGACAGGATTTAATTCAATTACGTCATTCTGAGTTGACTCAACAATGTGAGGTGCTATTGTCTCTGCATAATGTATGGTACCGTACTTACCTGTGGACACGACCTCACTTATCCCTCCGCTAGGGGGCCTTACTACTGCTCTTGTTGGTTGGGCCGTGCCCACCTGAGTATTCTGTATGGTGGCTGCTAGAGAGAGTGCCGATATCGTGCTGGGCTCATCTTCCTGCTCGCAGTCCTGGGGAAAATTTAAAACAGGGTACAGCTGGCAAGGGTTAGCGTTAGTACATTTATCAACTATACTCTTATCTGGTACCAATGTGCCATTGTCTGTAGCCACTTTCTCCCCCACAATATACAATGGTGGTGGTGCGGTTGCCATCATTTTCCCGCTAGGTTTGGAACCTGCTGCGTGAGCTAATTCTCTTTGCATATCCCCCTCTTGCTTCCATAAATTTAAACAATCTGTATGTCTAATCCTTTGTTTTCTGGATTTTATTAGACATATCCTAATCCTTAAATTCTGCAATACCTCTGGTTCAAAACTGCCTACTTTAGGGAATGGTACCCTATCTTCCGCAGTCACGCATACCCACTCATTGCATAAAACCTCTGTGTGTGAACCATATTTTTCACACATGATAAACTTTGCGGACCCCTTGGGGTCCTCAAACTGAACCCTACGAGAATGTCTCTCACTTGAGCAACTGGCTCCCATATTTGTGGGTCTTGCTTTCTCAGCTATACCCACAAATACCAAAATACTCAACGTAAGTAGACGGTGAAAGTTCTCCAAGTGCTTTCACCCACTCACGCCCACGTTGGCCAATACTACGATACACTGTTGATAGCGGATCGCAATGTACCCAACCTAGGGCTCCTATCAGACCTTACAACACCGTAATTTCTTTCGGCGGAAGTTCTGTTTGGAATATTTTCCTGAGAGAGGCAGCGAAAAATTCCTTTTTGGTATCTTTCACTGGAATTGTTTGTAGGATGAAATACAGAGAAATTAGATAACTATCTTTCACCCTTTCCAGTGAAGCCCACCAGGGAGATTTCCCAAAGTTATCAAAGAAAAACCCCTTTGTCTATACAATCACGTCTGCGTATGCTCTTCCACAGCACATGTGACACAATAATATCACGTTGCTCTGTGCAGAACAAACGGACATGTGATGCAATAGCACAGCCTATAGATACTAGTTATCTATATGCCCTACGATTGCTGTAGACCACCTAGAGTCCACTTAGACCACCAAGTTCCACCTAGAATTTTATGGGATTCCACCTAGACCACCAAGTTCCACCTAGCTAATAATGCAGGGTTGCGAACCCTACGCCACCGGGCCTCTACTAACCCAGTGTATCCACCTAGACCACTTAGATTCCACCTAGACCACCTAGCTTCTGGGTTTAGCTTCCACTCACTCCTGCGTTCGCTCACTCAAATATACTTTGTTTTTTTCTGTACAGAAAATTATCATGCATTCAGATAAGCAGCTTTACTACCAGAGGCAATACAGTAAAAAAGGTTTTATATATACTAAATTTGGAAACCGAGCAATTTGTGCTATTGTAGCGTAGCTACTGTCCCACCTTTAAACTAAACGATACTATTGTGTAGTTGTATTATGCGTACACAACCCTATGCAAGCGTGCGTAATTATGCAACCGTGCGTACCTCTATGCCACGTGTGCGGCCTTGCGCCACGTGCACTTTTTTGTACGCTGTCCTCACGTTCCATACCACGTGTACCAATGTGCGTACGCAATAAAACAACTTACTATACTTCTATAAATGTGAGCGATATTAACTATAACCGCTCACTGAACACACCACACAGTTTCTTTCTGTATAAACCTTTACAACCAGGCCAGACTGCGTTTGTGTTTTACATTTACTTCCTTAATATTTATTCTATATTTTAACCTATATAGCAACAAATGTCTCTGGCTTTACACAGGTCTCAATGAATCTAGTAATCAGTCCTTATGGCAACAGTGTGAGCGGGTATACAGAAAAAAATGCACAGATTTTTAAATAGCTTTTTTCCTGTTTACTTTACGGGTTCTACCAGCATCCCTACAAACCATACAGAGCAGACGCCATCTAATCAGCAATTAAGTAGGGTTCTCTGTGTATCCACCGACCAGAAAAAGGTTTACGTAGGATACCTGTCCGCCCTCTGCTGATAGATTAAGTCTGCTGTGACCTGCTAGGCTGTGGATATGAGGAAAAACCGGACAATGCCCCCAATTGATAATGTCGATTTATATATATGAAAGAAAAGCTATACCTTTAAACACACTTTACCATGGAGCCTCTGTGGCCGCTAAACTGAATACACACTCTACGTACCTTTACGCTATTTGCGTAAGGAGTCCCGTACAAAGTACGGACTCTGCGTACAAATGCCGCGCTGACGGTACAAAGTACTCGCAGCGCGTACGTACCCAATTGATAACTTTAAACCTTATACAGTAATGCGATGCGTTACTAATACACTTTAAACCTTAGCAGGGAAAGGAAGACACAACACCGATTTGTAGTTAAACCACTGGGTTCCGACACCACAGCGTAATATTGCTGAAAGGGGGTTACAAAATATACAATACAATATAACAGAATATAACAGAGTGATGGCTACAGTCAATGGTACATACTTGAGTATATTCGCGTGCGCTTCCCGGTCCGGTCCTCCGCTATCAGGTTGATAGCGTTGTGAGTCTTGTGAGAGAGACCAGGCCAGCAGCAGGCTTTATTTATACAATTCTTCCAAAAGCAATACAATGGATACTGTAATCCCTTTGTCCATTGGACACAAGGATGCACATTTACAGTACAGGAGAGGTCATAGGTCGGTTTGAATAGGTGGGCGATGTCCATTCCAACTGTTCTTGATGGTGGTCTGCTCTGGCTTCCCGCCGCATACATAATGTACAGTAAATACAGTTTAAACCTATATTCTGCTTCTGCACATAACTATCCGCAGGAACATGCGATCTTCGTTAAACCAACACCGGAATGTTACCCTTAAAATACCCTACAGCTGGATACCAAACACCACCTTATGACCTTGTTCTGTCCCCTCCTATCCTGTAAAGGTGAATCCCTTTGTTCTGTAACCATTTAAACTGTTATAACTTTCTGGTGTGGTGTAGGGGGACTATGTGTACATTGTGCACTATTTGGATTAAATATGTAATGTGTTTGGATGGCTTTTCCATGCGTTAACAAACTCTACCGTAAATACTCATACCACGCGCTAATGCGCATGCCTGCGGGAGCGACCATACGCAGATTGCGGATATGTGCACGCACGGCAGCGTAAGTACGTGCACGGAGGCCATCTGTGTGTGGTTTGTACGTGATGTGTGTACTGCAATATTTTTCGACTTTGACAAGGAGTTACACTGACCTGTAGCTACGAATTAGAGGGACATTATTCTGCAGGAGTTACACTGACCTGTAGCCATGTATTAGAGGGACAATATCCTGCAGGAGTTACACTGGTCTGTAGCTACGGATTAGAGGGACATTATTCTGCAGGAGTTACATTGACCTGTAGCTACGGATTAGAGGGACATTATTCTGCAGGAGTTACACTGACCTGTAGCTACGGATTAGAGGGACATTATTCTGCAGGAGTTACACTGACCTGTAGCTACAGATTAGAGGGACATTATTCTGCAGGAGTTACACTGACCTGTAGCTACGGATTAGAGGGACATTATTCTGCAGGAGTTACACTGACCTGTAGCTACGGATTAGAGGGACATTATTCTGCAGGAGTTACACTGACCTGTAGCTACGGATTAGAGGGACATTATTCTGCAGGAGTTACACTGACCTGTAGCTACAGATTAGAGGGACATTATTCTGCAGGAGTTACACTGACCTGTAGCTACGGATTAGAGGGACATTACTCTGCAGGAGTTACACTGGCCTGTAGCTACGGATTAGAGGGACATTATTCTGCAGGAGTTACACTGACCTGTAGCTACAGATTAGAGGGACATTATTCTGCAGGAGTTACACTGACCTGTAGCTACAGATTAGAGGGACATTATCCTGCAGAAGTTACTCTGACCTTAAACTACGGATTAGAGGGACATTACTCTGCAGGAGTTACAGTGACCTGTAGCTGCGGATTAGAGGGACATTATTCTGCAGGAGTTACACTGGCCTGTAGCTACAGATTAGAGGGATATTATTCTGCAGGAGTTACACTGACCTGTTGCTATGGATTAGAGGAACATTATTCTGCAGGAGTTACACTGACCTGTAGCTACGGATTAGAGGGACATTATTCTGCAGGAGTTACACTGACCTGTAGCTACGGATTAGAGGGACATTATTCTGCAGGAGTTACACTGACCTGTAGCTACGGATTAGAGGGACATTATTCTGCAGGAGTTACACTGACCTGTAGCTACAGATTAGAGGGACATTATTCTGCAGGAGTTACACTGACCTGTAGCTACAGATTAGAGGGATATTATTCTGCAGGAGTTACACTGACCTGTAACCATGGATTAGAGGGACATTATTCTGCAGGAGTTACACTGACCTGTAGCTACGGATTAGAGGGACATTATTCTGCAGGAGTTACACTGACCTGTAGCTACGGATTAGAGGGACATTATTCTGCAGGAGTTACACTAACCTGTGGCTACGGATTAGAGGGACATTATTCTGCAGAAGTTACACTGACCTGTAGCTACGGATTAGAGGGACATTATTCTGCAGGAGTTACACTGACCTGTAGCTACAGATTAGAGGGACATTATTCTGCATGAGTTACACTGACCTGTAGCTACGGATTAGAGGGACATTATCCTGCAGGAGTTACACTGACCTGTAGCTATGGATTAGAGGGACATTATTCTGCAGGAGTTACACTGGCCTGTAGCTACAGATTAGAGGGATATTATTCTGCAGGAGTTACACTGACCTGTTGCTATGGATTAGAGGGATATTATTCTGCAGGAGTTACACTGACCTATAGCTACAGAAAGAAGGGACATTTTTCTGCAGGAGTTACAATGACCTGTAGCTACGGATTAGAGGTACATTACTCTGCAGGCGTTACACTGACCTGTAGCTACGGATTAGAGGGACATTATTCTGCAAGTGTTACACTGACCTGTAGCTACGTATAAGAGGGACATTATTCTGCAGGAGTTACAATGACCTGTAGCCATGGATTAGAGGGACATTATTCTGCAGGAGTTACACTGACCTGTAGCTGTGGATTAGAGGGACATTATTCTGCAGGAGTTACACTGACCTGTAGCTACAGATTAGAGGGACATTATTCTGCAGGAGTTACACTGGCCTGTAGCTACGGATTAGAGGGACATTATTCTGCAGGAGTTACACTGGCCTGTAGCTACAGATTAGAGGGACATTATTCTGCAGGAGTTACACTGGCCTGTAGCTACAGAAAGAAGGGACATTATTCTGCAGGAGTTACAATGACCTGTAGCTACGGATTAGAGGTACATTACTCTGCAGGAGTTACACTGGCCTGTAGCTACGGATTAGAGGGACATTATTCTGCAGGAGTTACAATGAACTGTAGCCATGGATTAGAGGGACATTATTCTGCAGGAGTTACACTGACCTGTAGCTACGGATTAGAGGGACATTATTCTGCAGGAGTTACACTGACCTGTAGCTACAGATTAGAGGGACATTATTCTGCAGGAGTTACACTGACCTGTAGCTACGGATTAGAGGGACATTATTCTGCAGGAGTTACACTGACCTGTAGCTACGGATTAGAGGGACATTATTCTGCAGGAGTTACACTGACCTGTAGCTACGGATTAGAGGGACATTATTCTGCAGGAGTTACACTGACCTGTAACCATGGATTAGAGGGACATTATTCTGCAGGAGTTACACTGACCTGTAGCTACGGATTAGAGGGACATTATTCTGCAGGAGTTACACTGACCTGTAGCTACGGATTAGAGGGACATTATTCTGCAGGAGTTACACTAACCTGTGGCTACGGATTAGAGGGACATTATTCTGCAGGAGTTACACTGACATGTTGCTATGGATTAGAGGGATATTATTCTGCAGGAGTTACACTGACCTATAGCTACAGAAAGAAGGGACATTTTTCTGCAGGAGTTACAATGACCTGTAGCTACGGATTAGAGGTACATTACTCTGCAGGCGTTACACTGACCTGTAGCTACGGATTAGAGGGACATTATTCTGCAAGTGTTACACTGACCTGTAGCTACGTATAAGAGGGACATTATTCTGCAGGAGTTACAATGACCTGTAGCCATGGATTAGAGGGACATTATTCTGCAGGAGTTACACTGACCTGTAGCTGTGGATTAGAGGGACATTATTCTGCAGGAGTTACACTGACCTGTAGCTACAGATTAGAGGGACATTATTCTGCAGGAGTTACACTGGCCTGTAGCTACGGATTAGAGGGACATTATTCTGCAGGAGTTACACTGGCCTGTAGCTACAGATTAGAGGGACATTATTCTGCAGGAGTTACACTGGCCTGTAGCTACAGAAAGAAGGGACATTATTCTGCAGGAGTTACAATGACCTGTAGCTACGGATTAGAGGTACATTACTCTGCAGGAGTTACACTGGCCTGTAGCTACGGATTAGAGGGACATTATTCTGCAGGAGTTACAATGAACTGTAGCCATGGATTAGAGGGACATTATTCTGCAGGAGTTACACTGACCTGTAGCTACGGATTAGAGGGACATTATTCTGCAGGAGTTACACTGACCTGTAGCTACAGATTAGAGGGACATTATTCTGCAGGAGTTACACTGACCTGTAGCTACGGATTAGAGGGACATTATTCTGCAGGAGTTACACTGACCTGTAGCTACGGATTAGAGGGACATTATTCTGCAGGAGTTACACTGACCTGTAGCTACGGATTAGAGGGACATTATTCTGCAGGAGTTACACTGACCTGTAACCATGGATTAGAGGGACATTATTCTGCAGGAGTTACACTGACCTGTAGCTACGGATTAGAGGGACATTATTCTGCAGGAGTTACACTGACCTGTAGCTACGGATTAGAGGGACATTATTCTGCAGGAGTTACACTAACCTGTGGCTACGGATTAGAGGGACATTATTCTGCAGAAGTTACACTGACCTGTAGCTACGGATTAGAGGGACATTATTCTGCAGGAGTTACACTGACCTGTAGCTACAGATTAGAGGGACATTATTCTGCATGAGTTACACTGACCTGTAGCTACGGATTAGAGGGACATTATCCTGCAGGAGTTACACTGACCTGTAGCTATGGATTAGAGGGACATTATTCTGCAGGAGTTACACTGGCCTGTAGCTACAGATTAGAGGGATATTATTCTGCAGGAGTTACACTGACCTGTTGCTATGGATTAGAGGGATATTATTCTGCAGGAGTTACACTGACCTATAGCTACAGAAAGAAGGGACATTTTTCTGCAGGAGTTACAATGACCTGTAGCTACGGATTAGAGGTACATTACTCTGCAGGCGTTACACTGACCTGTAGCTACGGATTAGAGGGACATTATTCTGCAAGTGTTACACTGACCTGTAGCTACGTATAAGAGGGACATTATTCTGCAGGAGTTACAATGACCTGTAGCCATGGATTAGAGGGACATTATTCTGCAGGAGTTACACTGACCTGTAGCTGTGGATTAGAGGGACATTATTCTGCAGGAGTTACACTGACCTGTAGCTACAGATTAGAGGGACATTATTCTGCAGGAGTTACACTGGCCTGTAGCTACGGATTAGAGGGACATTATTCTGCAGGAGTTACACTGGCCTGTAGCTACAGATTAGAGGGACATTATTCTGCAGGAGTTACACTGGCCTGTAGCTACAGAAAGAAGGGACATTATTCTGCAGGAGTTACAATGACCTGTAGCTACGGATTAGAGGTACATTACTCTGCAGGCGTTACACTGACCTGTAGCTACGGATTAGAGGGACATTATTCTGCAGGAGTTACAATGAACTGTAGCCATGGATTAGAGGGACATTATTCTGCAGGAGTTACACTGACCTGTAGCTGTGGATTAGAGGGACATTATTATGCAGGAGTTACACTGACCTGTAGCTACAGATTAGAGGGACATTATTCTGCAGGAGTTACACTGGCCTGTAGCTACGGATTAGAGGGACATTATTCTGCAGGAGTTACACTGGCCTGTAGCTACAGATTAGAGGGACATTATTCTGCAGGAGTTACACTGGCCTGTAGCTACGGATTAGAGGGACATTATTCTGCAGTATTTACACTGGCCTGTAGCTACGGATTAGAGGGACATTAGTGTTTAGGAGTCAGGACTCAGGACTGTGTAAAACACAATTTATTTTTAGAAAAAATACATTTATGGAGCGTTATTATGGTACCCGTACATGGACGTCTAGCTTTCCTTTGCCCCTCTGTTGGAGCTATGTTCCATCAATGCCCATTACAGTTGCCTACAAAATATATCTCATTAAGGAACTTTAAACAGGAGCTAAACAAGTGAACATATGTAGATGAAATATTTTCCCATGTACATATGAGTGCTCATACACCTATAGATTATATGCCATGTAGCATGACAACCTGCCACGTCTTTTACTCCACGCCCGGACACATCTTGGCATAGGCCCTCATTCCGAGTTTATCGCTCGCTAGCTGCTTTTAGCAGCAATGCACACGCTAGGCCGCCGCCCTTTGGGAGTGTATCTTAGCTTAGCAGAAGTGAGATCGAAAGATTAGCAGAATTGCTCGAAAATCTTTTCCTGCAGTTTCTGAGTAGCTCCAGACATACTCCTAGATTGCGATCACTGCAGACTGTTTGGTTCCTGATTTGACGTCACAAACACTCCCATCGTTCGTCCTGCCACTCCCCCATTTCCCCAGGCACGCCTGCGTTTTCATCTGATATGCCCACGTTTTTTAGCACACTCCCGGAAAACGGTCAGTTACCACCCAATCACTCTACAATCAGCAGAGCGACTGAAAAGCGTCGCTCTGCCCTGTGTAAACTGCAAAGTTTTGTGTGAAAGTACTTCGCGCGTGCGTACTGCGGCCCATGCGCATGCGCAGAAATGCCAATTTTAGCCTGATCGCTGTGCTGCGAAAATCTGCAGCGAGCGATCAACTCGGAATGACCACTATAGTGAGACGCAGATTAATGTACTAAGACTCCGGAGAGTGTAATAACACTTTCTGACCACCAGATGTCACCTTTCCCAAACTAGATGGCGCTTATATTAAATTGCCAATCTAGTGAAATGACACAGTGGGGTATATTTACTAAGGTCCCGATTTTGACCGAGATGCCGTTTTTTCATCAAAGTGTCATCTCGGTAATTTACTAAGCAAAAATCACGGCAGTGATGAGGACATTCGTAATATTTTGGAAGTCCTAGGAAAAAATCACGAATCAATAGTAACCAATGGTGGGAACTTTGTGGTCAGCGGTGAGGTCACTTTCGGTCAACCGCTGACCTCAAAGTTCACACCATAGGCGCTACATTGTAACACTGGCGTGTGCCGCCTGTCATACAGTACAGGAGCACACAGCCGATCAGGAGGGTGCCACAACGTGGCGCTCCCTGATTGGCTGAAGAAACCCACTTAGACATCAGTCAGAGTGGGTTTCTGGCATTCGGGGAAAGGGGTCCCATGTGAAAACATGGGTCCCCTTTCAGTTCGTGGTCGGGTATCCGTTTTTTTATTTTTTCAAGTACGTGGATTACAAAAGGATTTACCGAGGAGCCGAAAACACTGGATTATGTGAGTATAATTTTTTCAACAGGTACACCATGGATTCTAAAACCGCTGATTTAAAACATATGTGTGCTTTTTATTAAACACGATTTAAAAACAGCTGTTACATATAAATAACTAATCCTAACTACCGATTAATCCTGCAGAATATAGCATAATCAACATAATTGACCTAATTATCACAGTTCAGTCAGAAAAGCCTTGATAGTAATATTTATCTATGAATTAATTAATTTTCATGAGTATAATTACTCTTGCGTGACAGTCTCTTCCAAAACAGTAGTTAATTAGTTAGTAGAAGCTGATCAGTTAGTAGCAGCAGATAATGATGTTTAGCAGTTTCCACTATGACAAAATTGTCAATAGATTTTGCAGTTCAAAGCAGATGATGATAGGTTAATGCATGCTTTAGATTGAGCTGCCGGATTTTAATGAAAGAGTCCGTGTAGCAAATAAATAAATACAACCTGCTTTAAGGTTTCAAATTAAACCTTTTGCGGTCCCATAGTTGGTATCTCCCGACTCCTGGTGCATTTAATGACCGTTTTTCGTGGGTCTTATCCGGAGTGTCCCAACAGTGGTCCAATTCTAGGCAGGTTGAAAAGGCTTAAGCAACCGGCACCGGGACTGTCACGCAAGAGTAATTATACTCATGAAAATTAATTAATTCATAGATAAATATTACTATCAAGGCTTTTCTGACTGAACTGTGATAATTAGGTCAATTATGTTGATTATGCTATATTCTGCAGGATTAATCGGTACTTAGGATTAGTTATTTATTTATATGTAACAGCTGTTTTTAAATCGTGTTTAATAAAAAGCACACATATGTTTTAAATCAGCGCTGTTATTTCTGTGTTTTTGGTTCTTCTTAATTAAAGGGTAGAGTACTCTCCCTTTCTTAACAGCTGCGATTTGAACAGAGTGTTCTTTTATATCAATTTGTGCACACACAGTCTATATAGCTGCTAGCGCCAAGTTGGTTGTTGTTTGTGGACACCATGGATTCTACTGGAGAAGAGAACCGACCTGCGTGGGAACATAAGGTAAGTATGTGTATATAGAGGTGTGGATGGATGTATTAAAGTTATACTTTCAAGGTGTGTGTGTGTTGTCTTTATTGGGGTATTTTTTTAGTAGTAGTACTACAGGTACCAGCGGGCCCGTTTTTCCGCCGCATGCTGGTACTTGTGGTTCTCCAAGTACCAGCTTGCGGGGGAGGCTTGCTGGGCCTTGTAGTACTGCTACTAAAAACAATATCAATCACTTTTCACAAAGGCTATCAGCCCCCCATCCGCAGCCTATTGGATGGGGGGGACAGCCTCGGGCTTCACCCCTGGCCCTTGGGTGGCTGGGGGGGGGGACCCCTTGATTGAAGGGGTCCCCACTCCCCCAGGGTACCCCGGCCAGGGGTGACTAGTTGGATATTTGATGCCACGGCCGCAAGGCACTGTATAAAAGTGACCCCCGGCTGTGGCATTATCTGTCCAGCTAGTGGAGCCCGGTGCTGGTTTCAAAAATACGGGGGACCCCTACTCTTTTTGTCCCCCATATTTTTGGAACCAGGACCAGGCGCAGAGCCCGATGCTGGTTGCTTAAATATGGGGGAACCCCTGTCCATTTTTTCCCCATATTTCTGCAACCAGGATCGGCTCAAAGAGCCCGAGGCTGGTTTGCCTTGGGAGGGGGGACCCCACACAATTTTTTTTTTACATTTAAACTTTTTTTTTTGTTAAACAAAGTGCACAATGAAGCCCAGCACGGATCTCTCAGATCCGGCCGAGATTCATTGTATTAAAGTCGGCAGTGTTTTACAAGTCACTCACGTAAAACACTGCCAAAAAAAACGAATGACATCGACATCGGAAAACCCGAAAATGCAGAATACGGCAGCTTAGTAAATTAGTCGTAATCAATTCAAAAAGTTGCATATTTACACTTTCGATGTCATTCGTGATTGAACTTTGACCTCAAACGGGAAAACACGAATCTTAGTAAATTTACCCCAGTGTTTTAGTACTTTGCTTATTTGTTTGCTTCTCCAATGTTGTGCAGCAATTTACATAAATCTTCTAGTCTTTGTTGAGCTTGGGTGGAGCTCGTTTATTTGTGTTGTTATTATTATTTATTATTTTTTATGTTTCTTATTATTATTACCTGTTATTTACACATATTCCGTGGCACTTTACAGAGAATAATTGTCCATTCACATTAGTCCCTACCCCAGTGGAGCTTACAATCTATATTCCCTACCACATAACAAACACACACATGCTAGGGTTAATTATGTTTTTTTTTTTAAGCCAATTTACCTACCAGTATATATTTGGATTGTGTGAGGAAACCGGAGGGAACCCACGCAAGTACAGGGAGAATATACAAACTACACACAGTTAGTGCCGTGGTGGGATTGAACCCATGACCTCAGTGCTGTGAGGCAGTAATGCTAACCATTACACCATCCGCGCTTCTTATACAGTATACAGTCAGTAAATGTACTGCATGTATGACAACTTTTGAGTACTGGATAGTTTATGGACACTCTCCATAGGGATAAATGGGGACCTACCGTGGGGGCTGCAATCCGCTTTTCCATTTTTCAGTGGACTCTCATTGGTGATTCAATAACCAAAAACACCTGTGGAGGTTCCACAACTGGCAGGACGCCACATTGTCTAATGCCAAAAGCGGATCCACCCTATTCCACCTTCAACCTGGCATCTACCTGACAGCAGCTTTGTAATTCCCTACCAATTTACTACTTTCCTTTCTAAGATAATATTCTGTGACCTCATCAATGATTCTGGGGACGCGGTAATCAGCAACGACGACCTACTACCATACCACACTGTATATGCCCAATCTCATCCGAACCTGGAAGCTATAAGGTAGAGATGAGCGGGTTCGGATTTACCTGGAATCACTCTGATATAGCTGGATCTCAAAATGGCATCTTATTGGCTCTCGGATATCATGTGTTTTGGTTAGCCAATAAGAAAAATCCGGGTAAATCCGAACTTGTGTTAATTCTGGCATTAAGAACTGAGTAAATCCGAACCTGCACATCTCTCCTATAAAGTGTAGGGCTGAGTCAGTACCTGGGGGCAGATGTCTTCACCTGGAGAAGTGATAAAGCAGGGATAAGTGGAAGGTGATAACGCACCAGCCAATCAGCTCCTAACTGTCATTTTTCACATTCGGAACGATTGGCTGGTGCGTTATCACCTTGCACTTATCACTGGTTTATCACTTCTCCAGGTTAATACTAGAGATGAGCGGGTTCGGTTCCTCGAGATCCGAACCCCCCCGAATTTCACCCATTTTACACGGGTCCGAGGCAGCCTCGTATCTTCCCGCCTTGCTCGGTTAACCCGAACGCGCCCGAACGTCATCATCCCGCTGTCGGATTCTCGCGAGATTCGTATTCTACATAAGGAGCCGCACGTCGCTGCCATTTTCAATCGTGCTTTGGAGATTGAACGGAGAGGACGTGGCTGCGTTCTCTCCCTGAAAAGCTCCGTAATCTGTGCTCAGTGTGCTGCAAATATCTGTGCTCAGTGTGCTGCCAATAATCTGTGCTCAGTGTGCTGAAAATATCTACGTTCTCTGCCTGAAAACGCTCCATATCTGTGCTCAGTGTGCTTCAAATATCTGATCAGTGTGCTGCATTGTGGGGACTGGGGACCACCAGTATATAATTATAGTAGTACAGTACAGTAGGCCATTGCTGTATCTTGCAGCTCTGTGTCACTGCAAGTATCCATTCCATATCTGTGCTGCATTTTTGTGAGCAGTATATATAGTATTACAGTGCAGCATTTTGGAGACCCAACAGTATATAGTTGTGTACAGTAGGCCATTGCTGTATCTTGCAGCTCTGTGTCACTGCACGTATCCATTCCATATCTGTGCGGCATTTTTGTGAGCAGTATATATAGTATTACAGTGCAGCATTTTGGTGACCCAACAGTATATAGTTGTGTACAGTAGGCCATTGCTGTATCTTGCAGCTCTGTGTCACTGCATGTATCCATTCCATATCTGTGCGGCATTTTTGTGAGCAGTATATATAGTATTACAGTGCAGCATTTTGGTGACCCAACAGTATATAGTTGTGTACAGTAGGCCATTGCTGTGTCTTGCAGCTCTGTGTCACTGCACGTATCCATTCCATATCTGTGCGGCATTTTTGTGAGCAGTATATATAGTATTACAGTGCAGCATTTTGGTGACCCAACAGTATATAGTTGTGTACAGTAGGCCATTGCTGTATCTTGCAGCTCTGTGTCACTGCATGTATCCATTCCATATCTGTGCGGCATTTTTGTGAGCAGTATATATAGTATTACAGTGCAGCATTTTGGTGACCCAACAGTATGTAGTTGTGTACAGTAGGCCATTGCTGTATCTTGCAGCTCTGTGTCACTGCACGTATCCATTCCATATATGTACAGCATTTTTGTGAGCAGTATATATAGTATTAACAGTGCAGCATTTTGGTGACCCAACAGTATATAGTTGTGTACAGTAGGCCATTGCTGTATCTTGCAGCTCTGTGTCACTGCACGTATCCATTCCATATCTGTGCGGCATTTTTGAGAGCAGTATATAGTTGTGTACAGTAGGCCATTGCTGTATCTTGCAGCTCTGTGTCACTGCAAGTATCCATTCCATATCTGTGCTGCATTTTTGTGAGCAGTATATATAGTATTACAGTGCAGCATTTTGGTGACCCAACAGTATATAGTTGTGTACAGTAGGCTATTGCTGTATCTTGCAGCTCTGTGTTACTGCAAGTATCCATTCCATATCTGTGCTGCATTTTTGTGAGCAGTATATATAGTATTACAGTGCAGCATTTTGGTGACCCAACAGTATATAGTTGTGTACAGTAGGCCATTGCTGTATCTTGCAGCTCTGTGTCACTGCACGTATCCATTCCATATCTGTGCGGCATTTTTGTGAGCAGTATATACAGTATTACAGTGCAGCATTTTGGTGACCCAACAGTATATAGTTGTGTACAGTAGGCCATTGCTGTATCTTGCAGCTCTGTGTCACTACACGTATCCATTCCATATCTGTGCAGCATTTTTGTGAGCAGTATATAGTTGTGTACAGTAGGCCATTGCTGTATCTTGCAGCTCTGTGTCACTGCAAGTATACATTCCATATCTGTGCTGCATTTTTGTGAGCAGTATATATAGTATTACAGTGCAGCATTTTGGTAACCCAACAGTATATAGTTGTGTACAGTAGGCTATTGCTGTATCTTGCAGCTCTGTGTTACTGCAAGTATCCATTCCATATCTGTGCTGCATTTTTGTGAGCAGTATATATAGTATTACAGTGCAGCATTTTGGTGACCCAACAGTATATAGTTGTGTACAGTAGGCCATTGCTGTATCTTGCAGCTCTGTGTCACTGCACGTATCCATTCCATATCTGTGCCGCATTTTTGTGAGCAGTATATACAGTATTACAGTGCAGCATTTTGGTGACCCAACAGTATATAGTTGTGTACAGTAGGCCATTGCTGTATCTTGCAGCTCTGTGTCACTGCAAGTATCCATTCCATATCTATGCTACATTTTTGTGAGCAGTATATATAGTATTACAGTGCAGCATTTTGGTGACCCAACAGTATATAGTTGTGTACAGTAGGCCATTGCTGTATCTTGCAGCTCTGTGTCACTGCAAGTATCCATTCCATATCTGTGCGGCATTTTTGTGAGCAGTATATATAGTATTACAGTGCAGCATTTTGGTGACCCAACAGTATATAGTTGTGTACAGTAGGCAATTGCTGTATCATGCAGTTCTGTGTCACTGCAAGTATCCATTCCATATCTGTGCTGCATTTTTGTGAGCAGTATATATAGTATTACAGTGCAGCATTTTGGTGACCAACAGTATACATATATAGTACAGTACAGTAGGCCATTGCTATTGATATATTACTGGCATATAATTCCACACATTAAAAATGGAGAACAAAAATGTGGAGGGTAAAATAGGGAAAGATCAAGATCCACTTCCACCTCGTGCTGAAGCTGCTGCCACTAGTCATGGCCGAGACGATGAAATGCCATCAACGTCGTCTGCCAAGGCCGATGCCCAATGTCATAGTAGAGAGCATGTAAAATACAAAAAACAAAAGTTCAGTAAAATGATGACCCAAAAATCTTAATTAAAAGCGTCTGAGGAGAAGCGTAAACTTGCCAATATGCCATTTACAACACGGAGTGGCAAGGAACGGCTGAGGGCCAGGCCTATGTTCATGGCTAGAGGTTCAGCTTCACATGAGGATGGAAGCACTCATCCTCCCGCTAGAAAAATGAAAAGACTTAAGCTGGCAAATGCACAGCAAAGAACTGTGCGTTTTTCTAAATCACAAATCCCCAAGGAGAGTCCAATTGTGTCGGTTGCGATGCCTGACCTTCCCAACACTGGACGGGAAGAGGTGGCTCCTTCCACCATTTGCACGTCCCCTGCAAGTGCTGGAAGGAGCACCCGCAGTCCAGTTTCTGATAGTGAAATTGAAGATGTCACTGTTGAAGTACACCAGGATGAGGATATGGGTGTTGCTGGCACTGAGGAGGAAATTGACAAGGAGGATTCTGATGGTGAGGTGGTTTGTTTAAGTCAGGCACCCGGGGAGACACCTGTGGTCCGTGGAGGAATATGGCCATTGACATGCCTGGTCAAATTACAAAAAAAAATCACCTCTTCGGTGTGGAAATATTTTAACAGAAATGCGGACAACAGGTGTCAAGCCGTGTGTTGCCTTTGTCAAACTGTAATAAGTAGGGGTAAGGACGTTAACCACATAGGAACATCCTCCCTTATACGTCACCTGGAGCGCATTCATCAGAAGTCATTGACAAGTTCAAAAACTTTGGGTGACAGCGGAAGCAGTCCACTGACAACTAAATCCCTTCCTCTTGTAACCAAGCTCCTGCAAACCACACCACCAACTCCCTCAGTGTCAATTTCCTCATTAGACAGGAAAATCAATAGTCCTGCAGGCCATGTCACTGGCAAGTCTGATGAGTCCTCTCCTGCCTGGGATTCCTCCGATGCATCCTTGAGTGTAACGCCTACTGCTGCTGGTGCTGCTGTTGTTGCTGCTGGGAGTCGATCGTCATCCCAGAGGGGAAGTCGGAAGACCACTTGTACTACTTCCAGTAAGCAGTTGACTGTCCAACAGTCCTTTGCGAGGAAGATGAAATATCACAGCAGTCATCCTGCTGCAAAGCGGATAACTCAGGTCTTGGCAGCTGCGTTGGTGTTAAACGTGTGTCCGGTATCCACCGTTAATTCACAGGGAATTAGAGAATTGTTTGAGGTACTGTGTCCCCGGTACCAAATACCATCTAGGTTCCATTTCTCTAGGCAGGCGATACCGAGAATGTACACAGTCGTCAGAAAAAGACTCACCAGTGTCCTAAAAAATGCAGTTGTACCCAATGTCCACTTAACCACGGACATGTGGACAAGTGGAGCAGGGCAGACTCAGGATTATATGACTGTGACAGCCCACTGGGTAGATGTATTGCCTCCCGCAGCAAGAACAGCAGCGGCGGCACCAGTAGTAGCATCTCGCAAACGCCAAATCGTTCCTAGGCAGGCTACGCTTTGTATCACCGCTTTTCATAAGAGGCAACAGCTGACAACCTCTTACGGAAACTGAGGAACATCATCGCAGAATGGCTTACCCCAATTGGACTCTCCTGGGGATTTGTGACATCGGACAACGCCACCAATATTGTGCGTGCATTACATGTGGGCAAATTCCAGCACGTCCCATGTTTTGCACATACATTGAATTTGGTGGTGCAGAATTTTTAAAAAAACGACAGGGGCGTGCAGGAGATGCTGTCGGTGGCCCGAAGAATTGCGGGCCACTTTCGGCATTCAGCCACCACGTGCCGAAGACTGGATCACCAGCAAACACTCCTGAACCTGCCCCGCCATCAGCTGAAGCAAGAGGTGGTAAAGAGGTGGAATTTAACCCTCTATATGCTTCAGAGGATGGAGGAGCAGCAAAAGGCCATTCAAGCCTATACATCTACCTACGATATAGGCAAAGGAGGGGGAATGCACCTGACTCAAGCGCAGTGGAGAATGATTTCAACGTTGTGCAAGGTTCTGCAACCCTTTGAACTTGCCACACGTGAAGTCAGTTCAGACACTGCCAGCCTGAGTCAGGTCATTCCCCTCATCAGGCTTTTGCAGAAGAAGCTGGAGAGATTGAAGGAGGAGCTAAAACGGAGCGATTCCGCTAGGCATGTGGGACTTGTGGATGGAGCCCTTCATTTGCTTAACCAGGATTCACGGGTGGTCAATCTGTTGAAATCAGAGCACTACATTTTGGCCACCGTGCTCGATCCTAGGTTTAAAGCCTACGTTGTATCTCTCTTTCCGGCAGACACAAGTCTGCAGATGTTCAAAGACCTGCTGGTGAGACACTTGTCAACTCAAGCGGAACGTGACCCGTCAACAGCTCCTCCTTCACATTCTCCCGCAACTGGGGCTGCGAGGAAAAGGCTAAGAATTCCAAGCCCACCCGCTGGCAGTGATGCAGGGCAGTCTGGAGCGAGTGCTGACATCTGGGCCAATATTTACTAAAAATTCGAGTTTGTCCGATTTGTGTTTTTTTTTCTAAGTCCCAACACGGGAATTCACTAAGCACAAATCTCGGCAGTGTTTGCCTATTCGTAATGGTTTGAATGACAAAGTTCAGAAATACGAATGAATAGACCATCGGTCAAACACGGCTGTTATTTCATAGAACACGGGTATTCACTATTCATTCGTATTTGGGTGTTAGTCTCTGAGTGCTCAATTGCGGTCGTATTATTTTGCGATTCGTAAAAAAAATCGTCAAAAAAATAGACCTGCTTTTTTCAGCCGTTTTTACATGTGTTGACACTTAAAAATCATTCACACCTGACTTATCATGCCTATAAAAGGGACACAAACTTGTCTCATCCAACATATTTTATTGCCTTATGTTTTCTGGTGTAAATTTGGAGACTTAAAAGTCAATACACATTTTTCAACATATATCCATTATTACACACATTACTGTTAAAAGTTAAATTAGTTTACATTTTGTGGGTTCTGCCTCAGGTTTTTAAATATGATTACTCATTTTGAACACACACAAACATGCCACAACAATAATGTCATTCATTTTGGGTATTAATTTGTTAAAATTGACACAAACATATTAGGACACTTTTACACAACTCGATTGTGTTTTTCTTGTAAAGTCCTCTACAGAAGAAATGTAGAACTGTTTTAATTCACATTGTAAGTTGCCTTGGTCATGGATGAATCTGCCTGGCTGCCAATTATTGTGTCTGCAGGATCTGAGATTGATTGGAATCTAGAAAGAGTAATGATTAGAAAAAAATCAAGTGGTCTGCTTTGTGCATGCTAAACATATTCTGCCTGGCTGCCAATTATTGTGTCTGCAGGATCTGAGAATGATTGGAATCTAGAAAGAGTAATGATTAGAAAAAAATCAAGTGGTCTGGTTACTTCCTGCTTAAGACATTCTGCCTGGCTGCCAATTAGTCTGTCTGCAGGATCTGAGAATGATTGGAATCTAGAAAGCGTAATGATTAGAAAAAAATCAAGTGGTCTGCTTTGTGCCTGCTAAACATATTCTGCTGGCTGCCAATTATTGGGGTAAATTTACTAAGCTCCCGATTTTGACCGAGATGCCGTTTTTTCATCAAAGTGTCATCTCTGTAATTTACTAAGCAATAATCACGGCAGTGATGAGGGCATTCGTAATTTTTTGCAAGTCCAAGAAAAAAATTACGAATGAATACACCATCGGTCAAAACGCGGCTGTTTAAGTATGAATCTCGGTAATTTACTAAGAAGTGCAAAGCAAAAAAAACAAACAAACACTGCCGTGAAAAATTACAACTCGTAAAAAAGTGCTAAAAAAAACCAGACCTGCTTTTTTTTTCCGTGATTGGATAGGCATGCAGGGATCCATGAGATCCGTGCATGTATATCAGTGGGAAGGGGTGGGAGAGTTGTTATTTTATTAAAAAAAATTGCGTGGGGTCCCCCCTCCTAAGCATAACCAGCCTCGGGCTCTTTGAGCCGATCCTGGTTGCAGAAATATGGGGGAAAAATTGACAGGGGTTCCCCCATATTTAAGCAACCAGCATCGGGCTCTGCGCCTGGTCCTGGTTCCAAAAATACGGGGGACAAAAAGAGTAGGGGTCCCCCGTATTTTTAAAACCAGCACCGGGCTCCACTAGCTGGACAGATAATGCCACAGCCGGGGGTCACTTTGATATAGTGCCCTGCGGCCGTGGCATCAAAAATCCAACTAGTCACCCCTGGCCGGGGTACCCTGGGGGAGTGGGGACCCCTTCAATCAAGGGGTCCCCCCCCCCAGCCACCCAAGGGCCAGGGGTGAAGCCCGAGGCTGTCCCCCCCCATCCAATGGGCTGCGGATGGGGAGGCTGATAGCCTTTTGTGATAATGAAAAGATATTGTTTTTAGTAGCAGTACTACAAGGCCCAGCAAGCCTCCCCCGCATGCTGGTACTTGGAGAACCACAAGTACCAGCATGCGACGGAAAAACGGGCCCGCTGGTACCTGTAGTACTACTACTAAAAAAATACCCAAATAAACACAAGACACACACACCGTGAAAGTAAAGATTTATTACATACATGCACACAAACATACATACATACTTACCTTATGTTCACACGCAGGTCGGTCCTCTTCTCCAGTAGAATCCAAGGGGTACCTGTTGAATAAATTCTACTCACCAGATCGCGGGTCCCAGGCTCCTCGGGGCATCCATTTGTAATCCACGTACTTGCATAAAATAAGAAAACGGAAAGCCGAGCCACGAACTGAAAGGGCCCCCATGTTTTCACATGGGACTCCTTTCCCCGAATGCCAGAAACCCACTCTGACTGATGTCTAAGTGGGTTTCTTCAGCCAATCATGGAGCGCCACGTTGTAGCACTCTCCTGATCGGCTGTGTGCTCCTGTACTGTATGACAGGCGGCACACGGCAGTGTTACAATGTAGCGCCTATGCGCTCCATTGTAACCAATGGTGGGAACTTTCTGCCCTGCGGTTGACCTAAAGTGACGTCACCGCTGAGCAGAAAGTTCCCACCATTGGTTACAATGGAGCGCATAGGCGCTACATTGTAACACTGCCGTGTGCCGCCTGTCAGACAGTACAGGAGCACACAGCCGATCAGGAGAGTGCTACAACGTGGCGCTCCATGATTGGCTGAAGAAACCCACTTAGACATCAGTCAGAGTGGGTTTCTGGCATTCGGGGAAAGGAGTCCCATGTGAAAACATGGGGCCCCTTTCAGTTCGTGGCTCGGCTTTCCGTTTTCTTATTTTATGCAAGTACGTGGATTACAAATGGATGCCCCGAGGAGCCTGGGACCCGCGATCTGGTGAGTAGAATTTATTCAACAGGTACCCCTTGGATTCTACTGGAGAAGAGGACCGACCTGCGTGTGAACAAAAGGTAAGTATGTATGTATGTTTGTGTGCATGTATGTAATAAATCTTTACTTTCACGGTGTGTGTGTCTTGTCTTTTTTTGGGTATTTTTTTAGTAGTAGTACTACAGGTACCAGCGGGCCCGTTTTTCCGTCGCATGCTGGTACTTGTGGTTCTCCAAGTACCAGCATGCGGGGAGGCTTGCTGGGCCTTGTAGTACTGCTACTAAAAACAATATCTTTTCATTATCACAAAAGGCTATCAGCCTCCCCATCCGCAGCCCATTGGATGGGGGGGGACAGCCTCGGGCTTCACCCCTGGCCCTTGGGTGGCTGGGGGGGGGGGGACCCCTTGATTGAAGGGGTCCCCACTCCCCCAGGGTACCCCGGCCAGGGGTGACTAGTTGGATTTTTGATGCCACGGCTGCAGGGCACTATATCAAAGTGACCCCCGGCTGTGGCATTATCTGTCCAGCTAGTGGAGCCCGGTGCTGGTTTTAAAAATACGGGGGACCCCTACTCTTTTTGTCCCCCGTATTTTTGGAACCAGGACCAGGCGCAGAGCCCGATGCTGGTTGCTTAAATATGGGGGAACCCCTGTCATTTTTTTACCCATATTTCTGCAACCAGGATCGGCTCAAAGAGCCCGAGGCTGGTTATGCTTAGGAGGGGGGACCCCACGCAATTTTTTTTAAGGATTTTACAGTGTTTAATTTAAAAAAAAAAAAAAAAAAAAAAATGAACCCCAGCACGGATCACACAGATCCGGCCGAGATTCATTGTAAAAAAGTCGGCAGTGTTTTGCTAATCACTGCCGTAAAAAAAAAAAAAAAAAACACGAATGACATCGACATCGGAACAAAAGAAAAACCCGAATACGGCAGCTTAGTAAATCCGTCGTAACAAATTCAAAAAGTTGCAGTTTTACACTTTCGATGTCATTCGTGATTGAACTTTGACCTGAAACGGGAAAATACGAATGTTAGTAAATTTACCCCATTGTGTCTGCAGGATCTGAGAATGATTGGAATCTAGAAAGAGTAATGAGTAGAAAAAAATCAAGTGGTCTGGTTACTTCCTGCTTAAGACATTCTGCCTGGCTGCCAATTAGTCTGTCTGCAGGATCTGAGAATGATTGGAATCTAGAAAGAGTAATGATTAGAAAAAAATCAAGTGGTCTGGTTACTTCCTGCTTAAGAAATTCTGCCTGGCTGCCAATTAGTCTGTCTGCAGGATCTGAGAATGATTGGAATCTAGAAAGAGTAATGATTAGAAAAAATCAAGTGGTCTGGTTACTTCCAGCTAACATCTATGTGCAGCTCAAACAACATGTCCCTCCTCCTAAAAAATTCAAAGATGGTAAAGAAGAAATGTGCGTACAAATTTCCTGTTGTTGTTTGTACCACTTATAATTAATAGTGATGTGCACCGGACATTTTTCGGGTTTTGTGTTTTGGTTTTGGGTTCGGTTCCGCCGCCGTGTTTTGGGTACGAACGCGTTTTGCCAAAACCTCACCGAATTTTTTTTGTCGGATTCGGGTGTGTTTTGGATTCGGGTGTTTTTTTCAAAAAACCCTAAAAAACAGCTTAAATCATTGAATTTGGGGGTCATTTTGATCCCATAGTATTATTAACCTCAATAACCATAATTTACACTAATTTTCAGTCTATTCTGAACACCTCACACCTCACAATATTATTTTTAGTCCTAAAATTTGCACCGAGGTCGCTGGATGGCTAAGCTAAGCGACCCAAGTGGCCGACACAAACACCTGGCCCATCTAGGAGTGGCACTGCAGTGTCAGGCAGGATGGCCCTTCCAAAAAATACTCCCCAAACAGCACATGACGCAAAGAAGAAAAAAAAAGAGGCGCAATGAGGTAGCTGTGTGAGTAAGCTAAGCGACCCTAGTGGCCGACACAAACACCTGGCCCATCTAGGAGTGGCACTGCAGTGTCAGGCAGGATGGCCCTTCCAAAAAATACTCCCCAAACAGCACATGACGCAAAGAAGAAGAAAAAGAGGCGCAATGAGGTAGCTGTGTGAGTAAGCTAAGCGACCCTAGTGGCCGACACAAACACCTGGCCCATCTAGGAGTGACACTGCAGTGTCAGGCAGGATGGCCCATCCAAAAAATACTCCCCAAACAGCACATGACGCAAAGAAGAAAAAAAAGAGGCGCAATGAGGTAGCTGTGTGAGTAAGCTAAGCGACCCTAGTGGCCGACACAAACACCTGGCCCATCTAGGAGTGGCACTGCAGTGTCAGGCAGGATGGCCCTTCCAAAAAATACTCCCCAAACAGCACATGACGCAAAGAAGAAATAAAAGAGGCGCAATGAGGTAGCTGTGTGAGTAAGCTAAGCGACCCTAGTGGCCGACACAAACACCTGGCCCATCTAGGAGTGGCACTGCAGTGTCACGCAGGATGGCCCTTCCTAAAAATACTCCCCAAACAGCACATGACGCAAAGAAAAATGAAAGAAAAAAGAGGTGCAAGATGGAATTGTCCTTGGGCCCTCCCACCCACTCTTATGTTGTATAAACAGGACATGCACACTTTAACCAACCCATCATTTCAGCGACAGGGTCTGCCACACGACTGTGACTAAAATGACTGGTTGGTTTGGGCCCCCACCAAAAAAGAAGCAGTCAATCTCTCCTTGCACAAACTGGCTCTACAGAGGCAAGATGTCCACCTCATCATCATCGTCCGATTCATCACCCCTTTCACTGTGTACATCCCCCTCCTCACAGATTATTAATTCGTCCCCACTGGAATCCACCATCTCTGATCCCCGTGTACTTTCTGGAGGCAATTGCTGCTGGTGAATGTCTCCATGGAGGAATTGATTATAATTCATTTTAATGAACATCATCTTCTCCACAATTTCTGGAAGTAACCTCGTACGCCGATTGCTGACAAGGTGAGCGGCGGCACTAAACACTCTTTCGGAGTACACACTTGTGGGAGGGCAACTTAGGTAGAATAAAGCCAGTTTGTGCAAGGGCCTCCAAATTGCCTCTTTTCCCTGCCAGTATACGTACGGACTGTCTGACGTGCCTACTTGGATGCGGTCACTCATATAATCCTCCACCATTCTTTCAATGGTGAGAGAATCATATGCAGTGACAGTAGACGACATGTCAGTAATCGTTGGCAGGTCCTTCAGTCCGGACCAGATGTCAGCATCAGCAGTCGCTCCAGACTGCCCTGCATCACCGCCAGCGGGTGGGCTCGGAATTCATAGCCTTTTTCTCGCACCCCCAGTTGCGGGAGAATGTGAAGGAGGAGATGTTGACAGGTCGCGTTCCGCTTGACTTGACAATTTTCTCACCAGCAGTTCTTTGAACCCCTGCAGACTTGTGTCTGCCGGAAAGAGAGATCCAACGTAGGTTTTAAATCTAGGATCGAGCACGGTGGCCAAAATGTAGTGCTCTGATTTCAACAGATTGACCACACGTGAATCCTGGTTAAGCGAATGAAGGGCTCCATCCACAAGTCCCACATGCCTAGCGGAATCGCTCTGTTTTAGCTCCTCCTTCAATGCCTCCAGCTTCTTCTGCAAAAGCCTGATGAGGGGAATGACCTGACTCAGGCTGGCAGTGTCTGAACTGACTTCACGTGTGGCAAGTTCAAAGGGCAGCAGAACCTTGCACAACGTTGAAATCATTCTCCACTGCGCTTGAGACAGGTGCATTCCACCTCCTTTGCCTATATCGTGGCCAGATGTATAGGCTTGAATGGCCTTTTGCTGCTCCTCCATCCTCTGAAGCATATAGAGGGTTGAATTCCACCTCGTTACCACCTCTTGCTTCAGATGATGGCAGGGCAGGTTCAGATTTTTTTGGTGGTGCTCCAGTCTTCTGTACGCGGTGCCTGTACGCCGAAAGTGGCCCGCAATTCGTCTGGCCACCGACAGCATCTCTTGCACGCCCCTGACGTTTTTTAAATAATTCTGCACCACCAAATTCAAGGTATGTGCAAAACATGGGACGTGCTGGAATTTGCCCAGATGTAATGCACGCACAATATTGCTGGCGTTGTCCGATGCCACAAATCCCCAGGAGAGTCCAATTGGGGTAAGCCATTCTGCGATGATCTTCCTCAGTTGCCGTAAGAGGTTTTCAGCTGTGTGCGTATTCTGGAAAGCGGTGATACAAAGCGTAGCCTGCCTAGGAACGAGTTGGCGTTTGCGAGATGCTGCTACTGGTGCCGCCGCTGCTGTTCTTGCAGCGGGAGGCAATACATCTACCCAGTGGGCTGTCACAGTCATGTAGTCCTGAGTCTGCCCTGCTCCACTTGTCCACATGTCCGTGGTTAAGTGGACATTGGGTACAACTGCATTTTTTAGGACACCGGTGAGTCTTTTTCTGACGTCCGTGTACATTCTCGGTATCGCCTGCCTAGAGAAGTGGAACCTAGATGGTATTTGGTAATGGGGGCACACTACCTCAAGAAATTGTCTAGTTCCCTGTGAACTAACGGCGGATACCGGACGCACGTCTAACACCAACATAGTTGTCAAGGCCTCAGTTATCCGCTTTGCAACAGGATGACTGCTGTGATATTTCATCTTCCTCGCAAAGGACTGTTGGACAGTCAATTGCTTACTGGAAGTAGTACAAGTGGTCTTCCGACTTCCCCTCTGGGATGACGATCGACTCCCAGCAGCAACAACAGCAGCGCCAGCAGCAGTAGGCCTTACACTCAAGGATGCATCGGAGGAATCCCAGGCAGGAGAGGACTCGTCAGACTTGCCAGTGACATGGCCTGCAGGACTATTGGCTTTCCTGGGTAAGGAGGAAATTGACACTGAGGGAGTTGGTGGTGTGGTTTGCGCGAGCTTGGTTACAAGAGGAAGGTATTTACTGGTCAGTGGACTGCTTCCGCTGTCGCCCAAAGTTTTTGAACTTGTCACTGACTTATTATGAATGCGCTGCAGGTGACGTATAAGGGAGGATGTTCCGAGGTGGTTAACGTCCTTACCCCTACTTATTACAGCTTGACAAAGGCAACACATGGCTTGACACCTGTTGTCCGCATTTCTGTTGAAATACTTCCACACTAAAGAGCTGATTTTTTTGGTATTTTCACCAGGCATGTCAATGGCCATATTCCTCCCACGGACAACAGGTGTCTCCCCGGGTGCCAGACTTAAACAAACCACCTCACCATCAGAATCCTCCTTGTCAATTTCCTCCCCAGCGCCAGCAACACCCATATCCTCATCCTGGTGTACTTCAACACTGACGTCTTCAATTTCACTATCAGGAACTGGACTGCGGGTGCTCCTTTCAACACTTGCAGGGGGCGTGCAAATGGTGGAAGGCGCAAGCTCTTCCCATCCAGTGTTGGGAAGGTCAGGCATCGCAACCGACACAATTGGACTCTCCTTTGGGATTTGTGATTTCGAAGAACGCACAGTTCTTTGCTGTGCTTTTGCCGCAAGTCTTTTCTTTTTTCTAGCGAGAGGATGAGTGCTTCCATCCTCATGTGAAGCTGAACCACTAGCCATGAACATAGGCCAGGGCCTCAGCCATTCCTTGCCACTCCGTGTCGTAAATGGCATATTGGCAAGTTTACGCTTCTCCTCAGACGCTTTTAATTTTGATTTTTGGGTAATTTTTTTACTGATCTTTTGTGTTTTGGATTTTACATGCTCTGTACTATGACATTGGGCATCGGCCTTGGCAGACGACGTTGATGGCATTTCATCGTCTCGGCCATGACTAGTGGCAGCAGCTTCAGCACGAGGTGGAAGTGGATCTTGATCTTTCCCTATTTTTTTAACCTCCACATTTTTGTTCTCCATATTTTGCGCACAACTAAAAGCCACCACAGGTATACAATGTAGATGGATGGGTAGTATACTATTATTACTTATACTTATGGACGACGAGTGACGACACAGAGGTAGGTACAGCCGTGGCCTACCGTACTGCTGCTTATATATATATAATATACTGTATAACGGACCTGGTGGACACTGTCAGCAGACTGCCAAACTAGTATGAAGAAAGAAAAGAAAAACACCACAGGTATACAATGTAGATGGATGGATAGTATAGTATTACTTATACTTATGGACGACGAATGACGACACAGAGGTAGGTACAGCCGTGGCCTACCGTACTGCTGCTTATATATATATAATATACTGTATAACGGACCTGGTGGACACTGTCAGCAGACTGCTAAACTAGTATGAAGAAAGAAAAAAAAAAACACCACAGGTATACAATGTAGATGGATGGATAGTATAGTATTACTTATACTTATGGACGACGAGTGACGACACAGAGGTAGGTACAGCCGTGGCCTACCGTACTGCTGCTTATATATATATAATATACTGTATAACGGACCTGGTGGACACTGTCAGCAGACTGCTAAACTAGTATGAAGAAAGAAAAAAAAACACCACAGGTATACAATGTAGATGGATGGATAGTATAGTATTACTTATACTTATGGACGACGAGTGACGACACAGAGGTAGGTACAGCCGTGGCCTACCGTACTGCTGCTTATATATATATATAATATACTGTATAACGGACCTGGTGGACACTGTCAGCAGACTGCTAAACTAGTATGAAGAAATAAAAAAAAAACACCACAGGTATACAATGTAGATGGATGGATAGTATAGTATTACTTATACTTATGGACGACGAGTGCACTGACGACACAGAGGTAGGTACAGCCGTGGCCTACCGTACTGCTGCTTATATATATATAATATACTGTATAACGGACCTGGTGGACACTGTCAGCAGACTGCTAAACTAGTATGAAGAAAGAAAAAAAAAACACCACAGGTATACAATGTAGATGGATGGATAGTATAGTATTACTTATACTTATGGACGACGAGTGACGACACAGAGGTAGGTACAGCCATGGCCTACCGTACTGCTGCTTATATATATATAATATACTGTATAACGGACCTGGTGGACACTGTCAGCAGACTGCTAAACTAGTATGAAGAAAGAAAAAAAAAACACCACAGGTATACAATGTAGATGGATGAATAGTATAGTATTACTTATACTTATGGACGACGAGTGACGACACAGAGGTAGGTACAGCCGTGGCCTACCGTACTGCTGCTTATATATATATAATATACTGTATAACGGACCTGGTGGACACTGTCAGCAGACTGCTAAACTAGTATGAAGAAAGAAAAAAAAAACACCACAGGTATACAATGTAGATGGATGGATAGTATAGTATTACTTATACTTATGGACGACGAGTGACGACACAGAGGTAGGTACAGCCGTGGCCTACCGTACTGCTGCTTATATATATATAATATACTGTATAACGGACCTGGTGGACACTGTCAGCAGACTGCTAAACTAGTATGAAGAAAGAAAAAAAAAAAACACCACAGGTATACAATGTAGATGGATGGATAGTATAGTATTACTTATACTTATGGACGACGAGTGACGACACAGAGGTAGGTACAGCCGTGGCCTACCGTACTGCTGCTTATATATATATAATATACTGTATAACGGACCTGGTGGACACTGTCAGCAGACTGCTAAACTAGTATGAAGAAAGAAAAAAAAAACACCACAGGTATACAATGTAGATGGATGGATAGTATAGTATTACTTATACTTATGGACGACGAGTGACGACACAGAGGTAGGTACAGCCGTGGCCTACCGTACTGCTGCTTATATATATATATAATATACTGTATAACGGACCTGGTGGACACTGTCAGCAGACTGCTAAACTAGTATGAAGAAAGAAAAAAAAAACACCACAGGTATACAATGTAGATGGATGGATAGTATAGTATTACTTATACTTATGGACGACGAGTGCACTGACGACACAGAGGTAGGTACAGCCGTGGCCTAGTGTACTGCTGCTTATATATATATAATATACTGTATAACGGACCTGGTGGACACTGTCAGCAGACTGCTAAACAAACTAGCATGAAGAAAGAAAAAAAAAAACACCACAGTGTTTTTCAGGCAGACAAACGTATACTGGACTGGTGGTCACTGTCAGCAAAACTGTGCACTGTACTCCTGCTATAACTGCTCCCAGTCCCCACAATTAGGCAGTGTGAGCAGAGCAGTGCACTCAGCACAGATATATCATGCAGCAGTGCAGCACACTGAGTGAGCACAGCCACAGATATGGTGGAGCGTTTTTTTCAGGCAGAGAAACAAAGGATTAAAATCACTGGTGGTATAATCAAAACCCTGCACTGTACTCCCTAACAGCTGCTCCCTGTCCCCAATCCTCCCCACAATTATAACAATGTCACTCTTAGACTTAGTCTTTTCTATTACGGAGAGGACGCCAGCCACGTCCTCTCCCTATCAATCTCAATGCACGTGTGAAAATGGCGGCGACGCGCGGCTCCTTATATAGAATCCGAGTCTCGCGAGAATCTGACAGCGGGATGATGACGTTCGGGCGCGCTATGGTTAACCGAGCAAGGCGGGAGGATCCGAGTCGCTCGGACCCGTGTAAAAAAAAGGTGAAGTTCGGGCGGGTTCGGATTCCGAGGAATCGAACCCGCTCATCACTAATAATTAATGATGTTGTACAAATTGTCAAGGAGCTAAGTGTTATATCTATTATGCCAAACATACACTTACTAAGTATTTTGATTTACTTCTCTGAAATTAAAGATGTGAGGTTTATTTGTTAATTTTTTTTGGGTGGCTGCTTGTCCTGCCCTTTGCCTTTACCACTGTCATGTTGGCGTGCTCTGGTGGAGCGTCTTGGTGGTGATGACACTGGCGTGATATTTAGAGTAATCGTACCAGAACTGCTGCTTGTTTGCTGTTGGTGCATGGATCTGAGTGTTTCATTTAGGTTAGTGAGGGTGGCATTGAGTTCACGTGTAGCAGCATTTTGATTGTCTACAATTCTGAATAAAGATTCATTGATCTTTTGATTGTTTTGAAAAATGTTGATATAGTTTTGCTGTTGTCTGTGCTGTTCTTCCATTAGTCTGTGCTGTTCTTCCATTATGCGCTGTAAGTTGCCCATGACCTGTGTAATGTCTGCACGCATGAGTTCCATGGTATTGCCAATTCTCGTGGTTTGTTCATTTTGTCTACTCATATTTCGGGTCATTCTTCTGAGGTGACATGGTAGGCTTGCAAACATTTGTGTCTGCCTACGCAGGCAATCTTCATTAGTGGCCTGCTGTCTAGCCCAAATGTTCCAAAACACTTGATCAGGGCCTTGTGTTACTGGTGTTGTTGGGCTGTGTTGTGGTGGTGGTGTGCTTTGCTGTGGTGGTGTACTCACAGGTTCTGTGGGGCTGATTCCTTGGCTTAATGGCTGCATTTCTAACAGGATTGTCTCATCCATGTCACTGTGGTGCTGTTGTTGCGGAGGGATGCTGTTACCAGGACTAGAAGCTGAAATAAATAAAAATATCCTTTAGTTATCCATATCTTTGTGAAATTATAACAAATCACTAAACATTGAACACATGTCATTGACTGTTGCTTTCAGATATCCTGCCTACCAACATCATCACTCATAACTTAAATACATACATATGCCTGTTTGTGGCAAATGTGTCTGGTTACTTAATTGTGAAAGCAAACACATGAGTTTTATTGTAGATCAGACATACTCCACCATAAAAACACATTGTAATCCATAATGTGTTACCTTATAGATGTTCAAGAACAAACATAGTAATGTTTTTATATGTATTTGGCAATGTGAGGTCAAACACACATGTGAAAATGTGTTAAACAACCTTACTATTGTTAAAAATTACACATGAGTTTCTGTTGCAGCATCTTCCACACAATGTGGAAGTGGACATACATATCTTTACTGGATGTGGACAAGGGCATTTTGCTAGGATTCCATTTCAGGTTTTACTGACTTCGTTAATTATATCAGTTTTTGTAGGGTTTTGACTTAGGAGGTAATTCTGAGTTGAGCGCAGCAGCCATTTTGTTAGCAGTTGGGCAAAACCATGTGCACTGCAGGGGGGGCAGATATAACATTTGCAGAGAGAGCTAGATTTGGGTGGGTTATTTTGTTTCTGTGCAGGGTAAATACTGGCTGCTTTATTTTTACACTGCAATTTAGATTTCTGTTTGAATACACCCCACCCAAATCTAACTCTCTCTGCACATGTTATATCTGTCCCCCCTGCAGTGCACATGGTTTTGCCCAACTGCTAACAAAATGGCTGCTGCAATCAACTCAGAATTATGCCCTTAATGCGTTTAAGTAAATGTATTCTTCCGATCTGAATTTAAAAAAAATTATTTCAGTTTGATACTCACAATCAAGATGAGGGGAGTGTGGTTGGCGTCTTGGAGGTGTGTCCAAAATTTGGAGTGGGGGGACCGAACATACTGTCGATAATCTTCGTGGCGGGGTAGCCTGCTGTGGTTGGCCCTGGACATCAGACCTTGCTTTCTTGGCTTCCACATGTTTTTTTTTTGTGGTGTGTTACAGAAGTCCGACTTCTGCTGCTCAAGACTTCTTTTGATGGACCTAGTATTGAAAGTTTAATTTTGTTATGTCAATTCCTTTACAAACATAACCTATACTACAATGGACACTTTACCTGCTTCCGCAGCGTCATCATCATCAGAGGTCATGGGAGTTACTGTAGGACGAACAGTACTGCTTTTTTCCAACACTGTAAATCAAGAAACAAATAACATAACTCATGTATTCATGCTATTGTTGATACATCCACCCATTATGCTTATAAACTTTAATTTTTTTTAAAAATGCTTTGTTTTTTAAAACACAAAAACATAAGGAACGTAAACAAAAAAAAACACTACATAAAACAATAAACATTGTCTAATAGCCATATGCACTATGGAAAGTGCAACACAGGAAAACATGTACAGGACACAGACATAGGATACAAGTAAAAATACATACACTAACAAGCCAAAACACACACATCTTAATTTTGTCATGCAAGGAAAAAATGTGCAGATGCAATATATAAATTGCTCTGTGATGTGGCACTCCAAACACACACTACCACAATATGAGCCAAACAAAAACAACCCCCCCCCCCCCCAAAAAAAAAAAATTATAACAAAAAGGCTGCAGTGTTGTGTCAGGGACTCAGGGTACAAATACAGACTCAAAAATAACAAACAAATAGTGGGTTTGTCTTACAAAAAATTACATTCAGTACTAATGACATTACACATGTAAGTGGTTTCCAAACCACTTTCCACTACTCCAGCCTCTAACATGACAACCACTGTTTTAATCTAAAACATAGTCCAAATTTAAATCTTAAAAATGTACCAAAGGAAAACATTATTGCTGGACAATTCAATGACACACCAAGTCCAAACTACACATGGAAAATATACTGAAACAAAACACATGACATACTATAAAGTAAGATGTTACATTGGCTTTTGTATAAAACATTAACCAAAACAATGTATTTGCTGACACACACTTGAAGATGGGAGTAATATGCAACGTAACATGACACATATTTAAAAAAACAAAAACCAGAAGTAATGTCATAGAATGTTAATGCAAATACACGTGTTAGGCGCCGGGGTCCGCTCGTCGGTGCGGCCCGGCGCCTAGCAACCAGGGACGCCGTACGCGGACAGCCGCTGGCTCCCTGGCAACGCTGGACGCCGGGCGCGCTGAGCCGCACGGACCCTAGCAACGGGGACGCCACTGGCGGACCGTGTTCCCCGTTGCTAGGTTTTAAGAGTTAATGTATTCTCCTGCTCTCTGGCCATGCAGCAAGGCAGCTGCACGGCATTTATTCTAATCAGCCTTTTGGCAGCTGATTGGAGGACTCCTTGTTAAATACACTCCCAGGGCTTCTCACAGACGCCGGTAATAGCTTCCTGCATGCTGTTTCTGTTTGCTGAGAGTCTGTTCCAGTCTTGCTGTATCCGGTCATTCCAGTATTCGGAAGTCCTGAACTCGGAAGTTTGTCATCTTATTCCTGGAGTCCTGACTAATCACCATATAACATCCAGTGGTGTTCGTGAGTCGCGGCCTTGCCGTGTGTTGCGGCTTGTCCGCTTTATTATTTATTATTTGTGTTTTGGAGCATTCTGCGGATGGTTCCGCTTCCACAGGTCCACTCTGGTATCCGGCGGTGCTGGGTAGGAGTATTGGACAAGTGGATTTTGGTTGTCCTTTTCCCTGGCGGGTTTCCGCACATACTTCTGTTTTTGTTAGTTAGCTTGTTGCCCCTGGCCTGTTGTCAGTCAGAGGTCCTCTTGTTATCATCCTGCCTCGGATTTCCCTTTGTCTCTCACTAAGACCGGGGGGCACCGGAGTTGGGCAGACATAATCCGCCCTTCAAACGTGGCTGCCAGGGGCTCAAGAAACCATAGTCTCGCAGGGGATTTCCGATAGCACGGGTGAGACAATAGAGTTAGGGCGCCAGGGGCAACTAGTCTTCCCTGCTCCCGTTACCTGCATTCCATTCCAGCGCTCTGGTCCTTGTCATAAAATCTCCTCCGGTCAGGAGTGCTGGAATCATAACATTATTGCCGGCCATACCAAAACTTAAAATTAAAACGGAGTTTAATTTTTATTCAGTTTTTTGTAAGAAATTGTCGGCCTCATGAATCCAACAGGGTTAGGACCAAATCCTGGTCAGCTCTTAGTCAGTCAGATTCAAGAACTTACTCAGATGGTTCAGGATCTTTCCCTTCGGGTGAAGTCGCAGGAAGATCTTTTACGAACTTCCCCGAGGGTAGTTCCTGAACCAAAAATGCATTTGCCTGACCGTTTTTTTGGGGATAGAAAAGAGTTTTTTAATTTTAAAGAATCCTGTAAACTTTATTTTCGTTTAAGACCGATCTCCTCGGGTACTGAATCTCAGCGGGTCGGGATTATTATTTCTTTGCTCCAGGGGGATCCCCAGACTTGGGCATTTGGTTTAAAAGCAGATGATCCGGTGTTGCTGTCAGTAGACACTTTTTTTGGGTCTTTAGGACTGTTATATGACGACCCTGATAGAGAGGCATCCGCTGAAGGTCAGTTGTGCGCTCTCAGACAGGGTAGGAATCCCGCAGAGGTTTATTGTACGGAGTTTCGCCGGTGGTCGAACGACTGTGGCTGGAATGACCCAGCCCTGCGCAGTCAGTTTCGAATCGGCTTATCAGAATCAATTAAAGACAGTCTCCTCCAGTATCCCGCTCCTGAGACTCTCGATAAACTCATGGAGCTTTCTATTAAGATTGATCGTCGTCTCAGAGAGCGGAAGGCTGAAAAAGGAGCATCGGTCAGGTCATCTCCGTGTGTATATTCCATCCTTGAGGACATAGAGGAGCCCATGCAGATGGGTCTCTCCCGGTTGTCTCCTGAAGAGAGAGCCAGAAGGCAAAACTCTGGTCTTTGTTTGTACTGTGGGGGTAAGGGACATTTTGCTCGTAATTGTCCGAATAAGTCGGGAAACGCCTTGACCAGGTGAATTGTGAGGGGGTTCACCTAGGTCTGCAGCTTATCTCCTCGCATAACTCCCTTTTAGTCCCAGCTAAGGTTTCCTTTGGCAGCCTCAGTTCCTCGGTGTCGGCTTTTGTCGACAGTGGAGCCGCAGGAAACTTTATGGATTTAACTTGGGCCAAGGCCTTAGGCATTCCTCAGTTATCTTTGGGTAGGAGTGTCACCATGCATGGTCTAGATGGGAGTCCACTGTCCAATGGGGTTATTTCCCTCTGTACACCCCCTGTACTACTTACGGTAGGAGCTCTTCATTCTGAAAAGATCGAGTTCTTCCTTACCCATTGCCCAGCAGTTCCAGTGGTTCTGGGTCACCCTTGGCTGGCCTTTCACAATCCCACCATTGATTGGCGGTCAGGGGAGATTTCTCAATGGGGTGCCTTCTGTGATAAGGAATGTATTTCGTTTCCAGTCAGAATAGCTGCTGCAATTCATGAACTCATTCCCGTGGAGTACCAGGAATTTGCTGATGTGTTCTCTAAGGGCAATGCAGACCTTCTGCCTCCCCATCGGCCTTATGATTGCGCCATTGAGCTAATTCCTGGTGCCGCATTGCCAAAGGGAAGGTTATATGCTTTATCCGGGCCAGAAACTGCGGCCATGAATGACTATGTTAAAGAGAGCCTAGGGAAAGGATTTATTAGGTCATCTAAATCTCCTTTAAGTGCAGGCTTCTTCTTTGTGGAGAAAAAGGATGGCTCACTCAGACCTTGCATTGACTATAGAGCCTTAAATAAAATCTCAGTTAAAAATACTTATCCTCTGCCGCTGATTTCTGTCCTCTTTGATCAGCTGCGTTCGGCTGTGATTTTCTCCAAAATCGATCTAAGAGGAGCGTATAACCTCATCCGAATCAGGTCCGGAGATGAGTGGAAGACAGCCTTCAGTACTCAGTCGGGTCACTACGAGTACCTAGTGATGCCGTTCGGCTTGTCTAACGCTCCAGCAGTTTTCCAGGACCTCATTAACGATGTGCTCCGTGACTTCCTAGGGAAATTCGTGGTCGTTTACTTAGACGACATCCTGATTTATTCTGACTCTATTGAACAACATGTTACCCAGGTGCGTCAGGTTCTTCAAAAGTTACGTGAGAATCATCTATATGCCAAACTGGAGAAATGCGAGTTTCATGTCACGGAGGTATCTTTTTTAGGATACATTATTTCCCCTCTCGGATTTTTCATGGAACCAAAGAAGCTTCAGGCCATCCTTAGTTGGGCACAACCCACCAATTTAAAAGCAATTCAGCGCTTTTTAGGGTTTGCGAATTATTACAGGAGGTTCATTCATTCCTTCTCCGACCTGGTTGCTCCCATTGTGGCCCTGACAAAGAAAGGAGCGGATCCTACCAACTGGTCGCGTGAAGCGGAATTGTCCTTTCGGGCCTTGAAACAAGCTTTTGTCTCGGCTCCAGTCCTTAGACATCCCAATCCAGGATTGCCCTTCGTGGTGGAGGTTGATGCCTCGGAGGTTGGAGTAGGGGCTATACTATCTCAAAAGGATCCAGAGTCTCAGGAACTACATCCTTGTGCCTTTATGTCTAGGAAATTCTCCTCCGCTGAATCCAACTATGACGTTGGTAACCGGGAACTACTGGCAATAAAATGGGCTTTCGAGGAGTGGAGGCATTGGCTGGAGGGAGCAACACATACCATTTCAGTATTGACTGACCATAAGAATCTGCAATACATCGAATCAGCTAAGCGGCTGAATGCCCGGCAGGCTCGTTGGGCTTTGATCTTTACTCGTTTCAAGTTTATTATAACTTTCAGGCCAGGTTCCAAGAATACCAAGGCAGATGCTCTGTCACGCAGTTTTCTTCCGGTTCATGATAACAGTCCTGTTACTCCCATACTTCCATCTTCAGTCATTTGGGCAGGCCTCACACAAGATTTATTTACCCAGTTAAAACAGCTTCAACACCAAGCTCCTGGAAATTCTCCTGCTGGTCGTCTTTACGTCCCTGAGTTCCTGAGAGCTAATGTTTTGACTGAGTTCCATGATAACAAAGTTTCCGGGCATCCAGGGATCTCTAAGACATTGGAGTTAGTCTCCCGCTCAGTATGGTGGCCTGGTCTTTCTAAAGACGTTAAGGAGTTTGTTTCTTCATGTCAGGTTTGTGCACAGCATAAGGTTCCCCGTTCCTTGCCTATCGGGCAACTTATGCCCTTGAATGTCCCTCTCAGGCCATGGTCTCATATTTCCATGGATTTTGTGGTGGACCTTCCCCTTTCAGCTGGATGCAGAGTCATTTGGGTGGTAGTAGACCGTTTTAGCAAGATGGCTCATTTCATTGCCCTTCCCCGACTGCCATCTGCCCAAGGATTGACAGTGTTGTTTCTCCGCCATATTTTCAGACTTCATGGGTTGCCCACTGATATTGTTTCTGATCGGGGTCCACAATTCGTTGCACAATTCTGGAAGTGTTTTTGTGCTTCATTAAAGATGAGATTGTCATTAACATCTGGTTACCACCCACAGTCCAACGGGCAAACCGAGCGAGTTAACCAATCATTGAAACAGTATTTGCGTTTGTACTCAGCCAAACTCCAGAATGATTGGTCCGAGTTTCTTCCATTAGCGGAGTTTGCTTACAATAATTCTTGTCATTCCTCCACCAACGTGTCTCCATTCTTTTCAGTTTTTGGTTTTCACCCCAGAGCTAATTCTTTTTTTCAACATTCCTCAGTTTCCTCGCTAACCTTAACCTCCCATCTCAGAGCCATTTGGAAAAAAGTGCACCTTGCTCTCAGAAAAGCGGCCTTTCGTGAGAAAATTTTTTCTGACCGGCTCCGACGTCCTTGCAATTTTAAGGTGGGAGATAGGGTATGGTTGTCGACTCGTAACATTAGACTTCGACAATCTTCAGCTAGGTTGGGACCCAAATTTATTGGACCATTTCATATCATTAAAAAAGTTAACCCAGTTGCTTTCCGGTTACGTTTACCAAAATCTCTTCGGATTGGTAATACGTTTCATTGCTCCCTGTTGAAGCCATACATTTCTTCCAATAAATTTCCTCGGAAGATCTCTCAGGGAAGATCTCCAGTGGATGTACAGGGACAACAGGAGTTCCTGGTGGAGAAGGTTCTCGATTCCAAGTTGTCCAGGGGCCGGCTTTATTTTCTGGTTCACTGGAAAGGTTATGGTCCAGAGGAAAGGTCCTGGGTCCTGGATAAGGATCTTCATGCCCCAAAGCTCAAGAGGGCATTTTTTCGGGAGTTTCCGTGGAAGCCTGGCTTTAGGGGTTCCTTGACCCCTCCTCAAGGGGGGGGTACTGTTAGGCGCCGGGGTCCGCTCGTCGGTGCGGCCCGGCGCCTAGCAACCAGGGACGCCGTACGCGGACAGCCGCCGGCTCCCTGGCAACGCTGGACGTCGGGCGCGCTGAGCCGCACGGACCCTAGCAACGGGGACGCCACTGGCGGACCGTGTTCCCCGTTGCTAGGTTTTAAGAGTTAATGTATTCTCCTGCTCTCTGGCCATGCAGCTAGGCAGCTGCACGGCATTTATTCTAATCAGCCTTTTGGCAGCTGATTGGAGGACTCCTTGTTAAATACACTCCCAGGGCTTCTCACAGACGCCGGTAATAGCTTCCTGCATGCTGTTTCTGTTTGCTGAGAGTCTGTTCCAGTCTTGCTGTATCCGGTCATTCCAGTATTCGGAAGTCCTGAACTCGGAAGTTTGTCATCTTATTCCTGGAGTCCTGACTAATCACCATATAACATCCAGTGGTGTTCGTGAGTCGCGGCCTTGCCGTGTGTTGCGGCTTGTCCGCTTTATTATTTATTATTTGTGTTTTGGAGCATTCTGCGGAGGGTTCCGCTTCCACAGGTCCACTCTGGTATCCGGCGGTGCTGGGTAGGAGTATTGGACAAGTGGATTTTGGTTGTCCTTTTCCCTGGCGGGTTTCCGCACATACTTCTGTTTTTGTTAGTTAGCTTGTTGCCCCTAGCCTGTTGTCAGTCAGAGGTCCTCTTGTTATCATCCTGCCTCGGATTTCCCTTTGTCTCTCACTAAGACCGGGGGGCACCGGAGTTGGGCAGACATAATCCGCCCTTCAAACGTGGCTGCCAGGGGCTCAAGAAACCATAGTCTCGCAGGGGATTTCCGATAGCACGGGTGAGACAATAGAGTTAGGGCGCCAGGGGCAACTAGTCTTCCCTGCTCCCATTACCTGCATTCCATTCCAGCGCTCTGGTCCTTGTCATAAAATCTCCTCCGGTCAGGAGTGCTGGAATCATAACACATGCTCACCATTCTTCCTGGGCCTATCTGAATCCCGGACATGGGTTGCAGACACTACTTCAGGAGGTATTACACTCCGCATGGGCTCCTCATACTCCAGATATCTGGCAATATAGGGCTGTCCACCACCGGTTTGGCGAGCCGACTTCGCCTCCTTGGCCATTTTGGACTTGACACGTCGCTTTATGTCATAGTACCGTTTGCGGCACTTGTCCTCCGTCCGCTTGACCACCCCCTCACTATTTACAGCAGCAACAACTTTCGCCCACAACACCGTCATCTTCCGTGTTGGCACCTTGGTGGACTCAGGCCCAAATAGCTGCCGCTGATACTTCATCAGCTCACGCACCAATGCCACATTTTCTGCATAACTAAACTTTACATTCCGCCCAGTCTTAGTAGTGGTGTGTGGCTGCGGAGCTGTCTGACTGTCACTATCACTGTCACTTGAGGCTGCTGCAGCAACCTCACCCACCTCCTCCACCTCACTATCCTCACTCACACTCACCTCCTCCACCTGACCAACCTCCTCCCCCTCACTCACACCCTCCACCTCCCCACCTCTGAGTCACACATAATTGTGTGTCTAAACACTTAACACAGAAAAAAAAGACAAACAACACACTCCTCCACTACCACTGCACAACTCACACACACACACACACACACACACACACACACACACACACACACACACACACACACACACACACACACACACACACACACACACACTGACAAGGGACTATAAAGAAAAAAGACAAAAAGTGAGACAAAACCACAAAAAACAAGACTACAAGAATGACAAGATGACTTTCAAACACAATACTACACTCAGAAATCGCTACCAACACTCCTCGCCAAACCACAAATTCACCTACCTCCACAGCACAACCTCCCTCCTCACCACTAACTAAACCCACGAGGTGCGGACGGTTTGGGGCGTATTTATATGGTTGCGCACAGACACTCCTACATCTGAAACACAACCAATCACAAACGGGGATGAAAAACGAAACTAAAAGTGAAAATGCGGCCGGGGTTTTAAAAAAACCCTGCCGCGTTTAACTTAGAAAAAAAAACGGAACAAACAAAAACACGTACGCAAACGACAATGACGGCCGTAAATGTGCCAAAAAACCCCCGACTGGCATCGACATCGGAAAACACGAAAACCATAAAGTCGACTGCTTCGTAACTTTGCGTATATAGGCCCTCATTCCGAGTTGTTCGCTCGGTATTTTTCATCGCATCGCAGTGAAAATCCGCTTAGTACGCATGCGCAATGTTCGCACTGCGATTGCGCCAAGTAACTTTGCTATGTAGAAAGTAATTTTACTCACGGCTTTTTCATCGCTCCGGCGATCGTAATGTGATTGACAGGAAATGGGTGTTACTGGGCGGAAACACGGCGTTTCAGGGGCGTGTGGCTGAAAACGCTACCGTTTCCGGAAAAAACGCAGGAGTGGCCGGAGAAACGGTGGGAGTGCCTGGGCGAACGCTGGGTGTGTTTGTGACGTCAACCAGGAACGACAAGCACTGAACTGATCGCACAGGCAGAGTAAGTCTGGAGCTACTCTGAAACTGCTAAGTAGTTAGTAATCGCAATATTGCGAATACATCGGTCGCAATTTTAAGAAGCTAAGATTCACTCCCAGTAGGCGGCGGCTTAGCGTGTGTAACTCTGCTAAATTCGCCTTGCGACCGATCAACTCGGAATGAGGGCCATAGTTTCAAAAAGTTGCATGAAAATGCACCCGATACAAAATGAGTTTAAACACTACACAAACCGACTCAAACACGAATATTAGTAAATATTGGTCCTGGTCCGGACTGAAGGACCTGCCAACGATTACTGACATGTCGTCTACTGTCACTGCATATGATTCTGTCACCATTGAAAGAATGGTGGAGGATTATATGAGTGACCGCATCCAAGTAGGCACGTCAGACAGTCCGTTCGTATACTGGCAGGAAAAAGAGGCAATTTGGAGGCCCTTGCACAAACTGGCTTTATTTTACCTAAGTTGCCCCCCCTCCAGTGTGTACTCTGAAAGAGTGTTTAGTGCAGCCGCTCACCTTGTCAGCAATCGGCGTACAAGGTTACTTCCAGGAAATGTGGAGAAGATGATGTTCATCAAAATGAATTATAGTCAATTCCTCCGTGGAGACATTCACCATCAATTGCCTCCAGAAAGTACACAGGGACCTGAGATGGTGGATTCCAGTGGGGACGAATTAATAATCTGTGAGGAGGGGGATGTACACAGTGAAAGGGGTGAGGAATCGGACGATGAGGAGGAGGTGGACATCTTGCCTCTGTAGAGCCAGTTTGTGCAAAGAGAGATTGACTGCTTCTTTTTTGGTGGGGGCCCAAACCAACCAGTCATTTCAGCCACAGTCGTGTGGCAGACCCTGTCACTGAAATGATGGGTTTGTTAAAGTGTGCATGTCCTGTTTATACAACATAAGGGTGGGTGGGAGGGCCCAAGGACAATTCCATCTTGCACCTCTTTTTTCTTTAATTTATCTCTGCATCATGTGATGTTTGGGGCCAATTTTTTAAGTGGCATCCTGTCTGACACTGCAGTGCCACTCCTAGATGGGCCAGGTGTTTGTGTCGGCCACTTGGGTCGCTTAGCTTAGCCATCCAGCGACCTTGGTGCACCTCTTTTTTTTCTTTGCATCATGTGCTGTTTGGGGACTATTTTTTGAAATGCCATCCTGTCTGACACTGCAGTGCCACTCCTAGATATGCCAGGTGTTTGTGCCGGCCACTTGTGTCGCTTAGCTTAGTCATCCAGCGACCTCGGTGCAAATTTTAGGACTAAAAATAATATTGTGAGGTGTGAGGTGTTCAGAATAGACTGGAAATGAGTGGAAATTATGGTTATTGAGGTTAATAATACTATGGGATCAAAATGACCCCCAAATTCTATGATTTAAGCTGTTTTTGAGGGTTTTTTGAAAAAAAAACACCCGAATCCAAAACACACCCGAATCCGACAAAAAATTTTCAGGGAGGTTTTGCCAAAATGCGTCCGAATCCAAAACACGGCCGCGGAACCGAATCCAAAACCAAAACACAAAACCCGAAAAATGTCCGGTGCACATCACTAGTTAATACATCTGCCCCTGGTGAGAAATCAGGGCACACGGAACCTCTCCAGTCTAGTGTTGACAGCAGATTCATCCTCCAGCTCTTTCTCCATAAGTTTGGTTGGATGCGAAAAGCTGAAGAATCGACTTGACTACTCACCTCTACCTACCTACCATAGGGCCTAAGTCAGCATGGAAACATCACACATCTACAATTCATTACTCTGCCATGCGGATTGTAGATGTGCGATGTGCACAGGGCAGGTCCACCCCACGTGCCGGGCACTGCCCCACCACACACGGTGGCGATGCTTTTGCATGTTTAGGGCTGCCCTCTGTCTACACAGCCTAGCTGCAAAGGCAGATGGCTGCCCGCCCTGTTTCTGGTGGCAGGAGCTGCGTGTTATGTCACGCAGACCCCGCAGTCCACCCCACAAACGGTCCCGAAAGTGCTCCCGTGACGCCCCCACCCACCCCCTGAACGCCTCTGCCTGTCAGTCAGGCAGACGCATTCGCAGATAGTGGCTTCTACATGTGCACACACTTCAAAAGGCCCCGGCCTAGGTGAAGAAATGGCACTTTTCTGTATTTTTAGGGCGAATGGGGGGATACGCCCTATTCAATACCAGGGCCCTTTTTTCACCTGCGCCGGTGAAAATGTGGGCTGCTTTCGCCAATGCCATTTCACCCCCCCCCCCCAAAAAAAAAAAAAAAAAAGGTGAAAAAGCATTGGTGAAAATGCCTTAAAAACAGGCAATGATGAATATGCAGGGGCTGAATTCAATAGCTCCGAAATTAATGGAGCTAATTGAATACCCCCCTATATGGTAGAATTCTGTAAGGCAAGCATAGTGATACACACTGTTACTGTATGTACAGTACAGCACAGTGCATACTTCTAGGCGGTGGCGCCGACTCCTCACCAGGCTTCTCTGCTCTTTCCTCTCTAACTGTGGTGGTCATTCCGAGTTGTTCGCTCGTTGCCGATTTTCGCAACGGAGCGATTAAGGCAAAAATGCGCATGCGCATGGTACTCAGTGCGCATGCGCTAAGTAAATTTGCTCAAAACTTAGTAGATTTACTCACAGCCGAACGAAGATTTTTCATCGTTGAAGTGATCGGAGTGTGATTGACAGGAAGTGGGTGTTTCTGGGCGGAAACTGACCGTTTTCTGGGAGTGTGCGGAAAAACGCAGGCGTGTCTGGAGAAACGGGGGAGTGGTTGGCCGGACGCTGGGCGTGTGTGTGACGTCAAACCAGGAATGAAACGGGCTGAACTGATCGTTATTTGTGAGTAGGTCTGGAGCTACTCAGAAACTGCTAAAAATTTATTTTTGCTATTTTGCGAATCTTTCGTTCGCTATTCTGCTAAGCTAAGATACACTCCCAGAGGGCGGCGGCCTAGCGTGTGCAATGCTGCTAAAAGCAGCTAGCGAACGAACAACTCGGAATGAGGGCCTGTGACCGGAGACCCAGTGCATGTGGCCAAGATGGTGGCTGCGACAGTGAAGGGGTTATCCCTCATTCTGCAATGCTATTCTCAAAATAACTAAATAGCCAGGACATGTGTATATCGAAACAAGATATTTAATAAGCAGCTGGGGTGTGCACCGGGTCACTTTTCGGGTTTTGTGTTTTAGTTCTGGATCTGGATTCTCCTTTGTGTTTTAGATCTGGATTGGTTTTGCCAAAACAACTCTTACGGATTTTGATTTTGGATCTGTATTTTTTTGGGGGTGTTTTTGTTGGTCCTACAGTATTATTAACCTCTATAACATTCATTTCCACTCATTTCCACTCTATTCTGAACACCTCACAGCTCACAATGGGGGTGATACAGATCTGATTGCTACTGTGCATTTTCGCACAGCGGGCAGTCAGGTACTAACTGCTAGAGATGAGCGCCTGAAATTTTTCGGGTTTTGTGTTTTGGTTTTGGGTTCGGTTCCGCGGCCGTGTTTTGGGTTCGAACGCGTTTTGGCAAAACCTCACCGAATTTTTTTTGTCGGATTCGGGTGTGTTTTGGATTCGGGTGTTTTTTTCAAAAAACACTAAAAAACAGCTTAAATCATAGAATTTGGGGGTCATTTTGATCCCAAAGTATTATTAACCTCAAAAACCATAATTTACACTCATTTTCAGTCTATTCTGAATACCTCACAATATTATTTTTAGTCCTAAAATTTGCACCGAGGTCGCTGTGTGAGTAAGATAAGCGACCCTAGTGGCCGACACAAACACCGGGCCCATCTAGGAGTGGCACTGCAGTGTCACGCAGGATGTCCCTTCCAAAAAACCCTCCCCAAACAGCACATGACGCAAAGAAAAAAAGAGGCGCAATGAGGTAGCTGTGTGAGTAAGATTAGCAACCCTAGTGGCCGACACAAACACCGGGCCCATCTAGGAGTGGCACTGCAGTGTCACGCAGGATGGCCCTTCCAAAAAACCCTCCCCAAACAGCACATGACGCAAAGAAAAAAAGAGGCGCAATGAGGTAGCTGTGTGAGTAAGATTAGCGACCCTAGTGGCCGACACAAACACCGGGCCCATCTAGGAGTGGCACTGCAGTGTCACGCAGGATGTCCCTTCCAAAAAACCCTCCCCAAACAGCACATGACGCAAAGAAAAAAAGAGGCGCAATGAGGTAGCTGTGTGAGTAAGATTAGCGACCCTAGTGGCCGACACAAACACCGGGCCCATCTAGGAGTGGCACTGCAGTGTCACGCAGGATGTCCCTTCCAAAAAACCCTCCCCAAACAGCACATGACGCAAAGAAAAAAAGAGGCGCAATGAGGTAGCTGACTGTGTGAGTAAGATTAGCGACCCTAGTGGCCGACACAAACACCGGGCCCATCTAGGAGTGGCACTGCAGTGTCACGCAGGATGTCCCTTCCAAAAAACCCTCCCCAATCAGCACATGATGCAAAGAAAAAGAAAAGAAAAAAGAGGTGCAAGATGGAATTGTCCTTGGGCCCTCCCACGCACCCTTATGTTGTATAAACAAAACAGGACATGCACACTTTAACCAACCCATCATTTCAGTGACAGGGTCTGCCACACGACTGTGACTGATATGACGGGTTGGTTTGGACCCCCCCCAAAAAAGAAGCAATTAATCTCTCCTTGCACAAACTGGCTCTACAGAGGCAAGATGTCCACCTCATCTTCACCCTCCGATATATCACCGTGTACATCCCCCTCCTCACAGATTATCAATTCGTCCCCACTGGAATCCACCATCTCAGCTCCCTGTGTACTTTGTGGAGGCAATTGCTGCTGGTCAATGTCTCCGCGGAGGAATTGATTATAATTCATTTTAATGAACATCATCTTCTCCACATTTTCTGGATGTAACCTCGTACGCCGATTGCTGACAAGGTGAGCGGCGGCACTAAACACTCTTTCGGAGTACACACTTGTGGGAGGGCAACTTAGGTAGAATAAAGCCAGTTTGTGCAAGGGCCTCCAAATTGCCTCTTTTTCCTGCCAGTATAAGTACGGACTGTGTGACGTGCCTACTTGGATGCGGTCACTCATATAATCCTCCACCATTCTATCAATGTTGAGAGAATCATATGCAGTGACAGTAGACGACATGTCCGTAATCGTTGTCAGGTCCTTCAGTCCGGACCAGATGTCAGCATCAGCAGTCGCTCCAGACTGCCCTGCATCACCGCCAGCGGGTGGGCTCGGAATTCTGAGCCTTTTCCTCGCACCCCCAGTTGCGGGAGAATGTGAAGGAGGAGATGTTGACAGGTCGCGTTCCGCTTGACTTGACAATTTTGTCACCAGCAGGTCTTTCAACCCCAGCAGACTTGTGTCTGCCGGAAAGAGAGATCCAAGGTAGGCTTTAAATCTAGGATCGAGCACAGTGGCCAAAATGTAGTGCTCTGATTTCAACAGATTGACCACCCGTGAATCCTTGTTAAGCGAATTAAGGGCTGCATCCACAAGTCCCACATGCCTAGCGGAATCGCTCCCTTTTAGCTCCTTCTTCAATGCCTCCAGCTTCTTCTGCAAAAGCCTGATGAGGGGAATGACCTGACTCAGGCTGGCAGTGTCTGAACTGACTTCACGTGTGGCAAGTTCAAAGGGCATCAGAACCTTGCACAACGTTGAAATCATTCTCCACTGCACTTGAGACAGGTGCATTCCACCTCCTATATCGTGCTCAATTGTATAGGCTTGAATGGCCTTTTGCTGCTCCTCCAACCTCTGAAGCATATAGAGGGTTGAATTCCACCTCGTTACCACTTCTTGCTTCAGATGATGGCAGGGCAGGTTCAGTAGTTTTTGGTGGTGCTCCAGTCTTCTGTACGTGGTGCCTGTACGCCGAAAGTGTCCCGCAATTTTTCTGGCCACCGACAGCATCTCTTGCACGCCCCTGTCGTTTTTTAAAAAATTCTGCACCACCAAATTCAAGGTATGTGCAAAACATGGGACGTGCTGGAATTTGCCCATATTTAATGCACACACAATATTGCTGGCGTTGTCCGATGCCACAAATCCACAGGAGAGTCCAATTGGGGTAAGCCATTCCGCGATGATCTTCCTCAGTTGCCGTAAGAGGTTTTCAGCTGTGTGCGTATTCTGGAAAGCGGTGATACAAAGCGTAGCCTGCCTAGGAAAGAGTTGGCGTTTGCGAGATGCTGCTACTGGTGCCGCCGCTGCTGTTCTTGCGGCGGGAGTCCATACATCTACCCAGTGGGCTGTCACAGTCATATAGTCCTGACCCTGCCCTGCTCCACTTGTCCACATGTCCGTGGTTAAGTGGACATTGGGTACAACTGCATTTTTTAGGACACTGGTGAGTCTTTTTCTGACGTCCGTGTACATTCTCGGTATCGCCTGCCTAGAGAAGTGGAACCTAGATGGTATTTGGTAACGGGGGCACACTGCCTCAATAAATTGTCTAGTTCCCTGTGAACTAACGGCGGATACCGGACGCACGTCTAACACCAACATAGTTGTCAAGGCCTCAGTTATCCGCTTTGCAGTAGGATGACTGCTGTGATATTTCATCTTCCTCGCAAAGGACTGTTGAACAGTCAATTGCTTACTGGAAGTAGTACAAGTGGGCTTACGACTTCCCCTCTGGGATGACCATCGACTCCCAGCGGCAACAACAGCAGCGCCAGCAGCAGTAGGCGTTACACGCAAGGATGCATCGGAGGAATCCCAGGCAGGAGAGGACTCGTCAGAATTGCCAGTGACATGGCCTGCAGGACTATTGGCATTCCTGGGGAAGGAGGAAATTGACACTGAGGGAGTTGGTGGGGTGGTTTGCGTGAGCTTGGTTACAAGAGGAAGGGATTTACTGGTCAGTGGACTGCTTCCGCTGTCACCCAAAGTTTTTGAACTTGTCACTGACTTATTATGAATGCGCTGCAGGTGACGTATAAGGGAGGATGTTCCGAGGTGGTTAACGTCCTTACCCCTACTTATTACAGCTTGACAAAGGGAACACACGGCTTGACACCTGTTGTCCGCATTTCTGGTGAAATACCTCCACACCGAAGAGCTGATTTTTTTGGTATTTTCACCTGGCATGTCAACGGCCATATTCCTCCCACGGACAACAGGTGTCTCCCCGGGTGCCTGACTTAAACAAACCACCTCACCATCAGAATCCTCCTGGTCAATTTCCTCCCCAGCGCCAGCAACACCCATATCCTCCTCATCCTGGTGTACTTCAACACTGACATCTTCAATCTGACTATCAGGAACTGGACTGCGGGTGCTCCTTCCAGCACTTGCAGGGGGCGTGCAAATGGTGGAAGGTGCATGCTCTTCACGTCCAGTGTTGGGAAGGTCAGGCATCGCAACCGACACAATTGGACTCTCCTTGTGGATTTGGGATTTCGAAGAATGCACAGTTCTTTGCTGTGCTGCTTTTGCCAGCTTGAGTCTTTTCATTTTTCTAGCGAGAGGCTGAGTGCTTCCATCCTCATGTGAAGCTGAACCACTAGCCATGAACATAGGCCAGGGCCTCAGCCGTTCCTTGCCACTCCGTGTGGTAAATGGCATATTGGCAAGTTTACGCTTCTCCTCCGACAATTTTATTTTAGGTTTTGGAGTCCTTTTTTTACTGATATTTGGTGTTTTGGATTTGACATGCTCTGTACTATGACATTGGGCATCGGCCTTGGCAGACGACGTTGCTGGCATTTCATCGTCTCGGCCATGACTAGTGGCAGCAGCTTCAGCACGAGGTGGAAGTGGATCTTGATCTTTCCCTAATTTTGGAACCTCAACATTTTTGTTCTCCATATTTTAATAGGCACAACTAAAAGGCACCTCAGGTAAACAATGGAGATGGATTGGATACTAGTATACAATTATGGACGGGCTGCCGAGTGCCGACACAGAGGTAGCCACAGCCGTGAACTACCGCACTGTACTGTGTCTGCTGCTAATATAGACTGGTTGATAAAGAGATAGTATACTCGTAACTAGTATGTATGTATAAAGAAAGAAAAAAAAAACACGGTTAGGTGGTATATACAATTATGGACGGGCTGCCGAGTGCCGACACAGAGGTAGCCACAGCCGTGAACTACCGCACTGTACTGTGTCTGCTGCTAATATATAGACTGGTTGATAAAGAGATAGTATACTCGTAACTAGTATGTATGTATAAAGAAAGAAAAAAAAACCACGGTTAGGTGGTATATACAATTATGGACGGGCTGCCGAGTGCCGACACAGAGGTAGCCACAGCCGTGAACTACCGCACTGTACTGTGTCTGCTGCTAATATAGACTGGTTGATAAAGAGATAGTATACTCGTAACTAGTATGTATGTATAAAGAAAGAAAAAAAAAACACGGTTAGGTGGTATATACAATTATGGACGGGCTGCCGAGTGCCGACACAGAGGTAGCCACAGCCGTGAACTACCGCACTGTACTGTGTCTGCTGCTAATATATAGACTGGTTGATAAAGAGATAGTATACTCGTAACTAGTATGTATGTATAAAGAAAGAAAAAAAAACCACGGTTAGGTGGTATATACAATTATGGACGGGCTGCCGAGTGCCGACACAGAGGTAGCCACAGCCGTGAACTACCGCACTGTACTGTGTCTGCTGCTAATATAGACTGGTTGATAAAGAGATAGTATACTCGTAACTAGTATGTATGTATAAAGAAAGAAAAAAAAAACACGGTTAGGTGGTATATACAATTATGGACGGGCTGCCGAGTGCCGACACAGAGGTAGCCACAGCCGTGAACTACCGCACTGTACTGTGTCTGCTGCTAATATAGACTGGTTGATAAAGAGATAGTATACTCGTAACTAGTATGACTATAAAGAAAGAAAAAAAAACCACGGTTAGGTGGTATATACAATTATGGACGGGCTGCCGAGTGCCGACACAGAGGTAGCCACAGCCGTGAACTACCGCACTGTACTGTGTCTGCTGCTAATATATAGACTGGTTGATAAAGAGATAGTATACTCGTAACTAGTATGTATGTATAAAGAAAGAAAAAAAAACCACGGTTAGGTGGTATATACAATTATGGACGGGCTGCCGAGTGCCGACACAGAGGTAGCCACAGCCGTGAACTACCGCACTGTACTGTGTCTGCTGCTAATATAGACTGGTTGATAAAGAGATAGTATACTCGTAACTAGTATGTATGTATAAAGAAAGAAAAAAAAACCACGGTTAGGTGGTATATACAATTATGGACGGGCTGCCGAGTGCCGACACAGAGGTAGCCACAGCCGTGAACTACCGCACTGTACTGTGTCTGCTGCTAATATATAGACTGGTTGATAAAGAGATAGTATACTCGTAACTAGTATGTATGTATAAAGAAAGAAAAAAAAAACACGGTTAGGTGGTATATACAATTATGGACGGGCAGCCGAGTGCCGACACAGAGGTAGCCACAGCCGTGAACTACCGCACTGTACTGTGTCTGCTGCTAATATAGACTGGTTGATAAAGAGATAGTATACTCGTAACTAGTATGTATGTATAAAGAAAGGAAAAAAAACCACGGTTAGGTGGTATATACAATTATGGACGGGCTGCCGAGTGCCGACACAGAGGTAGCCACAGCCGTGAACTACCGCACTGTACTGTGTCTGCTGCTAATATATAGACTGGTTGATAAAGAGATAGTATACTCGTAACTAGTATGTATGTATAAAGAAAGAAAAAAAAACCACGGTTAGGTGGTATATACAATTATGGACGGGCAGCCGAGTGCCGACACAGAGGTAGCCACAGCCGTGAACTACCGCACTGTACTGTGTCTGCTGCTAATATAGACTGGTTGATAAAGAGATAGTATACTCGTAACTAGTATGTATGTATAAAGAAAGGAAAAAAAACCACGGTTAGGTGGTATATACAATTATGGACGGGCTGCCGAGTGCCGACACAGAGGTAGCCACAGCCGTGAACTACCGCACTGTACTGTGTCTGCTGCTAATATATAGACTGGTTGATAAAGAGATAGTATACTCGTAACTAGTATGTATGTATAAAGAAAGAAAAAAAAACCACGGTTAGGTGGTATATACAATTATGGACGGGCTGCCGAGTGCCGACACAGAGGTAGCCACAGCCGTGAACTACCGCACTGTACTGTGTCTGCTGCTAATATAGACTGGTTGATAAAGAGATAGTATACTCGTAACTAGTATGTATGTATAAAGAAAAAAAAAAAAAACACGGTTAGGTGGTATATACAATTATGGACGGGCTGCCGAGTGCCGACACAGAGGTAGCCACAGCCGTGAACTACCGCACTGTACTGTGTCTGCTGCTAATATAGACTGGTTGATAAAGTGACAATGCTAAATTCCTTTGTCGTATAAACAACCCTTTATGAAGCTAAGAACACTGTACGCTGTTTACTTAAGAAGTACCGTAATGGTACGCTATCTGCGTAGCGATCGCTCAGCCGTAGGCGAGACGCTCAAGCGTCACGTTCGCTCACGGCCCAGTGATCACAGGACACGTTATTGGTTATGTCTAGGGGAAAGATTCGCTGTAACGTAGCGTACGCTAGAGACCACGAGGAGGTCACCAGCGATGCAGACGCTCACAACACTATACCTTTATGTTAAACCTTATACCGATGAAATACACTGAATACCTTAATGTGAGTACAGGGTGTAAGTGCAACCTTGTGGAACCTGACTATCTACAAAGCTGCATGAGCGTCACCGACGCTCAAATGAACACTTATCACTATAGGAAATACACAGATACTGGTTTAGGTTTCCAAGGCCTATTAACTGTATTATGTCTAATATACTTGTAAAAGGGGATAACAGTACATATGATACACTACAATATAACAGAGACTTCCTAACCACAGAACTAAACAATAAATACAAAAAGACAATACTACACTGACCTAAATGCAATACGATACAATACTATAATACTATAAGGTATTTAAGAGAAAAAAGAGGAGAGAGAGAGATAGAGAGAGAGAGAGAGAGATTGGCTCGCAGAAAGACAATGATTATGGAGAGAACTTACGCACAAAGGGTATGATCGCCAGCGCCTCGATATCCAGCTCCCGATTATCAGCAGATAACCGTTGATGAGAGAGTGAGAGCTGGATGTGGTCGGCCTGCCTATTTATGCTCCACACACAATGCAATCTCCTGGTCCTACAATCCCATTGTCCATTGGCCGAAGGAATTCGGCCCTGCATCATAACAAAAGGTCATAGGGTGATTCATACAGGTGGGCTGTGACGATTTCCAACAGCTCAGGTGGGTGGGAAACTGGGTTTCCCGCCGCATACCTGAGTATGTGCAAATCATAGAAATGGACATAAACTTCTTATGTCCATAACTATTCGCACGAGCGATTAATACGCTCCAAACCAACACCGGAATATTGCTAATTAAATACTCTTCCGATGGGTACCAAACACTGCAGTATGATTCCTGTTAAACCCTTCGTACGATGCAAAGAGGGATTCCTCAGCTCTGGGACATTATACTTTAACCAAACTTACAGAAACTATCAAAGGGATCATGATCTATAAACTACATTAATTGTGAACATTTGTAACTAATGAGTCGCACGCTACGATCACATAAACTCTACCGTAAATGCGCATACTGCGCGTGCGAGTGCACGCTATTGCGGGTATGCGCTTCCACGGGAGAGCGTACGCATGCGCAGCACGGACCAGTGTGCGGTGCAAATATGGCAACGTGCATTGAGACATTTTTCTGACTTTGACAGTCCACCCTTTGGCAGTCAATAATAACTGCCACAAAACATTTAAGGAGAAAAATGTAAGTCAGGGGTTAATTGATTTCCATGGTTGGGTAGGGGAGGAGAGAGGAGAAGGTGTGAAGAGGGTATGACCTAGTGAGAAAGCAGGAGCATGTGTGTATGAGTCCATGTTTGGAGGGTCATGTATCATCGTGCCGTACGTGTGGTAGATCAAGCTTCGAGGTATTGCGAAGTATACATTTGAATTCCTTCTTATCCTGTGGTACAGGTCTGTGGATGGGCTGTCAAACTCTACCGAGCTCATTTCGGCTGTGGTTGTAACACAATGGGGATGCACATTTTAGTTGATGATACATGAATTGGGGGGGTATGTGGTTGCTGCTATCTGTGCCTGTATTCCCTATCGACTATGTGTGTTATTACCTGAGGGTTGCAGAGATGAAGATAAAGAACACTTATGGAAAATGCAATGATGTTCTATGTCAGGTTAATGTACGTTCGTCGATTGAGGTCTTGATTGGTGTCGGTTGATCGGAGTCTTCTTCTTTGTGCTTTTGCTCATAAATCGTGAGTAAAGCAAACAACGTCCATGGATTTACAAAAAATGTTGGGCTTGCGTGATTTTAAAGTTCCTAGGGAAACTGGGGTACCCATGGCATTGTCCATCAAAATCTTGTATATCAGGTCGACTGCTCTTCTTCTTTCCATCTTTCCGTTGTCGGCCCCTTGGCTCATCAAATCCTTCGTCTACGTGGGTCTTTGTACCTCGGAGGAAAACATAGAAATGGGTGAAAGACGGACCGTATACTCATTACATCATTACGTCATGGTTTCTAGCATTGGGTCATAAATCAAATCCAGGTTAATTACAGTTTCCTCACTCCTCAAGCTCATCACTTTCGTACTTTGTTTACACCTCATCAAAGCCTGCCCGCATCTAAATATCAATCCAAACGATATAACGACACCCAAAATACACAGTAGAAACTTTCCAACATCCATTATGACTCCTTGAGCCCACTCTCCCAAACCGGAGAACCAATTTCGCGGGTTCAACCATGACACCCAACCAGTCAGCTCATTACCTACAGCAGCAAGGGTGAGATTGTGTTTTCGACGAAATTCCCACTTTAGTTGGAGAATATCGTCCATCTTTTGGTCTATGACCTCTACCGGATCCTCGGTGCTATTTGTGATATACGTGCAACACTTTATGCCGTACTGTGTTGCCAATGTAACACAATATCCGCCTGTTACTGCTGTAAGATAATTAAGAACCATCCTATGCTGAACTAGTTCTGTTTTGTAAGCTTGAAGTTCTCTTCCAGTGTATCTAAACGTGTCATCATACATTTCAGTGATATTATCTAACAAATTGGCGAGTGCGGAAATGTATCTATAATTCATCACTCCTCGAGCGGTACGAGTGAAATCTAACGCTACCAGAACCTGAATCCCGGTGGATTCATGGATAAGATCAGAGGCCGGATGCTCTAACCTTTCTGACAGTTGTCTTTTAACTCGGTGTTCGTAATGAGTGTGAGTATAAGGAGCTTGGGCACCACGGTGTATGTCCTTCATTTTGTCATGTGTAACAGTCATCACTTCAGGCAATACTTTTCCAATATAACACAATCCTACAGAGTTTGGGGCAAGCCACTTGTACGCCTTTCTCCCGCATATGAAATATGCATCATCGGGGAGAACATAAGGGACGGAGAAGGACATGACCATGTTACAAACCTTCCAGGTGAAATCTCCTGACCCTAATTCTTCCATCTGCCTAATGCACGTATCGGTTTGTACGATATGTGCACAGTATCCTGGTGATACCTCTCCAACTTTAGTAATCCTATTTCCTAAGGTATATCGATACCGGAAAGATTTTCCTCTACTGGCTATGTGGCGTACGAGCTCTGTATCTGTAGGCATTCTATCTGCTCTGTGTGAAAAGGTCATGGTAAGGTTGCTCCATGACACTTCCCAATTTCCCGGTTTTCTGGGATTGGAGATGTTAAAACATATGAGGGACCTATCCACATGGTATTGGTGGAGCTTCAAACTAGGAGGGCTGGAGATGTTAAACCTCCGGTCCACCGGTCTCCCACCACTTAGCTCAAGTACCTCCCCTAACGTTAAAGGAAATGGTACTAGCCCTGATTTACTGTGACCCTGAGGTACTTGAGAGCATACCCAACAATCTGTTTGGTTTAACACGCTACCCACTAGAGAGTGATAGTCACTCAATGGATGCCGGTCCATATGGATATTAAAACTAGATTGGCATTTCTTTATGCATCCATCTTCAACCAGATTATCACATAGCCTACAGATACAATTTTCCTCAGCTAACAATCCATCACAATTTCTTCTATCGGATCGTTTTCTGATACTCGCCTTTGCTTGTTGGTTTGGTTGATCTTGGAAAACTACGCCTCCATCATCATAATCGGAACCCATTCCAGAACCTCTTTCGACCTCTATGGTACTCTCGCCGGAACAGACTGCTCTGGTCAACATCATGGTTAACATCAAAATCCGGATCACAGTCTCTTGGGGCAAGTCCATCTTTGAGGAGGAAATAGAGAAGAATGAGAAGGGGGAAAAAGAAATTTTAAGGGAGAGGGGATGGGAAGTGGAGAAAAACAATAAAAAGGAGAGGGGAGTCGACAACTGCTTCCGGTCTTCAAGGCTCAGGTGCCGCCTCAGTCCTCCTGGAACAGACACTCCAGTGATACAACCTCTACCGTCTGTTCCTTATCACGGGACTTCTCTGGATCAGCAACCTTCTTGCAGTGGGATGAATGGACCCAAGTCTCTCTCTCAGCAACCTTCAATGCTGTGGTGCTAGTCAATAAGACCTGGTATGGTCCTTCCCATCTATCAATAAGACAACCTGAGCGTAGAAAATTTCGTATCATTACATAATCCCCAGGTTCAATGTCATGACAATTACTATCTGGTAAATCAGGAATCACCAACTTCAGATTATCATTTTGATTCCTCAACTGTTTACTCATGTTAATCAAGTACTTTACAGTTACTTCATTGTTACATTCCAAATCATCCTGAGGGTTAATCATGACATGTGGTTGTCGACCAAACAAGATTTCAAAAGGAGACAGATTAAGAGGGGACCTGGGAGTGGTTCTGATGCTATACAAAACAATGGGTAAAGCTTCTGGCCACGTCAATCCTGTCTCTGCCATTACTTTACTCAATTTATTTTTAATAGTGCTGTTCACTCTTTCGACCTTCGCACTCGCCTGTGGACGGTACGGAGTGTGCAGCTTGCTATCAATTCCCATCAACTTACACATTCCTTGGAAGACATCACCTGTAAAATGGGTACCCCTATCGCTTTCAATGATTCTAGGGATACCATATCTACATACAAATTCCTGCACAATTTTCTTAGCTGTAAACATAGCGGTATTTGTAGCTGCTGGAAAAGCTTCGACCCAATTTGAGAAAACATCTATACAGACAAGTACATACTTTAAATTTCTACATGGGGGCAATTGAATGAAGTCAATTTGTATTACTTGGAAAGGGCCGCCGGCAGGTGGGATATGGGATGGTTCTGTAGGTATTGCCTTTCCAATATTCTTTCTCAGACAGGTAAGGCATGACATTGCTCTTTTACTAGCATGAGAGGAGAATCCTGGGGCGCACCAGTATGCTCTTACCAATTTGCACATCCCCTCCTTGCCTAGATGAGTCAGCCCGTGAGCTGCTTCAGCCAGACACGGAAGGTATGCCCTGGGGGCCACTGGTTTACCATGTCCATCCGTCCAGAGCCCTGAGGACTCCTGGCCATATCCCTTTGCCTTCCAGACTGCTCTCTCCTGAGTGGAACACAAATTCTGCATTTCACACAACTTTTGTGTGTTGATGGTATTAAATACCATCAGTTGTGTGGTGTCTGTCCGTATGGGGGTAGCAGCTGCAAGCTTTGCAGCTTCGTCTGCTCGGCTGTTACCAAGGGATACTGGGTCTTGACTATATGTATGTGCTTTACATTTGATAACAGCCACTCTGTCGGGTTCCTGTATCGCTGTTAGAAGCCTTTTTATGTGAGCTGCATGCGCTATCGGTGTACCAGCTGCCGTCATGAAATTTCTGAGACGCCATAGCGCTCCGAAATCATGGACTACCCCGAACGCGTATCTAGAATCGGTGTAGATATTGGCAGACTTACCCTTAGCCAATTCACATGCTCTGGTTAGGGCGACCAGTTCAGCAACCTGGGCTGAGTGAGGTGGGCCTAGCGGTTCCGCTTCTATGGTGTCTTGGTCATCTACGACTGCGTATCCAGTACACAAGTCTCCCGAGTCTGACTGTCTGTGACAACTACCGTCCGTGTAGAACGTGAGTTCTGCATCTTCTAGTGGATTGTCACTGATGTCAGGCCTTGCGGTAAAATTTTGGGTCAAATATTCCATACAATCATGTGTATCTTCCTTTGCATTAAATCCTCCTTCCCCATCACTCTCACCTCCCACCCTTTGTGCCTGTCCAGGCACACCTGGGAGAAATGTTGCAGGGTTTAATGCGCTGCATCTCCTTATGGTGATGTTTACTGGGGCCATTAATGCCAATTCCCATCTCGTAAACCTTGCTGATGAGACATGTCTGGTTTGGGCAGAATTCAATAAGGCCGATACCGCATGTGGTGTATGGATTGTGAGGTTGTGGCCTAGCACGACATCTTCGCTTTTCGTCACTAGCAATGCTATCGCCGCAACGCTACGCAAGCATGTGGGGAGGGATCGCGCTACCGTGTCTAGCTGAGCGCTGTAGTATGCAATTGGCCTGCTGGCATCACCGTGTTTTTGTGTTAGTACACCTGCTGCGCACCCAGCACTTTCTGTTCCGTATAATTCAAAGGGTTTCCCATAGTCTGGCATACCTAGTGCTGGTGCCTGCGTTAGGCACTGTTTGAGTCTCTCAAATGCTGTTTCAGATTCGTCTGTATGCGAAATCCGATCAGGTTTGTTTGAGGAGACCATTTCCTGCAAAGGTAGTGCCAATATGGAAAACCCTGGGATCCAATTACGGCAATACCCACACATTCCTAAAAACGTCCTGATCTGTTGCTGGGTTTGTGGCAGTGTCATGTCTCTAATGGCTTGGATTCTATCAGCGGTCAGGTGTCTCAGTCCTTGTGTTAGACAGTGTCCCAAATATTTTACCTTAGTCTGGCATAATTGCAACTTGTCTTTGGAAACCTTGTGACCTGTGTCTGAAAGAAGAAACAGGAGCTGTTTCGTATCCTTCAGGGATGCCTCCAGTGAATCTGAACACAGTAATAAATCGTCCACATACTGTATCAATACTGATCCACTGTCTGGTTGGAAAGACTGTAAACAATCATGCAAAGCCTGAGAAAATATACTTGGACTATCTATGAAACCTTGGGGTAACCGAGTCCACGTGTATTGGACTCCTCTGTATGTGAATGCAAACAAATATTGGCTGTCAGGGTGCAGAGGTACCGAAAAGAAAGCGGAGCAGAGGTCAATAACAGTGAAAAATTTGGCAGTGGGAGGAATTTGCATTAGGATGACAGCTGGATTAGGCACTACGGGGAACTGACTCTCAACTATTTTGTTAATCCCCCTTAGATCCTGCACTAGCCTGTAACCCCTCCCCCCACTCTTTTTAACAGGGAAGATGGGACTATTTGCTGTGCTGGACGTTCTTACTAGAATGCCCTGTTGTAGCAAGCGCTCTATTACCGGGAAAACTCCTAACTCCACCTCTGGCTTCAGAGGATACTGTGGGATTTTTGGAGCTATCCTACCATCTTTTACTTGTACTACTACTGGAGCTACATTTGCCATTAATCCAGTGTCCTGTCCATCTTTTGTCCAAAGCGACTCTGGTATCTGAGATGTCATCTCTTCTATTTGGGATGGATTCCTATTTGTCATAATGGAATGTGACATTAATTTTGATGGGGAGTCTAACATGTCTCGTACTTCCTGAGCGTGATTCTCAGGGATGTCCAAGAATACACCTTCAGGAGTACAATAAATGACGCAACCCATTTTACATAGTAAGTCTCTTCCCAGGAGATTAGTTGGTGCAGATGCAGCCAGCAAAAAGGAATGCTTGGTATGCAAAGGCCCTATTGTAATCTCGGCTGGTTTGCTAACAGGGTAGTGCTGGACTACTCCTGTTACTCCCATGGCTGGAATTGTCCTACCAGTGGTTCTCATGCCCACTGTCGAATTTATCACTGACTTGGCCGCCCCTGTGTCTACAAGAAAGTTTAAAGTTTTACCAGCTACATTGATTGCAATTTCTGGTTCGTTTCCAAGACTAGCAATCAACTTAACTGGCTGCAGATTACAGGTATGGCCACACCCCTATTGGGTATGCTGACCTCCCTGAATCCCGCTGGCAGCAACTACTTGTGAGGGAGTTAGCTGGGAGCTACCAGAGGCATGCCAGTCTCTGTTTGGGGGATATCTTTTTGTTTCCCCTGTATGTGGCTCAAAACTCCGCCTCTGTGGACCCTGCTCCCAATGTCGTGTGTTGTGTTGTTGTCTAGGGGGTTGAAAAGACCTTTGTACATTCTTTGTTCTACATTCTCGTGCAAAGTGTCCCGGTCTGTTACAAGAAAAACATGTTATTACACTTGCCTTACCCACAGGATTCGGTGGTACATATGCAGGCTGCCTTGTGGTCAGCGCCTGTATACTTACGGACATCAACTTATCACTTTGCGACTCCCTGTGCCTAGTGATATTTCTGTCGTGATCAATAGCAGCCTCTCTCAAGGTGGACACTGACAGACCTCGCCAACATGGCTGCGTGGTCTGTACCCTAGCTTTTAATGTTTCTTTCAAACCATCCATCAGTACAGATACTGCTACTTCTCGATGGTTTGGGTTGGTCTTAATGTCCTCTATACCAGTGTACTTTGCCATTTCTAATAGTGCCCGGTGAAAATATTCTGTTGCCGTTTCGGACTCCTTTTGCTTAATGGAAAATATTTTATTCCATTTAACAACGGCTGGGAAATACTCTTTTAGCTGTAAATTTATCCTTTTTACATTATCCTTGTTGTACACGTCTGTAAGCGGTACATCTTTATCCAATGCACAATCAGCTAAAAACTGAGTTGCATCAACATTGGAAGGTAAACAAGCTCTTAGCAGTATCTGCCAATCCTTGTTGTTGGGTTCTACCGTGTTACCTAAATCCCTGATGTATTTTTGGCTAGCAACTAAATCCTTCCTGGGGTCAGGAAATTCGGACACTATTGTTCTTAATTCCATTCTGGAAAATGGAGTGTACATGGCAATGTTCCTTATGGGAGTGGCTCCAGAGATATCTGTTTTTCCATTGGGGACTGCTATTACCCTTACAGGAGCAATTCTAACAGCCTCTTCCTGTGTAGATTCTACAGCTTGTTGTGGTACAATTGTTTCAGTGTAGTGCATGGTGCCGTACTTACCCGTTGACACGACCTCACCTATCCCTCCGCTAGGGGCTTTCACTAATCTCGTGGGTGTCGCTGTGCCTACTGTGGTCTCTGCTATGGTGGCTGCAAGAGAGAGAGCTGAAATTGTTGCTGAATCGTCTTCTTGATCACACTCCTGAGGAAGGTTCAAAACAGGGTACATCTTGCACGGGTTAATACTTGCATGAGTTATTTGGTTAACATCATTAACATTTACAGTGTTACTAAGAGTTTGTGTTTTACAACCCAGTGCGTTTCTCTCCGCAATCAACTTCTCTCCTGCAATGTATGGTGGGGGAGGAGCTGTGGCAATCAACTTCCTGACTGCCCCAGATCCTGCCGCCAGAGCCAAACCTCTCTGTATCTCACCTTCCTGGTGCCATAACTGTAAATAATCATGATGCTGAATTCGTCTCTTTGCTGATTTTACGAGACATATCCTCCTCCTTAAATTTTGTAACACTTCTGGACTGAAGCTACCTATTCTTGGGAATTTGTCCCTGTCTTGTACAGTCATTCTCTCCCATTCATCACATAAAGATTCGGTGTGAATTCCATATTTTTCACACATTACATATCGTGCCGACCCAACTGGTCGGTTCACAGAATCAACCTGAACCAGGGTTGATCGCCCCCTACCTGAGCAACTGGCCCCCATAGTCTGCAGGTGTTGCTTAGTCCTCCTTGGATCTCTGTATCAAGGTTTTCAGCAAGCCTTTTCAGACAACCAAATTACTCCACAGTAGGCCGGCGGTGGCGGTTTACCGAGTACCCCACTCACTCGCCCACCTCGACCAATACGACCTGATCACACCGACGTGGTGCTGGCGTACTCGATACAGGGCCCCTATGGAACCTTCAGTTTACTGGAACATATGAGGGTTACCCGCAGGACACTTACTCTTTCCAGTAAAGGTGGGGTTGTTAGATAGTTCCTGAGTGACCAGCGAACTTCCCTTCCAAAAATAAAAAATTACACAAATCACGTCAGAATGTACAAATAGCGTTTGTGACCACTTTACTCTAATGGTATTAGGTCAGATCACTAACTACTGCACACAATTACGTGCGGTCCAATCGTTCAGTACACGAGCACTACTTGTCATGTACTGAAAGATCAATGGAATCGATGTTTCCGGCCGCGATTCCTTCAGCACTCTTTGTCTAAGCGAAGCAGACGCTTATCCCGTCAGCAACTGCGAGATAACCTCCCACCCTTTTGCTGGGGGATAATGTCTGCTGATCTACCTAGTGCAGATGTGAAAAGGACCGGACGAGCCCGCAATTGACAATGCTAAATTCCTTTGTCGTATAAACAACCCTTTATGAAGCTAAGAACACTGTACGCTGTTTACTTAAGAAGTACCGTAATGGTACGCTATCTGCGTAGCGATCGCTCAGCCGTAGGCGAGACGCTCAAGCGTCACGTTCGCTCACGGCCCAGTGATCACAGGACACGTTATTGGTTATGTCTAGGGGAAAGATTCGCTGTAACGTAGCGTACGCTAGAGACCACGAGGAGGTCACCAGCGATGCAGACGCTCACAACACTATACCTTTATGTTAAACCTTATACCGATGAAATACACTGAATACCTTAATGTGAGTACAGGGTGTAAGTGCAACCTTGTGGAACCTGACTATCTACAAAGCTGCATGAGCGTCACCGACGCTCAAATGAACACTTATCACTATAGGAAATACACAGATACTGGTTTAGGTTTCCAAGGCCTATTAACTGTATTATGTCTAATATACTTGTAAAAGGGGATAACAGTACATATGATACACTACAATATAACAGAGACTTCCTAACCACAGAACTAAACAATAAATACAAAAAGACAATACTACACTGACCTAAATGCAATACGATACAATACTATAATACTATAAGGTATTTAAGAGAAAAAAGAGGAGAGAGAGAGATAGAGAGAGAGAGAGAGAGATTGGCTCGCAGAAAGACAATGATTATGGAGAGAACTTACGCACAAAGGGTATGATCGCCAGCGCCTCGATATCCAGCTCCCGATTATCAGCAGATAACCGTTGATGAGAGAGTGAGAGCTGGATGTGGTCGGCCTGCCTATTTATGCTCCACACACAATGCAATCTCCTGGTCCTACAATCCCATTGTCCATTGGCCGAAGGAATTCGGCCCTGCATCATAACAAAAGGTCATAGGGTGATTCATACAGGTGGGCTGTGACGATTTCCAACAGCTCAGGTGGGTGGGAAACTGGGTTTCCCGCCGCATACCTGAGTATGTGCAAATCATAGAAATGGACATAAACTTCTTATGTCCATAACTATTCGCACGAGCGATTAATACGCTCCAAACCAACACCGGAATATTGCTAATTAAATACTCTTCCGATGGGTACCAAACACTGCAGTATGATTCCTGTTAAACCCTTCGTACGATGCAAAGAGGGATTCCTCAGCTCTGGGACATTATACTTTAACCAAACTTACAGAAACTATCAAAGGGATCATGATCTATAAACTACATTAATTGTGAACATTTGTAACTAATGAGTCGCACGCTACGATCACATAAACTCTACCGTAAATGCGCATACTGCGCGTGCGAGTGCACGCTATTGCGGGTATGCGCTTCCACGGGAGAGCGTACGCATGCGCAGCACGGACCAGTGTGCGGTGCAAATATGGCAACGTGCATTGAGACATTTTTCTGACTTTGACAAAAGAGATAGTATACTCGTAACTAGTATGACTATAAAGAAAGAAAAAAAAACCACGGTTAGGTGGTATATACAATTATGGACGGGCTGCCGAGTGCCGACACAGAGGTAGCCACAGCCGTGAACTACCGCACTGTACTGTGTCTGCTGCTAATATATAGACTGGTTGATAAAGAGATAGTATACTCGTAACTAGTATGTATGTATAAAGAAAGAAAAAAAAACCACGGTTAGGTGGTATATACAATTATGGACGGGCTGCCGAGTGCCGACACAGAGGTAGCCACAGCCGTGAACTACCGCACTGTACTGTGTCTGCTGCTAATATAGACTGGTTGATAAAGAGATAGTATACTCGTAACTAGTATGTATGTATAAAGAAAGAAAAAAAAAACACGGTTAGGTGGTATATACAATTATGGACGGGCTGCCGAGTGCCGACACAGAGGTAGCCACAGCCGTGAACTACCGCACTGTACTGTGTCTGCTGCTAATATAGACTGGTTGATAAAGAGATAGTATACTCGTAACTAGTATGTATGTATAAAGAAAGAAAAAAAAAACACGGTTAGGTGGTATATACAATTATGGACGGGCTGCCGAGTGCCGACACAGAGGTAGCCACAGCCGTGAACTACCGCACTGTACTGTGTCTGCTGCTAATATATAGACTGGTTGATAAAGAGATAGTATACTCGTAACTAGTATGTATGTATAAAGAAAGAAAAAAAAACCACGGTTAGGTGGTATATACAATTATGGACGGGCTGCCGAGTGCCGACACAGAGGTAGCCACAGCCGTGAACTACCGCACTGTACTGTGTCTGCTGCTAATATAGACTGGTTGATAAAGAGATAGTATACTCGTAACTAGTATGTATGTATAAAGAAAGAAAAAAAAACCACGGTTAGGTGGTATATACAATTATGGACGGGCTGCCGAGTGCCGACACAGAGGTAGCCACAGCCGTGAACTACCGCACTGTACTGTGTCTGCTGCTAATATAGACTGGTTGATAAAGAGATAGTATACTCGTAACTAGTATGACTATAAAGAAAGAAAAAAAAACCACGGTTAGGTGGTATATACAATTATGGACGGGCTGCCGAGTGCCGACACAGAGGTAGCCACTGCCGTGAACTACCGCACTGTACTGTGTCTGCTGCTAATATATAGACTGGTTGATAAAGAGATAGTATACTCGTAACTAGTATGTATGTATAAAGAAAGAAAAAAAAACCACGGTTAGGTGGTATATACAATTATGGACGGGCTGCCGAGTGCCGACACAGAGGTAGCCACAGCCGTGAACTACCGCACTGTACTGTGTCTGCTGCTAATATAGACTGGTTGATAAAGAGATAGTATACTACTAATATTATATATACTGGTGGTCAGGTCACTGGTCACTAGTCACACTGGCAGTGGCACTCCTGCAGCAAAAGTGTGCACTGTTTAATTTTAATATAATATTATGTACTCCTGGCTCCTGCTATAACCTATAACTGGCACTGCAGTAGTGCTCCCCAGTCTCCCCCACAATTATAAGCTGTGTGAGCTGAGCAGTCAGACAGATATATATAATATTATATATAGATAATAGATGATGCAGCACACTGGCCTGAGCCTGAGCAGTGCACACAGATATGGTATGTGACTGAGTCACTGTGTGCTGTGTATCGCTTTTTTCAGGCAGAGAACGGATTATAAAGTAAACTGCACTGTCCTCACTAGTAAACTCTCTCCACTCAGTCTCTACACTTCTACAGTAACAGTACTCCTCCTAGTCAGCTCCAGTAAATCTCTCTCAGTCTCTTATAATCTAAATGGAGAGGACGCCAGCCACGTCCTCTCCCTATCAATCTCAATGCACGTGTGAAAATGGCGGCGACGCGCGGCTCCTTATATAGAATCCGAGTCTCGCGATAGAATCCGAGCCTCGCGAGAATCCGACAGCGTCATGATGACGTTCGGGCGCGCTCGGGTTAACCGAGCAAGGCGGGAAGATCCGAGTCGCTCGGACCCGTGAAAAAAAACATGAAGTTCTGGCGGGTTCGGATTCAGAGAAACCGAACCCGCTCATCTCTACTAACTGCGCATGTGTATGCACCGCATCGGAAGAGCATCGCTGGTCAGCTACGGGATGGTGCGAAAAATCCGATCGCATGGGCTGACAGGAGGAAGCCGTTTGTGGGTGGTAACTGACCATTTATTGGGAGTGTCAAGGAAAACACAGGCGTTCCCAAGCGTGTGCAGGGCGGGTGTCTGACGTCAGCTCCGGCCCCGATCAGCCTGTTCTCATGGCACTGTAGGAGTAAGTCCTGGGCTGCGCACACACTGCACACATGGTATCGCACACTTGCGCGGGGCGAATATACACTCGCCCTGGGGACGGCGACTATCTGAACGCAGGACAGCAAGATTAGCAGCCCAGCGATCAGGTCTGAATCACCCTCAATATTGTTTTTAGGCAAAAAGGTTGCACCCAGGTTGCTGGATGACAAAGCTAAGTGACACAAGTGGGCAGCACAAACACTTGGCCCATCTAGGAGTGGCACTGCAGTGGCAGAGAGGATGTATAAACCAGTGACGTGCGGTGAGCTCACCAGCTGGGGAGGCACTGGCAGCTAAACACCCCCCTCCCCGCCCGAGGAAAAAAAAAAAAGTGCAGTCCCCCCACACGCTACTTAAACCAGCACCAGGCAGAACCAGCCAGGGGGGGGGGGGGGGGTAATGCCATAGCAGGGGAGACACTCAGTGTGGGGTCCCCCTGCCATGCCATTAAACACCCCCCAAACCAGTCAGCCCAGGGCTGGAATCCCTCAGAAAGTGGGGCCCCCAAAAAATACAAATGGGGTCCCCCCTCCCGAGCAACAACCAGCACTGGGCTGATAGCCCAGTGCTGTGCCCCGCACCCCTGGTGGCGGTGGGTGCGGTGTTCATTGTATGCTAATAGTGTTCTTTACAGGTGGCCTACAGGTCCCAGCAAGCCTGTCCCAGCATGCTGGCACTTGGAGAACCACAAGTGCCAGCATGCCCGGACATACAGGGCCCGCTGGCACCTGTAGTCCACCTGTAAAGAATATATAAAAAAAAACACTACACGTTCTTTAAAAAAGTTTTATTACACAGGGTCTTCACCTGGGACGCGGCGGCCTTTAAGCTCTTTTGCATAGCCGCCGCCCATACAGGACTTCCACGGCGTCTTCCGTCTTCAGGAGCTCTTCTCTGCTCCTCCTCCGTCATCGGACAGACAGACTGACAGCCGCTGCCTTGCGCTGACTTATATAAGTCAGCGGGAAGGGGCGGGGCGATGACGCGGCGAGCCGTGATTGGCTCGCGGCAACCATCTTGAATTTCAAAAATTATGCTGAGGCGCCATTTTTAAAATGGGTACCGCTTCCGCTGCCAAACTCTGCAGAATTGACCTGACTGCCGCTTCCCGCCGCCGCTACCGCCACCCGCATCTCCGCCGCATCCCGCCGCCCACACCTCCGCCGTCCGGCCCGCCGCATCCCGCACCTCCGCCGCCCGCGCCACCGATGCCCACACAGTGATTGACAGCGGATCCAGTGACGGATCCGCTGGCCAACCACTGTGGCCTCACTCACAGGGGCGTGCTTTCATAGGTTGAAAGCACGTCCCTGTATGAAAGCGGTACCTCTAATGGTGCCGCTTTCCCATGTTATTTCAATGGGCTTTTCCTGCCCATTGCTAGGCCCTGCCCGCGCCCGCCCCCTGCTCCCATATCTTTCCCAATTCACTACGGGAGGCACCACGATCGGTGCCTCCCAAACTCATTTTACACTGTATAATGATGAGTAAATAATAAAGGAGATACTTATGTCTCATAAGTATCTTCTTTGTATTATTTTACTCATTAATGACAGGGGAGGCACTGCCTTCCCTGCCTCCCCTGACTGCATGTCCCTGGTATAAACTATGCCCAAAAAATGCTCCCAAAAGCACATAACTCAAAGAAATAAGGTGCAAGATGGAATTGTCCTTGGGCCCTCCCACCCACCCTTACATAGCCAGATTAAGGGGGGATGCAGGGCATACTGTACCCCGGGCCCCCCTTTGTCAGGGTGCCCACTGGCCAGAGCACACTGACATCACTAGCTTTACCCCTTAAGCAGCAGCAGAACCAGCAATCATAATGCGAGCAGGACAGTATGCAGTGCAGGACACAGGAATATCATGTTTTATGAGCTACCAATGGAGCTTTCGAACCAGAGGAGAGACAGAAGTGTGGAGAGAGCTGTAATTGACACAGGTATCCCAGCTCCTTCTCCTCCCCACCTGGGTGTCAGAGTTCTTTGCAAGCTGTTATGTAACTAAACCATTTGGTTCTAGAGATAGAGACACACACAGAGTCCTCCTGAGTCATATCCCAGTGTGTAAGTAGTACAGAGGCTGCTGCTGTTCCCGCACGTGACAAGATAAATAATTTATTTTTCTATGTGTTGTCTTTGTTCCACTACAAGAAAATTGTATAAAATAGTTGTTTTTCAATTAGGTGTAGCTACAAACAGTACCCAGGCATTATTAAACTATTAGTTAATACTAATATACACCATTGGTTTAAATTTAATAAACACAATATATACCTCCCACCATGACCCATTTCAGGAGGGACAAAATGCTCTTTACCTGAACTTCCTTCTTAATTTATGATTGCAATCACCTGTTTTAAAACACCTTTATTATCATTTAAATAGTTCAACACAGGTGATGCCAATCATATATTAAGTGGGAAGTCCAAGTAGAGAGCATTTTGTCCCTCTTGGAATGGAAAATGTTGGGAAGTATGCACAATTTAATCTACATCCCTCACCTACCATCGGGGCCTCCCTGTCTTAAGTGCCCCGGGCACCCCCAAGGCTTAATCCGGCCCTGCACCCTTATGTTGTATATTAAAAAGGACATGCACAGTTTAACAAACCAATCACTTCAGCGAGAGGGACTGTCTCTTGTGGCTGAAATGATTGGTTTGTTTGGGCCCCCACAAAACAAGTTGGCTCTATGGGCAATGCACAAACTGGCTCTACATAAGCAAGATGTCGCCATCGTTATCAGCATGGCTGGGAATTGCTTTCCTAGTGAAGTGAAATCTAGGGGTAAATTTACTAAGACGGGAGTTCTATTTAAGATGTGATGTTGCCCATAGCAAACAATAAGATTCTACTTCTCATTTATCTAGCACCTTCCAGAAGATAATACCTGGAAACTGATTGGTTGCTATGGGCAACATCACATCTTAAATAGAACTCCAGTCTTAGTATATTTACCCCCTATATGGGATTTGGTACCAGGGATACAGAACTTCAATCAACTGTCTAAAACCCACTGCATTAATGGTGGATACTGGACGCGCATCTACTACCAGCATAGTTGTTATGGCGTCAGTAATCCAGTGTGCAACTGGGTGACTGCTGTCATACTTCACCCCCTTGCAAAGGATTGATAATCCTCATCCTGGTGCAATTCTACAGAAGCATCCTCAATCTCAATGTCAGCACGTTGACTGGCGCTGCTCCTCCCAACACTTGCAGAGGGCGTGCAAATGGTGGTAGGAGCCTCCTCTTCCCATATAGTATTGGAAAGGTCAGGCTTACACATCGCATCTGCGGATACACTTGGTCTCTCCTTGGGGATTGGTGATATTTCTGAATGCACAGTTGGTTCCTGCACCTTGCCAAGTTTTATTTTTTTAACTCTACTCTACTACAGGGAGGAGATCTTACATGATCACTGTGAGGTGCAGAACCACCAGTCATAAACACAGGCCAAAGCTTAGCCTTTCCTTGCCACTTTGTGTAGTGAATGGTATATTGCCAATTTTCCATTTCTCTTCAGCCAACTTGAAAGTTTTTTTTTTATGTATCGCTGTAAAATATTGCATCTTTGATTTTACATGCCCTGTACGCCAATGGGCATTGGCCATAGCCAATGAAGTTGATGGAATTGCACTGTTGTTGTCATGACTAGTGGCAGCAGCTTCAGCACTAGTAGTAGTAAGTGGTTCCTAATCTTTCACTTGTTTTACCTCCATTTCTTATGCACTTAGTGAGGATATATAGCAGTAGTGTACGGCAGTACTAGTAGTCACTGAGTGACGTACCATTAGAAATATAATTTTTGCTTTGGATCACGCACATATATTTAGAAGTAGTGTCTGGCAGTACTGGTAGTCGTCATTGAGTGATGCACCAATATAAATGTCTTTTTTGCTCTGGATCACACACAGAGGATATATAGCAGCAGTGTACTGCAGCCACAGTCCTAATAGTCAGAGTGACGCAACAATAGAAATATATTTTTTGCTTTGGATCACACACAGAGGATATATAGCAGTAGTGTACGGCAGTACACAGCCCCTTATAGACAGAAAACACCTGGTCCTATACATACACAGCCACAGTATGCTACTATGCAGAGCCCTAACACAGTGACCGCACACCCAACTCAACTCTCCTGCAAAACAAACCCTCTGCTCTTTCCTGCCCCCTTTGCTCTCTCCTGCCGCTTTGCGCTCTCCCTGCTTGCTCCTTCCCTAACAGCACACAGCACAGAAGGAACATGTCCTTACTGTGCACTCTCTAAGTCAGGGGTGAAGATGGCACCGATCACCAGGACTATATATAGAATACAAAATACTCGAGATCCGACAGCGGTATGATCACGTTTTGCCTCGTTTTCGGATCTGAGTTAGGCGCGCAAAATCGAGCCTGACTCGGATCCGGGCTCGGATCTCAAAGTTCAGAGGGGTTTGGTTCTCAGGGAACCGAACCCGCTCATCCCTAATAAACAGTCCTGTGTCCCGCTATAACAATGCACAGATATATCACATGGTAAAAGTGTATAGAAAGTACAGCATGTTACTGGAAGCGCTGTGCTGCCTTCTGTGTACAGTCTGGTGCTGAGCAACAGGTAGAGTATGCAAAATGTAGGGACTGTGCACTTTTATTATTTGTTCTGTATTTTATTTTATAAGGAATTTTCTTTTTCTGTGACATTGGAAGTGACACGGTAATTATCCTGACCCTAACCAACGATAGTGAATCCACTGACCATCCAGAGAGGAGAGTATTTCTGTGACATCTTGTAATCTGTGATTTGTCCCAAGCTCCTTTGGCAAGGAATAAGTATTGTTAGACTTATGAGCAATAGACATCTTGCCTTAAGACGCCTGCATCTGCTGTATCCTGTGACTGCCAGCGACAAATTATTCTCTGTTCTCCAGCTGTTCTGGATTGAGCCCAGTATCTGAAAGCTGAAACCCTTTTCCAGCTACTCTGTGCATAACGGTTCATAAAGGGGGACCAGTGGGAATTAGCCAACACTACCCAAGAAGTAGTGAGCCAGCGTGTCCACACATACCCAGAAGTAGTCAGTTACAGGTGCTGGTGGTAGGAGTCTGTGTAGAACGAGTGGTTCCAGGTAGAGATGAGCAGGTTCACTACCCAAGCCCGAATCCGAGCCCGGATCGTTTTTTCCCGCCTGACTCGGAAACCAGAATGAGGCAAAACCTCATCAGCCTGCTGTCGGATTCTCGCAGGGTTTGGATTCCATATAAGGAGTCGCGCGGCACGGCCATTTTCACTCCAGTTTCGGAAAGTGTAGTGAGAGGACGTGTCTCCATCCTCAGTGTCTGTGCAGGAGGAAGTGGGGTGGCGATTCCAGTAGAGATGAGCGCCTGAAATTTTTCGGGTTTTGTGTTTTGGTTTTGGGTTCGGTTCCGCGGCCGTGTTTTGGGTTCGAACGCGTTTTGGCAAAACCTCACCGAATTTTTTTTGTCGGATTCGGGTGTGTTTTGGATTCGGGTGTTTTTTTCCAAAAACACTAAAAAACAGCTTAAATCATAGAATTTGGGGGTCATTTTGATCCCAAAGTATTATTAACCTCAAAAACCATAATTTACACTCATTTTCAGTCTATTCTGAATACCTCACACCTCACAATATTATTTTTAGTCCTAAAATTTGCACCGAGGTCGCTGTGTGAGTAAGATAAGCGACCCTAGTGGCCGACACAAACACTGGGCCCATCTAGGAGTGGCACTGCAGTGTCACGCAGGATGTCCCTTCCAAAAAACCCTCCCCAAACAGCACATGACGCAAAGAAAAAAAGAGGCGCAATGAGGTAGCTGTGTGAGTAAGATTAGCGACCCTAGTGGCCGACACAAACACCGGGCCCATCTAGGAGTGGCACTGCAGTGTCACGCAGGATGGCCCTTCCAAAAAACCCTCCCCAAACAGCACATGACGCAAAGAAAAAAAGAGGCGCAATGAGGTAGCTGTGTGAGTAAGATTAGCGACCCTAGTGGCCGACACAAACACCGGGCCCATCTAGGAGTGGCACTGCAGTGTCACGCAGGATGTCCCTTCCAAAAAACCCTCCCCAAACAGCACATGACGCAAAGAAAAAAAGAGGCGCAATGAGGTAGCTGACTGTGTGAGTAAGATTAGCGACCCTAGTGGCCGACACAAACACCGGGCCCATCTAGGAGTGGCACTGCAGTGTCACGCAGGATGTCCCTTCCAAAAAAACCCTCCCCAATCAGCACATGATGCAAAGAAAAAGAAAAGAAAAAAGAGGTGCAAGATGGAATTGTCCTTGGGCCCTCCCACCCACCCTTATGTTGTATAAACAAAACAGGACATGCACACTTTAACCAACCCATCATTTCAGTGACAGGGTCTGCCACACGACTGTGACTGATATGACGGGTTGGTTTGGACCCCCCCCAAAAAAGAAGCAATTAATCTCTCCTTGCACAAACTGGCTCTACAGAGGCAAGATGTCCACCTCATCTTCACCCTCCGATATATCACCGTGTACATCCCCCTCCTCACAGATTATCAATTCGTCCCCACTGGAATCCACCATCTCAGCTCCCTGTGTACTTTGTGGAGGCAATTGCTGCTGGTCAATGTCTCCGCGGAGGAATTGATTATAATTCATTTTAATGAACATCATCTTCTCCACATTTTCTGGATGTAACCTCGTACGCCGATTGCTGACAAGGTGAGCGGCGGCACTAAACACTCTTTCGGAGTACACACTTGTGGGAGGGCAACTTAGGTAGAATAAAGCCAGTTTGTGCAAGGGCCTCCAAATTGCCTCTTTTTCCTGCCAGTATAAGTACGGACTGTGTGACGTGCCTACTTGGATGCGGTCACTCATATAATCCTCCACCATTCTATCAATGTTGAGAGAATCATATGCAGTGACAGTAGACGACATGTCCGTAATCGTTGTCAGGTCCTTCAGTCCGGACCAGATGTCAGCATCAGCAGTCGCTCCAGACTGCCCTGCATCACCGCCAGCGGGTGGGCTCGGAATTCTGAGCCTTTTCCTCGCACCCCCAGTTGCGGGAGAATGTGAAGGAGGAGATGTTGACAGGTCGCGTTCCGCTTGACTTGACAATTTTGTCACCAGCAGGTCTTTCAACCCCAGCAGACCTGTGTCTGCCGGAAAGAGAGATCCAAGGTAGGCTTTAAATCTAGGATCGAGCACGGTGGCCAAAATGTAGTGCTCTGATTTCAACAGATTGACCACCTGTGAATCCTTGTTAAGCGAATTAAGGGCTGCATCCACAAGTCCCACATGCCTAGCGGAATCGCTCCCTTTTAGCTCCTTCTTCAATGCCTCCAGCTTCTTCTGCAAAAGCCTGATGAGGGGAATGACCTGACTCAGGCTGGCAGTGTCTGAACTGACTTCACGTGTGGCAAGTTCAAAGGGCATCAGAACCTTGCACAACGTTGAAATCATTCTCCACTGCACTTGAGACAGGTGCATTCCATCTCCTATATCGTGCTCAATTGTATAGGCTTGAATGGCCTTTTGCTGCTCCTCCAACCTCTGAAGCATATAGAGGGTTGAATTCCACCTCGTTACCACTTCTTGCTTCAGATGATGGCAGGGCAGGTTCAGTAGTTTTTGGTGGTGCTCCAGTCTTCTGTACGTGGTGCCTGTACGCCGAAAGTGTCCCGCAATTTTTCTGGCCACCGACAGCATCTCTTGCACGCCCCTGTCGTTTTTTTAAAAATTCTGCACCACCAAATTCAAGGTATGTGCAAAACATGGGACGTGCTGGAATTTGCCCATATTTAATGCACACACAATATTGCTGGCGTTGTCCGATGCCACAAATCCACAGGAGAGTCCAATTGGGGTAAGCCATTCCGCGATGATCTTCCTCAGTTGCCGTAAGAGGTTTTCAGCTGTGTGCGTATTCTGGAAAGCGGTGATACAAAGCGTAGCCTGCCTAGGAAAGAGTTGGCGTTTGCGAGAAGCTGCTACTGGTGCCGCCGCTGCTGTTCTTGCGGCGGGAGTCCATACATCTACCCAGTGGGCTGTCACAGTCATATAGTCCTGACCCTGCCCTGCTCCACTTGTCCACATGTCCGTGGTTAAGTGGACATTGGGTACAACTGCATTTTTTAGGACACTGGTGAGTCTTTTTCTGACGTCCGTGTACATTCTTGGTATCGCCTGCCTAGAGAAGTGGAACCTAGATGGTATTTGGTAACGGGGGCACACTGCCTCAATAAATTGTCTAGTTCCCTGTGAACTAACGGCGGATACCGGACGCACGTCTAACACCAACATAGTTGTCAAGGACTCAGTTATCCGCTTTGCAGTAGGATGACTGCTGTGATATTTCATCTTCCTCGCAAAGGACTGTTGAACAGTCAATTGCTTACTGGAAGTAGTACAAGTGGGCTTACGACTTCCCCTCTGGGATGACCATCGACTCCCAGCGGCAACAACAGCAGCGCCAGCAGCAGTAGGCGTTACACGCAAGGATGCATCGGAGGAATCCCAGGCAGGAGAGGACTCGTCAGAATTGCCAGTGACATGGCCTGCAGGACTATTGGCATTCCTGGGGAAGGAGGAAATTGACACTGAGGGAGTTGGTGGGGTGGTTTGCGTGAGCTTGGTTACAAGAGGAAGGGATTTACTGGTCAGTGGACTGCTTCCGCTGTCACCCAAAGTTTTTGAACTTGTCACTGACTTATTATGAATGCGCTGCAGGTGACGTATAAGGGAGGATGTTCCGAGGTGGTTAACGTCCTTACCCCTACTTATTACAGCTTGACAAAGGGAACACACGGCTTGACACCTGTTGTCCGCATTTCTGGTGAAATACCTCCACACCGAAGAGCTGATTTTTTTGGTATTTTCACCTGGCATGTCAACGGCCATATTCCTCCCACGGACAACAGGTGTCTCCCCGGGTGCCTGACTTAAACAAACCACCTCACCATCAGAATCCTCCTGGTCAATTTCCTCCCCAGCGCCAGCAACACCCATATCCTCCTCATCCTGGTGTACTTCAACACTGACATCTTCAATCTGACTATCAGGAACTGGACTGCGGGTGCTCCTTCCAGCACTTGCAGGGGGCGTGCAAATGGTGGAAGGCGCATGCTCTTCACGTCCAGTGTTGGGAAGGTCAGGCATCGCAACCGACACAATTGGACTCTCCTTGTGGATTTGGGATTTCAAAGAACGCACAGTTCTTTGCGGTGCTTTTGCCAGCTTGAGTCTTTTCAGTTTTCTAGCGAGAGGCTGAGTGCTTCCATCCTCATGTGAAGCTGAACCACTAGCCATGAACATAGGCCAGGGCCTCAGCCGTTCCTTGCCACTCCGTGTGGTAAATGGCATATTGGCAAGTTTACGCTTCTCCTCCGACAATTTTATTTTAGGTTTTGGAGTCCTTTTTTTACTGATATTTGGTGTTTTGGTTTTGACATGCTCTGTACTATGCCATTGGGCATCGGCCTTGGCAGACGACGTTGCTGGCATTTCATCGTCTCGGCCATGACTAGTGGCAGCAGCTTCAGCACGAGGTGGAAGTGGATCTTGATCTTTCCCTAATTTTGGAACCTCAACATTTTTGTTCTCCATATTTTAATAGGCACAACTAAAAGGCACCTCAGGTAAACAATGGAGATGGATGGATTGGATACTAGTATACAATTATGGACGGGCTGCCGAGTGCCGACACAGAGGTAGCCACAGCCGTGAACTACCGCACTGTACTGTGTCTGCTGCTAATATATAGACTGGTTGATAAAGAGATAGTATACTCGTAACTAGTATGTATGTATAAAGAAAGAAAAAAAAACCACGGTTAGGTGGTATATACAATTATGGACGGGCTGCCGAGTGCCGACACAGAGGTAGCCACAGCCGTGAACTACCGCACTGTACTGTGTCTGCTGCTAATATATAGACTGGTTGATAAAGAGATAGTATACTCGTAACTAGTATGTATGTATAAAGAAAGAAAAAAAAACCACGGTTAGGTGGTATATACAATTATGGACGGGCTGCCGAGTGCCGACACAGAGGTAGCCACAGCCGTGAACTACCGCACTGTACTGTGTCTGCTGCTAATATATAGACTGGTTGATAAAGAGATAGTATACTCGTAACTAGTATGTATGTATAAAGAAAGAAAAAAAAACCACGGTTAGGTGGTATATACAATTATGGACGGGCTGCCGAGTGCCGACACAGAGGTAGCCACAGCCGTGAACTACCGCACTGTACTGTGTCTGCTGCTAATATATAGACTGGTTGATAAAGAGATAGTATACTCGTAACTAGTATGTATGTATAAAGAAAAAAAAAAAAACCACGGTTAGGTGGTATATACAATTATGGACGGGCTGCCGAGTGCCGACACAGAGGTAGCCACAGCCGTGAACTACCGCACTGTACTGTGTCTGCTGCTAATATATAGACTGGTTGATAAAGAGATAGTATACTCGTAACTAGTATGTATGTATAAAGAAAGAAAAAAAACCCACGGTTAGGTGGTATATACAATTATGGACGAGCTGCCGAGTGCCGACACAGAGGTAGCCACAGCCGTGAACTACCGCACTGTACTGTGTCTGCTGCTAATATATAGACTGGTTGATAAAGAGATAGTATACTCGTAACTAGTATGTATGTATAAAGAAAGAAAAAAAAACCACGGTTAGGTGGTATATACAATTATGGACGGGCTGCCGAGTGCCGACACAGAGGTAGCCACAGCCGTGAACTACCGCACTGTACTGTGTCTGCTGCTAATATATAGACTGGTTGATAAAGAGATAGTATACTCGTAACTAGTATGTATGTATAAAGAAAGAAAAAAAAACCACGGTTAGGTCACTGGTATATACAATTATGGACGGGCTGCCGAGTGCCGACACAGAGGTAGCCACAGCCGTGAACTACCGCACTGTACTGTGTCTGCTGCTAATATAGACTGGTTGATAAAGAGATAGTATACTACTAATATTATATACTGGTGGTCAGGTCACTGGTCACTAGTCACACTGGCAGTGGCACTCCTGCAGCAAAAGTGTGCACTGTTTAATTTTAATATAATATTATGTACTCCTGGCTCCTGCTATAACCTATAACTGGCACTGCAGTAGTGCTCCCCAGTCTCCCCCACAATTATAAGCTGTGTGAGCTGAGCAGTCAGACAGATATATAATATATATAGATGATGCAGCACACTGGCCTGAGCCTGAGCAGTGCACACAGATATGGTATGTGACTGAGTCACTGTGTGCTGTGTATCGCTTTTTTCAGGCAGAGAACGGATTATAAATAAAAGTGGTGGTCACTGGTCACTATCAGCAAAACTCTGCACTGTACACTACTGAGTACTCCTAATGCTCCCCAAAATTAGTAAATCAAGTGTCTCTCTAATCTATTCTAATTCTAAACGGAGAGGACGCCAGCCACGTCCTCTCCCTATCAATCTCAATGCACGTGTGAAAATGGCGGCGACGCGCGGCTCCTTATATAGAATCCGAGTCTCGCGATAGAATCCAAGCCTCGCGAGAATCCGACAGCGTCATGATGACGTTCGGGCGCGCTCGGGTTAACCGAGCAAGGCGGGAAGATCCGAGTCGCTCGGACCCGTGAAAAAAAACATGAAGTTCTGGCGGGTTCGGATTCAGAGAAACCGAACCCGCTCATCTCTAGATTCCAGTGCTGTCTTGTGCTGCTCAGTCCAGTGTAGTGTCTTATGCTGCATCAGTCCAGTCACAGTGGTGGTGTCCTCTACTGCCATATGTCCAGTGTAGCTGTAAAAGTCCAGTGCAGTGGTGCTGTGTTGTCCATCATCAGTCCAGTGGTGGTGTCTTGTGCTGCATCAGTCCAGTCACAGCGGTGGTGTCCTCTGCTGCCATATGTCCAGTGCTGCTGTATAAGTCCAGTCCAGTGGTGCTGTGTTCTGCTGCATCAGTCCAGTGGTGCTGTGTTGTGCTGCATCAGTCCAGTGGTGCTGTCTTGTGCTGCATCAGTCCAGTCACAGTGGTGGTGTCCTCTGCTGCCATATTCCAGTGCTGCTGTATAAATCCAGTCCATTGCAGTGGTGCTGTGTTGTCCTGCATTAGTCCAGTGGTGGTGTATAAGTCCAGTGATACTGCCGTTTATGTCCAGTGATACTGCCGTATATGTCCAGCAGTACTGCCGTATAAATCCAGTTATACTGCCGTATATGTCCAGTGGTGCTGCCATATAATTCCAATGATTTATAATTTAAGTGATTATATGTCTAGTGGTACTGCCGTATAAATCCAGTGGTACTGGCGTATAAATCCAGTCCAGTGATACTGCCATATATGTCCAGCGGTACTGCCGTATAAATCCAGTGATACTGCCGTATAATTCCAGTGGTACTGGCGTACAAATCCAGTGATACTGCCGTATAAATCCAGTCCAGTGATACTGCTGTATAATTCCAGTGGCACTGCCGTATAATTCCAGTGATACTGTCGTATAATTCCTGTGATACTGGCGTACAAATCCAGTGATACTGCCGTATAAATCCAGTCCAGTGATACTGCTGTATAATTCCAGTGGCACTGCCGTATAATTCCGGTGATACTGTCGTATAATTCCTGTGATACTGGCATATAAATCCAGTGATACTGCCGTATAAATCCAGTCCAGTGATACTGCCGTATAATTCCAGTGGTACTGCCGTATAATTCCAGTGATACTGCCGTATAATTCCAGTGGTACTGGCGTATAAATCCAGTGATACTGCCGTATAAATCCAGTCCAGTGATACTGCCGTATATGTCCAGTGGTACTGCTGTATAAATCCAGTCCAGTGATACTGCCATATATGTCCAGTGGTACTGCCATATAATTACAGTGATACTGCTGTATATGTACAGTGGTACTTCCGTATAAATCCAGTAGTACTGGCGTTAGATGTGCGGCTGGCACATTTTTCGTGTTTTGTGTTTTGGTTTTGGTACTAATTCCACTTTCGTGTTTTGGTTTTGGCTTGGTTTTGCCAAAGCACCCTTTCGTGTTTTGGTTTTGGTTTTGGATCTGGATGATTTTTGAAAAATACATAAAAACAGCTAATATCACAGAATTTGGGGGTAATTTTGATCCTACAGTATTATTAGCTTCAATAACATTAATTTCCACTAATTTCCAGTCTATTCTGAACACCTCACACCTCACAATATTGTTTTTAGGCCAAAAGGTTACACCGAGGTGGCTGTATGACTAAGCTAAGCAACACAAGTGTGCAGCACAAACACCTGGCGCATCTAGGAGTAGCACTGCAGTGGCAGACAGGATGGCAGATTTTAAAAATAGGCCCCAAACAGCACATGATGCAAAGAAGAAAAAGAGGTGCAATGAGGTAGCTGGATGACTAAGCTAAGCGACACAAGTGTGTGGCACAAACACCTGGCCCATCTAGGAGTGGCACTGCAGTTACAGACAGGATGGCACTTAAAAAAAACAAGTCTTCTAACAGCACATGATGCAAAGAAGAAAAAGAGGTGCAAGATGGAATTGTCCTTGGGCCCTCCCACCCACACTTATGTTGTATAAACAGGACATGCACACTTTAACAAACCAATCCTTTCAGTGACAGGGTCTGCCACACGACTGTGGCTGAAATGACTGTTTTGTTTGGGCCCCCACCAAAAAAGAAGCAATCAATCTCTCCTTGCACAAACTGGCTCTACAGAGGCAAGATGTCAACCTCATCCTCCGATTCCTCACCCCTTTTACTGTGTACATCCTCCTCCTCACATAGTATTAATTCGTCCCCACTGGAATCCACCATCACAGGTCCCTGTGTACTTTCTGTAGGCAATCGCTGGTAAAGGTCTTCCCGGTGGAATTTATAATGAATTCTTCTCCACATTTTGTGGAAGTAACCTCCTATGCCGATCGCTGACCAGGTTACCGGCTGCACTAAACACTCTTTCGGAGTACACGCTGGAGGGGGGCAACTTAGGTAAAATAAAGCCAGTTTGTGCAAGGGCCTCCAAATTGCCTCTTTTTCCTGCAGTATACGTACGGACTGTCTGACGTGCCTACTTGGATGCGGTCACTCATATAATCCTCCACCATTCTTTCAATGGTGACAGAATCATATGTAGTGACAGTAGACATGTCAGTAATCGTTGGCAGCTCCTTCAGTCCGGACCAGGTGTTAGCACTCGCTCCTGACTACCCTGTATCACCGCCAGCAGGTGGGCTCAGAAATCTTATCCTTTTCCTCGCAGCCCCAGTTGTGGGAGAAAGTGAAGGAGGAGCTGTTGACGGGTCACATTCCGCTTGAGTTGACAATTTTCTCACCAGCAGGTCTTTGAACCTCTGCAGACTTGTGTCTGCCGGACAGAGAGATACAACGTAGGCTTTAATTCTAGGATCGAGCATGGTGGCCAAAATGTAGTGGTCTGATTTCAACAGATTGACCACCCGTGAATCCTGGCAAAGCAAATGAAGGGCTCCATACACAAGTCACACATACTTTGCGGAATCGCTCCGTCTTAGCTCCTCCTTTAATTTCTCCAGCTGCTTCTGCAAAAGCCTAATGAGGGGAATGACCTGACTCAAGCTGGCAGTGTCTGAACTGACTTCACGTGTGGCAAGTTCGAAGGGTTGGAGAACCTTGCACAAGACAGAAATCATTCTCCACTGCGCTTGAGTCAGGTGCAATCCCACTCCTTCGCCTATATCGTAGGTGGATGTATAGGCTTGAATGGCCTTTTGCTGCTCCTCCATCCTCTGAAGCATATAGAGTGTTGAATTCCACCTCGTTACCACCTCTTGCTTCAGGTGATGGATGGGCAGGTTCAGGCGTGTTTGATGGCGCTTCAGTCTTCGGCACGCGGTGGCTGAATGCCGAAAGTGGCCTGCAATTTTTCGGGCCACCGACCGCATCTCTTGCACGCCCCTGTCATTTTTTAAATAATTCTGCACCACCAAATTCAATGTATGTGCAAAACATGGGACGTGCTGGAATTTGCCCACATATAATGCACGCACAATATTGGTGGTGTTGTCCGATGTCACAAATCCCCAGGAGAGTCCAATTGGGGTAAGCCATTCTGCGATGATGTTCCTCAGTTTCCGTAAGAGGTTGTCAGCTGTGTGCCTCTTATGGAAAGCGGTGATACAAAGCGTAGCCTGCCTAGGAACGAGCTGGCGTTTGCGAGATGCTGCTACTGGTGCCGCTGCTGTTGTTGCTGCGGGAGGCCATACATCTACCCAGTGGGCTGTCACAGTCATATAGTCCTTAGTCTGCCCTGTTCCACTTGTCCACATGTCCGTGGTTAAGTGGACAGTGGGTACACCTGCATTTTGTAGGATACTAAGGACACTTTTTCTGACGTTTGCGTACATTCTCGGTATCGCCTGCCTAGAGAAGTGGAACCTAGATGGGATTTGATACCGGGGACAAACTACCTCAAACAATTCTCTAAGTCCCACTGAACTAATGGCGGATACCGGACGCACGTCTAACACCAACATAGCTGTCAAGGCTTCAGTTATCCGCTTTGCAAAAGGATGACTGCTGTCATATTTCATCTTCCTCACAAAGGTATGTTGGACAGTCCATTGCTTACTGGAAGTAGTACAAGTGGTCTTCCGACTTCCCCTCTGGGATGACGATCGACTCCCAGCAGCAACAACAGCAGCGGCAGCAACAGCAGGCGTACCACTCAAGGATCCTCCGGAGGAATCCTGGTTAGGAGAAGACCCATCAGTCTTGACAGTGACATGGCCTGTAGTACTACTGACGTTCCTGACTGAGGAGGAAGTTGACATTGAGGGAGTTGGTGGTGTGGCTTGCAGGAGCTTGGGTACAAGAGGAAGAAAGGATTTAGGTGTCAATGGACTGCTTACGCTCTTACCCAAAGTTTCACAACTTGACACTGACTTCTGTTGAATGCGCTGCAGGTGACGTATAAGGGAGGATGTTCCTAGGTGGTTAACATCCTTACCCCTACTTATTACAGATTGACAGAGGCAACACATGGCTTGACACCTGTTGTCCGGATTTGTGGAGAAATAATTCCACACCGAAGAGGTGGCTTTTTTGGTATTTTGCCCAGGCATCACAATGGGCTTCTTCATCCCACGGACAACATGGGTCTCCCCCGGTGCCTGATTTAAACAAACCACATCACCATCAAAATCCTCATCGCCAACTTCCTCCTCAGCGCCAGCAACACCCATATCCTCATCCTTGGACTCTCCTTGGGGATTTGTGATACCATCTTAGAACGCACAGTTCTTTTCTGTGCTTTTTCCAGCTTAACTCTTTTAATTTTTCTAGCGGGAGGATGAGTGCTTCCATCGTCATGTGAAGCTGAACCACTAGCCATGAACATAGGCCAGGGCCTCAGCCGTTCCTTGCCACTCTGTGTCGTAAATGGCATATTGGCAAGTTTACGTTTCTCCTCAGACCATTTAAATTTCTTTTTTTGGGTCTTTTTACTGAACTTTGGCTTTTTGGATTTTACATGCCCTCTACTATCACATTGGGCATCGGCCTTGGCAGATGACGTTGATGGCATTTCATCGTCTATGCCATGACTAGTGGCAGCAGCTTCAGCACTAGGAGGAAGAGGTTCTTGATCTTTCCCTATTTTATCCTCCAAATTTTTGTTCTCCATTATTTTTCTGGAGTTATATAACACAATATGCGGCACAGGAGCACTGGACATATGGCAGCAGAGTATACCACTGCGACTGGTCACTGGAATGACTGGCAGCAGAGGACACCACTGTGAATAATCACTGGACTGAATGACTGATGCACAGGACACTACCACTGGTCTGATGCAGGACAACACAGCAACACTTTAAGGGACTTATTAATATATTATACAGCAGCACTGGGCATATGGCAGCAGAGGACACCACCACTGTGACTGGACAGATTCAGCACAAGACACGGACACTGAGAGAATGGAGACACATCCTCTCTCTACACTCTACAATGCCGGAGTGAAAATGGCGGGGACGCGCGGCTCTTTATATGGAATCCAAACCCCGCGAGAATCCGACAGCATGATGATGACGTTTTGCCTCGTTCTGGTTTCCGAGTCAGGCGGAAAAACCCGAGCCTGACTCGGATCCGGGCTCGGAGCGTGAGGTCCGGTAGGGTTCGGTTTTCTGAGAACCGAACCCGCTCAGCCCTAGTATAAATCCAGTCCAGTGATACTGCCGTATAAGTACAGTGATACTGCCGTATATGTCCAGTGATACTGCCGTACAAATCCAGTCCAGTGATACTGCCGTACATGTCCATTGGTACTTCCATATAATTCCAGTGATACTGCCATATATGTCCAGTGGTACTGCCGTATAAATCTAGTAATACTGCCGTATATGTCCAGTGGTACTGCCATATAATTCCAGTGATACTGTCGTATATGTCCAGTGGTACTGTCATATAATTCCAGTGATACTGTCGTATATGTCCAGTGGTACTGCAATATAATTCCAGTGATACTGCTGTATATGTCCAGTGGTACTGCCATATAATTCCAGTGATACTGCCGCATATATCCAGTGGAACTGCCATATAATTCCAATGATACTGACGTATATGTCCAGTGGTACTGCCGTATAATTCCAGTGATACTGCCGTATATGTCCAGTGGTACTGCCATATAATTCCAGTGATACTGCCATATATGTCCAGTGGTACTGCCATATAATTCCAGTGATACTGCCATATATGTCCAGTGGTACTGCCATATAATTCCAGTGGTACTGCCGTATAAATCCAGTGGTACTGGCGTATAAATCCAGTCCAGTGGTACTGCCGTATAAGTCCAGTCCAGTGGTGCTGTCATATAAGTTCAGTGGTGTTGTTTTGTGCTGTATATTATTTACTCCAAATAAAGGGGTTATTAATATTTAATCTAAATAATTTTTACAGGGTTTGCCCTGTGTGGTGTAGAGGTATGCACTCCTTTGCTGCATTTTGTTATATAACTCCAGGGATCCGCCATTAGTGCAGTGGGACTGCAGTGCCAACCCTAGATGGGCCAGGTGTTTGCGCTGCACACTTGTGTCGCTTAGCTTAGTCATACAGCTAACTCATTGCACCTTTTTTACTTCTTTGCATGATGTGCATGATGTGCTGTTTGGGGACTATTTTTTTAAGTGCCATCCTCTCTGCCACTGCAGTGCCACTCCTAGATGGGCCAGGTGTTTATGCCGCACACTTGTGTTGCTTAGCTTAGTCATGCAACCTTTTGGCCTAAAAACAATATTACCAGGTGCGAAAGCATTGCTGCCTTGTGATGCTTTTGCACCTGGTTTTCCCAGGAGAGTGGGACATAGACAAGTAACATGTGTGTCCACCTCCTGGGTCCAAGCAAGGCTAGTGCCAACAGCATCACGGCTCTCCTCCATACCCCTGGTGTTGCCAGCTATGGAGGTAATGTTATTTTTAAATAATAATATTGTTTTTTAAACTACTGGTCCCAGCAAGCCTGCCACAGCATGATGGCACTTGTCAAGCCACATGTGCAAGCATGCCTGGGAATCCATGGTCCGCTGGCACCTGTAGTCCACCTGTAAAATAAATATTAAACAAATGACAAGGCACACCATAGAGAATTATAGACTCCCTCAGACACACTGGCGTTTCTATCATGAGTGCAATGTGTGTGGTGCACACGGGCCCCTGGGTCAAGGGGGGGCCCACACCGCACACATTGCACCCATATTTTCATACTCACTGCTCCGTAGTCCACCACCGGGTGCTGCAGCGGCATCTGTTGCGTCAAAAAAAAGAAAATGGCCGCAGCACATGCGCAGTTCAACTTTTGGCACCAAAACACTGTGGGCACCATGTTTTTGGAGACATGCACATGCGCAGTAGACTCCGGCATATTGCTGGAGCCTACGGCGCTGTGTAGAGGAGGGGGCCCACCCGGAGTGTGCACACGGGCCCCCTCCTCTCTTAAAATGAGAAAGGGGCGTGGTTTCGTGGGAGAGCTCGCAATAGCGAGGACATTGCGGCCCGCGAGTGGGACAGCGGGACAGTCCCCAAAAAAAAGGACTGTCCCGCGAAAATCATGACAGTTGGTAGGTATGCTTAAGGGTCACACAGAGAGAAATGTGGCTAGGGGTCTAGTTTTATTGATTTTGTCCCACATCCTATCCTCCCCCTGGATATGTTGTAGCACCATCCCCCCACCCTATATTTATTTAATCACTTTGTTTTGTTTTTTCCACCTCAGCCTCTACGTTGTTATTCATGCAGGGTTCTAGTACACACTACGTTGTTATTCATGCAGGGTTCTAGTACACACTACGTTGTTATTCATGCAGGGATCTAGTACACACTACGTTGTTTTTCATGCAGGGTTCTAGCACACACTACGTTGTTATTCATGCAGGGTTCTAGCACACACTACGTTGTTATTCATGCAGGGTTCTAGTACACACTACGTTGTTATTCATGCAGGGTTCTAGTACACACTACGTTGTTATTCATGCAGGGTTCTAGTACACACTACGTTGTTATTCATGCAGGGTTCTAGTACACACTACGTTGTTATTCATGCAGGGTTCTAGCACACACTATGTTGTTATTCATGCAGGGTTCTAGTACACACTACGTTGTTATTCATGCAGGGTTCTAGTACACACTACGTTGTTATTCATGCAGGGATCTAGTACACACTACATTGTTTTTCATGCAGGGTTCTAGCACACACTACGTTGTTATTCATGCAGGGTTCTAGCACACACTACGTTGTTATTCATGCAGGGTTCTAGTACACACTACGTTGTTATTCATGCAGGGTTCTAGCACACACTACGTTGTTATTCATGCAGGGATCTAGTACACACTACGTTGTTCTTCATGCAGGGTTCTAGCACACACTACGTTGTTATTCATGCAGGGTTCTAGCACACACTACGTTGTTATTTATGCAGGGTTGTAGCACACACTACGTTGTTATTCATGCAGGGTTCTAGTACACACTACGTTGTTATTTATGCAGGGTTGTAGCACACACTACGTTGTTATTCATGCAGGGTTCTAGTACACACTACGTTGTTATTCATGCAGGGTTCTAGTACACACTACGTTGTTATTCATGCAGGGTTCTAGTACACACTACGTTGTTATTCATGCAGGGTTCTAGTACACAATGTTGTTATTCATGCAGGGTTCTAGTACACACTATGTTGTTATTCATGCAGGGTTCTAGTACACACTACGTTGTTATTCATGCAGGGTTCTAGCACACACTACGTTGTTATTCATGCAGGGTTCTAGCACACACTACGTTGTTATCCATGCAGGGTTCTAGTACACACTACGTTGTTATTCATGCAGGGTTCTAGCACACACTACGTTGTTATTCATGCAGGGTTCTAGCACACACTACGTTGTTATTCACGCAGGGTTCTAGTACACACTACGTTGTTATTCATGCAGGGTTCTAATGTAATAGATGGGTGCACGGTACATCCCATACAAACAGGGGCACCTGGCACAGTAATGGACGCCCTGGTCGCCCATCTCTGTAATAACAGCACCCCCGGCTGGTCCACATAAATTAGCTCCGTGTGTTTGAGACCACCGACGGTTATAGTTATGGGGCTGATTTATTACCATCCACATCTGAGAATGCTGCTGGGATGTGATAAAATCGCACAAATGTATCAATTATTGCGAGACAGCTCTGTCCCTGCGATGTCTCTCCGCAGCATTACCGGGGTATTTTTCGTAGAAAATACCCTGATTATGAGCTGTGCATATGCCGCCACCATTTCCTCTACTGCTTGGTCGACTTCCCCATCGCAACAACCCCCCATGCCACAACCACCCCCCCAAAGCTGATCATACATACCTACCTGGGGATAGGTGGCCAGAGCTCCTGGGGGGCTGCTGGCCATCGGGGGGTTCCCTGCTGCTGTGACCTCTGGAACTGTAAAGTGAGCTGCCACTTTGCAGCATCACTTTACTGCACTTGGGATCACAGGAGCGGCAGCCTGCACCGGGGCACAGATCACCAGTCCATGGGGAGGTATGATGTTTATATTTTTTTACACAGTGATTAGCTTTTGTGTCCACCGGATCAGCTGATCACACTGCCGGCTCCCGCACAGCTGATCACACTGCCGGCTCCCGCACAGCTGATCACACTGCCGGCTTCCGCACAGCTGATCACACTACTGGCTCCTGCACAGCTGATCACACTGCTGGCTTCCACACAGCTGATCACACTGCTGGCTACCACACAGCTGATCACACTGCCGGCTCCCGCACAGCTGATCACACTGCTGGCTCCCGCACAGCTGATCACACTGCTGGCTCCCGCACAGCTGATCACACTGCCGGCTCCCGCACAGCTGATCACACTGCTGGCTCCTGCACAGCTGATCACACTGCCGGCTCCCGCACAGCTGATCACACTGCCGGCTCCCGCACAGCTGATCACACTGCTGGCTCCTGCACAGCTGATCACACTGCCGGCTCCCGCACAGCTGATCACACTGCTGGCTCCTGCACAGCTGATCACACTGCCGGCTCCCACACAGCTGATCACACTGCCGGCTCCCGCACAGCTGATCACACTGCCGGCTCCCGCACAGCTGATCACACTGCTGGCTCCTGCACAGCTGATCACACTGCCGGCTCCCGCACAGCTGATCACACTGCTGGCTCCTGCACAGCTGATCACACTGCCGGCTCCCACACAGCTGATCACACTGCCGGCACCCGCACAGCTGATCACACTGCCAGCTCCCGCACAGCTGATCACACTGCTGGCTCCTACAAAGCTGATCTCACTGCCGGCTCCTGCACAGCTTTCTCTGTCTAGGCGCAAAAGGTTAATAAATCTGCCTACAAGTGTGATTGACCTTTCCGATCTAGATAAAGGCAGGTGAATAGAGAGCAGATCAGCCAGAGAGGCAATATGGTCTGAATGTTTGTGTACACACAAAGGCGGATCTTCCCACGGGCAAGTGGTACTTTTGCCCGTGGCGCCGCCTTCCAGAGGGCGCCGGCGCCATCCGGAGGGCGCCGCACCAGGGCAAGATCCGCCACTGTGCCCCCCGCAGTGCCCCGCTGTGCCCCCCGCTTTGAAGGGAACCAGACGCATAGCGTCTAGTTTCCCTTCATTGAGAGGACCTTAGATGTGCGGTGCGCGATGACGTCATCGCGCACCGCACAGCAAAGGTCCTCTCCATGAAGGGAAACTAGACGCTACGGTCTAGTTTCCCTTCATGTAGAGGACCTTTGCTGTGCGGTGCGCGATGACGTCATCGCGCACCGCACCGCATAGTGGCACAGACACTAGGGGTCATAATTGACCTCTAGTGTCTATGCTGTTCTATGGGAGAGACGTAATAACGTCTCTCCCATAGATCGAGGAGAGGAGAGAAGAAGAGCGGCGCCGGCGGAGGAGGTCTGCAGCGGTCTGGATCAGGAACGGGGATGGTAAGTATACTTTTTTTTCTTTTATTTTTTCTTTCAGCGTCGCTACAGGGGGCATAAATGGGGGCGTAACTGACCACGCCCCCATTTGAAGCCACGCCCCTATACTTTGCCCGGGTCGCCACAAGGCCAAGAACCGGCCCTGTGTACACAGACCCTGACACATTGATATGTTGGGGTATATTTACTACTGTTTTATTTTGGGGTGATTTTGCATTACATTTTCATTCAGTTTTGCATTTGGAGATTCACTGAAGGCAAAATCAAATGTAAAACCAGATCCCACTCAAAAATAGAATACTTTTGCATAGATGAATATAGAAATCAGATTTACTAACATTCAAGTTGAAAGTGGAACACAAATCTCCAGAATAATAGACTGATATCAGACAGGTGATTTTAGCTTCTAGACAACATTCTATTCCCTACACCTTTATTATGATCCCTATAGAAGTGGGGAGGATGGGCGCTGTGCCGATGTTCTTGCAATTGAGCGAATATTGGTAACTTGTGCGTGCATATGCGTTGCACAATTGTAGTGCATACTTTTACACAGAGTGAGTGACAGTCAGGCACCATTTGTGGGTGTTAAAGGGGGAGTGGTTGGAAAAACCCAGGCGTGTCATGGCTGTTTTGGGGCGTGTTGCTGGGTGCACTTGTAAATCCATACACAAGAAGTGCGCCTGCGGCACCTCTGTTCAGGCCGATGGTAATCGATAGTTCTGTGAGTGCGCTGGGAATGTGTACGCAGCTGCTGCGCCTGTGCGATGGATCCAATGGCGTCTCTGTACTTTTCAGGGCTGCTGTGTTGTTTTTTTTAAAGAATTTTGCACATGCTCAGAGCGCACAATCTCAGCTGCAGTTGCCATAGCGCCTGCCAATGAATCAGGCCGGATATTACATAAAGGCTGCAATAGATCAGGCTGCTGTTTAACTATATAGATGAATTTATAGAGGTAATGAAAGTGAGAATTGTGACTATCAGGCTGTGATACTGAGATTAATTGTTACATAGAAATTGTAATGGATTAGATGACTGATTAAATATCAATTAATGGTCATGCTGTGATATTGGGAATAATAAATCTATAATGCTGCTTTCACATCGCAAAACCTGCTTTTGAAACGGTTCTTTAAACGGTTCTTAAAACGGGTCTGAGCAGTTAAACCCCCTTCACGTCGCATGTTGTAACTAGAGATGAGCGGGTTCGGTTCCTCGGAATCCGAACCCCCCCGAACTTCACGCTTTTTACACGGGTCCGAGGCAGACTCGGATCTTCCCGCCTTGCTCGGCTAACCCGAGCGCGCCCGAACGTCATCATCCCGCTGTCGGATTCTCGCGAGGCTCGTATTCTATCGCGAGACTCGGATTCTATATAAGGAGCCGCGCGTCGCCGCCATTTTCACACGTGCATTGAGATTGATAGGGAGAGGACGTGGCTGGCGTCCTCTCCGTTTAGATAGAGAGTGAGACACTTGATTTACTGGAGCATTAGGAGTACTCAGAGAGTGCAGAGTTTTGCTGATAGTTATACTAGTGGTGACCACCAGTATTATTTATTATTTAATATAATCCGTTCTCTGCCTGAAAAAAAACGATACACAGTCACATACCATATCTGTGCTCAGCCTCAGTGTGCTGCATGATAATATCATCTATGTATATCTGACTGTGCTGAGTAGTGCTCACTGCTCACACAGCTGAATTGTGGGGGAGACTGGGGAGCAGTTATAGCAGGAGTACATATTTAACAGTGCACACTTTTGCTGCCAGAGTGCCAGTGTGACTGACCAGCAGTGACCACCAGTATATTGTCTGCCTGAAAAAGTTAAACACTCGTGTGGTGTTTTTTTTTTAATTCTATATATAAACGCATTCTGCTGACAGTGTCCAGCAGGTCCGTCATTCATTATATTTCTATCTTCTTCATACTAGTAGTTTAGGAGTCTGCAGTGCTGACAGTGTCCAGCAGGTCCGTCATTATACAATATATACCTGTCCTGCAGTAGTGATATATATATTTTTTATATCATTATCATCCAGTCTATACTAGCAGACGCAGTACGGTAGTCCACGGCTGTAGCTACCTCTGTGTCGGCAGTCGCTCGTCCATAATTGTATACCTACCTGTGGTGGTTTTTTTTTTTTCTATCTTCTTCATACTAGTAGTTTAGGAGTCTGCAGTGCTGACAGTGTCCAGCAGGTCCGTCATTATACAATATATACCTGTCCTGCAGTAGTGATATATATATATTTTTTATATCATTATCATCCAGTCTATACTAGCAGACGCAGTACGTAGTCCACGGCTGTAGCTACCTCTGTGTCGGCAGTCGCTCGTCCATAATTGTATACCTACCTGTGGTGTTTTTTTTTTTCTATCTTCTTCATACTAGTAGTTTAGGAGTCTGCAGTGCTGACAGTGTCCAGCAGGTCCGTCATTATACAATATATACCTGTCCTGCAGTAGTGATACATATATATTTTTTATATCATTATCATCCAGTCTATACTAGCAGACGCAGTACGGTAGTCCACGGCTGTAGCTACCTCTGTGTCGGCAGTCGCTCGTCCATAATTGTATACCTACCTGTGGTGTTTTTTTTTTTTTCTATCTTCTTCATACTAGTAGTTTAGGAGTCTGCAGTGCTGACAGTGTCCAGCAGGTCCATCATTATACAATATATACCTGTCCTGCAGTAGTGATATATATATATTTTTTATATCATTATCATCCAGTCTATACTAGCAGACGCAGTACGGTAGTCCACGGCTGTAGCTACCTCTGTGTCGGCAGTCGCTCGTCCATAATTGTATACCTACCTGTGGTGGTTTTTTTTTTTCTATCTTCTTCATACTAGTAGTTTAGGAGTCTGCAGTGCTGACAGTGTCCATCAGGTCCGTCATTATACAATATATACCTGTCCTGCAGTAGTGATATATATATATTTTTTATATCATTATCATCCAGTCTATACTAGCAGATGCAGTACGGTAGTCCACGGCTGTAGCTACCTCTGTGTCGGCAGTCGCTCGTCATCCATAAGTATACTAGTATCCATCCATCTCCATTGTTTACCTGAGGTGCCTTTTAGTTGTGCCTATTAAAATATGGAGAACAAAAATGTTGAGGTTCCAAAAATAGGGAAAGATCAAGATCCACTTCCACCTCGTGCTGAAGCTGCTGCCACTAGTCATGGCCGAGACGATGAAATGCCATCAACGTCGTCTGCCAAGGCCGATGCCCAATGTCTTAGTACAGAGCATGTAAAATCCAAAACACCAAATATCAGTAAAAAAAGGACTCCAAAATCTAAAATAAAATTGTCGGAGGAGAAGCGTAAACTTGCCAATATGCCATTTACCACACGGAGTGGCAAGGAACGGCTGAGGCCCTGGCCTATGTTCATGGCTAGTGGTTCAGCTTCACATGAGGATGGAAGCACTCAGCCTCTCGCTAGAAAAATGAAAAGACTCAAGCTGGCAAAAGCAGTAGCACCGCAAAGAACTGTGCGTTCTTCGAAATCCCAAATCCACAAGGAGAGTCCAATTGTGTCGGTTGCGATGCCTGACCTTCCCAACACTGGACGTGAAGAGCATGCGCCTTCCACCATTTGCACGCCCCCTGCAAGTGCTGGAAGGAGCACCCGCAGTCCAGTTCCTGATAGTCAGATTGAAGATGTCAGTGTTGAAGTACACCAGGATGAGGAGGATATGGGTGTTGCTGGCACTGGGGAGGAAATTGACCAGGAGGATTCTGATGGTGAGGTGGTTTGTTTAAGTCAGGCACCCGGGGAGACACCTGTTGTCCGTGGGAGGAATATGGCCATTGACATGCCTGGTGAAAATACAAAAAAAAATCAGCTCTTCAGTGTGGAAGTATTTCAACAGAAATGCGGACAACATTTGTCAAGCCGTGTGTTGCCTTTGTCAAGCTGTAATAAGTAGGGGTAAGGACGTTAACCACCTCGGAACATCCTCCCTTATACGTCACCTGCAGCGCATTCATAATAAGTCAGTGACAAGTTCAAAAACTTTGGGCGACAGCGGAAGCAGTCTACTGACCAGTAAATCCCTTCCTCTTGTAACCAAGCTCACGCAAACCACCCCACCAACTCCCTCAGTGTCAATTTCCTCCTTCCCCAGGAATGCCAATAGCCCTGCAGGCCATGTCACTGGCAATTCTGACGAGTCCTCTCCTGCCTGGGATTCCTCCGATGCATCCTTGCGTGTAACGCCTACTGCTGCTGGCGCTGCTGTTGTTGCTGCTGGGAGTCGATGGTCATCCCAGAGGGGAAGTCGTAAGACCACTTTTACTACTTCCACCAAGCAATTGACTGTCCAACAGTCCTTTGCGAGGAAGATGAAATATCACAGCAGTCATCCTGCTGCAAAGCGGATAACTGAGGCCTTGGCATCCTGGGCGGTGAGAAACGTGGTTCCGGTATCCATCATTACTGCAGAGCCAACTAGAGACTTGTTGGAGGTACTGTGTCCCCGGTACCAAATACCATCTAGGTTCCATTTCTCTAGGCAGGCGATACCGAAAATGTACACAGACCTCAGAAAAAGACTCACCAGTGTCCTAAAAAATGCAGTTGTACCCAATGTCCACTTAACCACGGACATGTGGACAAGTGGAGCAGGGCAGACTCAGGACTATATGACTGTGACAGCCCACTGGGTAGATGTATGGACTCCCGCCGCAAGAACAGCAGCAGCGGCACTAGTAGCAGCATCTCGCAAACGCCAACTCTTTCCTAGGCAGGCTACGCTTTGTATCACCGCTTTCCAGAATACGCACACAGCTAAAAACCTCTTACGGCAACTGAGGAAGATCATCGCAGAATGGCTTTCCCCAATTGGACTCTCCTGTGGATTTGTGGCATCGGACAACGCCAGCAATATTGTGTGTGCATTAAATATGGGCAAATTCCATCACGTCCCATGTTTTGCACATACCTTGAATTTGGTGGTGCAGAATTATTTAAAAAACGAGAGGGGCGTGCAAGAGATGCTGTCGGTGGCCAGAAGAATTGCGGGACACTTTCGGCGTACAGGCACCACGTACAGAAGACTGGAGCAACACCAAAAACGCCTGAACCTGCCCTGCCATCATCTGAAGCAAGAAGTGGTAATGAGGTGGAATTCAACCCTCTATATGCTTCAGAGGTTGGAGGAGCAGCAAAAGGCCATTCAAGCCTATACAACTGAGCACGATATAGGAGGTGGAATGCACCTGTCTCAAGCGCAGTGGAGAATGATTTCAACGTTGTGCAAGGTTCTGCAACCTTTTGAACTTGCCACACGTGAAGTCAGTTCAGACACTGCCAGCCTGAGTCAGGTCATTCCCCTCATCAGGCTTTTGCAGAAGAAGCTGGAGACATTGAAGGAGGAGCTAACACAGAGCGATTCCGCTAGGCATGTGGGACTTGTGGATGGAGCCCTTAATTTCCTTAACAAGGATTCACGGGTGGTCAATCTGTTGAAATCAGAGCACTACATTTTGGCCACCGTGCTCGATCCTAGATTTAAAACCTACGTTGTATCTCTCTTTCCGGCAGACACAAGTCTGCAGGGGTTCAAAGAACTGCTGGTGAGAAAATTGTCAAGTCAAGCGGAACGCGACCTGTCAACATCTCCTCCTTCACATTCTCCCGCAACTGGGGGTGCGAGGAAAAGGCTCAGAATTCTGAGCCCACCCGCTGGCGGTGATGCAGGGCAGTCTGGAGCGACTGCTGATGCTGACATCTGGTCCGGACTGAAGGACCTGCCAACGATTACGGACATGTCGTCTACTGTCACTGCATATGATTCTCTCCCCATTGAAAGACTGGTGGAGGATTATATGAGTGACCGCATCCAAGTAGGCACGTCAGACAGTCCGTACGTATACTGGCAGGAAAAAGAGGCAATTTGGAGGCCCTTGCACAAACTGGCTTTATTCTACCTAAGTTGCCCTCCCACAAGTGTGTACTCCGAAAGAGTGTTTAGTGCCGCCGCTCACCTTGTCAGCAATCGGCGTACGAGGTTACTTCCAGAAAATGTGGAGAAGATGATGTTCATTAAAATAAATTATAATCAATTCCTCCATGGAGACATTCACCAGCAGCAATTGCCTCCACAAAGTACACAGGGAGCTGTGATGGTGGATTCCAGTGGGGACGAATTGATAATCTGTGAGGAGGGGGATGTACACGGTGATGAATCGGAGGATGATGATGAGGTGGACATCTTGCCTCTGTAGAGCCAGTTTGTGCAAGGAGAGATTAATTGCTTCTTTTTTGGTGGGGGTCCAAACCAACCCGTCATTTCAGTCACAGTCGTGTGGCAGACCCTGTCACTGAAATGATGGGTTGGTTAAAGTGTGCATGTCCTGTTTATACAACATAAGGGTGGGTGGGAGGGCCCAAGGACAATTCCATCTTGCACCTCTTTTTTCTTTCATTTTTCTTTGCGTCATGTGCTGTTTGGGGAGTGTTTTTTGGAAGGGCCAGCCTGCCTGACACTGCAGTGCCACTCCTAGATGGGCCAGGTGTTTGTGTCGGCCACTAGGGTCGCTGAGCTTAGTCACACAGCTACCTCATTGCGCCTCTTTTTTTCTTTGCGTCATGTGCTGTTTGGGGAGTGTTTTTTGGAAGGGCCATCCTGCGTGACACTGCAGTGCCACTCCTAGATGGGCCAGGTGTTTGTGTCGGCCACTTGGGTCGCTGAGCTTAGTCACACAGCTACCTCATTGCGCCTCTTTTTTTCTTTGCGTCATGTGCTGTTTGTGGAGTGTTTTTTGGAAGGGCCATCCTGCGTGACACTGCAGTGCCACTCCTAGATGGGCCCGGTGTTTGTGTCGGCCACTAGGGTCGCTTAGCTTACTCACACAGCTACCTCATTGCGCCTCTTTTTTTTCTTCTTTGCGTCATGTGCTGTTTGGGGAGTATTTTTTGGAAGGGCCATCCTGCCTGACACTGCAGTGCCACTCCTAGATGGGCCAGGTGTTTGTGTCGGCCACTTGGGTCGCTGAGCTTAGTCACACAGCTACCTCATTGCGCCTCTTTTTTTCTTTGCGTCATGTGCTGTTTGGGGAGTGTTTTTTGGAAGGGCCATCCTGCGTGACACTGCAGTGCCACTCCTAGATGGGCCAGGTGTTTGTGTCGGCCACTTGGGTCGCTGAGCTTAGTCATCCAGCGACCTCGGTGCAAATTTTAGGACTAAAAATAATATTGTGAGGTGTGAGGTGTTCAGAATAGACTGAAAATGAGTGGAAATTATGGTTATTGAGGTTAATAATACTTTGGGATCAAAATGACCCCCAAATTCTATGATTTAAGCTGTTTTTTAGGGTTTTTTGAAAAAAACACCCGAATCCAAAACACACCCGAATCCGACAAAAAAAATTCGGTGAGGTTTTGCCAAAACGCGTTCGAACCCAAAACATGGCCGCGGAACCGAACCCAAAACCAAAACACAAAACCCGAAAAATTTCCGGTGCACATCTCTAGTTGTAACCAGTATATTACCATTTCATTACCGTTTTGGTACCTTTCACACTGAACCCGTTTCACCCATAGAAAACAGTGGTAGTCATTATAAATGGACTTTTCTGGCCCACACATTATTATTAATAATTATTAATTAATTAATTATTAATAATTTGGATAGTCGTACGATGAAACCCAGCAGCTTGAAGCATTTTAACCATGTTTTTATATACGAGTGCATCCTTGACTTTTCCAGTTATTTGTCTGCAGATTTCCTCATCCCCTCTGATTCTTAGCAGCTCCCTCACCTCTTCATCACTCAAAGTTGCCATTGTATAATATATTTGCAGTAAGAAAACGCTTCTAAACCCACTCTCATGTGTCTGATGTGTTTTTCCTCCAGCTTCCTGCTTCTGCCTGGTGACATCACACATGGAGACAGCCTATCACCTCCTGTGGCTTGGAAATACCGTTTCTGAGCCTTTCACACTGCACAGTGAAACGGTTCTGAACCGGGTAGGACTCTGCTTTTTAACCGTTTCAATATACCAGTATTTTGAAAACGGTAAATTCAAGGTGGCCCTTTCACACCGCAGCTAGAACCGTTTAGGAAGGCTAAAAAATCTGCAATTTACCGGGTTAAAGCTGCGGTGTGAGACTGCATAATAATCTGAACATTTCAATAAGAATGACTGCTGAATATTACAGCCACAGGAGAAAGTCATATAACCACTACATGCATTGTCTTTATTAAGATACAGTATGAGGAATACATTCTGCACATAGATAACATCACTACATATCACGGAGCATGAATGGCCATTAGATCCAATTTGTATCCATTACTCTGTAACAGTGTGGAATATATTCTGCACTCAGATAAAAACACTGCATTGCACACAGCGGAAAAGTTATATAAAAGGATACAACTGGTTAGAAAGAACTGAACAATCTGCGTCCATTAGCCGGTAACAGTGTGACAGCAGAAACAGCCCTGACAGTCTGTATAGAGTCTGACACAGAACTATAAATCAGTTAATAAAATTGGAATAAGCAGATACTAGGACTATACATGGATAATAATTATTGGATACATAATCCATAATACGTGTGAGAAAACATACATATAATATACCGCTACTGAGAATACAATGCATTACTTATATGAAGAAATGAAGACAGGACACATGAAATAATTTAAACCATTTTGTTTATTCACTAACACAAAAAAACCCTCTTTTTTCTTTATAGCGCATCACTTATTATTCTACACTTCATTTTATACTTCGCTCTAGTTATCCCCACAGTGGGCTATTTGGTAATTATAACAACAGTAATAGCCTTACAGGCAATATTTATGTCAGGTTTGTTGAATATTTTAAGAAATGTGTAATTAAAGATTATGGGGGGGGGGGGCTTCCGACCCATTCGCACGCAGCGGTTTGTCGCTGCGGCGCGAACCGGTCCGGAATGCGCATGCGTGGAGGTCGCACTGCTCCCTGTCGCCGGGTTACGTCGCGTCCTACGAAGAAAGCGGTCGCAGAGTCGACCGCAATAAGATTGACAGAAAGAAGGCGTTCCTGGGCGGATCCGGACCGTTGGCTGCCGTTTTCGGGGAGTGGTAAGGAAAATGCAGGCGTGTCCATAAGAACGGAGGGTGGATATCTGACGTCAAAGCCGGCTCCAGCATCGCAGAGATCGTCGCACAGGGTAAGTATGTCCAGGGCTAGTCATGTTTTGCTTGAAACATTTTTAGCTTAGCAGGACTGCACAAGCGATCGCAGCCCTGCTAAGCTAAATTATACTCCCCCATAGGCGTGGACTAGTTGATCGCAGCAGCAGCAAAAAGTTGCTGGCTGCGATCAACTCGGAATTTAATGAAGGGAAAATGTGCACCCAGTAAAAATCCAATCTTCTTCTCTTTCTCCAAATCTAACTCTCTCTGCACATGTTACATCTGCCCCACCTGCAGTGCAGCATGGTTTTACCCATTAGAGAAAGATTTTGCTTTTGCGATCCATGATGAATTAGGCCCCGTATACCTCTCCTTGCATCCTGGGCATAGTGACCTATGGTATCTGTTTAAATGTAGAAGCCAAATACATGCGACTGTAATCACAATCCTATATGAAACAGAAGTCCTCCAAGCAAGCCGCAGCGAGACACTAGTAGGATCCTAAGACGGCATTCTGGAGGATTTACAATCTGCTCACAGAGGGCCTGATTCAGAGATGGACACATTCGTACAGTAGCGGCATCTTTGGATGCAGCTGCTGTATGGAAATATGTAATAGCAGCAGAGGCGTCTTCGGTAAATAGTCGCCTCCTGCATCGGATCACTTGCACAAACATCTGCAATCTAAGCAGTGCTTCAAAGTGGTGCTAGAGAGGTGCTGGAACTTCCCCCGGGTGCTATGTAATAAAGGGAATGTGTGCGCCACAGGCACTGTCCACAAACTTATTCATATTACACCACATAGTAGTGTCTCTTATTCATGTTCTGTCACACATTAGTGCTCCTTATACACAAAGCCCACAGTAGTAGTACCCCTAATACACATAATGCCCACAGTAGTAGTGCCCCTTCTGCAATGCCCACTGTAGGTGTTGTGCTCCTTATGTAGCGCCCCTTATGCAGTGCTCCCATGCAATGCCCTCATAAATACAATAGTTGCCCCAGTAGTAATGCCCCCATGTAGTAGTGCCCCCAGTGGTTATGCCCCCATTTAGTATTGCCACCAATAGCTATGCTCCCATGTAGTATTGCCCCCAGTATTTATGCCCTGTGCAGTATTGCCCCCACTAGTATTGCGCCAGTAGCTATGCCCCCATGTAGTATTGACCCCAGTAGCTATGCCCCCATGTAGTATTGACCCCAGTAGCTATGCCCCCATGTAGTATTGACCCCAGTAGCTATGCCCCCATGTAGTATTGACCCCAGTAGCTATGCTCCCATGTAGTATTGCCCCAAGTAGTTATGCCCTGTGCAGTACTGCCCCCAGTAGTTATGCCCCTGTAGTAGTGCTTCAAGTAATAATGCCCCTGTGTAGTATTGCCCTGGTTAGTAATGCCCCTGTGTAGTATTACTCCCTATAGTAATGCCCCCAGTAGTTATGCCCCCTGTAGTAGTGCCACTTACACACACAGAAAAATACTTATCTTAAGCCCCACTCCTGCGTCCAACCGCTACCATCCGTCTGGCCGCCGCTCCTCGGAACTATGGGAGAGACATCATGACGTCTCTCCCATAGCACACACAGTAAGAGCCGGAAGCCGGAGGACAGGAGTGGGCTCTGGCTGCCACTGTGGGAAAGTAGCTGGGCGCCCGCTGGTAACAAAATCTTAGCGGCTGCCTGGCATCTCCCTGCGGCTCTGGGCTGACTTCTTGGGTTAAGTGGGCCGGATGAGGCAGAACTGATTCCATCTCCAAATGGAACTGACGGAGACAAGTTCCGTCCCATACCAGCTCACTTTAACCCCTGAATGTAAGTAACCCTCAGATTACGCAGGATGGCGGGATGTACATGCTGCAGAGACACTGACCTCACCATTTCCCCATATTTGCAAACGCTGACCAGCTCCGACCAATCCCTGCCCCCAAACACCAGCAGTCACTCAATCAGGCTGAGGCTTGGGGGCACTACGTGTGAGGACGCAGGACCCATTGTGCATGGGCAGCCGCCTCACCATTAGAGATTACATCTCTGAATCAGGCCCACAGATGCCGTTGCCACTCTATCTGTAACTCAGAGGCTTAGGAGGTTACTGGTGGCTATAACTGGAGAACAAGGTAGAGGTCAGCTGGCTCCGGGGGGCACAGAGTTTCAGAGTGAACGTTCGGAAAACCTAAACACAAAGGAGTGGGATTTGGTCAGAAGATCTACAGGGGCCTGAATATCTAGGGATGTCCTAAGTAGAACTGGCCTCGTCCGGGTAACTCTGGGTGGTAGGTACTAAGTTTAAAAAATAAAATGTAATCTTCCCTCCTTTAAAAAATAGAATGTTAATTGTGCATATACTGTGTAATGAAATGGTAACCGTTCCGCTTTCTCTAATAAAATAACAACCGTTCCCCTTTTCTATAACATCATAACCGTTCCCCTTTCTATAATAACATAATAACTGTGCCCCCTTTGTTTAATAAAATTATATCTGTGCTCTATTTATAATTAATATTTATGGCCCCATAATGTATAATACAGTAATTAGTCAAGACTGATGTGACTTCAGCTGTCTCCCCGCCCCCCATTGGAATAACCTGCGGTTTACAGAAACAAAATAGTTTTTTTCTTTAACTAAGAGTTCATAGATGCCACTTTAACTTATTCATTTGCCCACAGTCTTTTTTTTACCCCAAGACCCTCCAGCCATTAGTACAAGGATAAGACCAATGCTAGATAGCATTATCCAGGACATCGTTAGGTGCAGCAGCCCAAATGAAGATAAAAATCTCCAGCAATGTGCAGTGGGATTTAACTCACTGCCAATCCCATACACCCTTAAATTACCCCATAGTGTCCTAACCCTAACTATAAACCTAACCCTAACCATAATCCTAATCCGAACCCCTAAACCTAACCTTAATTCTAACCCTAAACCTAACCTTGACCTTAATCCTAACCCTAAACCTAACCTTAACCTTAATCCTAAACCTAACCCTAACCTTAATCCTAAACCTAACCCTAACCTTAACCTTAATCCTAACCCTAAACCTAACCCTAACCTTAACCTTAATCCTAAACCTAACCCTAACCTTAATCCTAAACCTAACCCTAACCTTAACTTTAATCCTAAACCTAAACCTAACCTTAACCTTAATCCTAAACCTAACCTTAACCTTAATCCTAAACCTAACCCTAACCTTAACCCTAAACCTAACCCTAATCCTAAACCTAAATTAAACCTAAACATAACCCTAAAAATGACAAAAAAAACTGTATGTCGACATTCTGGTGTCAAAATATTAAACGTCAATGTTATGAACGTGTCAGCATTCTAACCAGGTTGATATTATTGAATGTCAACATATTGTTTGTCAACGCGGACATTTTGAATGTTGACCCTCTAATCGAATGTTGTTTTTCACAGAGTTCTCTAGACCAGTGTTGGATCAGGGCATGAAGGGCCCACTGGGGGAATGCAGTAATATGGGTTCATATTTAGGGGTGTTGGCAACCTCCATGGAGAGTTGGGTAACCATTAGAGAGGGCATAGCAAGGTACCAGAACAGCAATAGAAAATACACCACAGTTCTGTGCAGTATAATGTACAATTCAAGTGCTAAGTGTGGTACCTGATCCCTGAAGGAGTGGGTGGCCCTCTGGCAGTGAGGCTCACTGGGGGGTTTCCCACTGTGCCCTTGTTGGTCAGTCTGACCCTGATCTAGACCCCCCTGAATAGAAAGTGGCCATCCTGCATCCTGCTCTCTTCCTAGAGTAATGGGCAGGACAAAGAGCATAATAATAATAAGAAGGAGGCGGGGCCAAATATGATGCAATATTATGTGAATTGTATCATTTAGGCCCAACCCCCTTTTCATACACTGCAATTCGCTGCATTATATTGTGAGGGGGCAGGGCCTATTGATAAGAAACATATGACTCCACCCCCTCATCTGCATATCCCCTCCCAGAGGGGAGCAAATGAATGTCAGCTAGTATGGGTCAGGGTAAGAAGAGACAGGTGGTGAACAAAGGGGTGACTGGCAGTATCAGTATACTGTATGTAGTATCAGTAAAATCCTTTGCTTTATCTATATCCATTGTGTGGGGGATATTTATTAGTATTATATATGCATATGCATATAAACATGGAATCTCTTGTCTTTTTATTTTATCCTTGTTATTTCAAATTACGCATTGATCCTCACTACATGGCTCTAAGGGAGAGATTCATGGCCGCACCGGCCGCCTGGCCCTTATAGCAAACTGCCAGAGGGGCCAATGGGTCGGGTTGGATGGCTGAAGGCCAGGCTGAGAGCAGTCCCACCTCTAGGCGCTCTGCTCGGCCGGCATGCTGAGACTAAGCCCGCGATGAGGCCACGCCTCTGAGACTCGTGGCATGTCCCATGACACATGGCCACGCCCAGTGATGCATGAGAGATAATTTGTTGGTTCTGTTTTTACTTGTTACAAAAACTTTTATTACTTAATTTTTATTTCTGGTGTGTTTATAGATTCATTCTTTAAAGTACATATTTTCCAAACAAGCCCTCAGCCTCTTCACGTACGTTTCATGTACACTGAGTATGAAGAATGTCTTCCCTGCATTCACATACTGTATCTCAGCCAGACCGAGCTATAACATTGATATTTGATATGGGGTTGCTAAGAAAATGATGTCCTGTTGAATGAAGGTACAGTAAAAACACATAGTATGGAAGTTTGTCTAAAATTGTATGAAGTTTTGCAAGTTGTACAGTTTCCATCAGACAGATGTTCATGGGGAGGGTCAGGGGTTTAGCAGAAGGTATGGCCATCAACCACCATTGATTAATAACCATTGGTTGTTAACCACTGATAAATAATGGTTTTGTCATCGATGGTGGACATCCAATGGTTCTCTGTCATTAATGGCACAAAGTCCCACAATGCTTTACATTTTTTCCACTGGTGTCGGGAGACAAAGCATAGCTCCACCCAGAAGCCCCACTCCCAACTCTGATTGGCCTACTGACTAATGAGTAATAAAGCATGGTGGACCATAGGTGTGTGGAACCATCAATGGTCCTCCTCTATTGATGGTTTCATACCGTCGAGGGTAACTACCAATGATACCTTAGTTAACACTCGGATGGCCACACCTAGTAAGCAGCTTTCACAAAGTCTTTTTTCCCTCTCCAGTGATGTCAGGAGTGGTAATGTGGGGAAAAAATCTAGATATTCTAATGGAAAGTTGTAAGCGGGGAAGATGCATTTCGGTAAGGGCTGGTGCAATGCAGCAGGCCCTTTGAGATGTGAGGAAGGAAGGTGCCTGGACACAGACATTACTGTGGGATATTTTAGCTACTGGGACAATACTGTGGGGCATTAGAATACCTGGGAGCTCTACTGTGGGGCATTTTAAGAATGAAGGAACTGTGGGCATTCTAGTTACTTGGGGTACTACTGTGGGAATTGTAGGTACTTTGTCAGTACTGTGTGGCAAATTAGGTACTCCAGCACTACTGTACAGCATTTAGGTATTAGGGGCATTGTTGTGATGGATTTTAGGCACTTGCGAATCACAGTACTGTGGGACATTTTAAGTACTGAGGCATAACTGGAGGGCATTTTAAGAACTGTATGTGAGTTCAAATAAGTGTGAGTGACTGAAGACCGTCCAGCCAGCGTTTAGGTGTGGGAAACCCCGTCTTAGTGGTTGCAGAATAGGCTATGCAAGGGTGAGTGGGGGTTATTAAAGGGAGGATTTAAATAATTATAGACAGGTGATGAGACCTGTAAAACATGCACTGTTAGAAGTCCATGAGGGCTGAAGTTTGGAAACACTGATCCAGAGAGTGACGTTCTGTGTTACCACACACCAGTCTTCGTCAAACTCTTAAAACCCATTGGGTAGGACATTGAATCAAAGCTCTGCCATGTAAATCAATGATTCACTTTTAATGACCAACAACCATACAGACTATTAGACTTGCAATATATTTTTATTTCACACTTTTAATTTTGTCAACAGATTTGCCTTTACAGATTGTGGAATACATATTTCGAATGCACTTTCGGAACACTTCATCTCGAAGACCATATATAAGAGGACTGAGAAGCCTTGGCAGGCACATGAACACCAAGAAATTAATCATGGTCAAGTAATCTCCACCGTAGAACTCTGTAATTACAGAGGTGAGAGAGACTACGCAGAGCAGGAGCTGAAACGCGTGGAGCTTAACTGTTCTTCCAGCCTTGGAGGCAGAAGACTGACCAGAGCCAGATTTCCGAGCTACCATCATCACTTTGATGTAGGTGATCAGAATGACAAGCGCCACCACAATTAAACTACCCAGGAAGGTGACGGATCGTATTGTGGTCTGCACAGGTTGCACAAGAAATTCTTCCTGTTTGCATAACAAGCGCTGAGAGAAAAAATTATCCTTAGCCGAGATGCTGAGGACAATGACATCGGCTACATTGGGGAGTAACCCAACAATCCACATTACTGATATAACAGAGTAAGACCGCTGGACTGTGCAGAACATCAAGTATCTCAGTGGGTAGCAGATAGCTAAGTAACGCTCAAGGGACATGACGGCCAAGTTGTATGGTGTGACTCTAAAGGTGGCTGTTGTAATGGCGAGGATGAAGTAGCAAAGAGGGACCGGGATAAATAACAGCTGATAAGCCACAGCGAGAAAGAGTCCCAAAGAGAGGTAGATGGTGTCGTTGATGAGCATGTGAGCGAAGAGGACATAGCGAGAGTTCTCCCGGACATGAGGGGTGGTGAAGTAGACAATCAGGACAATACAGATGAAATAAATAAAAAAACAAATGCAAATCAGGGTCAAGACAAAGAAAACCACGAGTATAATTTCAGATGTTCTGTTGTAGTTGTTAATGGACATTCGGGTGACATTACTGTATGACGCGGTGGAATTCATCCCTTCTCACAACAGGACAGATGTATTTTCCTGAAAATAAAATAGAAATGTATTTAATAAAGGCACAAACATTCCAAAGTTTGATTTATCTATTAATTGACAAAATGCGCTCAACTTAGAAATGAAAATCATTGTATATCAATTATAACCAAGTAAGTCCTGACAAAGCGTTGCGTCATGATCCTGCAGTAAATAGTACTGATGTACTTTACACAATTGGAGACCTTTAGAGCTGTAAACCAGCATTCCTGTCATTTGAGCCACATCTGCTGCTGTAGCTTAAGACTTCTGTTTAATATTCTTAAGCATCATACTGTACAATGTAATACTGTAACTCTCTGCTCACTTCATGGTCACAGCAATCCTCTGAAAGTAGCCCCAGTTGCAAATGTGAGAAAGGAACCTGACCAAGGTAAGATTAAGCATAATAATTAAGTATAATCAGCTGACACTGTGACTTAGTCCAATGAGGCGAAACGTGTGTCGGAACAACCAAGAGTTCCCGTTGTATGCCAAACAGGATCCCATTGCCCCAGAGCTGGTTTTGCTGAGAAAGTCTAAGCTACTGTACCATTTCTTAAGAACATGTTCAATTTTATTACTTATTGCATCCTTCTGCTGCTGCCTAGAATGAGTCTGTTTTTAATGCATCAGATGTACAGTATATTATTGAGCTTTACTACTTCTGACAATAAGTAACAAACAAGAAGGGATGTACCGCACAGGTCCATTAATGAACCAAATTAGGAAAACTAAGTTTTGTGGTTCCTACAGTCAAGGGCGTAGCTACCATAGGAGCAGGCAGTACAGCTGCTATGGGACCCAGAGCTGAGAGGAGCCACCTTCCCTGTCACATTTACATGTGTTATATACAGGGTGTTGCTACCATAGGTGCAGGCAGTGCAGCTGCTATGGGGCCCAGAGCTGAGAGGGGCCCACCTTCCCTGTCACAGTTACATGTGTTATATACAGGGTGTTGCTACCATAGGTGCAGACAGTGCAATTGTTATGGGGCCCAGAGCTGAGAGGGGCCACCTTCCCTGTCACAGTTACATGTGTTATATACAGGGTGTAGCTACCATAGGTGCAGGCAGTGCAGCTGCTATGGGGCCCAGAGCTGAGAGGGGCCACCTTCCCTGTCACAGTTACATATGTTATATACAGGGTGTAGCTACTATAGGTGCAAGCAGTGCAGCTGCTATGGGGCCCAGAGATGAGAGGGGCCACCTTCCCTGTCACAGTTACATGTGTTATATACAGGGGTGTAGCTACCATAGGTGCAGGGAGTGCAGCTGCTCTGGGGCCCAGAACTGAGAGGGCCACCTTCCCTGTCACAGTTACATGTGTTATATATATATTTTTTGCCATTGGTTGGTACATAGGGGTCCTTTCAAACTTTTTCCTTGGGGCCTGCAATATATCTAAGTATGCCCCTGAACCTGCTCATTGTAGTGTGGTATAACATGAACTCTAGGGTATTTTAATGTTATATAAAATGAATCGTGGCACTGTAATGAGGCACGATTTGAACAGGGGGCACTAAATATCATAATGTGAATTGGGGTACTGTGCGGCATAATGTGAATTGAGGGTACTGTGCGGCATAATGTGTACTGGGGGTACTGTGTGGCATAATGTGTACTGGCAGCTCTGAAATGTGACATAGGGTGAACATAAGCACTACTGCGATTCATAAAAGAAACTAGGGCACTACTATGGGGCATAACATTAAAGAAGGCACTACTATGGTTCAGAAAATTAACTAGGGCACTATTATAGGGCATAAAATTACCAACTGCTTCAGAGAAGTGTCTCTCTAGAAGCATTGGGACGGGGGCCCTTCAAAATGTTGCTATGGGGCCCACAAAGTTCTGGCTACGCCCCTGCCTACAGTATATGAGGAAATCCAGATATTCTATAGTTGGTGGTGATCCCTAGAGACAGAATAACAATACTGGCTCACAAGAAGACTCTTTTTCTATGGGGCACATTTACTTGCTGCAGTTGTGTCTGAGACCAGGGGCGGATTGGGAACATAAAGTGGTCCTGTAACATTTTTGTAGAAGTGGCCTGACATGGGCAGCACAAGAGATATAACAGACCGTGTAGCCATGGCGGCATCACTGGATGGCAGAGTTGCTGTACTGCAGAGATGGAATAACAGAATGAATGGGGACAATGCAGTGTACTGAGTGTGGTGGGCTGCCTGTCATGTGGGTGGTGGGGCCACATGACAATACACAGACCCCACAGACATGTCAGCCTACCAGGAATCTTCCTGGTGAGCCCTATGGCCCATATGCCCCTGCATGTACATCACTCTCCCCTTTGCTGACTGCTGTTATTAGTTTTAGAACAAGTCTCCTCTTTGCAGATACATCGCATTCAGAGGCAGGAACAGTAACTAGAACGTTGGGGGCCCCATTGCAAAATCTTGCAAGGCCCCAGCCCCTCCCCCACCATTTTTACTACAATCCACCTTATGGAAGCAAGAGAGAGAGTGGGGAGTAAGAGACAGAGAGACACACACATAGGTGGTGCGGGGCGGGGGGGGGGGGGGGGAGAGAGAGAGAGAGAAAGAAGAGAGTGGAGAAAGAAAGAGAGGGAGATAGAGGGAGGTCAGGGAGAGAGACAGTTTCATGGAAAAAGGGGAATGAGAAAAAGAGACACAGGAGCAAAGAGAGAGGGAGTCAGAGAGAAAGAGAGATTGGGGAGAGTAGAGAGAGGGAGGACAGCTAGCAAGAGTGTCAGGGAGGGAGGGAGAGAGAAAGAGAGAGGGCACAAAAGAGGTTGAGGTCAGGGAGAGAAAGAGAGGGAGAGAAGGAACGAGAGAGAGGGGGTGTCAGGAAGAGAGCGATAGATAGTGTCAGAGAGAGGGAGAGAGAGACAGTGTCAGAGAGGGAGGGAAAGTGATAGTGTCAGGGAGAGCGAGGGGAAGAGAGAGTGTAGGGAGGGAGAGAGAGACAGTATCAGAGAGAGATAGATATAGTGTCAGGGAGAGAGGCAGTGTCAGGGAGAGAGAAGGGGGGACAGTATCGGAGAGAGAAAGAGACGGTGTCAGGAAGGGAGAGAGAGAAATAGGGGGGTAGTATCAGGGAGAGAGAGAGAGAGGGAGAGATAGTGTCAGAGAGAGAGAGAGTGAGAGTGTGCCAAGGAGAAAGAGAAAGAGAAAGAGAGAGGAGCAAGATAAAGTATCAGGGAGAGAGAGGGAGGAGAGGGGGTGAGAGGGGGGCGGGGGGGACAAGCAGGAGATACATTACCTGTCCCTACTGAACACAGCTGAGGTCTCTTATAGGGGTAGGCATTTAACGGAATTAGGCCCCACCCCCTAAATGTAAACGAATCGTGGTACTGGCCGCTGGAACTTGGAGCTATCCAGGATGGGCCGCGCACACCCCTCTACATGCTCAGCGTAAGCTGCATCCAGCAGGGGAGGAGGGTGTTATCGGCTGCGATGGCTGTGATGTGGGGGTAGCATGCGGCCTTGGAGGCAGCCAATGTCTGGGTGCAAGGGGAGCAGCAGGCCCAGGAAGCAGATTGTCCTCCATAGCAGCTGCTCCCCCTGCACCCTCTGCACCCTCGGTAGTTAAGACACTGGGTAGATGTACAGCTGACAAGCAGTTGCAGGAACTGTGACATATAGGGGGAATTCGATTGTTTGAGAGGTTGGTTGGGTGTCTATATTATTACAAGTGCAGAATTTTTCCTAATGACATATTTTGGTGTATTATGGAAAAAAAGTACAGAATTTTAATATAAATATATAGAATAAACTAGAGATGAGCGGGTTCGGTTCCCTGAGAACCGTGCCCTACCGGACTTCACAACCCGAGCCCGGATCGGGTTTTCCCGCCTGACTCGGAAACCAGAAAGAGGCAAAACGTCATCATCCCGCTGTCGGATTCTCGCAGGTTTTGGATTCCATATAAGGAGCCGTGTGTTGCTGCCATTTTCACTCCGGCATTGGAGAGTGTAGTGAGAGGACGTGTCTCCGTCCTTAGTGTTTGTGCGGGAGGCAAAGCGGGGTGGCGAATCCAGTGTTGTCTTGTGCTGCTCAGTCCAGTCACAGTGGTGTTGTCCTCTGCTGCCATATGTCCAGTGCTGCTGCATAAGTCCAGTCCAGTGGTGGTGTCTTGTGCTGCATCAGTCCAGTCACAGTGGTGGTGTCCTCTGCTGCCATATGTCCAGTACTGCTGTATAAGTCCAGTCCATTGCAGTGGTGCTGTGTTGTCCTGCATCAGTCCAGTGGTGGTGTCCCTGTGCTGCTATATAAGTCCAGTGGTACTGCCGTATATGTCCAGTGATACTGCCGTATATATGACCAGTGATACTGCCGTATATGTCTAGTGGTACTGCCGTATAAATCCAGTGATACTGCCGTATATGTCCAGTGGTACTACCATATAGGCCCTCATTCCAAGTTGTTCGCTCGCTAGCTACTTTTAGCAGCATTGCACATGCTAGGTTGCCGCCCTCTGGGAGTGTATCTTAGGTTAGCAGAATAGCGAACGAAAGATTAGCAGAATTGCGAATAAATATTACTTAGCAGTTTCTGAGGGTGCACTACGATCTGCCAGCGGCCGGCCTCCCGGCGACCAGCATACCGGCGCCGGGAGGCCGGCCGCCGGCTTACCGACAGTGTGGCGAGCGCAAATGAGCCCCTTGCGGGCTCACTGTGCTCACCACGCTACGGGCACGGTGGCGCGCTACGCGCGCCACACTATTTTATTCTCCCTCCAGGGGGGTTGTGGAACCCCACGAGGGAGAATAAGTGTCGGTATGCCGGCTGTCGGGCTCCCGGCGCTGGTATGCTGGTCGCCGGGAGCCCGACCGCCGGCATACTGAAGACCACCCGTTTCTAAGTAGCTCCAGACCTACTCACGATTAGCGATCAGTACAGTCAGTTTCGTTCCTGGTTTGATGTCACAAACACGCCCTGCGTTCGGCCAGCCACTCCCCCGTTTCTCCAGCCACTCCCACGTTTTTCCCTGGCACGCCTGTGTTTTTCCGCCCACTCCCTGAAAACGCTCAGTTTCCGCCCAGAAACACCCACTTCCTGTCAATCACACTACGAACACTTCAGCGTGGAAAAAACTTTGTTCGCTCGTGAGTAGATCTACTAAGTTCTTAGGAAAATTACTAAGTGCATGCGCTCTGCGTACCATGCGCATGCACATTTTCCACCTATTCGCAGCATAGCGAAAATCGGCAACGAGCTAACAACTCGGAATGACCCCCATAATTCCAGTGATACTTCCGTATATGTCCAGTGGTACTGCTGTATAAATACAGTGATACTAGCGTATAAATCCAGTCTAGTGATACTGCTGTATATGTTCAGGGATACTGCAATATATGTCCAGTGGAACTGCCATATAAATCCAGTCCAGTAATACTGGTGTATATGTCCAGTGGTACTGCCATATAATTCCAGTGATACTGCCGTATATGTCCAGTGGTATTGCCATATAATTCCAGTGATACTGTTATATATGTCCAGTGGTACTTGCGTATAGATCCAGTGATACTGGCGTATAATTCCAGTCCAGTGATACTGCCGTATATGTCCAGTGCTGCTGCCATATATGTCCAGTGGTACTGCCATATAATTCCAGTGATACTGCCGTACATGTCCAGTGGTACTGCTGTATAAATCCAGTGGTACTGGTGTATAAATCCAGTCTAGTGATACTGCCGTATAAGTCCAGTGGTACTGCCATATAATTCCAGTGATACTGCTGAATATTCCAGTGGTACTGCCATATAATTCCAGTGATACTGACGTATAAGTCCAGTGGTACTGCCATATAAGTCCAGTGATACTGCTGTATAATTCCAGTGGTACTGGCGTATAAGTCTAGTGGTACTACCGTATAAGTCCAGTGATACTGCAGTAAAATTCCAGTGGTATTGGCATATAAATCCAGTGATACTGCCGTATACAACCAGTCCAGTGGTACTGCCATATAAATCCAGTGGTACTGCTGTATAATTCCAGTGATTCTGCTGTATAATTCCAGTGATACTGCCATATAAATCCAGTCCAGTGGTACTGCCGAATAAATCCAGTGGTACTGCCATATAGTGCCAGTGATACTGCCATATAATTCCAGTGGTACTGGCATATAAGCCCAGTGATACTGCCGTATAAATCCAGTCCAGTGGTACTGCCGTATAAATCCAGTCCAGTGGTACTGCCGTATAATTCTAGTGATACTGCTGTATAATTCCAGTGATACTGCCGTATAAATCTAGTCCAGTGGTACTGCCATATAAGTCCAGTGGTGCTGCCGTATAATTCCAGTGATACTGCCATATAATTCCAGTGGTACTGGCGTATAAGTCCAGTGATACTGCTGTATAAATCCAGTCCAGTGGTACTGCTGTATAAATCCAGTCCAGTGGAACTGCCGTATAATTCCAGTGATACTGCTGTATAATTCCAGTGATACTGCCGTATAAATCTAGTCCAGTGGTACTGCCATATAAGTCCAGTGGTGCTGCCGTATAATTCTGGTGGTACTGGCGTATAAGTCCAGTGATACTACTGCATAAATCCAGTCCAGTGGTACTGCCGTATAAATCCAGTGGTACTGCCGTATAATTTCAGTGATACTGACGTATAATTCCAGTGATACTGCAGTATAAATCCAGTGGTAATGCTGTATAAATCCAGCGATACTGCCGTATAATTCCAGTGGTATTGGCATATAAATCCAGTGATACTGCCGTATAAATCCAGTCCAGTGGTAATGCCATTTAAGTCCAGTGGTACTGCCGTAAAACTCCAATGATACTGCCGTATAATTCCAGTGATACTGCCGTATAAATCCAGTCCAGTGGTACTGCAGTATAAATCCAGTGGTAATGCCATAAAATTCCAGTGATACTGCTGTATAATTCCAGTGGTACTGGTGTATAAATCCAGTGATACTGCCGTATAACTTCAGTCCAGTGGTACTGCCGTATACAGTAAATCCAGTGGTACTGCTGTATAATTCCAGTGATACTGCTGTATGATTCCAGTGATACTGCTGTATAAATCAGGTCCAGTGATACTGTTGTATTAGTCCAGTGGTGCTGCCGAATAATTCCAGTGATACTGCCGTATAATTCCGGTGGTACTGGCATATAAATCCAGTGATACTGCCTCATAAATCCAGTCCAGTGGTACTGCCGTATAAATCCAGTGGTACTGCCATATAATTCCAGTGATACTGCCGTATAATTCCAGTGATACTGCCGTATAAATCCAGTCTAGTGGTACTACTGTATAAATCCAGTAGTACTGTCATATAATTCCAGTGATACTGCCGTATAAATCTAGTCCAGTGGTACTGCTGTATAAATCCAGTGATACTGCTGTATAAATCAAGTCCAATGGTACTGCCGTATAAATCCAGTGATACTGCCGTATAATTCCAGTGGTACTGCCATATAATTCCAGTGATACTGCCGTATAAATCCAGTGGTACTGCTGTGAATTCCAGTCCCGTGGTACTGCCATATAAGTCCAGTGGTACTGTCCTGTGCTCTATACTATTTAATCCATTTAAAGGGGTTTTTAATATTTAATCCAAATAATTTTTACAGGGTTTGCCCTGTGTGGTGTAGGGATACGCTGTCCTGTGCTGCATATTGTGTTATATAACTCCAGAAAAATAATGGAGAACAAACATTTGGAGGATAAAATTATTAAAATATCAAGAACCACTTCCTCCTAATGCTGAAGCTGCTGCCACTAGTCATGACTTAGATGATGAAATGCCATCAATGTTGTCTGCCAAGGCCAATGTGATAGTAGAGGGCATGTAAAATCCAAAAAGCCAAAGTTCAGTAAAAAGACCAAACAAAAATGTAAATGGTCTGAGGTGAAACTTAACTTGCCAATATGCCATTTACGACACGGAGTGGCAAGGAACGGCTGAGGCCCTGGCCTATGTTCATGACTAGTGGTTCAGCTTCACATGACAATGAAAGCCTTCATCCTCCCGCTAGAAAAATTATGAGTTAAGCTGGCAAAAGCACAGCAAAGAACTGTACCTTCTAAGGTATCACATACCCCCAAGGAGAGTCCAAGTGTGTCGGCGGTTGCAATGCCTGACCTTCCCAACACTGGATGGGAAGAAGTGGCTCCTTCCACCATTTGCACGCCCTCTGCAAGTGCTGGAAGTAGCACCCACAATCCAGTTTCTGATATTCAAATTGAAGCTGTCACTGTTGCAGTACACCAGGATGAGGATATGGGTGTTGCTGGCGCTGAGGAGGAAGTTGACGATGAAGATTCTGATGGTGATGTGGTTTGTTTAAATGAGGCACCAGGGGAGACAGTTGTTGTCTGTGGGATGAATAAGCCCATTGTGATGCCTGGGCAAAATACCAAAAAAGCCACCTTTTCGGTGTGGAATTATTTCTCCACAAATCCAGACAACAGGTGTCAAGCAGTGTGTTGCCTCTATCAATCCGTAATAAGTAGGGGTAAGGATGTTAACCACCTAGGAACATCCTCCCTTATATGTCACCTGCAGTGCATTCATCAGAAGTCAGTGTCAAGTTGTGAAGCTTTGGGTAAGAGCGTAAGCAGTCCACTGACACCTAAATCCCTTCTTCCTCCTGTACCCAAGCTCCTGCAATCCACACCACCAACTCCCTATATGTCAACTTCCTCCTCAGTCAGGAACGTCAGTAGTCCTGCAGGCCATGTAACTGGCAAGACTGAGGAGTCCTCTCCTGCCTGGGATTCCTCCGTAGGATCCTTGAGTGGTACGCCTGCTGTTGCTGTTGCTGCTGTTGTTGCTGCTGGGAGTCGATCATCATCCCAGAGGGGAAGACAGAAGACCACTTGTACTACTTCAACAAAACAATTGACTGTCCAACAGTCCTTTGCGAGGAAGATGAAATATCACAGCAGTCATCCTGCTGCAAAGCGAATAACTGAGGCCTTGACAGCTGTGTTGGTGTTAGACGTGCATCCAGTATCCGCCATTAGTTCAGTGGGACTTAGAGCACTGATGGAGGTATTGTGTCCCCGGTACCAAATCCCATCTAGATTCCACTTTACTAGGCAGGCGATGCCGAGAATGTACAGAGACATCAGAAAAAGTGTCCTCAGTGTCCTAATAAATGCGGTTGTACCCATTGTCCACTTAACCATGGACATGTGGACAAGTGGAACAGGGCAGACTCAGGACTATATGACTGTGACAGCCCACTGGGTAGATGTATTGCCTCCCGCAGCAACAACAGCAGCGGCACCAGTAGCAGCATCTCGCAAATGCCAACTCGTTCCTAGGCAGGCTACGCTGTGTATCACAGCTTTCCGTAAGAGGCACACCGCTGACAACCTCTTATGGAAACTGAGGGACATCATCGCACAATGGCTTACCCCACTTAGACTCTCCTGGGGATTTGTGATATCGGACAACGCCACCAATATTGTGCGTGCATTACATCTGGGCAAATTCCAGCACGTCCCATGTTTTGCACATACAATTAATTTGGTGGTGCAGAATTTTTTAAAAAATGACAGAGGCATGCAGGAGATGCTGTCGGTGGCCCGAAAAATTGCGGGCCACTTTTGGCATTCAGTCACTGCGTGCCGAAGACTGGAGCTGCAGCAAACACTCCTGAACCTGCCCTGCCATTACCTTAAGCAAGAGGTGTTAACGAGGTGGAATTAAACACTATATGCTTCAGAGGATGGAGGAGCAGCAAAAGGCCATTCAAACATATACATTCACCTACGATATAGGCAAAGGAGGGGTAATGCACCTGACTCAAGCGCAGTGGAGAATGATTTCAACGTTGTGCAAGGTTCTCCAACCCTTCGGACTTGCCACACGTGAAGTCAGTTCAGACACTGCCAGCTTGAGTCAGTTCATTCCCCTCATCAGGCTTTTGCAGAAGCAGCTAGAGAAATTGAAGGAGGAGCTAAAACAGAGCGATTCCACTAAGTATGTAAAAAAGAAAGTACACAGGGACCTGTGATGGTGGATTCCAGTGGGGACGAATTAATACTCTGTGAGGAGGAGGATGTACACACTGAACGGGGTGAAGAATTGGAGGATTAGGTCGACATCTTGCCTCTGTAGAACCAGTTTGTGCAAGGAGAGATTGATTGCTTCTTTTTTGGTGGGGGCCCAAACAAACCAGTCATTTCAGCCACAGTCATGTGGCAGACCCTGTCGCTGAAATGATTGGTTTGTTAAAGTGTGCATGTCCTGTTTATACAACATAAGGGTGGGTGGGAGGGCCCAAGGACAATTCCATCTTGCACCTCTTTTTCTTCTTTGCATCATGTGCTGTTTGGGGACTAGTTTTTTAAAGTGCCATCCTGTCTGACACTGCTGTATAACTCCAGGGGTACTGCCATATAAGTCCAGGGGTACTGCCGTGTAAGTACAGTCCAGTGGTGCTGCATCAGTCCGGTGGTGGTGTCTTGTGCTGACATAAATCCAGTGGTGGTGTCCTGTGCTGTATATTATTTACTCCAAATAAAAGGGTTATATACATTACATTATTATTATCCAAATAATTTGTACAGGGTTTGCCCTGTGTGGTGTAGGGGTACGCTCGTCTGTGCTGCATATTATTATAATACCTCCAAATAAAAGGGTTATTATTATCCAAATTAATTTTACAGGCTTTGCCGTGGGTGTTTGTTTTAGGGGTACACTCTCCTGTGCCACCAATATTGTGCATGTACTACATCTGGGCAAATTCCAGCATGTCCCATGTTGTTTTGTGCCGCCCACTTGTGTCGCTTAGCTTAGTCATCCAGCTATCTCAGTGCAACCTTTTGGCCTAAAAACAATATTGTGAGGTGTGAGGTGTTCAGAATAGATTGAAAATGAGTGGAAATGAATGTTATTGAGGTTAATAATACCGTAGGATCAAAATTACCCCCAAATTCTGTGATTTTAGCTGTTTTTATGTTTTTAAAAAAAATCATCCAGATCCAAAACCAAAACCCGAAAGGGTGGTTTTGGCAAAATCAATCCAGATCCAAAACACGAGGATGGAACTAGAACCAAAACCAAAACACAATACACAAATTACTGCAGACCCACAATGCCTACGGATGGGAACAAAACATACTTGTCCACTCTCCCGTATCCTGCGGGACACACACAATCTTAGGGAAGGCCTCCACACCCCTAGAAGAGTGAGCATCCCTCCTGCATTCTGCCCACTTCCATGTGACGTCTGCAGAACTAACGGAAATCCAGGTCCGTGCAGAGGGGGCAGGGTCTAGTGATGCAATTCTATGTTAATTGGGGGAGAACAATGTAAAAGTAGGCGAGCATCGGCGGATGATAGCGAGGAAATGATGGAGCCGGAGGAGACTGTTCCCTCTAGCAACCAGAGGAGTGGTCCCTCTGGCTCAGATGAGATGAAAGAGAGAGAGGTACCCAGGCAGATGGTGGTGGTATGGGACTCTATCATCAGGAAGACAGATAGGGCAATCTGCTACCGGGATCGTGATCGCCGTATGGTCTGTTGTCTCCCAGGTGCTTGGGTACGGCACATTGCGTACCGGGTAGAAAGATTGTTGGTAGGGGCTGGGAACGACCCTGTGGTCTTGGTGCACGTTGGCACCAACAACAAAGTTAGTGGTAGGTGGGATGTCCTTAAGAAAAATTATAGGGACTTAGGCCAGAAACTAAAAGAAAGGACATCTAAGGTAATATTCTCCAAAATATTACCAGTGCCACGCGCTAGCCCAGGGAGGCAGAGGGAGATCAGGGAGGTAAATGTGTGGCTTAGAGACTGGTGTAGGAAGGAGGGGTTTGTGTTCCTGGAACACTGGGCGGACTTCTCAGTCAGGCACCATCTTTTGTGTCGCGATGGATTGCACCTGAATGAGGAGGGGGTTGCGGTGCTGGGGGGAAGGATGGTTAGAAGGTTGGAGGAGCTTTTAAACTAGGAGCCTGGGGGGAGGGTTTAGTTAGAAACTATGGGTCATGCAGTGAGAATAGTAGGGATGGTGGTAGTGAGCTAAATGGGGGTGGAGAAGAGGGGAGGGAAAGTGAAGCTGGTAAGGGTATTTACATTGGTTCTAATAATGGTATTAAGAAAGGATTTGCCAAAACATTAACTAACAACAATTATGTGTCATCATTACAGCATATGGAAAATTATGTATGGAGCATAAGGGAAAATACTTATGTCGAGGCGGAGAATATAGGTTGAAACACTGGGTTGATCAAAGAGAAGAGTAAGGAGGGCAGTATTAAGTATAGTGGGGGATGAGAGGGAGCAAGAAGGACCATCAGTAAGAGTAACTCTAGGGAGGCACTAGTAAACCATAATAGATTACCTTTAAAAAAACAAATGGACAAGGGAACCGCTAAACTAAAATGTATGCTTGCAAATGCAAGAAGCCTAGCAGGTAAAATGGGGGAATTGGAATTGTTAGCATCAAAGGCTGAGTATGACATTATAGGTATTACGGAAACATGGTGGGACGACTCTCACAACTGGGTTGCAAACTTGGAGGGGTGTTCTCTTTTCAGGAGGGACAGGGCAAGCAAAAGAGGAGGAGGAGGTGTATGTCTTTATGTTAAACCATCTTTTAAACCATACTTAAAGGAGGTTATTTATGAGGGGACTGGTGATAATGTGGAGTCACTATGGGTTGAAATCTCAACTGGGGGTATTGATGCAAAAAAAATAGTCATAGGCACGTGCTACAAACAGCCGGATATTAGCATACATGAGGAAAAACAACTCTTGCAGCAAATCTAAAGGCCTGCGGGATTGGGGGACATCCTTGTGATTGGGGATTTTAATTATCCTGATATAAATTGCAGTAACGATTCATGTGTTAAAGCTAGGGGCTAGAGGCAACAGGTTCTTAAACATGTTAAAGGTTCACTACTTGTCTCAATTAGTCGAGGACCCAACTATGGGTAAAACTACTCTGGATCTAGTAATTACTAATAATGTGGACATTATATCAAACACTAAAGTTGGGGAGACTTTGGGTAACAGTGATCACTTTATGATTACAATCGACATCAGTTTCAGGAAACAGCTATAAGGGATCAACCAAAACATTTAACTTTAGGAAGGCAAATTTCAGTATGCTGAGATGTGCACTGAACGACATTGAGTGGGAAGTTTTGTTTCATAGCAAGAACACTTTGGAAATGTGGGATGCTTTAAAAGGGTTGCTAGATAGCAATATTCACAAATTTATTCCCATGGGCAGTAAACACAGGAGTACTAAACTCAAACCGATGTGGCTTAACAAGAAGGTCAAGGCAGAAATGGATAAAAAGAAGCATGCTTTCAATGCATTTAAATCTAATGGAAAGGAGTAGTCATTCCAGTATTACAAGGAATGCACTAAAAGATGCAAAAAAGCAATAAGAGCAGCTAAAATGGAAAACAAAAAGCAAATCGCTATAGAGTAAAACCAATCCTAAAAAGTTTTTTAAATACACAAACAGTAAAAGGTTAAAAAAGGAGAACATACAGTAGGTCCAATAAAAGATGAATTTGGAGTATTGATAAATGATGACGAAATAAAAGCGGAAATACTGAACAAATTTTTTTCATCAGTGTTCACCAGAGAAGAACTGGTGGTGGGAGTAGTGCAGGACTGACAAAAGAGACAGGCCCCGTCCACCCACCCCCAAAAAAAAGATTCTGCCGCAAAGCGTCACCCTTATCAGCCCAGAGCTGGAGGTCTTCAGAAAGTGGGGACTCCAAAAATTAAAATGGAGTCCCCTTTCCTGAGCAACAACCAGCCCAGTGCTTTGCCCTGCAACCCTGGTGGCGGTGGGTGCGGGGCTCATGGTAGAATAATGTTGTTATTTACGGACGGCCTACAGGTCCCAGCAATCCTGCCCCAGCATGCCGACACTTGGAGAACCACAAGTTCCAGCATACCCAGACATTAAGGGCCCGCTGACACCCGTAGTCTTCCTGTAAAGAAAATATTAAAATAAAAACACAACACTTAATGTTTAAATAGTTTATTATACTACCTCTTCACCTGGGGGTAGCGGCCATTAAGCTCTTTTTCATGGCCGCGCATCCCCAGGGCTTCCGGTCTCTTCACCTGGGGCGACGGCCTTTAACCTCTTTTTCATGGTTGCCGCCTCCCCAAGGCTTCTGCTGTCTTCTGTCTTCGAGAGCTCTTGCCTGCTCCTTTCCCGCCGCCGGACTGACCTCCGCTGCCTAGCCGCTGGCTTTTATAAGCCAGTTGAGGGGGTGGGGCGATGACGCGATGGGCCGTGAATGGCTCTTGGCGGCCATCTTGGATTTAAAAATGGCTCTGCGGCGCCATTTTTTAAATTGGTAGTACCTGCAAACTGTGCCCTAATTGCTGACAGGGACTGGGTCAATGATCCAGCCCTGCAGCCATAATGCCCTGTGAGTCATACTGCCACCACTGATGCTTGCTGCCCGCCGCTAAAGTCCCACTGCCGCCTATGTCCGCTAGAGCCCCAGATGCCCACTGCCGCTAAAGTCCTGCCACTGCCCGCTACAGCTCCAGATTCCCGCTGCAGCTGATATGCGATGACGGGACTGTTGCTGGCTGCACAAAATGTCTATATGGCCGCCAGCCCCCAGGCGGCGGGACTGATGGCGGCTCCCGCACCGCAAAGTATGCCTTCAAACGTGATGATCAGACAAATATAGTGCACACTAACAGCACAATTTTATTAAAATAAGTAAAACCCTCCAGGTGTGGAACTACTGGGGGGGGGGGGAGTGTGAGGAGGACATAAACATAAGTTTATTGTCCAGGGCTTCCAATTAACTTGACAGCGCTGCGGGTGCGGCGATATTAAGAAACTGGAAGACCATGACAACAACATTGTAGTATACAGTGCCATAACTAGGCACTTTAGCGCTGTGTGCAAAAAACAGCATTGGCGCCCCCCCTCTCTCACCTCATGCAAAACATGGGCAGTGCGCGCCGTAGGCGCGTGCAAAAAAAATAGGGGCATGGCTTCATGGGGAAAGGGTGTGGCCACAAAATAATACCAATTCATACTACGGTGCACAGTAGTCTCCATTATTCAAATTACACTGCACAGTAGCGCCACTACACCAGGTAGAGCCCCTTTTACACATTACGGCAGACAGCGTCCCCTTTTTACACATTACGGCAGACAGCGTCCCCTTTTTACACATTACGGCAGACAGTCCCCCTTTTTACGCATTACGACAGACAGCGTCCCCTTTTTACACATTACGACAGACAGCGTCCCCCTTTTTACACATTGCGGCAGACAGCGTCCTCTTTTTACACATTATAGCAGACAGCGTCCCCCTTTTTACACATTACGGCAGACAGCGTCCCCGTTTTTACACATTACGGCAGACAGCGTCCCCCTTCTTACACATTACGGCAGACAGCGTCCCCTTTTTACACATTACGGCAGACAGTGTCCCCCTTTTTACACATTACGGCAGACAGCATCCCCCTTTTTACACATTACAGCAGACGGTGTCCCCTTCTTACACATTACGGCAGACAGCGTCCCCTTTTTACACATTACGGCAGACAGCGTCCCCTCTTTACACATTACGGCATACAGCGTCCACTTTTTTTACACATTACGGCAGCCAGTCCCCCTTTTTACACATTACGGCAGACAGCGTGCCCTTTTTACACATTACGGCAGACAGCATCAATAGAAAGAGACAGACAGACAGAGAGACAGACAGACAGACAGACAGACACTTACCATCTCTCCCCGCTGTCCTCTGTGACACTGGCTGGTGCTGCTGTGCTGTGCTGGAATGCTCCGTACAGTGTTAAACAGGGCCGGGACTGTGCGGTGAGGTTACTTTCAGTCAACCGCTGACCACAAAGTTCCCACCATTGGTTACAATGGAGCGCATAGGCGCTACATTGTAACACTGCCGTGTGCCGCCTGTCATACAGTACAGGAGCACACAGCCAATCAGGAGGGTGCCACAATGTGGCGCTCCCTGATTGGCTGATGGAACCCTCTTAGACTTAAGTCAGAGGGGGTTCCTGGCATTCGGGGAAAGGGGTCCCATGTGAAAACATGGGGCCCCTTTCAGTGCGAGGTCGGGTGTCCGTTTTTTTATTTTGACAAGTACGTGGATTACAAATGGATTACAAGAAGAAGAGGCTTCTACACTGGATTTTGTGAGTATAATTTTTTCCACAGGTACACCATGGATTCTACATGGAGAAGAGTACCGACCCTCGTGTGAACATAAGGTAAGTATGTGTATATGGAGGTGTGTATGTATGTATTAAAGTTATACTTTCAAGGTGTGTGTCTTATGTTTTTATTGGGGTATTTTTTTAGTAGTAGTACTACAGGTACCAGCGGGCCCGGTTTTCCTCCGCATGCTGGTACTTGTGGTTCTCCAAGTACCAGCTTGCGGGGGAGGCTTGCTGGGACTTGTAGTACTGCTACTAAAAACAATATTAATTTTTTTACACAACGGCTATCAGCCTCCCATTCGCAGCCCTTGGATGGGGGGGACAGCCTCGGGCTTCACCCCTGGTCCTTGGGTGGCTGGAGGGGGGGGACCCCTTGATTGAAGGGGTCCCCACTCCTCCAGGGTACCCCGGCCAGGGGTGACTAGTTGGTTATGTAATGCCAGGGCCGCCGGGAGCTATATAAAAGTGTCCCCCGGCTGTGGAATTATGTATCTGGCTAGTGGAGCCCGGTGCTGGTTTCAGAAATACGGGGGACCCCTACGCTTTTTGTCCCCCCGTATTTTTGGAACCAGGACCAGGCGCAGAGCCCGGTGCTGGTTGTTTAAATATGGGGGAACCTCTATCATGTTCCCCCCCATATTTTTGCAACCAGGATCGGCTCAAAGAGCCAGAGGCTGGTTTTGCATGTTTTTTTTTTTTTACAAGGTGCACAATGAAGCCCAGCACGGATCTCTCAGATCCGGCCGAGATTCATTGTATTAAAGTCGGCAGTGTTTTACAAGTCACTCACGTAAAACACTGCCTAAAAAAACGAATGACATCGACATCGGTAAAACCGAAAATGCAGAATACGGCAGCTTAGTAAATTAGTCGTACTAATTTCAAAAAGTTGCATATTTACACTTTCGATGTCATTCGTGATTGAACTTTGACCTCAAACGGGAAAATGCGATTTTTAGTAAATATACCCCTGCCTATCTATCAACTGGATACCGATTTTTTTTAATGGGCTTTTACAGCCCACTGCTTGACCCCGCCCCCTGCCTGCCCCCTGCTTCCAGCAACTTGCAATTGGCAGCGAGAGGCACCGCTCTTGGTGCCTCCAAAATCAATTTAAACAGGTATTTACTCTGAAAATGATTAGCTTAATATAAAGAAGATATTTATAACACAGAATATGTGTCATAAGTATCTTTGTATTATTTTAATCACTAATGACAGGGGAGGTACTGCCTCACCTGACTGCACGTCCCGGAGCCAGGGGTGGGCCCCCCTCTCTGTAAGGGCCGGGACACCAGACCCCACAGTCCCCCTGATGGTTGCCCTGGAAAAATGTATCTAAAATACAGACGTGAAAAGACAGATTATGGCGTTATGTAATAACTAGAGATGTGCAGCGGGCATTTTTCGTGTTTTGCGTTTTGGATTTGGATTTGGGTCCACGGTCGTGTTTTGGATTCGAACGCGATTTGGCAAAACCACCCTTTCGGGTTTTGGATTCGGATGCGTTTTGGTTTCGGGTGTATTTTTAAAAAACCTCAAAAACAGCTAAAATCATAGAATTTTGGGGTAATTTTGACTCTATTGTATTATTAAGCTCAATAACCATAATTTCCACTCATTTCCAGTCTATTCTTAACACCTCACAATATTATTTTTAGTCCTAAAATTTGCACCGAGGTCGCTGGATGACTAAGCTAAGCGACCCAAGTGGGCGGCACAAACACCTGGCCCATCTAGGAGTGGCACTGCAGTGTCAGACAGGATGGCACTTAAAAAAATAGTCCCCAAACAGCACATGATGCAAAGATAAATAAAAAAAGAGGTGCAAGATGGAATTGTCCTTGGGCCCTCCCACCCACCCTTATGTTGTATAATTAGGACATCCACACTTTAACAAACCAATCATTTCAGCGACAGGGTCTGCCACACGACTGTGGCTGAAATGACTGGTTGGTTTGGGCCCCCAACAAAAAAGAAGCAATCAATCTCTCCTTGCACAAACTGGCTCTACAGAGGCAGGATGTCCACCTCCTCCTCATCGTCTGATTCCTCACCCCTTTCACTGTGTACATACTCCTCCTCACAGAGTATTAATTCGTCCCCACTGGAATCCACCATCACAGGTCCCTGTGTACTTTCTGGAGGCAATTGCTGGTAAATGTCTCAAAGGAGGAATTTATAATTCATATTGATGAATATCATCTTCTCCACATTTTCTGGAAGTAAGCTCCTACGCCGATTGCTGACAAGGTGACCGGCTTAACTAAACAATCTTTCAGAGTACACACTGGAGGGGGGGGGGGGGGGGGGGGGCAACTAAAAATAAAGCCAGTATGTGCAAGGGCCTCCAAATTGCCTCTTTTTCCTGCCAGTATAAGTAACGAACTGTCTGACATGCCTACTTGGATGCTATCACTCATATAATCCTCCACCATTCTTTCAATGGTGACAGAATCATATGCAGTGACAGTAGACATGTCAGTATTCGTTGGCTTGCCACTCCGTGTCGTAAATGGCATATTGGCATAAGATGATTTTAATTTAGATTTTTGGGTCATTTTACTGAACTTTTGCTTTTTGGATTTTACATGGTCTCTACTATGACATTGGGCATCGGCCTTGGCAGACGACGTTGATGGCATTTCATCATCTCTGCCCTGACTAGTGGCAGCAGCTTCAGCACTAGGTGGAAGTGGATCTTGATCTTTCCCTATTTTACCCTCCAAATTTTTGTTCTCCATTTTTTCATGTGTGGAATTATATGCCAGTAATATATATAATATACCAGATACCACTGTGACTGGAATGATGATGACCTATGCACAGTCACAGGACACTACCACAGCACCCTACAGCAGCAAGATGCAGCACAAGACACTGTACTAGTATTAGTAATGTAGTATTACTGAGCACCACAAGACAATGAGCAGTGATACTGAGCACTGATACTGAGCACTGATGATACTGAGCACTGATGATACTGAGCACTGATGATACTACTGAGAACTGACACTGAGCAGCACGATTAGCACAAGACACTGTACTAGTATTAGTAATGTAGCATTACTGAGCACCACAAGACAATGAGCAGTGATACTGAGCACTGATGATACTGAGCACTGATGATACTACTGAGAACTGACACTGAGCAGCACGATTAGCACAAGACACTGTACTAGTATTAGTAATGTAGTATTACTGAGCACCACAAGACAATGAGCAGTGATACTGAGCACTGATACTGAGCACTGATACTGAGCACTGATGATACTACTGAGAACTGACACTGAGCAGCACGATGCAGCACAAGACACTATATTAGTATTACTGAGCAGCACAAAAGCACTCTGGAATTGTCACCCCCCACAGATACCACTGTGATTGGAATGATGATGACCGATGCAGTCACAGAACACTACTACCACAGCACCCTACAGCAGCAAGGTGCCGCACAAGACACTGGACTACTATTACTGAGCAGCAATAAGCACTGATACTGAGCACTGATACTGAGATTTGACACTGAGAGAACGTAGCCACGTCCCCTCTGTACCCTCTACAATGCACGAGTGAAAATGGCGGCGACGCGCGGCTCTTTATATGGAATCCGAATCTCGCGAGAATCCGACAGCGGGATGATGACGTTTTGCCTCGTTCGGGTTTTCCGAGTCAGGAAAAACCGTGTTTGACACGTGGAGTTCGGGGGGGGGGGGGGGGGTTCGGTTTTCGGCAAACCGAACCCGCTCATCTCTAGTAATAACTGTATGGCGGTGGGAGAAGGAACGGCCGGCTATTCAGCGCCCTCTTAACTCACGCAAATAACTCCACAACTTGCAAGGGCCGACTATCCATCTAAGCATCCACATCAAGGCCCGCTCAGCTGACCCCAGTAGGGTGAAATCGGCCACCCAGGGTATTAAAGGGGAGCGCAAATCCCAGACCACAGCAAACTGGATGCTGCTGCTTTCTCCTGCCAGTAATGAAAGACAAGACATAAAAGGAAAGGGAGGACGGGAAGTCAGCAGAGAGAGAGAGATAAAAGTGGGTGTGCCCTAAAGCCAGCTATGCATCGGGGCTGAGCAGTAGACATTCCTAGTGTCCCGCAGGAGCACGCAATCACCAGTACACACCCAACCATCCAGCTGATACATTCTTCTGATTTGTCCGGAAACAACATTTCGGGCCGAGATTGTTTCAGAGTGGATCCGGCTTAAGAAACAGATAAACCCCACCCATCATACATTCACATAAGCCCTATTACGCCACACACATAGCTTCATCCTTATATGAGTAACCAAGCCAGTAACACACATGTATTAACCCTATCTCACAAGGGGCAGATGCATTAGGCCTTGGAGAGAGATAAAGTACCAGGCGACCAGCTACTGTCATATTACAGGCTGTGTTTGAAAAATGTCAGGAGCTGGTTGGTTCGTAGTTTATCTCTCCCCACTTTATCACTATTTAAGGCTCAGTACATCTGGCCTAACTTTTAGTTTAAAAGCTTTCCAGCTACTTCATCCCTCCATTATTATTATCTCATTCTAATACAGTAACTCTCGTCCTCACTGAGTACCACATTAACAGTGTACTGTACCTCACTAACAGTGTACTGCACCTCACTAATAGTATACAGTAACTCACCATCAGTGTACTGCACCTCACTAATGGTGTACAGTAACTCACTAACAGTGTACTGCACCTCACTAACAGTGTACTGCACCTCACTAACAGTGTACTGCACCTCACTAACAGTGTACTGCACCTCACGAACGGTGTACATTAACTCACTAACAGTGTACTGTGCCGCACTAACAGTGTACTGTACCTCACTAACAGTGTACTGTACCTCATTAACAGTGTACTGTACCCCACTAATAGTATACAGTAACTCACCATCAGTGTACTGCACCTCACTAATGGTGTACAGTAACTCACTAACAGTGTACTGTACCTCACTAACAGTGTACTGTAATGCACTAACAGTGTACTGTACCTCATTAACAGTGTACTGTACCTCAGTAACAGTGTACGGTACCTCACTAACAATGTACTGTATCTCACTAATGTGTACTGTACCTCACTAACAGTGTACTGTAATGCACTAACAGTGTACTGTACCTCATTAACAGTGTACTGTACCTCAGTAACAGTGTACGGTACCTCACTAACAATGTACTGTATCTCACTAATGTGTACTGTACCTCACTAACAGTGTACTGTAGCGCACAAACATTGTACAGTAACTCATTAACCGTGTACTGTACCTCATTAACAGTGTACAGTAACTCACTGACAGTGTACTGTAGCTCAATAACATTGTACAGTATTTCACGAACAGTGTACAGTAACTCACTAACAGTGTACTGTATCTCACTAACGGTGTACTGTAACTCACTAACAGTGTACTGTAGCGCAATAACATTGTAAGTAACTCATTAACAGTGTACTGTAACTCGCTAACAGTGTACTGTACTTCACTAATGATGTACAGTAACTCACTAACAGTGTACTGTAGCTCAATTACATTGTACAGTAACTTACTAACAGTGTACTGTTACTCACTAACAGTGTACTGTACCTCATTAACAGTGTACTGTAACTCACTAACAGTTTCCATTACCTCACTAACAGTGTACAGTAACTCACTAACAGTGTACTGTACCTCATTAACAGTGTACAGTAACTCACTAACAGCGTACTGTAGCTCAATAACATTGTACAGTATTTCACTAACAGTGTACAGTAACTCACTAACAATGTACTGTATCTCACTAACGTGTACTGTACCTCACTAACAGTGTACTGTTACTCACTAACAGTGTACTGTATCTCACTAACAGTGTACTGTAACTCACTAACAGTGTACTGTACCTCATTAACAGTGTTCAGTAAGTCACTAACACTGTACTGCACCTCACTAATAGTATACAGTAACTCACTAACAGTGTACTGCACCTCACTAACGGTGTACAGTAACTCACTAACAGTGTACTTCACCTCACGAGCAGTGTACATTAACTCACTAACAGTGTACTGTGCCGCACTAACAGTGCACTGTACCTCACTAACAGTGTACAGTAACTCACTAACAGTGTACTGTAACCCACTAACAGTGTACTGTACCTCACTAACAGTGTACTGTAATGCACTAACAGTGTACTGTACCTCATTAACAGTACTGTACCTCAGTAACAGTGTACGGTACCTCACTAACGGTGTATAGTAACTCACTAACAGCGTACTGTACCTCACTAACAGTGTACTGTAACGCACTAACAGTGTACTGTACCTCATTAACAGTGTACTGTAACTCACTAACAGTGTACAGTACCTCACTAACAGTGTACAATAACTCACTAACAGTGTACTGTACCTTATTAACAGTGTACAGTAACTCGCTAACAGTGTACTGTAGCTCAATAACATTGTACAGTATTTCACGAACAGTGTACAGTAACTCACTAACAGTGTACTGTATCTCACTAACGGTGTACTATAACCAGAGGCGTATCTAGCACGGGGCGAGCAGGGCACGTGCCCTGGGCGCCGTGGAAGCCCCAACAGAGGGGGCGCCACCGGCACGGCCCGCTCACCCCATGCGACAGGGATTCCGCCGCGCTACCTGCGGCGCTCTCCCTGTCTCCCCGGCTGCTGTGCCTGTCACACTGGACAGGCAGCGGCAGCCAGGATCCTCCCCTCATCCCCCCCTCCTCCCTGCACATTGTACAGTACGCGATCGCGAGTGCGCGCGACCTCGACCTCGGAGGTACGCGTGCGCGGCCTTAACAGGTGAGCGGGCTTTACATATGTTTATAGTTTTTTCTGTCGGGAGAGGGGGGTGCGGGACAGTGTGTGTGTGTTAATTGTGTGGGACAGTGTGAGTGTGTGTTAATTGTGTGAGTGTGACAGTGTGAGTGTGTTAATTGTGTGTGGGACAGTGTGAATGTGTGTTACTTGTGTGAGTGTGTTAATTGTGTGTGTGTGTGTGGGACAGTGTGAGTGTGTGTGTGGGACAGTGTGCGTGCGTGTGTGTTAATTGTGTGTGTGTGGGACAGTGTGCGTGCGTGTGTGTTAATTGTGTGTGTGGGACAGTGTGTGTGTGTTAATTGTGTGAGTGTGACAGTGTGAGTGTGCTAATTGTGTGTGTGTGGGACAGTGTGAATGTGTGTTAATTGTGTGAGTGTGTTAATTGTGTGTGTGACAGTGTGAGTGTGTGTGTGGGACAGTGTGCGTGCGTGTGTGTTAATTGTCCCGGCGGTGATTAGCGTCTGCAGTGTGCGCCCCCTCCCCCCCCCCCGTCCTCCTCCGCTGCCGCTGACAGGAGCGGTGTTGTGCGGCTCTCCCCCTCCTCCGCCGGCTCCGTCCTCCCGCTGACAGGAGCGGCGGTGTGCGGCTCTCCCCCTCCTCCGCCGGCTCTGTCCTCCCGTCGTGGCCCTACAGTGTGTGCCGGTCTCCCCAGCAGCAGCAGCAGCAGGTTAGTCTCTCTCTCCCCCCCCCCCCCCTCCCCCCCCCCCCCTCTCTCTCTCTCTCTCTCTCTCTCTCTCTCTCCTCCTGTGGATTGAAGTTTGTAAGTATCATTTTCATTTTTACAGGTGCCCCTATTGGATTCTACTGGACAAGTGGACGTGACCGGCGTGGGATGTAGGTAAGTAATCTCTCTCTCATTTTTACAGGTGCCCCTATTGGATTCTACTGGACAAGTGGACGTGACCAGCGTGGGATGTAGGTAAGTAATCTGTCTCTCATTTTTACAGGTACCCCTATTGGATTCTACTGGACAAGTGGACGTGACCGGCGTGGGGTATAGGTAAGTATGTGTGAGTGTGTAAGTTTGTTTTAATACATTTTTACTGTCACGGTGTGCGAGTTGTGTTTTTATTTGGGTATTTTTTCTGTTGTAGAACTACAGGTACCAGCGGGCCCGTTATTTCCCCGCATGCTGGTACTTGAGGTTCTCCAAGTACTAGCAAGCGTGGGAGGCTTGCTGGGCCTTGTAGTTCCACAACAAAAAACAATATTCTTTTTTTTAATTACATGGCTATCAGCCTCCCATCCACCGCCCACGGATGGGGGGAGGGGGCAGCCTCGGGCTTCACCCCTGGCCCTTGGGTGCCTGGAGGGGGGGTGACCCCTGTATTTAAGGGGACCCCACTCCTCCAGGGAACCCCGGCTAGTGGTGACTAGTTGGGGGGGGGGGGGGGGTAATGCCACGGCCGCAGGGACCTACATAAATGTGTACCCCGGCTGTGGCATTATGTCCCTGGCTTGTGGAGCCCGGTGCTGGTTTTAAAAATACGGGGGACCCCTACATCTTTTGTTCCCCGTATTTTTGGAACCAGGACCGGAATAAGAGCCTGGTGCTGGTTGTCTAAATACGGGGAACCCTGTCCAATTTTTCCCCAGTGTTTAAACAACCAGGACCGGCTCAAAGAGCCCGAGGCTGGTTATACTTAGGAGGGGGGACCTCACGCATTTTTTTTTGTGTACATTTTTTAACCCATTCAGACCCTTCTCCATTAAGATAATGGAAGCCTTGGACAACAAAATTGCATTCATGTCCTCCTCCCACTCCCTTCCCAGTCCCAAACACTAATTATTATTTTTTTCTATAAAAATGTACAATATATCACAAGTATGATGAGCGGGCATTGGTGGCATCGGACTGAGATGCAAATTAGTGGCGGAGGGCTGGGTCAGTTGATGGTGGGCGGGTTTGTAAGCCATTGGTGGTGGCAGCGGGCATCGGCTCAGAGGCAGTGGCGGCAATTGGCTCGGTGGCAGTAGGGGTCATCGGCAGGATTCGGCGGACATTATGGCTGTAGTGCCTCACCAGCCACTAACCTCACTGCACGCCACTGGAGAGTGGGACAGTGTGCGTGTGTATGTGGGACAGTGTGAGTGTGTGTTAATTGTGTGTGTGTGTGGGACAGTGTGAGTGTGTGTAAATTTTTGCAGTCCAGTGTGTGTGGGGGAGGGGAAAGTATGAGAATGTGTGTGTAGTCTAAGTGGGTGTGTGTGGGGTTTGGGGGTGGCCAGTCTGTGTGTGTGTAGTCTACAGCTTGTGTGTGTTTAAGTAAGTGGGTAGGGAAGTCTGTGTGTGTGGGCGGGATGTACTAATGGCCATTTACCGAAGAGGGATATGTATTAAACCACGGGCACTGAGATGCCCTTCTCACTCACCATCCAGCTGGGTGGGAGAGCCGGGCAGGTGGAAAGTCAGCAGCAGGGGCAGCATGCCGGATATCAGCAGCCGAGGGTGCGGACTGTAAGGCACGTGTGGAGCCCAAAGCCGGAGATCAGCAGCATGTTAACCGGCAATAAGCGGCTTCTACTTCCGCGTTCAGCATGCTGTCGATCTCCGGCTTTGGGCTACGCAGGGTTCGGGGGATTGGTGTCCTCTGCCGGTGTACTGCAGCTCCGGGGGTGCGGGCTCCGGAGGCTTTCAGCACTGTTGAATATCCAGCTGCCTCAAGTATGTACAGCCCGCACCCTCGGCTGCTGATATCCGGCATGCTGCTGGCTGTCCCCCCGCCCGGCTCGGCCACACAGCTGTATGGTGAGAAGGGCATCTCAGTTCCCGAGGTGTAACACATATGCCTCAATAAATGGCCTCTGCAGTAAACGATACTAATGCTTACCGTGGCAGTAACAGCGGGGAGGACGGCGCACATCGGGATCCTGCAGTAGGAGAGAAGAACCCCTTCGGAGCGCAGCAGACCACACTGAAAAGGGTGCATCCCCGGTGCGGTGCTCTGCATCCCGGGTGGCGCCGAAGATGTGGAGTGTCGGAGGTGGCAGAAGCGCCGCAGCTTGGGGTGAGAAACCGCTGCAGCCCTTCCACTGCTAAACTCTGCAATTAGTCTATTAAGGGGGTAGGCTCCCCTCACCACAGTGCCCCGCAGGATTAGTTAATTAAGGGGGTAGGATCCCCTCACTCTATAATGGGAATTTTGGCTCATACCATGTGCTGTAACGTGAATTTTGGCTCATACCGTGTGCTATAATGTGAATTACGGCTCATACCGTGTGGGGTAATGTGAATTTCGGCTCATACCATGTGGGGTAATGTGAATTTAGGCTCATACCATGTGGGGTAATGTGAATTTCGGCTCATACCGTGTGCTGTAATGTGAATTTCGGCTCATACCGTGTGCTGTAATGTGAATTTCGGCTCATACCGTGTGCTGTAATGTCAATTTCGGCTCATACCGTGTGCTATAATGTGAATTTCGGCTCATACCATGTGGGGTAATGTGAATTTCGGATCATACTGTGTGCTATAATGTGAATTTTGGCTCATACCGTGTGGGGTAATGTGAATTTCGGCTCATACCGTGTGCTATAATGTGAAAGGGGCACCAGTACTAGATAGTATAAGGGGTCCTACTACACTGAAGGACACGCCCCTTTTGAGTGACCACACCCCTTTTCCCGAGCGCACCTTCGCCGCTCGCATAATTGCTATCTACACTCTCATTCCACCTTCAAAAATTCAACCTCAACCATTGCACCTACATCTATACATACACACCCTGACATCTTTATATACAGTGACACCGGTGGCGTCTGCACATACTTTCCTTTTGTATTTTTGTGTGTGTGTGTGTGTGTGTGGGGGGGGTGCCATTATTGATTTTAGATTTTGGAGTCCCTTTTTTACTGATATTTGCTGTTTTGGATTTTACATGCTCTGTACTAAGACATTGGGCATCGGCCTTGGCAGACGACGTTGATGGCATTTCATCGTCTCAGCCATGACTAGTGGCAGCAGCTTCAGCACGAGGTGGAAGTGGATCTTGATCTTTCCCTATTTTTGGAACCTCAACATTTTTGTTCTCCATATTTTAATAGGCACAACTAAAAGGCACCTCAGGTAAAAAATGGAGATGGATGGATACTAGTATACAATTATGGATGGACGAGCGACTGCCGACACAGAGGTAGCTACAGCCGTGGACTACCGTACTGTGTCTGCTGCTAATATAGACTGGATGATAATGAGATGAAATTAATATATATATATATAATATCACTAGTACTGCAGCCGGACAGGTATATATATTTATTATGTAATGACTGATGACGGACCTGCTGGACACTGTCAGCTCAGCACCGCAGACTGCTACAGTAAGCTACTATAGTAGTATGTATCAAGAAGAAAGAAAGAAAAAAAAACCACGGGTAGGTGGTATACAATTATGGATGGACGAGCGACTGCCGACACAGAGGTAGCTACAGCCGTGGACTACCGTACTGTGTCTGCTGCTAATATAGACTGGATGATAATGAGATGAAATTAATATATATATATATAATATCACTAGTACTGCAGCCGGACAGGTATACATATTTATTATGTAATGACTGATGACGGACCTGCTGGACACTGTCAGCTCAGCACCGCAGACTGCTACAGTAAGCTACTATAGTAGTATGTATCAAGAAGAAAGAAAAAAAAACCACGGGTAGGTGGTATACAATTATGGATGGACGAGCGACTGCCGACACAGAGGTAGCTACAGCCGTGGACTACCGTACTGTGTCTGCTGCTAATATAGACTGGATGATAATGAGATGAAATTAATATATATATATATATAATATCACTAGTACTGCAGCCGGACAGGTATATATATTTATTATGTAATGACTGATGACGGACCTGCTGGACACTGTCAGCTCAGCACCGCAGACTGCTACAGTAAGCTACTATAGTAGTATGTATCAAGAAGAAAGAAAAAAAAAAAAACACGGGTAGGTGGTATACAATTATGGATGGACGAGCGACTGCCGACACAGAGGTAGCTACAGCCGTGGACTACCGTACTGTGTCTGCTGCTAATATAGACTGGATGATAATGAGATGAAATTAATATATATATATATATAATATCACTAGTACTGCAGCCGGACAGGTATATATATTTATTATGTAATGACTGATGACGGACCTGCTGGACACTGTCAGCTCAGCACCGCAGACTGCTACAGTAAGCTACTATAGTAGTATGTATCAAGAAGAAAGAAAAAAAAAAAACACGGGTAGGTGGTATACAATTATGGATGGACGAGCGACTGCCGACACAGATGTAGCTACAGCCGTGGACTACCGTACTGTGTCTGCTGCTAATATAGACTGGATGATAATGAGATAAAATTAATATATATATATATATATATATATAATATCACTAGTACTGCAGCCGGACAGGTATATATATTTATTATGTAATGACTGATGACGGACCTGCTGGACACTGTCAGCTCAGCACCGCAGACTGCTACAGTAAGCTACTATAGTAGTATGTATCAAGAAGAAAGAAAAAAAAAACCACGGGTAGGTGGTATACAATTATGGATGGACGAGCGACTGCCGACACAGAGGTAGCTACAGCCGTGGACTACCGTACTGTGTCTGCTGCTAATATAGACTGGATGATAATGAGATGAAATTAATATATATATATAATATCACTAGTACTGCAGCCGGACAGGTATATATATTTATTATGTAATGACGGACCTGCTGGACACTGTCAGCTCAGCACCGCAGACTGCTACAGTAAGCTACTATAGTAGTATGTATCAAGAAGAAAGAAAAAAAAAACCACGGGTAGGTGGTATACAATTATGGATGGACGAGCGACTGCCGACACAGAGGTAGCTACAGCCGTGGACTACCGTACTGTGTCTGCTGCTAATATAGACTGGATGATAATGAGATGAAATTAATATATATATATATAATATCACTAGTACTGCAGCCGGACAGGTATATATATTTATTATGTAATGACTGATGACGGACCTGCTGGACACTGTCAGCTCAGCACCGCAGACTGCTACAGTAAGCTACTATAGTAGTATGTATCAAGAAGAAAGAAAAAAAAAAAACACGGGTAGGTGGTATACAATTATGGATGGACGAGCGACTGCCGACACAGAGGTAGCTACAGCCGTGGACTACCGTACTGTGTCTGCTGCTAATATAGACTGGATGATAATGAGATGAAATTAATATATATATATATAATATCACTAGTACTGCAGCCGGACAGGTATATATATTTATTATGTAATGACTGATGACGGACCTGCTGGACACTGTCAGCTCAGCACCGCAGACTGCTACAGTAAGCTACTATAGTAGTATGTATCAAGAAGAAAGAAAAAAAAAAAACCACGGGTAGGTGGTATACAATTATGGATGGACGAGCGACTGCCGACACAGAGGTAGCTACAGCCGTGGACTACCGTACTGTGTCTGCTGCTAATATAGACTGGATGATAATGAGATGAAATTAATATATATATATATAATATCACTAGTACTGCAGCCGGACAGGTATATATATTTATTATGTAATGACTGATGACGGACCTGCTGGACACTGTCAGCTCAGCACCGCAGACTGCTACAGTAAGCTACTATAGTAGTATGTATCAAGAAGAAAGAAAAAAAAAAAAACCACGGGTAGGTGGTATACAATTATGGATGGACGAGCGACTGCCGACACAGAGGTAGCTACAGCCGTGGACTACCGTACTGTGTCTGCTGCTAATATAGACTGGATGATAATGAGATGAAATTAATATATATATATATAATATCACTAGTACTGCAGCCGGACAGGTATATATATTTATTATGTAATGACTGATGACGGACCTGCTGGACACTGTCAGCTCAGCACCGCAGACTGCTACAGTAAGCTACTATAGTATGTATCAAGAAGAAAAAAAAAAAACACGGGTAGGTGGTATACAATTATATATATATATACAATTATACATATATATTAAACTGGTGGTGATTAATTAAACTGGTGGTCAGGTCACTGGTCACACTATCAGCAACTTGCAAGTAGTACTCCTAAGCAGACAATCACAATATACTGGTGGTCAGTGTGGTCACAATGGCAGTGTGGCTGGCACTCTGGCAGCAAAAGTGTGCACTGTACATTAAAATATGTACTCCTGCTCTCAGACTCTAACTGCTCCCCACTGTCTCCCCCACAAGTCAGATATACATATACAGTCACACTACACTTCAGCAAGTAGTAGTACTCCTAAAAATGCTCCCCAAAATTACTAAATACTGTGTCTCTCTCTACTCTAGTCTCTTCTCTATAAACGGAGAGGACGCCAGCCACGTCCTCTCCCTATCAATCTCAATGCACGTGTGAAAATGGCGGCGACGCGCGGCTCCTTATATAGAATCCGAGTCTCGCGATAGAATACGAGCCTCGCGAGAATCCGACAGCGGGATGATGACGTTCGGGCGCGCTCGGGTTAACCGAGCAAGGCGGGAGGATCCGAGTCGCTCGGACCCGTGAGAAAATCTGAAGTTCGGGCGGGTTCGGATTCCGAGGAACCGAACCCGCTCATCTCTAGTTTTGTGTTTTGGTTTTGGATTTGGTTCCACGGCCGTGTTTTGGATTCGGACGCGTTTTGGCAAAACCTCCCTGAAATGTTTTTGTCGGATTCGGGTGTTTTTTTTTCAAAAACCCCTCAAAAACAGCTTAAATCATAGAATTTGCGGGTCATTTTGATCCCATAGTATTATTAACCTCAATAACCACAATTTCTACTCATTTCCAGTAGAGATGAGCGGGTTCGGTTCCTCGGAATCCGAACCCCCCCGAACTTAAGCCTTTTTTACACGGGTCTGAGGCAGACTCGGATCTTCCCGCCTTGCTCGGCTAACCCGAGCGCGCCCGAACGTCATCATCCCGCTGTCGGATTCTCGCGAGGCTCGTATTCTATCGCGAGACTCGGATTCTATATAAGGAGCCGCGCGTCGCCGCCATTTTCACACGTGCATTGAGATTGATAGGGAGAGGACGTGGCTGGCGTCCTCTCCGTTTAGACTGTAGACTAGAGAGAGAGTAGAGAGTGACACTTGATTTACTAATTTTGGGGAGCATATTAGGACGGAGTACTACTTGCTGATAGTGTGACCAGTGACCACCAGTTTAATCCGTTCTCTGCCTGAAAAAAAACGATACACAGTGTGACACAGTCACATACCATATCTGTGCTCAGCCTCAGTGTGCCCTCAGTGTGCTGCATCATCTATGTAATACTGTATATCTGACTGTGCTGAGTGCTCACTGCTCACACAGCTTAATTGTGGGGGAGACTGGGGAGCAGTTATAGCAGGAGTACATATTTTTAACAGTGCACACTTTTGCTGCCAGAGTGCCACTGCCAGTGCCAGTGTGACTGACCAGTGACCACTACTACTTGCTGATAGTGTGACCAGTGACCACCAGTTTAATTAATCCGTTCTCTGCCTGAAAAAAAACGATACACAGTGTGACACAGTCACATACCATATCTGTGCTCAGCCTCAGTGTGCCCTCAGTGTGCTGCATCATTTATGTAATACTGTATATCTGACTGTGCTGAGTGCTCACTGCTCACACAGCTTAATTGTGGGGGAGACTGGGGAGCAGTTATAGCAGGAGTACATATTTTAACAGTGCACACTTTTGCTGCCAGAGTGCCACTGCCAGTGCCAGTGTGACTGACGAGTGACCACTGACCACCAGTATATTGTGATTGTCTGCCTGAAAAAGTTAAACACTCGTCGTGTGGTGTTTTTATTCTATAAACGCATTCTGCTGACAGTGTCCAGCAGGTCCGTCATTATATAATATATACCTGTCCGGCTGCAGTAGTGATATATATATATATTTTTTATATCATTATCATCCAGTCTATATTAGCAGCAGACGCAGTACGGTAGTCCACGTCTGTAGCTACCTCTGTGTCGGCAGTCGCTCGTCCATCCATAATTGTATACCACCTACCCGTGGTGTTTTTTTTTTCTATCTTCTTGATACTAGTAGCTTACTTTAGGAGTCTGCAGTGCTGAGCTGACAGTGTCCAGCAGGTCCGTCATTATATAATATATACCTGTCCGGCTGCAGTAGTGATATATATATATAAATTTTATATCATTATCATCCAGTCTATATTAGCAGCAGACGCAGTACGGTAGTCCACGGTTGTAGCTACCTCTGTGTCGGCAGTCGCTAGTCCATCCATAATTGTATACCACCTACCTGTGGTGTTTTTTTTTTTTCTATCTTCTTGATACTACTAGTAGCTTACTTTAGGAGTCTGCAGTGCTGAGCTGACAGTGTCCAGCAGGTCCGTCATTATATAATATATACCTGTCCGGCTGCAGTAGTGATATATATATATATATATATATTTTTTATATCATTATCATCCAGTCTATATTAGCAGCAGACGCAGTACGGTAGTCCACGGCTGTAGCTACCTCTGTGTCGGCAGTCGCTCGTCCATCCATAATTGTATACCACCTACCCGTGGTGTTTTTTTTTTTTTCTATCTTCTTGATACTAGTAGCTTACTTTAGGAGTCTGCAGTGCTGAGCTGACAGTGTCCAGCAGGTCCGTCATTATATAATATATACCTGTCCGGCTGCAGTAGTGATATATATATATATATTTTTTATATCATTATCATCCAGTCTATATTAGCAGCAGACGCAGTACGGTAGTCCACGGCTGTAGCTACCTCTGTGTCGGCAGTCGCTAGTCCATCCATAATTGTATACCACCTACCTGTGGTGTTTTTTTTTTCTATCTTCTTGATACTACTAGTAGCTTACTTTAGGAGTCTGCAGTGCTGAGCTGACAGTGTCCAGCAGGTCCGTCATTATATAATATATACCTGTCCGGCTGCAGTAGTGATATATATATTTTTTTTTATATCATTATCATCCAGTCTATATTAGCAGCAGACGCAGTACGGTAGTCCACGGCTGTAGCTACCTCTGTGTCGGCAGTCGCTCGTCAATCCATAAGTATACTAGTATCCATCCATCTCCATTGTTTACCTGAGGTGCCTTTTAGTTGTGCCTATTAAAATATGGAGAACAAAAATGTTGAGGTTCCAAAAATAGGGAAAGATCAAGATCGACTTCCACCTCGTGCTGAAGCTGCTGCCACTAGTCATGGCCGAGATGATGAAATGCCAGCAACGTCGTCTGCCAAGGCCGATGCCCAATGTCATAGTACAGAGCATGTAAAATCCAAAACACCAAATATCAGTAAAAAAAGGACTCAAAAATCTAAAATAAAATTGTCGTCGGAGAAGCGTAAACTTGCCAATATGCCATTTACCACACGGAGTGGAAAGGAACGGCTGAGGCCCTGGCCTATGTTCATGGCTAGTGGTTCAGCTTCACATGAGGATGGAAGCACTCAGCCTCTCGTTAGAAAAATGAAAAGACTCAAGCTGGCAAAAGCACAGCAAAGAACTGTGCGTTCTTCGAAATCACAAATCCACAAGGAGAGTCCAATTGTGTCGTTTGCGATGCCTGACCTTCCCAACACTGGACGTGAAGAGCATGCGCCTTCCACCATTTGCACGCCCCCTGCAAGTGCTGGAAGGAGCACCCGCAGTCCAGTTCCTGATAGTCAGATTGAAGATGTCAGTGTTGAAGTGCACCAGGATGAGGAGGATATGGGTGTTGCTGGCGCTGGGGAGGAAATTGACCAGGAGGATTCTGATGGTGAGGTGGTTTGTTTAAGTCAGGCACCCGGGGAGACACCTGTTGTCCGTGGGAGGAATAGGGCCATTGACATGCCTGGTGAAAATACCAAAAAAATCAGCTCTTCGGTGTGGAAGTATTTCAACAGAAATGCGGACAACATTTGTCAAGCCGTGTGTTGCCTTTGTCAAGCTGTAATAAGTAGGGGTAAGGACGTTAACCACCTCGGAACATCCTCCCTTATACGTCACCTGCAGCGCATTCATCATAAGTCAGTGACAAGTTCAAAAACTTTGGGCGACAGCGGAAGCAGTCCACTGACCAGTAAATCCCTTCCTCTTGTAACCAAGCTCACGCAAACCACCCCACCAACTCCCTCAGTGTCAATTTCCTCCTTCCCCAGAAATGCCAATAGTCCTGCAGGCCATGTCACTGGCAATTCTGACGAGTCCTCTCCTGCCTGGGATTCCTCCGATGCATCCTTGCGTGTAACGCCTACTGTTGCTGGCGCTGCTGTTGTTGCTGCTGGGAGTCGATGGTCATCCCAGAGGGGAAGTCGTACTCGTAAGCCCACTTTTACTACTTCCACCAAGCAATTGACTGTCCAACAGTCCTTTGCGAGGAAGATGAAATATCACAGCAGTCATCCTGCTGCAAAGCGGATAACTGAGGCCTTGGCATCCTGGGCGGTGAGAAACGTGGTTCCTGGTATCCATCATTACTGCAGAGGCAACTAGAGACTTGTTGGAGGTACTGTGTCCCCGGTACCAAATACCATCTAGGTTCCATTTCTCTAGGCAGGCGATACCGAAAATGTACACAGACCTCAGAAAAAGACTCACCAGTGTCCTAAAAAATGTAGTTGTACCCAATGTCCACTTAACCACGGACATGTGGACAAGTGGAGCAGGGAAGGCTCAGGACTATATGACTGTGACAGCCCACTGGGTAGATGTATGGACTCCCGCCGCAAGAACAACAGCGGTGGCACCAGTAGCAGCATCTCGCAAACGCCAACTCTTTCCTAGGCAGGCTACGCTTTGTATCACCGCTTTCCAGAATACGCACACAGCTAAAAACCTCTTACGGCAACTGAGGAAGATCATCGCAGAATGGCTTACCCCAATTGGAATCTCCTGTGGATTTGTGGCATCGGACAACGCCAGCAATATTGTGTGTGCATTAAATATGGGCAAATTCCAGCACGTCCCATGTTTTGCACATACCTTGAATTTGGTGGTGCAGAATTATTTAAAAAACGAGAGGGGCGTGCAAGAGATGCTGTCGGTGGCCAGAAGAATTGCGGGACACTTTCGGCGTACAGGCACCACGTACAGAAGACTGGAGCACCACCAAAAACGCCTGAACCTGCCCTGCCATCATCTCAAGCAAGAAGTGGTAACGAGGTGGAATTCAACCCTCTATATGCTTCAGAGGTTGGAGGAGCAGCAAAAGGCCATTCAAGCCTATACAACTGAGCACGATATAGGAGGTGGAATGCACCTGTCTCAAGCGCATTGGAGAATGATTTCAACGTTGTGCAAGGTTCTGCAACCTTTTGAACTTGCCACACGTGAAGTCAGTTCAGACACTGCCAGCCTGAGTCAGGTCATTCCCCTCATCAGGCTTTTGCAGAAGAAGCTGGAGACATTGTAGGAGGAGCTAACACAGAGCGATTCCGCTAGGCATGTGGGACTTGTGGATGGAGCCCTTAATTCGCTTAACAAGGATTCACGGGTGGTCAATCTGTTGAAATCAGAGCACTACATTTTGGCCACCGTGCTCGATCCTAGATTTAAAACCTACCTTGGATCTCTCTTTCCGGCAGACACAAGTCTGCTGGGGTTGAAAGACCTGCTGGTGACAAAATTGTCAAGTCAAGCGGAACGCGACCTGTCAACATCTCCTCCTTCACATTCTCCTGCAACTGGGGGTGCGAGGAAACGGCTCAGAATTCCGAGCCCACCCGCTGGCGGTGATGCAGGGCAGTCTGGAGCGACTGCTGATGCTGACATCTGGTCCGGACTGAAGGACCTGACAACGATTACGGACATGTCGTCTACTGTCACTGCATATGATTCTCTCCCCATTGAAAGAATGGTGGAGGATTATATGAGTGACCGCATCCAAGTAGGCACGTCACACAGTCCGTACTTATACTGGCAGGAAAAAGAGGCAATTTGGAGGCCCTTGCACAAACTGGCTTTATTCTACCTAAGTTGCCCTCCCACAAGTGTGTACTCCGAAAGAGTGTTTAGTGCCGCCGCTCACCTTGTCAGCAATCGGCGTACGAGGTTACATCCAGAAAATGTGGAGAAGATGATGTTCATTAAAATGAATTATAATCAATTCCTCCGTGGAGACATTGACCAGCAGCAATTGCCTCCACAAAGTAGTACACAGGGAGCTGAGATGGTGGATTCCAGTGGGGACGAATTGATAATCTGTGAGGAGGAGGATGTACATGGTGATATATCGGAGGATGATGATGAGGTGGACATCTTGCCTCTGTAGAGCCAGTTTGTGCAAGGAGAGATTAATTGCTTCTTTTTTGGTGGGGGTCCAAACCAACCCGTCATTTCAGTCACAGTCGTGTGGCAGACCCTGTCACTGAAATGATGGGTTGGTTAAAGTGTGCATGTCCTGTTTATACAACATAAGGGTGGGTGGGAGGGCCCAAGGACAATTCCATCTTGCACCTCTTTTTTCTTTCATTTTTCTTTGCGTCATGTGCTGTTTGGGGGGTGTTTTTTGGAAGGGCCATCCTGCGTGACACTGCAGTGCCATTCCTAGATCGGCCAGGTGTTTGTGTCGGCCACTAGGGTCGCTTAGCTTACTCACACAGCTACCTCATTGCGCCTCTTTTTTTCTTTGCGTCATGTGCTGTTTGGGGAGTGTTTTTTGGAAGGGCCATCCTGCGTGACACTGCAGTGCCACTCCTAGATGGGCCAGGTGTTTGTGTCGGCCACTTGGGTCGCTGAGCTTAGCCATCCAGCGACCTCAGTGCAAATTTTAGGACTAAAAATAATATTGTGAGGTGTGAGGTGTTCAGAATAGATTGAAAATGAGTGGAAATTATGGTTATTGAGGTTAATAATACTTTGGGATCAAAATGACCCCCAAATTCTATGATTTAAGCTGTTTTTTAGGGTTTTTTGAAAAAAAACACCCGAATCCAAAACACACCCGAATCCGACAAAAAAAAATCGGTGAGGTTTTGCCAAAACGCGTTCGAACCCAAAACACGGCCGCGGAACCGAACCCAAAACCAAAACACAAAACCCGAAAAATTTCCGGTGCTCATCACTAATTTCCAGTCTATTCTGAACACCTCACACCTCACAGTACTATTTTTAGTACTAAAATTTGCACAGAGTTCGCTGGATGACTAAGCTAAGCGACCCAAGAGGGCGGCACAAACACCTGGCCCATCTAGGAGTGGCACTGCAGTGTCAGACAGGATGGCACTTAAAAAAATTGGCCCCAAACATCACATGATGCAAAGAAAAGAGAAAAAGAGGTGCACTGTGGTCGCTGGACGGCTAAGATAAGCGACACAAACACCTCAATATCACAGGAATTATTCGTTCTAATCAATGGTATTATTGGTCCAAATCACTGGAAGAAAATGACAAAATCACTGGAATTATTCGTTCTAATCAAAGGTATTATTGGTCCAAATCACTGGAAGAAAATGACAAAATCACTGGAATTATTCGTTCTAATCAATGGTATTATTGGTCCAAATCACTGGAAGAAAATGACAAAATCACTGGAATTATTCGTTCTAATCAATGGTATTGAAGTTATTGATTTTTTTGTAATTTTTATTTTCCCCTATGTGACAGGACGGTACCGTACGGAAGCACTCGCCGCTTGCCGCGTCCCGTCGACTGCGCACAGAATGGAAGGTCAAGCCGCACGAGGCCTGACCACATAGGGGATTCCCGCTTACCGTCAGTAACCGCCTGTTACTGACTCCACCCACTGCGCTGTGGGCGGGTTCTTGCTGCCACCACCAAACTCCTAACCTGCCGTGGCGTTTGGAAGGTCAAGCCGCACGAGGCCTGACCACATAGGGGATTCCCGCTTACCGTCAGTAACCGCCTGTTACTGACTCCACCCACTGCGCTGTGGGCGGGTTCTTGCTGCCACCACCAAACTCCTAACCTGCCGTGGCGTTTGGAACCACGGTTCTGCTCTGTATGTGCCGACGCACTGCCTTACCACAGCTGTGTGGTGTTGACGAATCCCCTCTAGCCACTTGCTAGGCCTCTACCGGTAGCTGGCGGAAGGCGGAGCTTGGAGACGTCAGGTGCTTCCCTGGACAGCCGGAGAACGGGGCTAGGTTTGGCCTAACCCTGTAGGTCACAAGATGAAGCAGTCTTCTTGAGGCAAAGGTGTTTATTGCTCAAATAACCTTTAAAAAGGCTCCTCCCTATTGCTAGGGGCAACAGCATACAATCAAGATGTTTTCAGCAGAAGAAGATGTTACAATACACTCTCCTATGGGCCAACTGCCCTCCTTTTATCCCTCTCCAAGACCCCTTACCACAGGGGGTAAGCCCGCCCTGTGGTGCACAACCAATCAATGTTTACCCATGAGCTGTGCATGCTCTGGTCTCATGCACAGCTTTACATTGTTCCCTATGGACAGTGGGGAGTGGTCGGTCTCCTTTGACCCTCCTATCTGGGAGAGCAGGATACTCCCACGGTGCCGTTCAGTCTGGCTGGGGGGAAGTTTTCCCTCCTAAACTGACTTCCAGAAACCTGCCCGGGACCCCTCTCACTGCCTGCAGCCTGGATTTGGGCTCCAGAGCTGGGCAGCCTGGCTCCCCGGTCCAGGTTTCTTGGCACTACGGCTGATCTCCATGGAGCTCCAAGAAACCACTCAGCTTGTTTCATAGCTAAGCTGCTTCTCTCTCTCCCTGTGTCTCTTGGAAATGTGAGGCTGGATGGGAAAACATTCCGTTTTTGGGGAAAAGGTCTGGGAGAATCCATCAGCCTGCACAGCTATGGATTCCCCCCTCCTGGGACACACAATCAAGTAAGTGCAATTTATCTTTAAATACATTACATTTTAAATCACACTGTACATTTCCCTTTAAATATACACTGAGCCTGTGCCTTGCACAGACTCTACATACTCAGGCACTGCAGTGCCTTACAACACACTGTATGTCATTATTTTAACTACTGTGTACTAGCCCTAGCCCTGCAGCCTGGCTGCTAGGGCTCTCTCTCTCAGTGCTGGAGGTATGGGGCTGGCTTCCCCCATCCTCCAGCCTGCCTTCCTGCCTCTGGGGTTCCAGGGAGCTGGCTCTCCCTGTCCCCCCAGTGTGGCACTAACCAGTGGCCTCGCCGCACGCAGCGGCGCACCCCCCTGTACCGAAGTCCGGCGGCCCGGGACACTTGTCCTGGCCGCCGTGACCCTGGCTTGTTTCAGCGCTGAGGCGCCGGGAGCGTAGCTCCCGGACCCCAGCGCTTCACCATCATGCTCGGCAGCCTAATGTCCCCCACACCGCTAGGGAGCCGGCTAGCCCGGTCCCCCATGAGCGGCGCTGATTATTTAGCCTCGCCGCAGCGTCCGGCGGGGAGCCTGGCTGCGGCGCACCCCCCTCGCCAGCTAGCAGCCCGGGACGTCCGTCCCGGCTGCTGCGGCTGGCCACCCGTGCTGGGCTGAGGCGCCGGGAGCAGAGCTCCCGGCCCCCAGCGGCGGCTCTCACAGAGAGCACTGCAGCGGGAGCCGAGCTCCCAGCCGCAGCGCTCACCTTCTCCCCGGCGCACACACTCCAGTGCGCCCGGGGCTACACTGACCGCTGCCGGGAGCGGAGCTCCCGGACTCCGGCGGTCAGCGGCTGCCTCCTCTCCCCCGGCGCGCACACACTGCTGAGCGCGCCGGGGGCTGTCCTCCCTGCCGTGGTCTCCGGAGAGGTCCGGGACCACGGCACAGTTTAAAAATACATTTCTTTACATTAATAAAACACGGCGCCTAGCGCCCACAATACATTTTTCAAATCTGGCGCCAAGCGCCCTTTGTCCTTAAAAATGGCGCCGGCCACTAGGGATTAACCCCTTCAGTGCCAAAGCGGCCATTTGCCTCGTGGCTGGGGCTCTCCGGCCACACTCCTCCCCCCCCATTCAAGCGGGTCAACCAGGGACCCATGTCCCAACGATTTGGGTCCTGGTCCCGCAGTCCGTTGGGGTGAAGGGGACGCTACCTGGGGGGTGTAGGCTCTGGCCTAGACAGTTCATCCATAGTGTAGTGGGCCTCTCTTCGTGGGTGCACAATGTTCAAATAGTCCACCTGAAGTCCAAGTTCAAGGCTCCACCACAAAAGTCTGTCCAATTCCCCCAAGGTAGGTTGCAGCCACCTAACAGGTAGGTGGTAAGTCACCACGGTGGGGGGCCGGTTACAAACAAGTGCCACCCACGGTGTCCCAACTGTGACATACCCCACCTCCCACAATAGCAGTATACTGCTCAACCAGGCCACAGGGTGCTCCTGCCCATATGGCTCTTTCTGGCTCGGTACTGCTCCCAGTCCGTGCAGTGGCGCAATAGTTCGTAACACACAGTCCTGGTCAAGAATGTGCGCCATCAGCACTGGAGCGGGTACCCGAGCCTCCTTCAATGACTGGAATGCCAACTCGCAAGCGGGTGCAAAGTCCACTGACTTGGGAATGCCCTTCCTAGCCATCTCTGTCAAGGGGTTCACTACAGGACTAAAGTCAATGACAACATGTCCGTAGGGCCTTACAGGTTCTAAGGTCAGTACCGGTCTGGGTGATGTGGGTCGGGGACAGCCTCTGGTTGCCTCCACCCCCTCTGGGTTGGGCCTACCCCTGTCTCCTCCCACATGGTGCCCCAGGCACTGCAACTCCGTCATACCTATCGGGCAACTGTCTGCCCTAACTGTCAGACCTGCCCTCCAATCCTCTTCTGTCGACCTATGACTCGGGGAACCTACCCTGTCACCTAGGCCTACTCTTCCCTCCTCGTCCGCTACCTGTGCCACAGTGATGGCGGCCAGACCACCAGCCTCTGGATCCTGTGTGGCATCCACTACAGGGAGGCTGCGTGTCTTCCCCGATCTACTGCGCACAGGCAGGGGACCTGCTATGTCCACAGCAACTTGCTGCAAGGGTTCTCCTATGGGCAGAGGCCCAGAGACAACACAACCGCTGAAGTGCCCCGGCTGCCAACGCATGGCACCAGCCTTACAGTTGGTCTGGGCGTCATCCGACATTCCAGACCAGGGTAAGCTCTGTGTCAGGCACTTCAGGATACGGTCTGTCTCCGGGTTACTGTCCAAAGGGGTTTCGCTGGCAACCGACACCGGTTGCACAGGAAAGTTCTCTGGGGGGACCAGTTGGACACGTTCCCTACCTGGTCTATCCCCTCCCACTTTCCTGGCTACCCTGTACCTTAACCCTTCCCGCCAGGTCAACCTCCCCGCCCCAACCCTGTCAAGGCCGCTGCCAGAGTGGCGCCTCATGCCTTTCGGGGATGGGTCAGAGAGTTGAGCCTCCCTAAACTCCTGCCTGTGGCCCTCAATCTCTCCTAAATTGGGACACTCTACAGGGGGATCTAGGTGGGGACTACTAGGGTCAGTCTGGTAGGGGTCAGTCAGGGAAAAGTCAGTGTGGTTTCTCATACTCACCGCCGGAGTTGGCAAACCACTTGGGTCAGGAGCATCATTGGGCACCCCCACAGGATCAAACGAGCTGGAACCGACATCCTCTGCGTTGCTAGGGGACGTAGGCATACCAGAGGCAAAAGGCATGCGGGGTAGATGTGCTGATCTAGCCGCTGTAATCTTTTCCTCTGGGCTGGTTGATGCTGTGGTTGGCTGTGCTGGCAGTTGTCTAGCAGCTGTAGTCTTTTCCTCTGGGCTGGGCGGTGCTGGAGTAGCTGATGTCAATGGTGGTTTTGGAACTTGACTCCGGGGAATGGCGCCAACAAACATAGTGACGATCCCACCACCCAGATCATTTCCTAGGACCACATCAGTTGGGAGACCATCCATGACGGCAACTTCTCGCAACTCTGGTCCAGCTCCCCAGTCCAGGTAGACTCTTGCCATGGGAACCGCTTTTTCTGTTCCTTCTGCCAGGGTGACCGTGGCAGTGCGACCCTGCAATACTGCAGCAGGATCTATAAGGTGGGGGCTCACCACAGTGATTGAGGCCCCAGAGTCTCTTAGGCCTTCTCCCTGCAGGGGTCCCACGTGGACTGGCTGCAGGTGCCTCCACATGTTGTGTAGGGGCTGTTTGGCCATGCAGGTGACTCTCTCCGCAGAGTGCACCTGTCTCTCGCCACATTCCATCGGACTGACTGGAGGGGGAACAGTCTCTGTAGGCTCATCTCCTCTCGTCAAACAAGCAAGCCGGGCTCCAGCACTCGGATTTGGGGCACGAGTCTGGGGTGCTTGGGATGCAGGACAGTTCATCCTCAGATGTCCGATTTTCCCACAGCCGTAGCACTTCTTCTCCAGTCGTGGCACCGATGATCTCTGATCAGTTGCAGGGACGCTGCGGTGCGGTTGCTGGCCAAGAGCACCCGGGTTGGAAGATGCTTGTCTTTGGGGATGATGAGCTGAAGAGGGGGGTCCCCTTGGTGGTACAGTCTGTTGGAGCTGGCTGCTGGCGGGGCGCTTCTGCCCCCGTGGCCGAATTGCCACATATTTGTCGGCTAATTGGGCAGCCATTTTTAAGCTGGGTGGCTCCCGATCTAGCACCCACTCCTTAACTTCTTGGGCGCACCTGCGGTAGAACTGCTCCCTGCAGATCAGGTCGATCAGTGCGTCCCATGTAGTGGCTTCAGAATCCTTCACCCACTTCACCACGTACTGCCGCAGCTGGGTGGCGAACTGCTCATGGGTGCTGCTAGGATTCTTAGGCAAGTCTCGGAATTTCTTCCTGTAAGACTCTGGAGTGATGAAGAATCGCTGGAGGAGGGCCTTCGCGACTTCGTCGTAGTTCCCACAGTCCTCCGTCGCCACTCCTCGATAGGCCTCCAAGGCCTCTCCATGCAGAGTGGGCACAAGGTGTCTCACCCACTCTGACTTGGGTAGATCGTGTAGTTTACAAGTTCTTTGGAAAACTTGCAAATGTCCATCAATGTCCCCATCACTGTCGGCAAACTTGGCAAACTGTATACGTCCTGATCTGTGTACAACAGCTGACAACGGCTCCCGGGGTACCACGGCCTGTGGTGCCCGCTCATCACGCCACATCTGGATGATGATCAAGCGCTCTTGCTCCGTTGCCCTTTCCCCCAATTCCGCTAGCCGATCTGCTAGGGTATCCGGGCCGCCCCCCCTGGGACGTTGGGATCCTGGCCCTGCTAGGGATTGCTGGGAAACATGGCTGTTGTGAGAGAGGGCGGGGCTTGTGGTTCTCACCGGTTCTGTGCGAAGGTCCACTGTTGGGTCGTCCTCTGCGATGCTGACGCCGTCAGTGTTTTCCACCTCCACCTGAGACTCCTCCCAGCTCCTGAGCGCCGCCTGCATGACGCTCTTGGACGCGTTGAAAGGGATATCCACACCCTTCTCCTGGCATACGATCTCCAGATCATCCTTGGACATTCCGCTGAATTCCGCCATCTTGTGCGTTCTCCTGCGCTGCAGTTACTCCTCTCCTGAGTAACTCGGCTTCTCCAATCAGGTGATGAAAAGCCGCCTGGGATTATCCCACTGCTATGCCACCAATTTCTGTGACAGGACGGTACCGTACGGAAGCACTCGCCGCTTGCCGCGTCCTGTCGACTGCGCACAGAATGGAAGGTCAAGCCGCACGAGGCCTGACCACATAGGGGATTCCCGCTTACCGTCAGTAACCACCTGTTACTGACTCCACCCACTGCGCTGTGGGCGGGTTCTTGCTGCCACCACCAAACTCCTAACCTGCCGTGGCGTTTGGAAGGTCAAGCCGCACAAGGCCTGACCACATAGGGGATTCCCGCTTACCGTCAGTAACCGCCTGTTACTGACTCCACCCACTGCGCTGTGGGCGGGTTCTTGCTGCCACCACCAAACTCCTAACCTGCCGTGGCGTTTGGAACCACGGTTCTGCTCTGTATGTGCCGACGCACTGCCTTACCACAGCTGTGTGGTGTTGACGAATCCCCTCTAGCCACTTGCTAGGCCTCTACCGGTAGCTGGCGGAAGGCGGAGCTTGGAGACGTCAGGTGCTTCCCTGGACAGCCGGAGAACGGGGCTAGGTTTGGCCTAACCCTGTAGGTCACAAGATGAAGCAGTCTTCTTGAGGCAAAGGTGTTTATTGCTCAAATAACCTTTAAAAAGGCTCCTCCCTATTGCTAGGGGCAACAGCATACAATCAAGATGTTTTCAGCAGAAGAAGATGTTACAATACACTCTCCTATGGGCCAACTGCCCTCCTTTTATCCCTCTCCAAGACCCCTTACCACAGGGGGTAAGCCCGCCCTGTGGTGCACAACCAATCAATGTTTACCCATGAGCTGTGCATGCTCTGGTCTCATGCACAGCTTTACATTGTTCCCTATAGACAGTGGGGAGTGGTCGGTCTCCTTTGACCCTCCTATCTGGGAGAGCAGGATACTCCCACGGTGCCGTTCAGTCTGGCTGGGGGGAAGTTTTCCCTCCTAAACTGACTTCCAGAAACCTGCCCGGGACCCCTCTCACTGCCTGCAGCCTGGATTTGGGCTCCAGAGCTGGGCAGCCTGGCTCCCCGGTCCAGGTTTCTTGGCACTACGGCTGATCTCCATGGAGCTCCAAGAAACCACTCAGCTTGTTTCATAGCTAAGCTGCTTCTCTCTCTCCCTGTGCCTCTTGGAAATGTGAGGCTGGATGGGAAAACATTCCGTTTTTGGGGAAAAGGTCTGGGAGAATCCATCAGCCTGCACAGCTATGGATTCCCCCCTCCTGGGACACACAATCAAGTAAGTGCAATTTATCTTTAAATACATTACATTTTAAATCACACTGTACATTTCCCTTTAAATATACACTGAGCCTGTGCCTTGCACAGACTCTACATACTCAGGCACTGCAGTGCCTTACAACACACTGTATGTCATTATTTTAACTACTGTGTACTAGCCCTAGCCCTGCAGCCTGGCTGCTAGGGCTCTCTCTCTCAGTGCTGGAGGTATGGGGCTGGCTTCCCCCATCCTCCAGCCTGCCTTCCTGCCTCTGGGGTTCCAGGGAGCTGGCTCTCCCTGTCCCCCCAGTGTGGCACTAACCAGTGGCCTCGCCGCACGCAGCGGCGCACCCCCCTGTACCGAAGTCCGGCGGCCCGGGACACTTGTCCTGGCCGCCGTGACCCTGGCTTGTTTCAGCGCTGAGGCGCCGGGAGCGTAGCTCCCGGACCCCAGCGCTTCACCATCATGCTCGGCAGCCTAATGTCCCCCACACCGCTAGGGAGCCGGCTAGCCCGGTCCCCCATGAGCGGCGCTGATTATTTAGCCTCGCCGCAGCGTCCGGCGGGGAGCCTGGCTGCGGCGCACCCCCCTCGCCAGCTAGCAGCCTGGGACGTCCGTCCCGGCTGCTGCGGCTGGCCACCCGTGCTGGGCTGAGGCGCCGGGAGCAGAGCTCCCGGCCCCCAGCGGCGGCTCTCACAGAGAGCACTGCAGCGGGAGCCGAGCTCCCAGCCGCAGCGCTCACCCTTCTCCCCGGCGCGCACACTCCAGTGCGCCCGGGGCTACACTGACCGCTGCCAGGAGCGGAGCTCCCGGACTCCGGCGGTCAGCGGCTGCCTCCTCTCCCCCGGCGCGCACACACTGCTGAGCGCGCCGGGGGCTGTCCTCCCTGCCGTGGTCTCCGGAGAGGTCCGGGACCACGGCACAGTTTAAAAATACATTTCCTTACATTAATAAAACACGGCGCCTAGCGCCCACAATACATTTTTCAAATCTGGCGCCAAGCGCCCTTTGTCCTTAAAAATGGCGCCGAGCACTAGGATTAACCCCTTCAGTGCCAAAGCGGCCATTTGCCTCGTGGCTGGGGCTCTCCGGCCACACCCTATTTTTAATTTTCTCCTGCATAGCCCAGTAAAATGTTGCAATGTTAAGAACTGACTTGTGCCTTCTGGGGGTCCACTTCTTCCCCAAACCCAGCCAAATCTCATCCTAACCCTCTGTTCCACGTTCTCTATGTACCCCATCTGTGTCACCCATGTCTGTCTACCCCTCCCCTTTAGATTGTAAGCTCTCACGAGCAGGGCCCTCTTCCCTCATGTGCTTATCCTTTGTCTTACTTTAATAATCTTCAACTGTACCACATCCAGCAGTCTTCTGCCACCTGATACTTATTCCAGTGTCATCTGCTGATGTAACTATGTTTATTTACCCTGTACTTGTCCTATACTGTCATCAACTGTAAATTGCTGTTTTCCTGTTTGATCATTTATGTACTCTGTAATTGGGCGCTGCAGAACCCTTGTGGCACCATATAAATAAAGGATAATATTAATAATAATATAGGGTGTATAATCCCCAGGTGTATCTCACACATCGCTCAGTACAGTATATAGGGTGTATAATCCCCAGGTGTATCTCACACATCGCTCAGTACAGATTACAGGATGTATAATCAGTATCACCAGGTGTATAACACACGTCGAACAGTACAGTGTACAGGGTGTATAATTAATTACCAGGTGTATCACACACATCGCACAGTACAGTATATAGGCCCTCATTCCGAGTTGTTCGCTCGCAAGGCGAATGTAGCAGAGTTACACACGCTAAGCCGCCGCCTACTGGGAGTGAATCTTAGCTTCTTAAAATTGCGACCGACGTACGCGCAATATTGCGATTACAAACGAGTTAGCAGTTTCTGAGTAGCTTCAGACTTACTCTGCCTGTGCGATCAGTTCAGTGCTTTTCGTTCCTGGCTGACGTCATAAACACACCCAGCGTTCGCCCAGGCACTCCCACCGTTTCTCCGGCCACTCCTGCGTTTTTTCCGGAAACGGTAGCGTTTCCAGCCACACGCCCCTAAAACGCCGTGCATCCGCCCAGTAACACCCATTTCCTGTCAATCACAATGCGAACGTCGGAGCGATGAAAATGCCGTGAGTAAACTTACTTTCTTCATAGTAAAGTTACTTGGCGCAGTCGCAGTGCGAACATTGCGCATGCGCACTAAGAGAATTCTCACTGCGATGCGATGAAAAACTCCGAGCGAACAACTCGGAATGAGGGCCATAGGGTGTATAATCCCCAGGTGTATCTCACATCACACAGTACAGTATATGGGTGTATAATCCCAAGGTGTATCTCACACATCGCTCAGTACAGTATACAGGGTGTATAATCTAGAGATGAGCGCCGGAAATTTTTCGGGTTTTGTGTTTTGGTTTTGGGTTCGGTTCCGCGGCCGTGTTTTGGGTTCGACCGCGTTTTGGCAAAACTTCACCGAATTTTTTTTGTCGGATTCGGGTGTGTTTTGGATTCGGGTGTTTTTTTCAAAAAACCCTAAAAAACAGCTTAAATCATAGAATTTGGGGGTCATTTTGATCCCAAAGTATTATTAACCTCAAAAACCATAATTTCCACTCATTTTCAGTCTATTCTGAATACCTCACACCTCACAATATTATTTTTAGTCCTAAAATTTGCACCGAGGTCGCTGTGTGAGTAAGATAAGCAACCCTAGTGGCCGACACAAACACCGGGCCCATCTAGGAGTGGCACTGCAGTGTCACGCAGGATGTCCCTTCCAAAAAACCCTCCCCAAACAGCACATGACGCAAAGAAAAAAAGAGGCGCAATGAGGTAGCTGTGTGAGTAAGATAAGCGACCCTAGTGGCCGACACAAACACCGGGCCCATCTAGGAGTGGCACTGCAGTGTCACGCAGGATGTCCCTTCCAAAAAACCCTCCCCAAACAGCACATGACGCAAAGAAAAAAAGAGGCGCAATGAGGTAGCTGACTGTGTGAGTAAGATAAGCGACCCTAGTGGCCGACACAAACACCGGGCCCATCTAGGAGTGGCACTGCAGTGTCACGCAGGATGTCCCTTCCAAAAAACCCTCCCCAAACAGCACATGACGCAAAGAAAAAAAGAGGCGCAATGAGGTAGCTGACTGTGTGAGTAAGATAAGCGACCCTAGTGGCCGACACAAACACCGGGCCCATCTAGGAGTGGCACTGCAGTGTCACGCAGGATGGCCCTTCCAAAAAACCCTCCCCAAACAGCACATGATGCAAAGAAAAATAAAAGAAAAAAGAGGTGCAAGATGGAATTGTCCTTGGGCCCTCCCACCCACCCTTATGTTGTATAAACAAAACAGGACATGCACACTTTAACCAACCCATCATTTCAGTGACAGGGTCTGCCACACGACTGTGACTGATATGACGGGTTGGTTTGGACCCCCCCAAAAAAGAAGCAATTAATCTCTCCTTGCACAAACTGGCTCTACAGAGGCAAGATGTCCACCTCATCATCATCCTCCGATATATCACCGTGTACATCCCCCTCCTCACAGATTATCAATTCGTCCCCACTGGAATCCACCATCTCAGCTCCCTGTGTACTTTGTGGAGGCAATTGCTGCTGGTCAATGTCTCCGCGGAGGAATTGATTATAATTCATTTTAATGAACATCATCTTCTCCACATTTTCTGGATGTAACCTCGTACGCCGATTGCTGACAAGGTGAGCGGCGGCACTAAACACTCTTTCGGAGTACACACTTGTGGGAGGGCAACTTAGGTAGAATAAAGCCAGTTTGTGCAAGGGCCTCCAAATTGCCTCTTTTTCCTGCCAGTATAAGTACGGACTGTGTGACGTGCCTACTTGGATGCGGTCACTCATATAATCCTCCACCATTCTTTCAATGTTGAGAGAATCATATGCAGTGACAGTAGACGACATGTCCGTAATCGTTGTCAGGTCCTTCAGTCCGGACCAGATGTCAGCATCAGCAGTCGCTCCAGACTGCCCTGCATCACCGCCAGCGGGTGGGCTCGGAATTCTGAGCCTTTTCCTCGCACCCCCAGTTGCGGGAGAATGTGAAGGAGGAGATGTTGACAGGTCGCGTTCCGCTTGACTTGACAATTTTCTCACCAGCAGGTCTTTCAACCCCAGCAGACTTGTGTCTGCCGGAAAGAGAGATCCAAGGTAGGCTTTAAATCTAGGATCGAGCATGGTGGCCAAAATGTAGTGCTCTGATTTCAACAGATTGACCACCCGTGAATCCTTGTTAAGCGAATTAAGGGCTCCATCCACAAGTCCCACATGCCTAGCGGAATCGCTCCGTGTTAGCTCCTCCTTCAATGTCTCCAGCTTCTTCTGCAAAAGCCTGATGAGGGGAATGACCTGACTCAGGCTGGCAGTGTCTGAACTGACTTCACGTGTGGCAAGTTCAAAGGGCATCAGAACCTTGCACAACGTTGAAATCATTCTCCACTGCGCTTGAGACAGGTGCATTCCACCTCCTATATCGTGCTCAATTGTATAGGCTTGAATGGCCTTTTGCTGCTCCTCCAACCTCTGAAGCATATAGAGGGTTGAATTCCACCTCGTTACCACTTCTTGCTTCAGATGATGGCAGGGCAGGTTCAGTAGTTTTTGGTGGTGCTCCAGTCTTCTGTACATGGTGCCTGTACGCCGAAAGTGTCCCGCAATTCTTCTGGCCACCGACAGCATCTCTTGCACGCCCCTGTCGTTTTTTAAAAAATTCTGCACCACCAAATTCAAGGTAAGTGCAAAACATGGGACGTGCTGGAATTTGCCCATATTTAATGCACACACAATATTGCTGGCGTTGTCCGATGCCACAAATCCACAGGAGAGTCCAATTGGGGTAAGCCATTCCGCGATGATCTTCCTCAGTTGCCGTAAGAGGTTTTCAGCTGTGTGCGTATTCTGGAAACCGGTGATACAAAGCGTAGCCTGCCTAGGAAAGAGTTGGCGTTTGCGAGATGCTGCTACTGGTACCGCCGCTGCTGTTCTCGCGGCGGGAGTCCATACATCTACCCAGTGGGCTGTCACAGTCATATAGTCCTGACCCTGCCCTGCTCCACTTGTCCACATGTCCGTGGTTAAGTGGACATTGGGTACAGCTGCATTTTTTAGGACACTGGTGACTCTTTTTCTGAGGTCTGTGTACATTTTCGGTATCGCCTGCCTAGAGAAATGGAACCTAGATGGTATTTGGTACCGGGGACACAGTACCTCCAACAAGTCTCTAGTTGGCTCTGCAGTAATGATGGATACCGGAACCACGTTTCTCACCACCCAGGAAGCCAAGGCCTCAGTTATCCGCTTTGCAGTAGGATGACTGCTGTGATATTTCATCTTCCTCGCAAAGGACTGTTGGACAGTCAATTGCTTGGTGGAAGTAGTAAAAGTGGTCTTACGACTTCCCCTCTGGGATGACCATCGACTCCCAGCAGCAACAACAGCAGCGCCAGCAGCAGTAGGCGTTACACGCAAGGATGCATCGGAGGAATCCCAGGCAGGAGAGGAATCGTCAGAATTGCCAGTGACATGGCCTGCAGGACTATTGGCATTCCTGGGGAAGGAGGAAATTGACACTGAGGGAGTTGGTGGGGTGGTTTGCGTGAGCTTGGTTACAAGAGGAAGGTATTTACTGGTCAGTGGACTGCTTCCGCTGTCACCCAAAGTTTTTGAACTTGTCACTGACTTATTATGAATGCGCTGCAGGTGACGTATAAGGGAGGATGTTCCGAGGTGGTTAACGTCCTTACCCCTACTTATTACAGCTTGACAAAGGCAACACACGGCTTGACACCTGTTGTCCGCATTTCTGGTGAAATACTTCCACACCGAAGAGCTGATTTTTTTGGTATTTTCACCAGGCATGTCAGTGGCCATATTCCTCCCACGGACAACAGGTGTCTCCCCGGGTGCCTGACTTAAACAAACCACCTCACCATCAGAATCCTCCTGGTCAATTTTCTCCCCAGCGCCAGCAACACCCATATCCTCCTCATCCTGGTGTACTTCAACACTGACATCTTCAATCTGACTATCAGGAACTGGACTGCGGGTGCTCCTTCCAGCACTTGCAGGGGGGCGTGCAAATGGTGGAAGGCGCATGCTCTTCACGTCCAGTGTTGGGAAGGTCAGGCATCGCAACCGACACAATTGGAGTCGGACTCTCCTTGTGGATTTGGGATTTCGAAGAACGCACAGTTCTTTGCGGTGCTACTGCTTTTGCCAGCTTGAGTCTTTTCATTTTTCTAGCGAGAGGCTGAGTGCCTCCATCCTCATGTGAAGCTGAACCACTAGCCATGAACATAGGCCAGGGCCTCAGCCGTTCCTTGCCACTCCGTGTGGTAAATGGCATATTGGCAAGTTTACGCTTCTCCTCCGACAATTTTATTTTAGGTTTTGGAGTCCTTTTTTTACTGATATTTGGTGTTTTGGATTTGACATGCTCTGTACTATGACATTGGGCATCGGCCTTGGCAGACGACGTTGCTGGCATTTCATCGTCTCGGCCATGACTAGTGGCAGCAGCTTCAGCACGAGGTGGAAGTGGATCTTGATCTTTCCCTAATTTTGGAACCTCAACATTTTTGTTCTCCATATTTTAATAGGCACAACTAAAAGGCACCTCAGGTAAACAATGGAGATGGATGGATACTAGTATACAATTATGGATGGACTGCCGAGTGCCGACACAGAGGTAGCTACAGCCGTGGACTACCGTACTGTACTGTGTCTGCTGCTAATATAGACTGGTTGATAAAGAGATGTAGTATGTATGTATAAAGAAGAAAGAAAAAAAAACCAGGGGTAGGTGGTATACAATTATGGACGGACTGCCGAGTGCCGACACAGTGGTAGCTACAGCCGTGGACTACCGTACTGTGTCTGCTGCTAATATAGACTGGTTGATAAAGAGATGTAGTATGTATGTATAAAGAAGAAAGAAAAAAAAACCACGGGTAGGTGGTATACAATTATGGACGGACTGCCGAGTGCCGACACAGAGGTAGCTACAGCCGTGGACTACCGTACTGTACTGTGTCTGCTGCTAATATAGACTGGATGATAATGAGATGTAGTATGTATAAAGAAGAAAGAAAAAAAAACCACGGGTAGGTGGTATACAATTATGGATGGACTGCCGAGTGCCGACACAGAGGTAGCTACAGCCGTGGACTACCGTACTGTACTGTGTCTGCTGCTAATATAGACTGGCTGATAATGAGATGTAGTATGTATGTATAAAGAAGAAAGAAAAAAAAACCACGGGTAGGTGGTATACAATTATGGACGGACTGCCGAGTGCCGACACAGAGGTAGCTACAGCCGTGGACTACCGTACTGTACTGTGTCTGCTGCTAATATAGACTGGATGATAATGAGATGTAGTATGTATAAAGAAGAAAGAAAGAAAAAACCACGGGTAGGTGGTATACAATTATGGATGGACTGCCGAGTGCCGACACAGAGGTAGCTACAGCCGTGGACTACCGTACTGTACTGTGTCTGCTGCTAATATAGACTGGATGATAATGAGATGTAGTATGTATAAAGAAGAAAAAAAAAACCACGGGTAGGTGGTATACAATTATGGATGGACTGCCGAGTGCCGACACAGAGGTAGCTACAGCCGTGGACTACCGTACTGTACTGTGTCTGCTGCTAATATAGACTGGATGATAATGAGATGTAGTATGTATAAAGAAGAAAGAAAAAAAACCCACGGGTAGGTGGTATACAATTATGGACGGACTGCCGAGTGCCGACACAGAGGTAGCTACAGCCGTGGACTACCGTACTGTACTGTGTCTGCTGCTAATATAGACTGGATGATAATGAGATGTAGTATGTATAAAGAAGAAAGAAAAAAAAAACACGGGTCGGTGGTATACAATTATGGATGGACTGCCGAGTGCCGACACAGAGGTAGCTACAGCCGTGGACTACCGTACTGTACTGTGTCTGCTGCTAATATAGACTGGATGATAATGAGATGTAGTATGTATAAAGAAGAAAAAAAAAACCACGGGTAGGTGGTATACAATTATGGATGGACTGCCGAGTGCCGACACAGAGGTATCTACAGCCGTGGACTACCATACTGTACTGTGTCTGCTGCTAATATAGACTGGATGATAATGAGATGTAGTATGTATAAAGAAGAAAGAAAAAAAAACCACGGGTAGGTGGTATACAATTATGGACGGACTGCCGAGTGCCGACACAGAGGTAGCTACAGCCATGGACTACCGTACTGTACTGTGTCTGCTGCTAATATAGACTGGTTGATAATGAGATGTAGTATGTATAAAGAAGAAAGAAAAAAAAACCACGGGTAGGTGGTATACAATTATGGATGGACTGCCGAGTGCCGACACAGAGGTAGCTACAGCCGTGGACTACCGTACTGTACTGTGTCTGCTGCTAATATAGACTGGATGATAATGAGATGTAGTATGTATAAAGAAGAAAAAAAAAAACCACGGGTAGGTGGTATACAATTATGGATGGACTGCCGAGTGCCGACACAGAGGTAGCTACAGCCGTGGACTACCGTACTGTACTGTGTCTGCTGCTAATATAGACTGGATGATAATGAGATGTAGTATGTATAAAGAAGAAAGAAAAAAAAAACCACGGGTAGGTGGTATACAATTATGGATGGACTGCCGAGTGCCGACACAGAGGTAGCTACAGCCGTGAACTACCGTACTGTGTCTGCTGCGACTGGATGATAAATAATGATATAAAAAATATATATATATCACTACTGCAGCCGGACAGGTATATATTATATAATGACGGACCTGCTGGACACTGTCTGTCAGCAGAATGAGTTTTTTATAGAATAAAAAAACACCACACAAGTCACACGACGAGTGTTTAACTTTTTCAGGCAATCACAATATAGTATACTATACAGGTGGTCAGTGTGGTCAGGTCACTGGTCAGTCACACTGGCAGTGGCACTCCTGCAGCAAAAGTGTGCACTGTTTAATTTTAATAATATGTACTCCTGGCTCCTGCTATAACCTATAACTGCTCCCCAGTCTCCCCCACAATTAAGCTGTGTGAGCACAGTCAGATATTATACATAGATGATGCAGCACACTGGGCTGAGCACAGATATGGTATGTGACTGAGTCACTGTGTATCGTTTTTTTCAGGCAGAGAACGGATTATATTAAATAAAACTGCACTGGTGGTCACTGGTCACTGGTCAGTCACTAGTAAACTCTGCACTCTCTAGTACTCCTAAGCTCCAGTAAATCAAGTGTCTCTGTCTCAATCTCACTCTCTCTCTTCTAATCTAAATGGAGAGGACGCCAGCCACGTCCTCTCCCTATCAATCTCAATGCACGTGTGAAAATGGCGGCGACGCGCGGCTCCTTATATAGAATCCGAGTCTCGCGATAGAATCCGAGCCTCGCGAGAATCCGACAGCGTCATGATGACGTTCGGGCGCGCTCGGGTTAACCGAGCAAGGCGGGAAGATCCGAGTCGCTCGGATCCGTGTAAAAAAAGCTGAAGTTCGGGCGGGTTCGGATTCCGAGGAACCGAACCCGCTCATCTCTAGTATAATCACCAGGTGTATCACAAATGTTGCACAGTACAGTATACAGGGTGTATAATCCCCAGGTGTATCTCACACATCGCTCAGTACAGATTACAGGATGTATAAAATCACCAGGTCTATAACACACATCGCACAGTACAGTATACATACTGGTCACAATAATGCAGCACAGAGATAGTATACTTGACAAAGAGCTGCAAGATACAGCAATGGCCTACTGTACTGTACTATATGTATACTGTTGGTCACCAAAATGCTGCACTGTCCTACTATATACTGCTCACAATAATGCAGCACAGAGATAGTATACTTGACACAGAGCTGCAAGATACAGCAATGGCCTACTGTACTGTACTACTATAATTATATACTGGTGGTCCCCAGTCCCCACAATGCAGCACACTGATCAGATATTTGCAGCACACTGAGCACAGATATGGAGCGTTTTCAGGCAGAGAATGTAGATATTTTCAGCACACTGAGCACAGATATTTGCAGCACACTGAGCACAGATATTTGCAGCACACTGAGCACAGATTACGGAGCTTTTCAGGGAGAGAACGCAGCCACGTCCTCTCCGTTCAATCTCCAATGCACGAGTGAAAAAAATGGCGGCGACGCGCGGCTCTATATATAGAATACGAATCTCGCAAGAATCCGACAGCGGGATGATAACGTTCGTCCACGTTCGGGTTAACCGAGCAAGGCTGGAAGATCCGAGGTCAAGTTCGGGTGGGTTTCGGATCTCGGAGAACCAGACCCGCTCATCTCTAATAAGGTATATATCACATTGCTCACTGCACATTTCTTGTATCAATGAGTATTTGCTGCACGTAAAATAAAGACACTCTCAATAATCTTGTTACTTTTTTTACTTTTAGGAAAGAAAAGAAAGATAAATGAGGAGCAGAGGAGCAGTATACTGGTTTAGAGACAGCAGCATACTGGTTTAGAGTCAGCAGTATACTGGTACAGAGACAGCAGTATACTGATAGAGAAACAGCAGTATAGTGGTACAGAGATAGCAGTATACTGATAGAGAGACAGCAACATACTGGTTTAGAGACAGCAGTTTACTGGTACAGAGACAGCACTATACTGATAGAGAGACAGCACTATACTGATAGAGAGACAGCAGTATACTGGTATAGAGACAGCACTATACTGATAGAGAGACAGCACTATACTGATAGAGAGACAGCAGTATACTGGTATAGAGACAGCACTATACTGATAGAGAGACAGCAGTATACTGATAGAGAGACAGCAGTATACTGGTATAGAGACAGCAGTATACTGGTATAGAGACAGCAGTATACTGGTATAGAGACAGCAGTATACTGGTATAGAGACAGCACTATACTGATAGAGAGACAGCAGTATACTGGTATAGAGACAGCACTATACTGATAGAGAGATAGCAGTATACAGATAGAAAGACAGCAGTATAGTGGTACAGAGATAGCAGTATACTGATAGAGAGACAGCAACATACTGGTTTAGAGACAGCACTATACTGATAGAGAGACAGCAGTATACTGATATAGAGACAGCAGTATACTGGTATAGAGACAGCACTATACTGATAGAGAGACAGCACTATACTGATAGAGAGACAGCAGTATACTGGTATAGAGACAGCAGTATACTGGTACAGAGACAGCAGTATACTGGTACAGAGACAGCACTATACTGATAGAGAGACAGCAGTATACTGGTACAGAGACAGCACTATACTGATAGAGAGACAGCAGTATACTGGTACAGAGACAGCACTATACTGATAGAGAGACAGCAGTATACTGATAGAGAGACAGCAGTATACTGATAGAGAGACAGCAGTATACTGGTATAGAGACAGCACTATACTGATAGAGAGACAGCAGTATACTGGTATAGAGACAGCACTATACTGATAGAGAGATAGCAGTATACAGATAGAAAGACAGCAGTATACTGGTACAGAGACAGCAGTATACATAGAGAGACAGCAGTATACAGAGAGAGATAGCAGTATACTGGTACAAAGACGGCAGTATACAGAGAGAGATAGCAGTATCCTGGTACAGGGACAGCAGTATACAGAGACAGACAGCAGTACACTGGTATAGAGACAGCAGTATACAGAGAGACGGCAGTATACAGATAGAGAGACGGCAGTATACAGAGAGAGATAGCAGTATCCTGGTACAGAGACAGACAGCAGTACACTGGTACAAAGATGGCAGTATACAGAGAGAGACAGCAGTATACAGAGAGAGACAGCAGTACACTGGTACAGAGACAGCAGTATACAGAGAGAGACAGCAGTATACTGGTATAGAGACAGCACTATACTGATAGAGAGACAGCAGTATACTGGTACAGAGACAGCACTATACTGATAGAGAGACAGCAGTATACTGGTACAGAGACAGCACTATACTGATAGAGAGACAGCAGTATACTGGTATAGAGACAGCACTATACTGATAGAGAGATAGCAGTATACAGATAGAAAGACAGCAGTATACTGGTACAGAGACAGCAGTATACATAGAGAGACAGCAGTATACAGAGAGAGATAGCAGTATACTGGTACAAAGACGGCAGTATACAGAGAGAGATAGCAGTATCCTGGTACAGGGACAGCAGTATACAGAGACAGACAGCAGTACACTGGTATAGAGACAGCAGTATACAGAGAGACGGCAGTATACAGATAGAGAGACGGCAGTATACAGAGAGAGATAGCAGTATCCTGGTACAGAGACAGACAGCAGTACACTGGTACAAAGATGGCAGTATACAGAGAGAGACAGCAGTATACAGAGAGAGACAGCAGTACACTGGTACAGAGACAGCAGTATACAGAGAGAGACAGCAGCACACTGGTACAGAGACAGCAGTATACAGAGAGAGACAGCAGTACACTGGTACAGAGACAGCAGTATACAGAGAGAGACAGCAGCACACTGGTACAGAGACAGCAGTATACAGAGAGAGACAGCAGTATACAGAGAGAGACAGCAGTACACTGGTACAGAGACAGCAGTATACAGAGAGAGACAGCAGTATACAGAGAGAGATAGCAGTGCACTGGTACAGAGACAGCAGTATACTGAGAGAGACAGCAGCACACTGGTACAGAGACAGCAGTATACAGAGAGAGACAGCAGCACACTGGTACAGAGACAGCAGTATACAGAGAGAGACAGCAGTATACAGAGAGAGACAGCAGCACACTGGTACAGAGACAGCAGTATACAGAGAGAGATAGCAGTATCCTGGTACAGAGACAGCAGTATACAGAGAGAGATAGCAGTATCCTGGTACAGAGACAGCAGTATACAGAGAGAGATAGCAGTATACAGAGAGAGATAGCAGTACACTGGTACAGAGACAGCAGTATACAGAGAGAGACAGCAGCACACTGGTACAGAGACAGCAGTATACAGAGAGAGATAGCAGTATCCTGGTACAGAGACAGCAGTATACAGAGAGAGATAGCAGTACACTGGTACAGAGACAGCAGTATACAGAGAGAGACAGCAGTATACAGAGAGAGATAGCAGTGCACTGGTACAGAGACAGCAGTATACAGAGAGAGATAGCAGCACACTGGTACAGAGACAGCAGTATACAGAGAGAGACAGCAGTATACAGAGAGAGACAGCAGCACACTGGTACAGAGACAGCAGTATACAGAGAGAGACAGCAGTATACAGAGAGAGATAGCAGTACACTGGTACAGAGACAGCAGTATACAGAGAGAGACAGCAGTATACAGAGAGAGATAGCAGTACACTGGTACAGAGACAGCAGTATACAGAGAGAGACAGCAGTATACAGAGAGAGATAGCAGTACACTGGTACAGAGACAGCAGTATACAGAGAGAGATAGCAGTACACTGGTACAGAGACAGCAGTATACAGAGAGAGACAGCAGTATACAGAGAGAGATAGCAGTACACTGGTACAGAGACAGCAGTATACAGAGAGAGATAGCAGTACACTGGTACAGAGACAGCAGTATACAGAGAGAGATAGCAGTATACAGAGAGAGATAGCAGTATACAGAGAGAGACAGCAGTATACAGAGAGAGATAGCAGTATACAGAGAGAGACAGCAGTATACAGAGAGAGACAGCAGTATACAGAGAGAGATAGCAGTATACAGAGAGAGACAGCAGTATACTGAGAGAGATAGCAGTACACTGGTACAGAGACAGCAGTATACAGATAGAGACAGCAGTATACAGAGAGAGATAGCAGTACACTGGTACAGAGACAGCAGTATACAGAGAGAGATAGCAGTACACTGGTACAGAGACAGCAGTATACAGAGAGAGACAGCAGTATACAGAGAGAGATAGCAGTACACTGGTACAGAGACAGCAGTATACAGAGAGAGATAGCAGTACACTGGTACAGAGACAGCAGTATACAGAGAGAGATAGCAGTATACAGAGAGAGATAGCAGTATACAGAGAGAGACAGCAGTATACAGAGAGAGATAGCAGTATACAGAGAGAGACAGCAGTATACAGAGAGAGACAGCAGTATACAGAGAGAGATAGCAGTATACAGAGAGAGACAGCAGTATACTGAGAGAGATAGCAGTACACTGGTACAGAGACAGCAGTATACAGATAGAGACAGCAGTATACAGAGAGAGATAGCAGTACACTGGTACAGAGACAGCAGTATACTGAGAGAGACAGCAGCACACTGATACAGAGACAGCAGTATACAGAGAGAGACAGCAGTATACTGAGAGAGACAGCAGCACACTGATACAGAGACAGCAGTATACAGATAGAGACAGCAGTATACAGAGAGAGATAGCAGTACACTGGTACAGAGACAGCAGTATACTGAGAGAGACAGCAGCACACTGATACAGAGACAGCAGTATACAGAGAGAGACAGCAGTATACTGAGAGAGACAGCAGCACACTGATACAGAGACAGCAGTATACAGAGAGAGACAGCAGTATACTGAGAGAGACAGCAGCACACTGGTACAGAGACAGCAGTATACAGAGAGAGACAGCAGTATACAGAGAGAGATAGCAGTGCACTGGTACAGAGACAGCAGTATACAGAGAGAGACAGCAGCACACTGGTACAGGGACAGCAGTATACAGAGAGAGACAGCAGTATACAGAGAGAGATAGCAGTGCACTGGTACAGAGACAGCAGTATACTGAGAGAGACAGCAGCACACTGGTACAGAGACAGCAGTATACTGAGAGAGACAGCAGCACACTGGTACAGAGACAGCAGTATACAGAGAGAGACAGCAGTATACAGAGAGAGACAGCAGTATACAGAGAGAGATAGCAGTACACTGGTACAGAGACAGCAGTATACAGAGAGAGACAGCAGTATACAGATAGAGAGATAGCAGTGCACTGGTACAGAGACAGCAGTATACTGAGAGAGACAGCAGCACACTGGTACAGAGACAGCAGTATACAGAGAGAGATAGCAGTACACTGGTACAGAGACAGCAGTATACAGATAGAGAGACAGCAGTATACAGAGAGAGATAGCAGTATACAGAGAGAGATAGCAGTACACTGGTACAGAGACAGCAGTATACAGAGAGAGATAGCAGTACACTGGTACAGAGACAGCAGTATACAGAGAGAGACAGCAGTATACAGAGAGAGATAGCAGTATACAGAGAGAGACAGCAGTATACAGAGAGAGATAGCAGTACACTGGTACAGAGACAGCAGTATACAGAGAGAGACAGCAGTATACAGAGAGAGATAGCAGTATACAGAGAGAGACAGCAGTATACAGAGAGAGATAGCAGTATACAGAGAGAGACAGCAGTATACAGAGAGAGACAGCAGTATACAGAGAGAGATAGCAGTATACAGAGAGAGACAGCAGTATACTGAGAGAGATAGCAGTACACTGGTACAGAGACAGCAGTATACAGATAGAGACAGCAGTATACAGAGAGAGATAGCAGTACACTGGTACAGAGACAGCAGTATACTGAGAGAGACAGCAGCACACTGATACAGAGACAGCAGTATACAGAGAGAGACAGCAGTATACTGAGAGAGACAGCAGCACACTGATACAGAGACAGCAGTATACAGAGAGAGACAGCAGTATACTGAGAGAGACAGCAGCACACTGGTACAGAGACAGCAGTATACAGAGAGAGACAGCAGTATACAGAGAGAGATAGCAGTGCACTGGTACAGAGACAGCAGTATACAGAGAGAGATAGCAGCACACTGGTACAGGGACAGCAGTATACAGAGAGAGACAGCAGTATACAGAGAGAGATAGCAGTGCACTGGTACAGAGACAGCAGTATACTGAGAGAGACAGCAGCACACTGGTACAGAGACAGCAGTATACTGAGAGAGACAGCAGCACACTGGTACAGAGACAGCAGTATACAGAGAGAGACAGCAGTATACAGAGAGAGACAGCAGTATACAGAGAGAGATAGCAGTACACTGGTACAGAGACAGCAGTATACAGAGAGAGACAGCAGTATACAGATAGAGAGATAGCAGTGCACTGGTACAGAGACAGCAGTATACTGAGAGAGACAGCAGCACACTGGTACAGAGACAGCAGTATACAGAGAGAGATAGCAGTACACTGGTACAGAGACAGCAGTATACAGATAGAGAGACAGCAGTATACAGAGAGAGACAGCAGTATACAGAGAGACAGCAGTATACAGAGAGACAGCAGTACACTGTAGAGACCCAGAAATGTGTATGAATGAAAGGTTGGATAAATGTGACAGTCGCTCAGTAGGTGATGAGTATGTGACAGTGGGGCTGATTTATCGAATATTGGAGAGAGATAAAGTGGAGAGAGATAAAGTACCAACCAATCAGCTCATAACTGTCATTTTTCAAACATTTCCTGTAACAAGGCAGTTAGGAGCTGATTGGTTGGTACTGTAGGGGACACGAGCTAAGCCTTGGAGAGGAGTAAACTGGAGAGAGACAAAGTACCAACCAATCAGCTACTAACTGCCATGGTGAAGGCTTTGTTTGAAAAATGACAGTTAGAAGATGATTGGCTGGAAGTTTATCTCTGCCCACTTTATCAGTCTCCCAAATTATCTCTCTCCACTTTATCTCTCTCCAAGCTTTGATAAATCTTCCCCACTAGTGTTACTAGTACCAGACAAGCAGCACTGAGCGGGACATTTACTAAGCAGTGATAAGAGTGGAGAAGTGAGCCAGTGGAGAAGTTGCCCATGGCAACCAATCAGCACTGAAGTAACATCTATAATTTGCATACTGTAAAATTATACAGAGCTGCTGATTGGTTGATGGGCAACTTCTCCACTGGCTCACTTCTCCGCTCTTATCACTGCTTAGTAAATGTTCCCCTGAGTCCCTCCTGTAGACCAGTAGCTGTGAGTGACCAGTCTGATGCACTGAGATGTGGCTGCAGATACAATTCCCCAGCAGTTATACTCACACAGAAGCAGCAGTGCTGCAGGGTGAGCGTCCTCCTGTCCCTCCGCTCCGTCTACATCATTACTCCTCCAGCTGGCAGGAAGTCAGGCCGTCTTCTTCCATACAGTCCCTGACCCTGTGATACCTGGCTCCTACATATATACCATGACCTGGTCTCCAGAGGCCACATCCAGTGTGTCTGTGTAACTCACACATCTGACAGAGTCCCTGACATAAGAGACACATGACAGCCTAATTGTCTGGCTAATTACACAGCTCTCTTGTGTTTGTACTGTATGGGGAAGCACAAGCCGCACGGATCTCCCCTATGTACAGCAGTCAGCGGTCTGTTACCCAGCAGTTTCTAACTATAAACTAGTGATGTGCACCGGACATTTTTCGGGTTTTGTGTTTTGGTTTTGGATTAGGTTCCGCGGCCGTGTTTTGGATTCGGACGCGTTTTGGCAAAACCTCACCGAAATTTTTTTGTCGGATTCGGGTGTGTTTTGGATTCGGGTGTTTTTTTTACAAAAAAACCCTAAAAAACAGCTTAAATCATAGAATTTAGGGGTCATTTTGATCCCATAGTTTTATTAACCTCAATAACCATAATTTCCACTCATTTCCAGTCTATTCTGAACACCTCACACCTCACAATATTATTTTTAGTCCTAAAATTTGCACCGAGGTCGCTGGATGGCTAAGCTAAGCGACACAAGTGGCCGACACAAACACCTGGCCCATCTAGGAGTGGCACTGCAGTGTCAGGCAGGATGGCACTTCAAAAAAATAGTCCCCAAACAGCACATGATGCAAAGAAAAAAAGAGGCGCACCAAGGTCGAAGGGTGGCTAAACTAAGCGACACAAGTGGCCGACACAAACACCTTGCCCATCTAGGAGTGGCACTGCAGTGTCAGGCAGGATGGCACTTCAAAAAAATAGTCCCCAAACAGCACATGATGCAAAGAAAAATTAAAGAAAAAAGAGGTGCAAGATGGAATTGTCCTTGGGCCCTCCCACCCAACCTTATGTTGTATAAACAGGACATACACACTTTAACGAACCCATCATTTCAGCGACAGGGTCTGCCACACGACTGTGACTGAAATGACTGGTTGGTTTGGGCCCCCACCAAAAAAAAGAAGCAATCAATCTCTCCTTGCACAAACTGGCTCTACAGAGGCAAGATGTCCACCTCATCATCATCCTCCGATTCCTCACCCCTTTCACTGTGTACATCCCCCTCCTCACAGATTATTAATTCGTCCCCACTGGAATCCACCATCTCAGGTCCCTGTGTACTTTCTGGAGGCAATTGCTGCTGGTGAATGTCTCCACGGAGGAATTGATTATAATTCATTTTGATGAACATCATCTTCTCCACATTTTCTGGAAGTAACCTCGTACGCCGATTGCTGACAAGGTGAGCAGCTGCACTAAACACTCTTTCGGAGTACACACTGGAGGGAGGGCAACTTAGGTAGAATAAAGCCAGTTTGTGCAAGGGCCTCCAAATTGCCTCTTTTTCCTGCCAGTATACGTACGGACTGTCTGACGTGCCTACTTGGATGCGGTCACTCATATAATCCTCCACCATTCTTTCAATGGTGAGAGAATCATATGAAGTGACAGTAGACGACATGTCAGTAATCGTTGGCAGGTCCTTCAGTCCGGACCAGATGTCAGCACTCGCTCCAGACTGCCCTGCATCACCGCCAGCGGGTGGGCTCGGAATTCTTAGCCTTTTCCTTGCACCCCCAGTTGCGGGAGAATGTGAAGGAGGAGATGTTGACGGGTCACGTTCCGCTTGACTTGACAATTTTCTCACCAGCAGGTCTTTGAACCTCTGCAGACTTGTGTCTGCTGGAAAGAGAGATACAAAGTAGGTTTTAAATCTAGGATCGAGCACGGTGGCCAAAATGTAGTGCTCTGATTTCAACAGATTGACCACCTGTGAATCCTGGTTAAGCGAATTAAGGGCTCCATCCACAAGTCCCACATGCCTAGCGGAATCGCTCTGTTTTAGCTCCTCCTTCAATGTCTCCAGCTTCTTCTGCAAAAGCCTGATGAGGGGAATGACCTGACTCAGGCTGGCAGTGTCTGAACTGACTTCACGTGTGGCAAGTTCAAAGGGTTGCAGAACCTTGCACAACGTTGAAATCATTCTCCACTGCGCTTGAGTCAGGTGCATTCCCCCTCCTTTGCCTATATCGTGGGCAGATGTATAGGCTTGAATGGCCTTTTGCTGCTCCTCCATCCTCTGAAGCATATAGAGGGTTGAATTCCACCTCGTTACCACCTCTTGCTTCAGATGATGGCAGGGCAGGTTCAGGAATGTTTGGTGGTGCTCTAGTCTTCTGTACGCGGTGGCTGAATGCCGAAAGTGGCCCGCAATTCTTCGGGCCCCCGACAGCATCTCTTGCACGCCCCTGTCGTTTTTTAAATAATTCTGCACCACCAAATTCAATGTATGTGCAAAACATGGGACGTGCTGGAATTTGCCCAGATGTAATGCACGCACAATATTGCTGGCGTTGTCCGATGTCACAAATCCCCAGGAGAGTCCAATTGGGGTAAGCCATTCTGCGATGATCTTCCTCAGTTTCCGTAAGAGGTTGTCAGCTGTGTGCCTCTTCTGGAAAGCGGTGATACAAAGCGTAGCCTGCCTAGGAACGAGTTGGCGTTTGCGAGATGCTGCTACTGGTGCCGCCGCTGCTGTTCTTGCTGCAGGAGGCAATACATCTACCCAGTGGGCTGTCACAGTCATATAGTCCTGAGTCTGCCCTGCTCCACTTGTCCACATGTCCGTGGTTAAGTGGACATTGGGTACAACTGCATTTTTTAGGACACTGGTGAGTCTTTTTCTGAGGTCTGTGTACATTTTCGGTATCGCCTGCCTAGAGAAATGGAACCTAGATGGTATTTGGTACCGGGGACACAGTACCTCAATCAAGTCTCTAGTTGCCTCTGAATTAACGGTGGATACCGGAACCACGTTTCTCACCGCCCAGGCTGCCAAGGCCTGAGTTATCTGCTTTGCAGCAGGATGACTGCTGTGATATTTCATCTTCCTCGCAAAGGACTGTTGGACAGTCAATTGCTTACTGGAAGTAGTACAAGTGGTCTTCCGACTTCCCCTCTGGGATGACGATCGACTCCCAGCAGCTACAACAGCAGCGCCAGCAGCAGTAGGCATTATACTCAAGGATGCATCGGAGGAATCCCAGGCAGGAGAGGACTCGTCAGACTTGCCAGTGACATGGCCTGCAGGACTATTGGCTTTCCTGGGTAAGGAGGAAATTGACACTGAGGGAGTTGGTGGTGTGGTTTGCAGGAGCTTGGTTACAAGAGGAAGGGATTTAGTGGTCAGTGGACTGCTTCCGTTGTCACCCAAAGTTTTTGAACTTGTCACTGACTTATGATGAATGCGCTGCAGGTGACGTATAAGGGAGGATGTTCCGAGGTGGTTAACGTCCTTACCCCCACTTATTACAGCTTGACAAAGGCAACACACGGCATGACACCTGTTGTCCGCATTTGTGTTGAAATATTTCCACACCGAAGAGCTGATTTTTTTTGTATTTTGACCAGCATGTCAATGGCCATATTCATCCCACGGACAACAGGTGTCTCCCCGGGTGCCTGACTTAAATAAACCACCTCACCATCAGAATCCTCCTTGTCAATTTCCTCCCCAGCGCCAGCAACACCCATATCCTCATCCTGGTGTACTTCAACAGTGACATCTTCAATTTGACTATCAGGAACTGGACTGCGGGTGCTCCTTCCAGCACTTGCAGGGGGCGTGCAAATGGTGGAAGGCGCAAGCTCTTCCCGTCTAGTGATGGGAAGGTCAGGCATCGCAACCGACACAATTGGACTCTCCTTGGGTATTTGTGATTTAGAAGAACGCACAGTTCTTTGCTGTGCTTTTGCCAGCTTAAGTCTTTTAATTTTTCTAGCGAGAGGATGAGTGCTTCCATCCTCATGTGAAGCTGAACCGCTAGCCATGAACATAGGCCAGGGCCTCAGCCGTTCCTTGCCACTCCGTGTCGTAAATGGCATATTGGCAAGTTTACGCTTCTCCTCAGACGCTTTTAATTTTGATTTTTGGGTCATTTTACTGAACTTTTGTTTTTTGGATTTTACATGCTTTCTACTATGACATTGGGCGTCGGCCTTGGCAGACGACGTTGATGGCATTTCATCGTCTCGGCCATGACTAGTGGCAGCAGCTTCAGCACGAGGTGGAAGTGGATCTTGATCTTTCCCTATTTTAACCTCCACATTTTTGTTCTCCATTTTTTAATGTGTGGAATTATATGCCAGTAACTATCAATAGCAATGGCCTACTACTATATATACTGCGCACAACTGAAATGCACCATAGGTATGGATGGATAGTATACTTGACGACACAGAGGTAGGTAGAGCAGTGGCCTTCTGTACCGTACTGCTATATAAACTGGTGGTCACTGTCAGCAATCTGCAAAACTAAAATGCACCACAGGTATAGAATGTAGATGGATAGTATACTTAATGATGACACAGAGGTAGGTACAGCAGTGGCCTTCCGTACCGTACTGCTATATATAGTATACTGGTGGTCACTGTGTCAGCAAACTACAAAACTAAAATGCACCACAGGTATAGAATGTAGATGAATAGTATTCTTAATGACGACACAGAGGTAGGTACAGCAGTGGCCTTCCGTACCGTACTGCTATATATAGTATACTGGTGGTCACTGTGTCAGCAAACTGCACAACTGAAATGCACCACAGGTATAGAATGTAGATGGATAGTATACTTAATGACGACACAGAGGTAGGTACAGCAGTGACCTTCCGTACCGTACTGCTATATATAGTATACTGGTGGTCACTGTGTCAGCAAACTGCAAAACTAAAATGCACCACAGGTATAGAATGTAGATGAATAGTATACTTAATGACGACACAGAGGTAGGTACAGCAGTGGCCTTCCGTACCGTACTGCTATATATAGTATACTGGTGGTCACTGTGTCAGCAAACTGCAAAACTAAAATGCACCACAGGTATAGAATGTAGATGGATAGTATACTTAATGATGACACAGAGGTAGGTACAGCAGTGGCCTTCCGTACCGTACTGCTATATATAGTATACTGGTGGTCACTGTGTCAGCAAACTGCAAAACTAAAATGCACCACAGGTATAGAATGTAGATGGATAGTATACTTAATGACGACACAGAGGTAGGTACAGCAGTGGCCTTCCGTACCGTACTGCTATATATAGTATACTGGTGGTCACTGTGTCAGCAAACTGCAAAAATAAAATGCACCACAGGTATAGAATGTAGATGGATAGTATACTTAATGACGACACAGAGGTAGGTACAGCAGTAGCCTTCCGTACCGTACTGCTATATATACTGGTGGTCACTGTGTCAGCAAACTGCACAACTGAAATGCACCACAGGTATAGAATCTAGATGGATAGTATACTTAATGACGACACAGAGGTAGGTACAGCAGTGGCCTACTGTACCGTAATGCTATATATTATATACTGGTGGTCACTGGTCAGCAAAACTCTGCACTGTACTCCTCCTTTATAATATTATACTGGTGGTCCCCAGTCCCCACAATAAAGCAGCACACTGAGCACAGATATGGAGTGTTTTTCAGGCAGACAACGTATACTGGTGGTCACTGTCAGCAAAACTCTGCACTGTACTCCTGCTATATAATACAGCTGCTCCCCAGTCCCCACAATTAAGCAGTGTGAGCACAGATATATGCAGCACACTGAGCACGGTTCCGGTATGAAAGATAGATAGTGTCTAGTTAGACAGTCAATAGATAGACACCATATGTTAGATGGACATCAGGTCGACAGGGTCAAAAGGTCGACAGGGTCAAAAGGTTGACAGGGAAAAGGTCGACAAGTCAAAAGGTCAAAAGGTCAACAGGGTCAAAAGGTCGACATGAAAATGGTCGACATGAAAAAGGTAGACACCATGTTTTTTGCATTTTTGTGGTTTGTGTGGATAGTTTTGTCATCTGGGACCCCCAATTGTAGAAAGGCATACCCTCGCGGGGCTCGCTTCGCTCGCCACGCTTCGGGCACAATGGCTCGCTGCGCTCGCCACAAGGTTTATAACCAACTCTATGCCGACATGGATAGAGAAAGTATGAAATAATCCAAAAACATGTTACATAAAAAAAAAAAACCATTTGTCTATCTTTTTTATGTCGACCTTTGACCTGTCGACCTTTTCCATGTCGACCTTTTGACCCTGTCGACCTTTTGACCCTGTCGACCTAATGTCTGTCTAATATATGGTGTCTATCTATTGACTGTCTAGCTAGACACTGTCTATCTATCAAACGGATAGGACTGAGCACAGATATGGAGCGTTTTTCAGGCAGAGAACGGATAATACTGGTGGTCACTGATCAGCAAAACTCTGCACTGTACTCCTCCTATATTATACAGCTGATCCCCAGCCCTCCCCACAATTAAGCAATAGTGCACAATCAAGTTCAACAATAACGGAGAGGACGCCAGCCACGTCCTCTCCCTAACATTTCCAATGCACGAGTGAAAATGGCGGCGACGCGCGGCTGCTTATATAGAATCCGAATCTCGCGAGAATCCGACAGCGGGATGATGACGTTCGGGCACGCTCGGGTTAACCAAGCCATACGGGAGAATCCGAGTATGGCTCGGACCCGTGTAAAATGGGTGAAGTTCGGGGGGGTTCGGTTTCCGAGAAACCGAACCCGCTCATCACTAGTTTATACCCAATTTTGACACCATTTCAATCCCACTAACAGACCTTACCAAGGGCAAGCAGAGAGTGATGGTTAAATGGAGTCCTGAAACAGAAAAGGCTTTTCAGGAGTTGAAGGTAGCATTCTGTACCCAACCAGTTCTGATGATGCCTGACTTTCAAAGAGAATTTGTGGTGCAAAATGTGCATCAGATGCAGGGATAGATGTGGTCCTGTCCCAGAAGTGAAGAACATCCTCTTATTTACTTAAGCAGGAATTTAAATATAGAAATAAACTATGCCACTGTCAAGAAAGAAGCATTGGCAATGAAATGGGCATTAGAAACTCTCAGGTACTACTGAACTTGCTGGGAAGAAAATTCAGGTTGATCACTGATCATGCCCCATTAAAATGGATGTCTGAGAACAAAGAGAGCAATGGGAGAAAATCAAAGTGGTACTTGGCATCGCAAAACTTTCAATTTCCAGTAGAGCACAGACAAGGAAGCCAACTTGCCAATGCAGATGCTTTGTCTAATGTGTTTTGTTTGGGGACTACAGTTGTTCTGCCCCACAGGTCGAAACAAGGGTGGTGTGTGTGTGTGTGTGTGTGTGTGTGTGTGTGTGTGTGTGTGTGTGTGGGGTGGGGGTGGGGGTGGGGGGGGGCGTGAGAGAGATATGTAACAGAAACACTGGTAAAGTGTTGGTATGGTTGTCCCACATTTTTAGCCTATGTATTTATGTTTGATTAGAGTTTGGGCTTTCAGTAAAATATGGAAATAGGTCCTGGGGGTGTGGATGTAAGAGAGAAGGAAGGGCTCCATCCACAAGGCCCCTTTTGGGTCTTTGGGCCTTCAGCCTAAAAGCAGGATAATTAAGGCCTGCACCTGTAAGAGGCTGATAAAAACTGTGCCAGGGCTTGGATCAGGATCTACCTGGGGAAAAAGGTAGTCAGATCCTTTTTTCCCTCCTGCTCCACGGGAGGTTTCTGTCCTCTCCGAGCTCACCTTAGGACACCTGTGTTACGGTTTGAAAGGTGTACCACCCCAGTCAAACTCCCCACCTGCCTGTGATGAGACACTGTGATCTACTGACTGTAAGTATTGTGCGTATGACTGTGCTTGAGGTAAGGGCATTAGGTCCTTGAGTGACCACCTTCAGAGAGGGACTTTATTACAGGTTGAGTATCCCTTATCCAAAATGCTTGGGACCAGAGGTATTTTGGATATTGGATTTTTCCGTATTTTGGAATAATTGCATACCATAATGAGATATCAAGGTGATGGGACCTAAGTCTAAGCACAGAGTACATTTATGTTTCATATACACCTTATACACACAGCCTGAAGGTCATTTAATACAATATTTTTTATAACTTTGTGCATTAAACAAAGTGTGTCTACATTCACACAAATCATTTATGTTTCATATACACCTTATACACACAGCCTGAAGGTCATTTTATACAATATTTTTAATAACTTTGTGTATTGAACAAAGTTTGTGTACACTGAGCCATCAAAAAACAAAGGTTTCACTATTTCACTCTCGCTCAAAAAAGTCAGTATTTCGGAATATTCCGTATTTCGGAATATTTGGATATGGGATACTCAACCTGTATGTTTAGTTAGTGCCCAGATTGTCTAGGATTTGTTTTTATGTTTTGTTTTATATAACACACAATAAAACTAGCCATGACTAGATTGCATGAAAACCCTGGACCTGTGTGCTGTTTTTCCTGGTTGTTGTGTGTTTGGCGGTGACCATCTACCCCAGGAGCGGCCTCCCCTACCCTGATCTTCTCACAGCCTGTATTTTTAAAGTAGCAACCTTTTACAAGGCAAAACCAGATTTGTTAAACAGTTCCTGTAATGCAGCACACATCCTTGTATACCCCCCACCCTCTTAACACAGCACATACTCCCCGTAGTGCAGAATACATCCTACAATGCTGGTCCTTTAATATACAGTAGGAAACATCTACAGTTATAGCACGTTTCATTAGGTATCAATTCATCATACATCTTTGGGTACAGAGCAACTCATATAGGGCGGGATGTACTATCACTGATCGCGGAGTCATTGTCGGTCATCGCAGCGATGCAAATCGCATGTGTACTAACATATGTGATTCGTATTGCAAAGTGATGCCAGGGGTGCCCTGCGATCAGTGATAGTCCCGATGAGAGGGTTTGTGGCGGCCTCCGTCACCTCCCAGCACAGAGAGGTGACGTGCTGGGAGTCCCTGGGCTCTTCCTCTTCCCCCTGTAGCCAGAAGGAGACAAGGCCGTGATGAGGGGGAGATGGAGGCAGCGGATCCTGGAGCAGGCTGCCAGGACACACAGGTGAGAAAGGGGTCAGCGTGAGCGGCAAGTGCGGTGGGTGCGGCAGGTTGCGGAAAGAAGCCCATAGGCTTCTATAGGGTATCACCATAAAAAAGGCGATACCCTCAGCACCGATATGTGGGTGGCCGGGTCTTAGTACATTTTACCACATTTTTCCCTTAGTACATCCCGGCCATAGAGAAATCAGTGTGCTGGAGAGTAGTTCCCATTTCCTTGTAGCATGCATTCTTCTTATTCTTCGCCCAAGTGTTTTCTCCATGGTGGATGGAGAATAATAATGATTGCTAGACTTTTCAGGGGTGTCTTGGAATTCATTCAGGGAGAGTCAGCAAGTATGGAGTATTAGCAAGAGTATTTACATAACAACTCCAGAGATCCCAGTAGGATAGACTGTAATACTAGATACCAACTTTATTATTTCTGTTTCAACATATACAGTAGGTAAAGAAAAAATCTTCACATAATAGCTATTCGAGGCATAAACCACAAAACATCATACTGTATCTCTGGTAACACATTCTAGCAGGAAAACAAGTAAGAAAATCTATAGGTGCGCATTTCCACGTCACGCTGGAGCAGATGGATAACTCTGCCTGTCTTTCTCTCTCTGGGGTCTTTTTCAAGGTGCAATGTGAATACGGTATTCACATTGCACCTTGAAAAAGACCCCAGTGTGGGGGTTGAAACGCCTCGGGGAATGCTCCGGACTCCAGAGAGAGACAGGGAGAGTCATCCATCTGGTCCAGCATGAGGTGGAAAAGGGATTTCCAGGATTCCCTGAGGAAAAAACCTGCATGCTGGTGTAGAACTGTTTGGCCACAGTTCTATAGAATTTGGCAATTATCACTGCACATTTCTCCATCGGAATACCTGTTTATTTGTGATATGCTGCTATTGTGTTCTTATACATTTCTTTGTGGATTTTAATTTGTTTATGTATGATTGTTTATTAAACTGCTTCACCATACATCCATATATGTGTATACCACTGAGCAAAATTCATGGGAATTGACTGATCTGGGACAACAGAAGGCTAAGTCCTCTTTCCATTTTTTTTACTTCTTTGAACATTCTAGCAGTATACACTTCCTTGAAATTTGGTGTCATGTGCTAAAGCTTTTTATAGTGAATGATGTATATTTTACATATACTGCACAATAAAATGTTACTGGTAAATTAATATTGTAAATAGATAAATAAAGAACAGGATGACCCTGACTCAGCCTCATGCTGTACAGAGGTTATAACTGGAATGCCTTCATAACCCTCATTCCCCAGGTGCCTAATTATGGACCATGGGTGTTACCCTGAGTGACAGAGTTACCATATTGCTGATTCTTGAAATGTCAGCATAATAACCATAAGAAAATAAAAAAGATCTTCTGTGGCTCTGCCAAGATCCTCTGTGTAAAACATTTGGCCTTTACACAGCAAGACAAGCCTCACAGGGACACTGATACAAAGAAAAACTTCATTACAGAACTCTGCTAATTATCTGAGAGATGGGTCAGTGATGTAGAAGACTGCAGGGAGCATGAAGTAGATAAATAACCTGGTCTCACCTTAACACTTGTTATAAGGAACCAGACTGGCAGGACCTAGGCTTACAAGCACACTATGGTTTATTGTCCATCATCATTGTGAGTATTTGAATGACATTAATTACTGAAAACTGTATAAAATAAAATATATATATATATATATATATATATATACTGCATATTTCAGGTTTAGAATGGAGGATTTTATTTCAATATCTCCAATCATTTTTTGATATTAGGTCAACATGTGACCCTTTGTGATTATTATGACTCTTTGCATGCTGAATGCCGGTGTGAGGAGAACAGATGAAGGTTTAGGTGGACAGACATGAGGAGAAGAGACAAGAGTTTAGGTGGACAGACATGAGGAGGGGAGACAAGGGTTTAGGTGGACAAACATGAGGAGGAAAGACAAGAGTTTAGGTGGACAGATATGAGGAGGAGAGACAAGAGTTTAGGTGGACAGACATGAGGAGGAGAGACAAGAGTTTAGGTGGACAGACTTGAGGAGGAGAGACAAGAGTTTAGGTGGACAGACATGAGGAGGAGAGACAAGAGCTTAGGTGGACAGGTGTGAGGAGGAGAGACAAGAGTTTAGGTGGACAAACATGAGGAGGAGAGACAAGAGTTTAGGTGGACAAACATGAGGAGGAGAGAGAAGAGTTTAGGTGGACAGACAAGATGAGGAGAGACAAGAGTTTAGGTGGACAGACTTGAGGAGGAGAGACTAGAGTTTAAGTGGACAGACATAAGGAGGAGTGACAAGAGTTTAGGTGGACAGGTGTGAGGAGGAGAGACAAGAGTTTAGGTGGACAAACATGAGGAGGAGAGACAAGAGTTTAGGTGGACAGACATGATGAGGAGAGACAAGAGTTTAGGTGGACAGGTGTGAGGAAGAGAGATAAGAGTTTAGGTGGACAGACATGAGGAGGAGAGACAAGAGTTTAGGTGGACAGACATGAGGAGGAGAGACAAGATTTTTGGTGGACAGACATGAGGAGGACAGACAAGAGTTTGGGTGGACAGATATAAGGAGGAGAGACAAAAGTTTAGGTAGACAGACATGAGGAGGACAGACAAGAGTTTAGGTGGATAGACATGAGGAGGAGAGACAAGAGTTTAAGTGGACAGATATGAGGAGGAGAGACAAGAGTTTAGGTAGACAGACATGAGGAGGACAGACAAGAGTTTAGGTGGATAGACATGAGGAGAGACAAGAGTTTAGGTGGACAGATATGAGGAGGAGAGACAAGAGTTTACGTGGACAGACATGATGAGGAGAGACAAGAGTCTAGGTGGACAGTTGTGAGGAAGAGAGACAAGAGTTTAGGTGGACAGACATGAGGAGGAGAGACAAGAGTTTAGGTGGACAGATATGAGGAGGAGAGACAAGAGTTTAAATGGACAGACATGAGGTAGATAGACAAGGGACCAGGGGAAGGTCAGACACAAGGAGGCAACCCAGAGACAGTTGTCCATCAAAAGACAGAAGGCAGATGTTGTAGTGTTCTCTTAATGACAGTTTTTTGTTGATTGATGAAGTAGATGTGTGATAACTGTGTACTGGGAGTTCTCAGAGGTACTGGGATGTGATGGCTAATAACTCATATTGCTCTGAGGGTCCTGGGGCTTTTATCTGCACCACTGGTCTGTCTCTACGTGAGGAGTAAGAGATGGAAAGTTCTTCGCTCTGATTTAATACCTTCTCGAAACACTGGTGTTGTAAACAATAAAAGCCATGAAATACCTGCACAGTGCAGCTGCCTTCCTAGCCCAGCAAATGTGAGCAGGTTAAATCTAACAGGGAAACCCAATTAACAAAGCTACCGGCCCCCATCATCCTGGGGAATTAATGATATTTTAGCACATAATGAAACACGGCAGTTAGGAGCTGATTGGCTGGTGCTTTATCACCGTGCAATTTATCACTCTCCAAGGCTTGATAAGTCTGGGTCAATATGTTTGGAGGATGAAAACCATGATTCCATATGTGAAATGATTCCACCTAGCAGATAATAAGTCTGTAGCACTGTGCAGCAGTAATTACCATGCATTGTGCTCACTGGCTATACAGAGGAGCAGCATTTGGCCTCACTTATATATTTCCCATTGATTCCAGGAGCAGAACAACAGAAATGTAACATATGGATACGTAAAACACAATGACAGCATTTACCAGACTGACTCTACATATATTAGACGTTCTTGGGCGTACATACACAGATCAGTGTACTAAATGTTAACAACAGTCTTTTAGAATCATATAAACACTCTCACACCCAAAGAGGGACAAAGGGTGGGATGTACTAAAGGGAAAACGCGGTCACGTTTACCATATGTACCAAGCTCCAGAATGTGATACATTCCAGGGCTTGGACCTGGTGGGTAATTCCATCTTTATGTGGCGTTACCCCAAAGAAGACTATGGTCTTCTCTTCGCATTGTCCCTCCCAGCACCCCCCAAGGGGTGCACATGTCACTCTACGCATGAGCAGAAGGACTCCCAGGCCATAAATCCGGTAGTCCTTCTAATAACGCTGGTATGTACATGATAAGTACAACCACCTGAAATTGATAATGTAAGTTCCATCCTCCTATATTGGTCATCAAGCCAGGACAATATAATGTCCGCTTGTGAATTTAAGGGGTGGATACTTAAGCCAGAGGGAGCGTTACTAGGATTGGAATAGAGGGTTCCATAAAAGGAGAGGAAGGGGTGAATACTGTAGCTGCCTAGCTGAAATTAGTGATGAATGGGCAGAGACACCAAGACTGGATGGTGCCTTGGGGGGTGAGAGGTGAGTTCTGTGTTCCACCCACTTGCACCATTTCTGATGCAGGAGTTCACCTGCAAGCTGCCTGGGAAGCCTGCAGGAAAACAAGTGGCCTATCTATGGGGGCAATTCAGACCTGATCGTAGCAGCAAATTTGTTAGCAGTTGGGCAAAACCATGGCCCTCATTCCGAGTTGGTCGCTAAGTTTTTCGTTCGCACAACCTATTCGTAAAGTTGCGTTAATGTAGTAAATTTGCGAACATCCGCCCCCAACGTATTTTTGCTCATTCGTACGCAGTATTACACAAAGTGGGCGTACGCCAAATGACATCGCAACAATGCGAAAACATCGCAGCAATGCGAAACCATCGCATTAACACATACTTCATCGTAAAAATACTAATTTGTAGTAGATTTACACATTTATCATTAAAAGTGCACACTTTTGCGGACAAACGCACCACAATGGTTTTTTTTTACTATTAAGTGGAATAACACCTTTCAATTAAAAGTCCACAAGCCCTCCTCAATTACGAATCCAATTAGTGAAATGATTTGTAATGTTCATGATCAATTAAGTCTTTTTAAAATACCTGAAGAACACTTTGTAGCCATAATTGTACATCCACATTTATTTTTTTGAACTATAAATATAGATGTTTGAAATGTGCTTGGTCTAATGTTTTTTTTTGTTTTTTTGAGTACAGTTTTAGTATGTGAATGAAGGTGTTTGCATGTTTATTTAGACAATAACAACATATGTATTTATACATTTTTAAACAAACTTACGTTAGATGTATGAAATGTTTAAGGTAATAAATGTCTGATAGGCAATCTGCTGTTCCTTTATTGCATTAATAAATAATAAACACCCGCTTAACTTGAAAAAATGTTTTTTTTTATTTTTTGTTGTTTATTTTATAATAATACAAACATAAAATTTTTGTTTTTTTTTAATCAAAAATTAATTCAATGTTTGCAGCTGGTCAACAAGACCCAGCAAGGCCTGTAGATGTTGCCTCATGTTGCCCAGAATGGACGCAAAAGATGTTGGATCTCCAACGGCAACATCTGAAATTAAGAGACAACATAAACATTAATAACTTACTCACATTACTTATTATACAAGCAAGGCACAAAGCACACTTTAATGCAGGCATGTCCAAACTGCATCCCTCAAGCTGGTGTGAAACTACATATACCAGCATGCCTTGACACAGTTTTGTGGCCAGGGAATGCCAAAGCTGTGTCAGGGCATGCTGGGATGTGTAGTTTCTCAACAGTTGTAGGTCCGCAGTTTGGACAGGCCTGCTTAATGGCAAAGTTACTACATCATGGCTGTTTTATGGTACAATCATTAGCAGAACAACACACAAGCCTGCTCATGTTTTTTTTTTTTATTTTAACAGTTTACAAGACCATGGGGTACATTTACTACTATGTGAGTTCTATTTAAGATGGAGCGTTGCCCATAGCAAACAACCAAAAATAAGAATATTATCTTGGAGAAGTGGTTCCACAATTTTAAAGTATAATCTTATTGGTTGAAATGGGCGACATCCCATGTTAAAGATAACTACCATCTTCGTCAATGTTACACCATGTTGGCATTCATTCACATCTGGTGTGATATTTTTGGTTTTTTTATGTGTTTGGTCCTGCATCATCACACTGCATATCAACATCTTCAGAAGGACAACATATCCTAGCATGCCCACACTCCCTGAAAGCTGCCCTTACTAAATAAGGTCAAACAGGTTTGACTTTATCCAATAATCATTTTGTGAGTGTAACTTTCACACCACAAATCATTGTGTCATTAGGCTGCCTAACAAAGTGAAGCATGTGATTTGTAAGTGCAAATATTAAGAATACACAGGCACAAGTGTAAAAGACCAACAACATACTATACTCCACTCAGGTCTAACTGTTTCCCAGAAAACCTAACACATATAAACCCTGTTGTCCTGGCAACCCTGTCGAACTAATGAGTGTCGACCTAGAGTGGACACACAAAACATTGCACAGATAAACACTGTACATATAATGACACTCACAAAAATGTAAATGCAACATGTAGACCATGAAGAATAACACAAAAATTTGTCCTTGGTACAAGAATTCCAACAGTACAACACTGCATGTTTTGTCATTGTAAGTGTAAGTAGGTAATCATTATTTTTAACATGTTAAAACACTTACTTTCCTCTGCAACATGATGGTTCCCAGATATCTCATCAGGGGCTTCTTCTGCCCATTCACTGGGTGGGGAAGGCGGCTGGATGGGGGAAGGCGGCTGGATGGGGGAAGGAGGAGGGATTGGGGAAGGAGGAGGGATTGGGGAAGGAGGAGGGATGGGGGAAGGAGGCTGGATGGGGGAAGGAGGCTGGATTGGGGATGTAATTTCAGAGGGTGGGTCTGATTGAGAGGGCGAGGGGGGCGGAGAGAAAGTTAAGCCAATAGAGGGTGAGGGGGGCTGAGAAGGAGAGTTGGAAGTTGAAGGAGAAGGGGTATGGGAAGGAGGAGAAGGGGTCACAGAAAGAGATGGAGAGGTGGGCTGAGAAGGGGAGTGGAAAGTGGAGTGGGCCTGGGAAGCTGATGGTGCCTGGGAAGCTGAGGGGGACTGGGAAGCTGAGGGGGACTGGGAAGCTGAGGTGGACTGGGAAACTGAGGGGGACTGGGAAGGGGAGGGGGACTGGGAAGGGGAGGGGGAGTGAGAAGGGGAGGGGGACTGGGAAGGGGAAGGGGGCTGAGAGGTCTGCCGTTGTTGTCGTCCTATAATGATATTATTTGCAAAATTTAGTTAGCATGCTAAATTACATACTAAACAATTAGAAATTTCACTGTTCTGTTCCATGTAAAAGACAGTGGTTTTTTTTATTGTAAAAAACACATTTTAAAATACTCTTCATGTTGCCCACAGCAAACAAAATGAGTCCAAACTATTATTTTGAAACTTATTCCTTAATCTATTCCATTGAGTCATATTGATTGGTCTAGGCAATATCACCAGATCACTATTCAAGGCACCTTATTATATAGACAGCACTGATCAAGTTTTTGGGTACAGTTTCCTGCCTGGTTATTAATTCTGGAAAACATGCACTTGTTTGGTGACACTTTGCTACAGTCAGTACTGTTTGCCCTAACCACACACACTGTCCTATTTTTAAAAAATGGTCACTCAGTGTTGCAATTAGCCTACCACTTAGTGTAAATTTGCACAATTTATGCTAATAATCTTATGTAATGTAACTTACTGCGTGCATGCATTGCCCGTATTTGCTGGCGGATCTCCGCCAACAGCTCTGGAGTCCTCCTGCGGAGATCACTCCACCTCCTCTCTAGTTGGATGATTGTCCGCCTGCTGCGGACGCGAGCCAGCAGCAGGCGGCGGACCTCCGCGTAGGCCTCGCGCTTAACCCGATTTGGGATGAAGCGCCCAACGCGGCCTACGCGGCGATCCATCACCGCAACCAGGACGCGGAGCTCCCGCCTGGTGAAAGGTGCAGCACGCATCATGGCAATGGCGTTTCCCTTATTTGGGCATATATTTATAGTGTCTGATAGCATGTGATTGGTCCAAAATCTATGTTGTCATTTCTAATAACTTTATTGATCTTTGCAATGCTGTGAAGAGCAGAGTGTTATTTCGCACGAGCGGAAATACGCATTCGCAGAAGCAAAATTTTTTACATTAAAAAAAATATTTTTATTAATAAAAAAAGCACAAACACAGACACAGAGACACACAGTTTTGACTAAATTTCAATACATATCTGTGTACTCACCACAGTTTGTGTCATCATTCAGCTGGACAGTCACAAAGTGGGCAACATTCAGTTTCATTTGTTTGTGTGTTTGTTTAAATAATCAGGATTTTAGGATAGAAAACAAATAAGGACACTATTTAGCAACATCACAGTTTTATTATTTCTAACAAAAAATTGTAAGCTTAACGTGTTAACGGATTTTTAGTATAATAAATATTACACATTCCAACACACCAAAAGCATTACACAATGACCTTACAATATCCAACAAAATTACAACATTAGAAATAATACATAAGCATACTGTGCTTTTAATTTGGTTAAAAAAGAAAATATAAAAACACTATACCTGAAATATTCCGCAACAATGCTTGCCCTGACTTGGCTCCCCCTCCGTGTAACACTCCCCCCACCGAAGTGTCGAACAACCCCTGGCTCCTCATCAGGCAATTCCTCTGTCTGAGGAAGCTCTACGCTACTCCTTACCGCGATATTGTGTAGTATAGCGCACAGGACCACTATTTTACTTGCCATCTCCGGCGAATACATGATGTCGCCACCAGTGCGGTGGAGCACACGAAACCGCCCTTTAAGGACCCCAATTGTGCGCTCCACCAGCTGCCTAGTGGCAGTAAGCGCGGAGTTAAATGCCGTCTGTGGTCCTGGCCTGGGATTACGGTAAGGAGTCATGAGCCAGGGGGTGCAAGGATATCCACGGTCTCCTGTTTGATGATAAACCAAAATTAGAAAGATTATATTTTGCAAAACAATTATCTTTTTGCCAGAAAAATGTGGACCAACTCACCCAATAACCACATGTCTGCTCGTTGACTTGATCTTAATCTGTGCCATATCCCTGATTGTCTAATGACATATGCATCATGGGAGCTTCCAGTAAACTTTGCATTCAGGGAAAGGATCTGGAGGGATGGCCCACAAACAACCATTACATTCAGAGAATGAAACAGTTTCCTGTTTCGAAAAATTTCTTCATTATGTCTTGGTGGCTGAATAGCTACATGTGTGCCATCCACAACCCCAATAACATGTGGGAAGCGACTACCACCTTCCTCAAATTGCCGCTTCACCACATCTAGGGCACCAACATCCAAAGGCATATCAATAAATTGCTTCACACGCTTTAGGAAAGCCTGGCAGACACGCCGCAGGACCTTACTGAACTGGCCCTGCGACATGCCAACCAGGTCTCCTACCACATGCTGATAAGACCCTGAAGCCAAAAAATGTAACACAGCAAGGAATTGTGTCAATGGTGGTATTGCTGTAGGATACCGAATTGAAGACTCCAGATCACTCTCTATTATGGAGAGAGTGTCTAGGATTAGATGTGGTGGCAGCCTGTATCTACGCACAACCACATCATCTGGCATCCCAAAAAGTAGGACACGGGGTCGGAAAATTGGTGGCCTAGCACGCCTCCGTTGCCTTGGTTGATGAGGAGCCGGTTGTGGTTGTGGGGCTGGCGGTTGGGGTGGGAGTGCTGGCGTGGGTTGGGGAGGTAGGGCTTCGGCTGCGATAAATATTGACATCACACACTTATAAAAAAAAAAAACAGATATGTTGAATAAGACAAAAACTAAGTACAAAAAATATACAACCAATAAATTTAAAAAAAAGGGGGTGTCAACTTACTGCAGGAGCGTAAGACATATTTTCTGGGTTCAATTCAGGAACAAAATTAAAATTAACACAAAAAAGAAAACAAAAAATAAGTTTTTTTTGAAAGCTACATATGTCAAATTGTAATTTATCAAAAATTTAACAATTAAAAACTCAGAGCATCAAACACATCACAAACACCTACTAAAAAATTATGACTAATTGGTTAAAAAAATTTAAATAAAACACACAAAAAGTTAGCCCTTTAGTAGCTAGTCCAGGCAAGAACAGCACTACTTTGCTGATCAATCCTGGTAAAAAACATAACATTTATTATCAAGATGGAAAACAAACATAATCAAAACACTTTGAACAAACACAAACAGGCACCAACACAGGCCAAGGGAACTTACCTGATCCAAAAGAAAGAAACGACAAATTGGTGTTATATAGCACACTAATTTGAAATAATATAATAGGGTTACGTCACCCAAACAAATTCGCCTACAAGAGAACAAAAATGACAGTAAAAAACAACATACAGACCATTAACACAAACAGGCACCAACACAGGCCAAGGGAACTTACCTGATCCAAAAGAAAGAAACGACAAATTGGTGTTATATAGCACACTAATTGGAAATAATATAATAGGGTTACGTCACCCAAACAAATTCGCCTACAAGAGAACAAAAATGACAGTAAAAGCACTGAAGCACAGGTTTATTGGCAAAAATGGACTAGCAAAATATATATGTGTTAAAAAGAATAACAAACAATCAACATAAAATAAAAACTTTTTAAAAAAAAAAAGGAACAACAAGACGAATTCCTGAATACTCACAAACGTAAATTCGCAGACAAAATGCAACACTGTCTATATTCTAAACGCGAAAAAAAGGACAAATGTATGCTTGACAATTACTCACTCTGAAAATTCCAATAGCACCTTCACGCACAGGCCAACAAACTCCACAGTGAAAGACGAACTCCAAACTACCTACACTCACAGCGTGCAAAGTAGGCCCTTAAATAAGCAGTGCAATCATTAACCAGATTAACATACTGTACACCTGTGTGAATTACCGCGACGCACGTAGGTATAAATAAGCACACACCTCGGCGTACACACGTCATCGCAAACATGGCTTCTCGTGAGCAAATAGCAGCCGAGATGGACCGCATTGCAGAGCAGCAGATGGCATTGGCGAAAAAACGCCTAGATTGCCAAAGGCGCATGTTGGAATACGCCTCTGCGGATGGTGAAGAGGCAGGACCTAGTACTCTGCAAATGTCTGCTTCTGAACCCCAACAATTGAGTGTGGCTACCCTGCCACACACACATAGTGACCAAACTGAGGGAGAATTGGCTTTAGCCACACAAACACAACAGACAGAAGCTGCTAGTGAGGAGGAAGATGGTGTTGACCAACAAGAAGAAACCTCACAGGCTACCTCCAGACGGAAGAAAAGACAGCCTGCATTCACTAAGAGGGAGTTGCGTGTCTTGGTCACGCAGGCCATGTCCAAAATACATAGAGGCCCAAAAAACATGGGGGCTGCTTCAAAAGATCGCATCTGGAGAGACATCACAAAATCTGTGAATGAAGTTGGCTCTGTCGTCAGAACATCGCAGGAAGTGAGACGACGGTAAGTGCATCTTGGCAGTCCTTTTTCTGTGCTAAGTTAAATAAAAAATGTAGTGACATGTGATGTTATGTCTAGCAAACACAAGCAGAACACGTGTCCTATATATTTGCGTTGACAAATAATAAGAGTCTACTTTGTCCCTCTTTCACAATACATATGTAGGTGGGCCGACTTCAAATCCCGCCTGAAGGCAAAGAGGTCTGCGGAGTGGAATGCCTCAAGGGCTACAGGTGGAGGACCACCTGTCGCTGTGGAGTTTACTGACTTGGAGGAGATGGCGATGGACTGTGTCAGTTATGAGGAGGGCCAAGGGGTGTCTCATATGGACACGGACCTGCCTGAGATCCTGACGGGACATGACTTGGAAGGTAAGTTTACACATGTATTTGTCTGCAATTTTAACTGTATGTATAATAAAAAACTAATTTTGTCTCCAACTTTTTCCCCACACATTCTTCTATTTGCTTGCCACAAAACACAGCACAGGGGGGTGATCAGTTTGAGTCACAGGAGGGTTATGTGGTTGAGGCTGAGGTGGAGGGACCTAGTGGGTCTGGCAGTGTGGGCCAACAAATCCCACCTCTGCAGGTTCCTACTGGCCCCCCCACCCAACCCTCTGCTATCCCGGAGATCCTGCTTGAAATCGCTAGGTATGGTGAGAGCCTAAATACGTTTCAAGACGGGGTCATCCGGGAGGTAAGCCAGATAGCTGTCCGGCTCACTGAGCACCGAACCAGTGTTGAGCAAGGTGTTGCTCAACTCTGCCAAGGTCTGGCAGAGATCAGGCAGGGCCAAGAACAACTTGCCTCCTCATTCCAAAGCCTTGCAAATAACATCTTGCAAGTGCTCCAGGCCATCGCTGTCTCCCTTGCCCACAGTGGCAGAGAGCCACCCACATCGGCTCCCTCCCCTGCCCCTGCCCAGGAAGAACAGCCCACTGGGCAGGCCCAACGAAGGTCGCTCCGCAGACCTTGCCAAGAAGAACAGCCTCAGGCGGGGAGAAAAAAAAAGAAAGTGATGTCTCTCCAGATGGGCAGCACCCATGTTTTTGATGTTGCCTCTATGTTATTTTGGAGTTGGCTTGTGTGGCCAGAATGGATAACTCCCTCTTAGTGAAATGTATTCTTTCGGTTTGGAGGTATTGTAGCCTGTGAGTTTATTTGTATAAACACCTGAGCCATCTTCCTCTTACTAGTGTGCTATGTATTGTTGTGTTTGTGTGGTGGATCCTAATTCTTTCTCAGTTGGGTACAAATTTTTGTGTGGCAGGGTGTGTAATATGTTTTTTTTTATGCTTACAAAATATACTTTTGTCAGAAGCAGAATTTGGCAGAGTACTGAGTTCTGCTATATATTTTTTGTCAGTGCCATCTGCTTGCTGCTTGGTCCATCTCTGCCTGTGAGACTCACGTGTAGCCATGTTGTTTTAATGTTGTGAAATATTACTACAGTAATAAAAAATATAAATTAAAAAATTGTGCAGTTTCTTCAAGGTAATGCATTAGGTAAATCTTAGTTCCAGAAAGATTAGGTCTGCATATAGACACTTGTAGACCAATCTGCAATTTCTCCAAAAAAATTGCATCTACCAAAAATTACAGGTATGCTTTGCACCACACTTTAATGTCCATATTAAGTAAACAGACACGACACTTTTTAGAATTATCTATGGTCAACAGGACATCATTTAAAACATTGTCAGATATTATAAACAAATATTAATGTTACTTTTCTGACTAAATTAAAGTGTATGCTGCATTATGTGGGTGTTGGTTTTTTTTTTAAAAATGTTTCAGATTTCAAATTCTTTTACAAAATATTACACTTGTTTGTATTTGTTAGTCTTACACACATTAAAACAAGTTTAACAAATGCTTACACACCAACTTGAACACAAATAACACCCTTATTTGGCTGTGTGTGAGATTTATATGTGAGTAGAATAAACATGTAATGTGGGTTCAGACAATTGCTGGTTGGTAACTTTCATCTGCGCATTAATTAACAAGTAATTGGACATCAGATGAATGTGCTCTCCAATTAACTGCTAATTACTGCATACACACTTGTAACAGTACTTCGCAAATGTAGAGTAACTGCAGACCTACTCGGCTGATGCGTGAAGGCTGCTACGGTTTCCTATGTTAGTTTTAACAGCGACAATGTTTAATTGCGAAAAACACGCCCATTGCGAGTTGCAAACTCCCACACTGTACGCCCACTTTCACGCCCATGTCGGAGCATTGCGAAGTCTCGCCTCCGCCACGCCCACGCCACTCCTCGTTTTCGTTTGCCAGTTACGGCTTTTTTTTTTCTGAGTAATTTTGCACAGTTGTCGTACGTATGTACTCGCGCATGCGTAATCACGCATTTGCGCATGCGCAGATACTTACTTTTCGTACATTTGCGTTGCGAAGACTCTTTGCGACCAACTCGGAATGAGGGCCCATGTGCACTGCAGGGGGGGGCAGATGTAAAATGTGCAGAGAGAGTTAGATATGGGTGGGTTATTTTGATTCTATGCAGGGTAAATACTGGCTGCTTTATTTTTACACTGCAAATTAGATTTCACTTTCAACACACCACACACCCAAATCTAACTCTCTCTGCACATGTTACATCTGCCTCCCCTGCAGTGAACATGGGCCCTCATTCCGAGTTGGTCGCAAAGAGTCTTCGCAACGCAAATGTACGAAAAGTAAGTATCTGCGCATGCGCAAATGCGTGATTACGCATGCGCGAGTACATACGTACGACAACTGTGCAAAATTACTCAGAAAAAAAAAAGCCGTAACTGGCAAACGAAAACGAGGAGTGGCGTGGGCGTGGCGGAGGCGAGACTTCTCAATGCTCCGACATGGGCGTGAAAGTGGGCGTACAGTGTGGGAGTATGCAACTCGCAATGGGCGTGTTTTTCGCAATTAAACATTGTCGCTGTTAAAACTAACATAGGAAACCGTAGCAGCCTTCACGCATCAGCCGAGTAGGTCTGCAGTTACTCTACATTTGCGAAGTACTGTTACAAGTGTGTATGCAGTAATTAGCAGTTAATTGGAGAGCACATTCATCTGATGTCCAATTACTTGTTAATAAATGCGCAGATGAAAGTTACCAACCAGCAATTGTCTGAACCCACATTACATGTTTATTCTACTCACATATAAATCTCACACACAGCCAAATAAGGGTGTTATTTGTGTTCAAGTTGGTGTGTAAGCATTTGTTAAACTTGTTTTAATGTGTGTAAGACTAACAAATACAAACAAGTGTAATTTTTTGTAAAAGAATTTGAAATCTGAAACATTTTTTAAAAAAAAACCAACACCCACATAATGCAGCATACACTTTAATTTAGTCAGAAAAGTAACATTAATATTTGTTTATAATATCTGACAATGTTTTAAATGATGTCCTGTTGACCATAGATAATTCTAAAAAGTGTCGTGTCTGTTTACTTAATATGGACATTAAAGTGTGGTGCAAAGCATACCTGTATTTTTTGGTAGATGCAATTTTTTGGGAGAAATTGCAGATTGGTCTACAAGTGTCTATATGCAGACCTAATCTTTCTGGAACTAAGATTTACCTAATGCATTACCTTGAAGAAACTGCACAATTTTTTAATTTATATTTTTTATTACTGTAGTAATATTTCACAACATTAAAACAACATGGCTACACGTGAGTCTCACAGGCAGAGATGGACCAAGCAGCAAGCAGATGGCACTGACAAAAAATATATAGCAGAACTCAGTACTCTGCCAAATTCTGCTTCTGACAAAAGTATATTTTGTAAGCATAAAAAAAACATATTACACACCCTGCCACACAAAAATTTGTACCCAACTGAGAAAGAATTAGGATCCACCACACAAACACAACAATACATAGCACACTAGTAAGAGGAAGATGGCTCAGGTGTTTATACAAATAAACTCACAGGCTACAATACCTCCAAACCGAAAGAATACATTTCACTAAGAGGGAGTTATCCATTCTGGCCACACAAGCCAACTCCAAAATAACATAGAGGCAACATCAAAAACATGGGTGCTGCCCATCTGGAGAGACATCACTTTCTTTTTTTTCTCCCCGCCTGAGGCTGTTCTTCTTGGCAAGGTCTGCGGAGCGACCTTCGTTGGGCCTGCCCAGTGGGCTGTTCTTCCTGGGCAGGGGCAGGGGAGGGAGCCGATGTGGGTGGCTCTCTGCCACTGTGGGCAAGGGAGACAGCGATGGCCTGGAGCACTTGCAAGATGTTATTTGCAAGGCTTTGGAATGAGGAGGCAAGTTGTTCTTGGCCCTGCCTGATCTCTGCCAGACCTTGGCAGAGTTGAGCAACACCTTGCTCAACACTGGTTCGGTGCTCAGTGAGCCGGACAGCTATCTGGCTTACCTCCCGGATGACCCCGTCTTGAAACGTATTTAGGCTCTCACCATACCTAGCGATTTCAAGCAGGATCTCCGGGATAGCAGAGGGTTGGGTGGGGGGGCCAGTAGGAACCTGCAGAGGTGGGATTTGTTGGCCCACACTGCCAGACCCACTAGGTCCCTCCACCTCAGCCTCAACCACATAACCCTCCTGTGACTCAAACTGATCACCCCCCTGTGCTGTGTTTTGTGGCAAGCAAATAGAAGAATGTGTGGGGAAAAAGTTGGAGACAAAATTAGTTTTTTATTATACATACAGTTAAAATTGCAGACAAATACATGTGTAAACTTACCTTCCAAGTCATGTCCCGTCAGGATCTCAGGCAGGTCCGTGTCCATATGAGACACCCCTTGGCCCTCCTCATAACTGACACAGTCCATCGCCATCTCCTCCAAGTCAGTAAACTCCACAGCGACAGGTGGTCCTCCACCTGTAGCCCTTGAGGCATTCCACTCCGCAGACCTCTTTGCCTTCAGGCGGGATTTGAAGTCGGCCCACCTACATATGTATTGTGAAAGAGGGACAAAGTAGACTCTTATTATTTGTCAACGCAAATATATAGGACACGTGTTCTGCTTGTGTTTGCTAGACATAACATCACATGTCACTACATTTTTTATTTAACTTAGCACAGAAAAAGGACTGCCAAGATGCACTTACCGTCGTCTCACTTCCTGCGATGTTCTGACGACAGAGCCAACTTCATTCACAGATTTTGTGATGTCTCTCCAGATGCGATCTTTTGAAGCAGCCCCCATGTTTTTTGGGCCTCTATGTATTTTGGACATGGCCTGCGTGACCAAGACACGCAACTCCCTCTTAGTGAATGCAGGCTGTCTTTTCTTCCGTCTGGAGGTAGCCTGTGAGGTTTCTTCTTGTTGGTCAACACCATCTTCCTCCTCACTAGCAGCTTCTGTCTGTTGTGTTTGTGTGGCTAAAGCCAATTCTCCCTCAGTTTGGTCACTATGTGTGTGTGGCAGGGTAGCCACACTCAATTGTTGGGGTTCAGAAGCAGACATTTGCAGAGTACTAGGTCCTGCCTCTTCACCATCCGCAGAGGCGTATTCCAACATGCGCCTTTGGCAATCTAGGCGTTTTTTTGCCAATGCCATCTGCTGCTCTGCAATGCGGTCCATCTCGGCTGCTATTTGCTCACGAGAAGCCATGTTTGCGATGACGTGTGTACGCCGAGGTGTGTGCTTATTTATACCTACGTGCGTCGCGGTAATTCACACAGGTGTACAGTATGTTAATCTGGTTAATGATTGCACTGCTTATTTAAGGGCCTACTTTGCACGCTGTGAGTGTAGGTAGTTTGGAGTTCGTCTTTCACTGTGGAGTTTGTTGGCCTGTGCGTGAAGGTGCTATTGGAATTTTCAGAGTGAGTAATTGTCAAGCATACATTTGTCCTTTTTTTCGCGTTTAGAATATAGACAGTGTTGCATTTTGTCTGCGAATTTACGTTTGTGAGTATTCAGGAATTCGTCTTGTTGTTCCTTTTTTTTTTTTAAAAGTTTTTATTTTATGTTGATTGTTTGTTATTCTTTTTAACACATATATATTTTGCTAGTCCATTTTTGCCAATAAACCTGTGCTTCAGTGCTTTTACTGTCATTTTTGTTCTCTTGTAGGCGAATTTGTTTGGGTGACGTAACCCTATTATATTATTTCCAATTAGTGTGCTATATAACACCAATTTGTCGTTTCTTTCTTTTGGATCAGGTAAGTTCCCTTGGCCTGTGTTGGTGCCTGTTTGTGTTAATGGTCTGTATGTTGTTTTTTACTGTCATTTTTGTTCTCTTGTAGGCGAATTTGTTTGGGTGACGTAACCCTATTATATTATTTCAAATTAGTGTGCTATATAACACCAATTTGTCGTTTCTTTCTTTTGGATCAGGTAAGTTCCCTTGGCCTGTGTTGGTGCCTGTTTGTGTTTGTTCAAAGTGTTTTGATTATGTTTGTTTTCCATCTTGATAATAAATGTTATGTTTTTTACCAGGATTGATCAGCAAAGTAGTGCTGTTCTTGCCTGGACTAGCTACTAAAGGGCTAACTTTTTGTGTGTTTTATTTAAATTTTTTTAACCAATTAGTCATAATTTTTTAGTAGGTGTTTGTGATGTGTTTGATGCTCTGAGTTTTTAATTGTTAAATTTTTGATAAATTACAATTTGACATATGTAGCTTTCAAAAAAAACTTATTTTTTGTTTTCTTTTTTGTGTTAATTTTAATTTTGTTCCTGAATTGAACCCAGAAAATATGTCTTACGCTCCTGCAGTAAGTTGACACCCCCCTTTTTTTTAAATTTATTGGTTGTATATTTTTTGTACTTAGTTTTTGTCTTATTCAACATATCTGTTTTTTTTTTTAATAAGTGTGTGATGTCAATATTTATCGCAGCCGAAGCCCTACCTCCCCAACCCACGCCAGCACTCCCACCCCAACCGCCAGCCCCACAACCACAACCGGCTCCTCATCAACCAAGGCAACGGAGGCGTGCTAGGCCACCAATTTTCCGACCCCGTGTCCTACTTTTTGGGATGTCAGATGATGTGGTTGTGCGTAGATACAGGCTGCCACCACATCTAATCCTAGACACTCTCTCCATAATAGAGAGTGATCTGGAGTCTTCAATTCGGTATCCTACAGCAATACCACCATTGACACAATTCCTTGCTGTGTTACATTTTTTGGCTTCAGGGTCTTATCAGCATGTGGTAGGAGACCTGGTTGGCATGTCGCAGGGCCAGTTCAGTAAGGTCCTGCGGCGTGTCTGCCAGGCTTTCCTAAAGCGTGTGAAGCAATTTATTGATATGCCTTTGGATGTTGGTGCCCTAGATGTGGTGAAGCGGCAATTTGAGGAAGGTGGTAGTCGCTTCCCACATGTTATTGGGGTTGTGGATGGCACACATGTAGCTATTCAGCCACCAAGACATAATGAAGAAATTTTTCGAAACAAGAAACTGTTTCATTCTCTGAATGTAATGGTTGTTTGTGGGCCATCCCTCCAGATCCTTTCCCTGAATGCAAAGTTTACTGGAAGCTCCCATGATGCATATGTCATTAGACAATCAGGGATATGGCACAGATTAAGATCAAGTCAACGAGCAGACATGTGGTTATTGGGTGAGTTGGTCCACATTTTTCTGTCAAAAAGATAATTGTTTTGCAAAATATACTCTTTCTAATTTTGGTTTATCATCAAACAGGAGACCGTGGATATCCTTGCACCCCCTGGCTCATGACTCCTTACCGTAATCCCAGGCCAGGACCACAGACGGCATTTAACTCCGCGCTTACTGCCACTAGGCAGCTGGTGGAGCGCACAATTGGGGTCCTTAAAGGGCGGTTTCGTGTGCTCCACCGCACTGGTGGCGACATCATGTATTCGCCGGAGATGGCAAGTAAAATAGTGGTCCTGTGCGCTATACTACACAATATCGCGGTAAGGAGTAGCGTAGAGCTTCCTCAGACAGAGGAATTGCCTGATGAGGAGCCAGGGGTTGTTCGACACTTCGGTGGGGGGAGTGTTACACGGAGGGGGAGCCAAGTCAGGGCAAGCATTGTTGCGGAATATTTCAGGTATAGTGTTTTTATATTTTCTTTTTTAACCAAATTAAAAGCACAGTATGCTTATGTATTATTTCTAATGTTGTAATTTTGTTGGATATTGTAAGGTCATTGTGTAATGCTTTTGGTGTGTTGGAATGTGTAATATTTATTATACTAAAAATCCGTTAACACGTTAAGCTTACAATTTTTTGTTAGAAATAATAAAACTGTGATGTTGCTAAATAGTGTCCTTATTTGTTTTCTATCCTAAAATCCTGATTATTTAAACAAACACACAAACAAATGAAACTGAATGTTGCCCACTTTGTGACTGTCCAGCTGAATGATGACACAAACTGTGGTGAGTACACAGATATGTATTGAAATTTAGTCAAAACTGTGTGTCTCTGTGTCTGTGTTTGTGCTTTTTTTATTAATAAAAATATTTTTTTTTAATGTAAAAAATTTTGCTTCTGCGAATGCGTATTTCCGCTCGTGCGAAATAACACTCTGCTCTTCACAGCATTGCAAAGATCAATAAAGTTATTAGAAATGACAACATAGATTTTGGACCAATCACATGCTATCAGACACTATAAATATATGCCCAAATAAGGGAAACGCCATTGCCATGATGCGTGCTGCACCTTTCACCAGGCGGGAGCTCCGCGTCCTGGTTGCGGTGATGGACCGCCGCGTTGGCCGCGTTGGGCGCTTCATCCCAAATCAGGTTAAGCGCGAGGCCTACGCGGAGGTCCGCCGCCTGCTGCGGACTCGCGTCCGCAGCAGGCGGACAATCATCCAACTAGAGAGGAGGTGGAGTGATCTCCGCAGGAGGACTCCAGAGCTGTTGGCGGAGATCCGCCAGCAAATACGGGCAATGCATGCACGCAGTAAGTTACATTACATAAGATTATTAGCATAAATTGTGCAAATTTACACTAAGTGGTAGGCTAATTGCAACACTGAGTGACCATTTTTTTAAAATAGGACAGTGTGTGTGGTTAGGGCAAACAGTACTGACTGTAGCAAAGTGTCACCAAACAAGTGCATGTTTTCCAGAATTAATAACCAGGCAGGAAACTGTACCCAAAAACTTGATCAGTGCTGTCTATATAATAAGGTGCCTTGAATAGTGATCTGGTGATGTTGCCTAGACCAATCAATATGACTCAATGGAATAGATTAAGGAATAAGTTTCAAAATAATAGTTTGGACTCATTTTGTTTGCTGTGGGCAACATGAAGAGTATTTTAAAATGTGTTTTTTACAATAAAAAAAACCACTGTCTTTTACATGGAACAGAACAGTGAAATTTCTAATTGTTTAGTATGTAATTTAACATGCTAACTAAATTTTGCAAATAATATCATTATAGGACGACAACAACGGCAGACCTCTCAGCCCCCTTCCCCTTCCCAGTCCCCCTCCCCTTCTCACTCCCACTCCCCTTCCCAGTCCCCCTCCCCTTCCCAGTCCCCCTCAGCTTCCCAGTCCACCTCAGCTTCCCAGTCCCCCTCAGCTTCCCAGTCCCCCTCAGCTTCCCAGGCCCCCTCAGCTTCCCAGGCACCATCAGCTTCCCAGGCCCACTCCACTTTCCACTCCCCTTCTCAGCCCACCTCTCCATCTCTTTCTGTGACCCCTTCTCCTCCTTCCCATACCCCTTCTCCTTCAACTTCCAACTCTCCTTCTCAGCCCCCCTCACCCTCTATTGGCTTAACTTTCTCTCCGCCCCCCTCGCCCTCTCAATCAGACCCACCCTCTGAAATTACATCCCCAATCCAGCCTCCTTCCCCCATCCAGCCTCCTTCCCCCATCCCTCCTCCTTCCCCAATCCCTCCTCCTTCCCCAATCCCTCCTCCTTCCCCCATCCAGCCGCCTTCCCCCATCCAGCCGCCTTCCCCACCCAGTGAATGGGCAGAAGAAGCCCCTGATGAGATATCTGGGAACCATCATGTTGCAGAGGAAAGTAAGTGTTTTAACATGTTAAAAATAATGATTACCTACTTACACTTACAATGACAAAACATGCAGTGTTGTACTGTTGGAATTCTTGTACCAAGGACAAATTTTTGTGTTATTCTTCATGGTCTACATGTTGCATTTACATTTTTGTGAGTGTCATTATATGTACAGTGTTTATCTGTGCAATGTTTTGTGTGTCCACTCTAGGTCGACACTCATTAGTTCGACAGGGTTGCCAGGACAACAGGGTTTATATGTGTTAGGTTTTCTGGGAAACAGTTAGACCTGAGTGGAGTTTAGTATGTTGTTGGTCTTTTACACTTGTGCCTGTGTATTCTTAATATTTGCACTTACAAATCACATGCTTCACTTTGTTAGGCAGCCTAATGACACAATGATTTGTGGTGTGAAAGTTACACTCACAAAATGATTATTGGATAAAGTCAAACCTGTTTGACCTTATTTAGTAAGGGCAGCTTTCAGGGAGTGTGGGCATGCTAGGATATGTTGTCCTTCTGAAGATGTTGATATGCAGTGTGATGATGCAGGACCAAACACATAAAAAAACCAAAAATATCACACCAGATGTGAATGAATGCCAACATGGTGTAACATTGACGAAGATGGTAGTTATCTTTAACATGGGATGTCGCCCATAGCAACCAATAAGATTATACTTTAAAATTGTGGAACCACTTCTCCAAGATAATATTCTTATTTTTGGTTGTTTGCTATGGGCAACGCTCCATCTTAAATAGAACTCACATAGTAGTAAATGTACCCCATGGTCTTGTAAACTGTTAAAAAAAAAAAAAAAAACATGAGCAGGCTTGTGTGTTGTTCTGCTAATGATTGTACCATAAAACAGCCATGATGTAGTAACTTTGCCATTAAGCAGGCCTGTCCAAACTGCGGACCTACAACTGTTGAGAAACTACACATCCCAGCATGCCCTGACACAGCTTTGGCATTCCCTGGCCCCAAAACTGTGTCAAGGCATGCTGGTATATGTAGTTTCACACCAGCTTGAGGGATGCAGTTTGGACATGCCTGCATTAAAGTGTGCTTTGTGCCTTGCTTGTATAATAAGTAATGTGAGTAAGTTATTAATGTTTATGTTGTCTCTTAATTTCAGATGTTGCCGTTGGAGATCCAACATCTTTTGCGTCCATTCTGGGCAACATGAGGCAACATCTACAGGCCTTGCTGGGTCTTGTTGACCAGCTGCAAACATTGAATTAATTTTTGATTAAAAAAAAACAAAAATTTTATGTTATTATTATTACAAAATAAACAACAAAAAATAAAAAAAAACATTTTTTCAAGTTAAGCGGGTGTTTATTATTTATTAATGCAATAAAGGAACAGCAGATTGCCTATCAGACATTTATTACCTTAAACATTTCATACATCTAACGTAAGTTTGTTTAAAAATTTATAAATACATATGTTGTTATTGTCTAAATAAACATGCAAACACCTTCATTCACATACTAAAACTGTACTCAAAAAAACAAAAAAAAACATTAGACCAAGCACATTTCAAACATCTATATTTATAGTTCAAAAAAATAAATGTGGATGTACAATTATGGCTACAAAGTGTTCTTCAGGTATTTTAAAAAGACTTAATTGATCATGAACATTACAAATCATTTCACTAATTGGATTCGTAATTGAGGAGGGCTTGTGGACTTTTAATTGAAAGGTGTTATTCCACTTAATAGTAAAAAAAACCCATTGTGGTGCGTTTGTCCGCAAAAGTGTGCACTTTTAATGATAAATGTGTAAATCTACTACAAATTAGTATTTTTACGATGAAGTATGTGTTAATGCGATGGTTTCGCATTGCTGCGATGTTTTCGCATTGTTGCGATGTCATTTGGCGTACGCCCACTTTGTGTAATACTGCGTACGAATGAGCAAAAATACGTTGGGGGCGGATGTTCGCAAATTTACTACATTAACGCAACTTTACGAATAGGTTGTGCGAACGAAAAACTTAGCGACCAACTCGGAATGAGGGCCATGGTTTTGCCCAACTGCTACCAAATTTGCTGCTATGATCAGGTCTGAATTATCTCCTATATCAGTCAGATGATAGGGGGGAGAGGTAGTCCTCTTTGGTTGTGAATAGTGCTGCAAGAAGAAAGGGGATGAAAAGGCAGAAAAAGGAAGTGTGTGTGTGTGTTAGAGATGAGCGGGTTCGGTTCCTCTGAATCCGAACCCGCCCGAACTTCATGTTTTTTTTCACGGGTCCGAGCGACTCGGATCTTCCCGCCTTGCTCGGTTAACCCGAGCGCGCCCGAACGTCATCATCCCGCTGTCAGATTCTCGCGAGGCTCGGATTCTATCGCGAGACTCGGATTCTATATAAGTAGCCGCGTGTCGCCGCCATTTTCACACGTGCACTGAGAGTCATAGGGAGAGGACGTGGCTGGCGTCCTCTCCGTTTAGAGAAGAGAGAGACACAGTAGAGACGAGAGAGACACAGTAGTAGTAATTTTGGGGAGCATTATTAGGAGGAGTACTACTATACTACTATACTACTTGCTGAAGTGATATAGATTAGATAGTGTGACTGTAAGTGTATTGTATTATCTGACTTGTGGGGGAGACACTGACAGTGGGGAGCAATTAGAGTCTGAGAGCAGGACTCAGGAGTACATATAACGTACAGTGCACACTTTTGCTGCCAGAGTCAGTGCCACACTGCCATTGTTGTGACCACACTGACCACCAGTATAATAATATATTTTGTGATTGTCTGCTTAGGACTCGGAGTACTAGTTGCAAGTTGCAACGTGAGTGACCTGACCACCAGTTTAATAATCAATCACCACCAGTTTAATATATATATATATATATATATATAATTGTATATAATATATATATATATATATATATAATATTGTATACCACCTACCCGTGGTTTTTTTTTTTTTTCATTCTTCTTTATACATACTACTATAGTAGCTTACTGTAGCAGTCTGCGGTGCTGCTGACCTGACAGTGTCCAGCAGGTCCGTCATCAGTCATTACATAATAAATATATATAGTACCTGTCCGGCTGCAGTACTAGTGATATTATATTGATTTCATCTCATTATCAATAATTTATCATCCAGTCTAGACTCTATATTAGCAGCAGACACAGTACGTTAGTCCACGGCTGTAGCTACCTCTGTGTCGGCACTCGGCAGTCCATCCATAATTGTATACCACCTACCCGTGTTTTTTTTTTCTTTCTTCTTTGTACATACTACTATAGTATAGTAGCTTACTGTAGCAGTCTGCGGTGCTGCTGAGCTGACAGTGTCCAGCAGGTCCGTCATCAGTCATCATTACCTAATAAATATATTATCTACCTGTCCGGCTGCAGTACTAGTGATATTATATATACATACATATATATATTGATTTCATCTCATTATCAATCATCCAGTCTATATTAGCAGCAGACACAGTACGTTAGTCCACGGCTGTAGCTACCTCTGTGTCGGCACTCGGCAGTCCATCCATAATTGTATACCACCTACCCGTGTTTTTTTTTTTTTCTTTCTTCTTTGTACATACTACTATAGTATAGTAGCTTACTGTAGCAGTCTGCGGTGCTGCTGAGCTGACAGTGTCCAGCAGGTCCGTCATCAGTCATCATTACCTAATAAATATATTATCTACCTGTCCGGCTGCAGTACTAGTGATATTATATATACATACATATATATATTGATTTCATCTCATTATCAATCATCCAGTCTATATTAGCAGCAGACACAGTACGTTAGTCCACGGCTGTAGCTACCTCTGTGTCGGCACTCGGCAGTCCATCCATAATTGTATACCACCTACCCGTGGTTTTTTTTTCTTCTTTCTTCTTTGTACATACTACTATAGTATAGTAGCTTACTGTAGCAGTCTGCGGTGCTGCTGAGCTGACAGTGTCCAGCAGGTCCGTCATCAGTCATCATTACCTAATAAATATATTATCTACCTGTCCGGCTGCAGTACTAGTGATATTATATATACATACATATATATATTGATTTCATCTCATTATCAATCATCCAGTCTATATTAGCAGCAGACACAGTACGGTAGTCCACGGCTGTAGCTACCTCTGTGTCGGCACTCGGCAGTCCATCCATAAGTATACTAGTATCCATCCATCTCCATTGTTTACCTGAGGTGCCTTTTAGTTGTGCCTATTAAAATATGGAGAACAAAAATGTTGAGGTTCCAAAATTAGGGAAAGATCAAGATCCACTTCCACCTCGTGCTGAAGCTGCTGCCACTAGTCATGGCCGAGACGATGAAATGCCAGCAACGTCATCTGCCAAGGCCGATGCCCAATGTCATAGTACAGAGCATGTCAAATCCAAAACACCAAATATCAGTAAAAAAAGGACTCCAAAACCTAAAATTAAATTGTCAGAGGAGAAGCGTAAACTTGCCAATATGCCATTTACCACACGGAGTGGCAAGGAACGGCTGAGGCCCTGGCCTATGTTCATGGCTAGTGGTTCAGCTTCACATGAGGATGGAAGCACTCAGCCTCTCGCTAGAAAACTGAAAAGACTCAAGCTGGCAAAAGCACCGCAAAGAACTGTGCGTTCTTCGAAATCCCAAATCCACAAGGAGAGTCCAATTGTGTCGGTTGCGATGCCTGACCTTCCCAACACTGGACGTGAAGAGCATGCGCCTTCCACCATTTTCACGCCCCCTGCAAGTGCTGGAAGGAGCACCCGCAGTCCAGTTCCTGATAGTCAGATTGAAGATGTCAGTGTTGAAGTACACCAGGATGAGGAGGATATGGGTGTTGCTGGCGCTGGGGAGGAAATTGACCAGGAGGATTCTGATGGTGAGGTGGTTTGTTTAAGTCAGGCACCCGGGGAGACACCTGTTGTCCGTGGGAGGAATATGGCCGTTGACATGCCTGGTGAAAATACAAAAAAAATCAGCTCTTCAGTGTGGAGGTATTTCAACAGAAATGCGGACAACAGGTGTCAAGCCGTGTGTTGCCTTTGTCAAGCTGTAATAAGTAGGGGTAAGGACGTTAACCACCTCGGAACATCCTCCCTTATACGTCACCTGCAGCGCATTCATAATAAGTCAGTGACAAGTTCAAAAACTTTGGGTGACAGCGGAAGCAGTCCACTGACCAGTAAATCCCTTCCTCTTGTAACCAAGCTCACGCAAACCACCCCACCAACTCCCTCAGTGTCAATTTCCTCCTTCCCCAGGAATGCCAATAGTCCTGCAGGCCATGTCACTGGCAATTCTGACGAGTCCTCTCCTGCCTGGGATTCCTCCGATGCATCCTTGCGTGTAACGCCTACTGCTGCTGGCGCTGCTGTTGTTGCTGCTGGGAGTCGATGGTCATCCCAGAGGGGAAGTCGGAAGACCACTTGTACTACTTCCAGTAAGCAATTGACTGTCCAACAGTCCTTTGCGAGGAAGATGAAATATCACAGCAGTCATCCTGCTGCAAAGCGGATAACTGAGGCCTTGACAACTATGTTGGTGTTAGACGTGCGTCCGGTATCCGCCGTTAGTTCACAGGGAACTAGACAATTTATTGAGGTAGTGTGCCCCCGTTACCAAATACCATCTAGGTTCCACTTCTCTAGGCAGGCGATACCGAAAATGTACACAGACCTCAGAAAAAGACTCACCAGTGTCCTAAAAAATGCAGCTGTACCCAATGTCCACTTAACCACGGACATGTGGACAAGTGGAGCAGGGCAGGGTCAGGACTATATGACTGTGACAGCCCACTGGGTAGATGTATGGACTCCCGCCGCAAGAACAGCAGCGGCGGCACCAGTAGCAGCATCTCGCAAACGCCAACTCTTTCCTAGGCAGGCTACGCTTTGTATCACCGCTTTCCAGAATACGCACACAGCTGAAAACCTCTTACGGCAACTGAGGAAGATCATCGCGGAATGGCTTACCCCAATTGGACTCTCCTGTGGATTTGTGGCATCGGACAACGCCAGCAATATTGTGTGTGCATTAAATCTGGGCAAATTCCAGCACGTCCCATGTTTTGCACATACCTTGAATTTGGTGGTGCAGAATTTTTTAAAAAACGACAGGGGCGTGCAAGAGATGCTGTCGGTGGCCAGAAGAATTGCGGGACACTTTCGGCGTACAGGCACCACGTACAGAAGACTGGAGCACCACCAAAAACTACTGAACCTGCCCTGCCATCATCTGAAGCAAGAAGTGGTAACGAGGTGGAATTCAACCCTCTATATGCTTCAGAGGTTGGAGGAGCAGCAAAAGGCCATTCAAGCCTATACAATTGAGCACGATATAGGAGGTGGAATGCACCTGTCTCAAGTGCAGTGGAGAATGATTTCAACGTTGTGCAAGGTTCTGATGCCCTTTGAACTTGCCACACGTGAAGTCAGTTCAGACACTGCCAGCCTGAGTCAGGTCATTCCCCTCATCAGGCTTTTGCAGAAGAAGCTGGAGACATTGAAGGAGGAGCTAACACGGAGCGATTCCGCTAGGCATGTGGGACTTGTGGATGGAGCCCTTAATTCGCTTAACAAGGATTCACGGGTGGTCAATCTGTTGAAATCAGAGCACTACATTTTGGCCACCGTGCTCGATCCTAGATTTAAAGCCTACCTTGGATCTCTCTTTCCGGCAGACACAAGTCTGCTGGGGTTGAAAGACCTGCTGGTGAGAAAATTGTCAAGTCAAGCGGAACGCGACCTGTCAACATCTCCTCCTTCACATTCTCCCGCAACTGGGGGTGCGAGGAAAAGGCTCAGAATTCCGAGCCCACCCGCTGGCGGTGATGCAGGGCAGTCTGGAGCGACTGCTGATGCTGACATCTGGTCCGGACTGAAGGACCTGACAACGATTACGGACATGTCGTCTACTGTCACTGCATATGATTCTCTCACCATTGAAAGAATGGTGGAGGATTATATGAGTGACCGCATCCAAGTAGGCACGTCACACAGTCCGTACTTCTACTGGCAGGAAAAAGAGGCAATTTGGAGGCCCTTGCACAAACTGGCTTTATTCTACCTAAGTTGCCCTCCCACAAGTGTGTACTCCGAAAGAGTGTTTAGTGCCGCCGCTCACCTTGTCAGCAATCGGCGTACGAGGTTACATCCAGAAAATGTGGAGAAGATGATGTTCATTAAAATGAATTATAATCAATTCCTCCGTGGAGACATTGACCAGCAGCAATTGCCTCCACAAAGTACACAGGGAGCTGAGATGGTGGATTCCAGTGGGGACGAATTGATAATCTGTGAGGAGGGGGATGTACACGGTGATATATCGGAGGATGATGATGAGGTGGACATCTTGCCTCTGTAGAGCCAGTTTGTGCAAGGAGAGATTAATTGCTTCTTTTTTGGTTGGGGTCCAAACCAACCCGTCATTTCAGTCACAGTCGTGTGGCAGACCCTGTCACTGAAATGATGGGTTGGTTAAAGTGTGCATGTCCTGTTTATACAACATAAGGGTGGGTGGGAGGGCCCAAGGACAATTCCATCTTGCACCTCTTTTTTCTTTAATTTTTCTTTGCGTCATGTGCTGTTTGTGGAATGTTTTTTGGAAGGGCCATCCTGCGTGACACTGCAGTGCCACTCCTAGATGGGCCCGGTGTTTGTGTCGGCCACTAGGGTCGCTTATCTTACTCACACAGCTACCTCATTGCGCCTCTTTTTTTCTTTGCGTCATGTGCTGTTTGGGGAGGGTTTTTTGGAAGGGCCATCCTGCGTGACACTGCAGTGCCACTCCTAGATGGGCCCGGTGTTTGTGTCGGCCACTAGGGTCGCTTATCTTACTCACACAGCTACCTCATTGCGCCTCTTTTTTTCTTTGCGTCATGTGCTGTTTGGGGAGGGTTTTTTGGAAGGGCCATCCTGCGTGACACTGCAGTGCCACTCCTAGATGGGCCCGGTGTTTGTGTCGGCCACTAGGGTCGCTTATCTTACTCACACAGCTACCTCATTGCGCCTCTTTTTTTCTTTGCGTCATGTGCTGTTTGGGGAGGGTTTTTTGGAAGGGCCATCCTGCGTGACACTGCAGTGCCACTCCTAGATGGGCCCGGTGTTTGTGTCGGCCACTAGGGTCGCTTATCTTACTCACACAGCTACCTCATTGCGCCTCTTTTTTTCTTTGCGTCATGTGCTGTTTGGGGAGGGTTTTTTGGAAGGGCCATCCTGCGTGACACTGCAGTGCCACTCCTAGATGGGCCCGGTGTTTGTGTCGGCCACTAGGGTCGCTTATCTTACTCACACAGCTACCTCATTGCGCCTCTTTTTTTCTTTGCGTCATGTGCTGTTTGGGGAGGGTTTTTTGGAAGGGACATCCTGCGTGACACTGCAGTGCCACTCCTAGATGGGCCCGGTGTTTGTGTCGGCCACTAGGGTCGCTTATCTTACTCACACAGCTACCTCATTGCGCCTCTTTTTTTCTTTGCGTCATGTGCTGTTTGGGGAGGGTTTTTTGGAAGGGACATCCTGCGTGACACTGCAGTGCCACTCCTAGATGGGCCCGGTGTTTGTGTCGGCCACTAGGGTCGCTTATCTTACTCACACAGGTACCTCATTGCGCCTCTTTTTTTCTTTGCGTCATGTGCTGTTTGGGGAGGGTTTTTTGGAAGGGACATCCTGCGTGACACTGCAGTGCCACTCCTAGATGGGCCCGGTGTTTGTGTCGGCCACTAGGGTCGCTTATCTTACTCACACAGCTACCTCATTGCGCCTCTTTTTTTCTTTGCGTCATGTGCTGTTTGGGGAGGGTTTTTTGGAAGGGACATCCTGCGTGACACTGCAGTGCCACTCCTAGATGGGCCCGGTGTTTGTGTCGGCCACTAGGGTCGCTTAGCTTAGTCATCTAGCGACCTAGGTGCAAATTTTAGGACTAAAAATAATATTGTGAGGTATTCAGAATAGACTGAAAATGAGTGGAAATTATGGTTTTTGAGGTTAATAATACTTTGGGATCAAAATGACCCCCAAATTCTATGATTTAAGCTGTTTTTTAGTGTTTAAAAAAAAAAACACCCGAATCCAAAACACACCCGAATCCGACAAAAAAAATTCTGTGAGGTTTTGCCAAAACGCGGTCGAACCCAAAACACGGCCGAGGAACCGAACCCAAAACCAAAACACAAAACCCGAAAAATTTCCGGCGCTCATCTCTAGTGTGTGTGTGGGGGTTAGGAATGGAAAAGAAAAGGCTGCGACTGCAAAAATGTGCAAATTTCCTTCTGTCCACGCACTAACAGCCGCATCTGACTCAGGATCAGCTAATTAATGTTTTCTAAAGATATTTCACAAGGTTTTAGTTATTCTCTAAAAACAACATGAATCCAGCAGCAATCAGTACTACAGTACCTTCTAAGGGGTTTATTTACTAAGGCTTGGCTGGAGATAAAGTAAACGGAGATAAAGTAGCAGACAATCAGCTCCTAACTGTCATGTCACAGGCTGTGTTTGATAAATGACAGTTATGTGCTGATTGGCTGGTACTTTGTCTCCATCTTAATAAATAGACTCCTAAGTGCCTAACCCTAACCACCCAGGGATTCTGCAGGATTCTGACCATCGGGATCTCACTGTCTGTATTCTGAATGTCGGGATCCTGACCGCATCCTGAAATATATAATAACATTGCCTATACAATGACTGTAGGATATAATACAGGTTGAGTCTCCCTTATCCAAAATGCTTGGGACCAGACGTATTTTGGATATGGGATTTTTCCGTATTTTGGAATAATTGCATACCATAATGAGATATCATGGTGATGGGACCTAAATCTAAGCACAGAATGCATTTATGTTACATATACACCTTATACACACAGCCTGAAGGTCATTTTAGCCAATATTTTTTATAACTTTGTGCATTAAACAAAGTGTGTATACATTCACACAATTCATTTATGTTTCATATACACCTTATACACACAGCCTGAAGGTCATTTAATACAATATTTTTAATAACTTTGTGTATTAAACAAAGTTTGTGTACATTGAGCCATCAGAAAACAAAGGTTTCACTATCTCAATCTCACTCAAAAAAGTCCGTATTTTGGAATATTCCATATTTCGGAATATTTGGATATGGGATACTCAACCTGTAGTATAATTTAATAGCGTGCGTGTTGCAGACACTGAACTTTGGAGCAATGTATTATCGTGGATCCTAATCATTATCCATTTTTCTTTGTTTCTCTGTGTGTGAGATCCCTGGTAAAGCAGAACGTTACTCTTCCAATAATGATCAACTCACCAGAATTACAAAACAACCTGACCCACGTTTCCCTCATTGCCAGTAAAAGGATTGCCGCAATACAATGGATATTTTTATGCTTGATAATAGTGGGATTCTGTTTCTTCTTCTACTATGTCACAGTGATGCTGAACGTCTTCTTCCTAACACCAGAGCTCCGGCAGACTGCTCGCTACGTTCTGTTTGTTTGTATGCTCATTAATGACTCATTGTATCTAGTCCTGTCATTCTATATGGCGCTTGCAGCTATATATGTATTATATGTCCCTGTGCCACTTTGCTACATTTTGTACACTACTTCCTCAATGACATTTAGAGTAACTCCATACAACCTGGCAGCCATGGCTGTAGAGCAATATGTCGCCATTTGCTACCCGCTGCGGCATGCCCAGCTGTGCACCCCACAAAGAGCCAAAGCTGCTTTTACCTTGATATGTTCAGCGATATTGATTCCGTATGTTATTGAGTTATGTGTCATGTTTTCATCATTTACTAATATATTCCATCTCTATATTATATGCAGACAGGAAATGTTGTTCGTTAATAGCATTCAAAAGATTATTAGGTCCGTTACTCTCATCCTGTGTTTCAGCTCTGTGGGACTTGCCATCATATTTACATATGTGAAGATTATGTTGGTTGCCCTAAAAGCAAGTTCTCAGTCATCCTCTGCCTCCAAAGCCGGGAAGACAGTTATGCTCCACGCCTTCCAGTTTCTCCTGTGCATGGCGTCCTAATTGACTGTACTTATACACGCATTTTCTGCATACAGATTACATTTGTTTCCTATAACAAACTTTTTTACTTTCACCTGTTTACCAAGATTCCTCAGTCCTGTCATCTATGGGATCCGGGATGATGTGCTGAGAAAACATATTAAGAAATCTTTTCCGAAACATTGTAATTAGAAGTTGTTTCCCATAATTAAACTAGGGACATAGATCACTTATAGAATGGAAACTCAGTGGTGTCACATACTACCCTTACAAAGCTTTTACCCACTTCTCCCATTTGATGTAATAAGTCTGTGAATACCTCACCGACAGAGCATAATATCCTTAAATAAATCCCCAGTAAGTCTATTAGACAAGAAGACCGCGATCAATCCGCCACAGACACAAGCGCTAATTGGAGATGGACATTCTCCACCCTCTGGATGATTAGCAGCAGATGAAGGAAAGATCATCCCATGCCTTGATCTACACAATAATGAAGGAAAAGAAGAAGACATTCTACTGGGTATCCAGGTGAATGGTCGACAGTAACCATGACACCACAATGTTCACACCAGAATGTTTGACAAGGTTTAAACTGTCAACAGCCAACTGAGTCAACATCCTCAAACTGTCCGCAGGTTCACAATGTCAACATCTGAAATGTTGACAGTTTCAGGATGCTGGCAGTTAGGGTTTAGGCTGTAGGTGGGATGGTTAGGGTTTATGCTATGGGTGGGAGGGTTAGGTTAGGCTGTGGGTGGGAAGGTTATGGTTAGGGTGAAGGGGTATGTTTGGGTTCGGGTAGGTTAGGGTTAGACTGTGGGTGGGAGGGTTAGGGTTTATGCTGTGGGTGGGAGGGTTAGGTTAAGGTGAAGGGGGTTGGGGTAGGTTAGGTTAGGCTGTGGGTGGGAAGGTTATGGTTAGGGTGAAGGGGTATGTTTGGGTTTGGGTAGGTTAGGGTTAGGCTGTGGGTGGGAGGGTTAGGGTTTATGCTGTGAGTGGGAGGCTTAGGTTAGGCTGTGGGTGGAAAGGTTATGGTTAGGGTGAAGGGGGTTAGGATAGGTTACGGATAGGCTGTGGGTGGGAGGGTTAGAGCTAGAGGGTTAGGCTGTGGGTGGGAAAGTTAGGGTTAGGCTGCAGGGAGGTAGGATTAGGAGCAGAGAGGAGAGATAGGAATTAGGGATAGGGGACTGTGACAGGACGGTACCGTACGGAAGCACTCGCCGCTTGCCGCGTCCCGTTGACTGCGCACAGAATGGAAAGTCAAGCCGCACGAGGCCTGACCACATAGGGGATTCCCGCTTACCGTCAGTAACCGCCTGTTACTGACTCCACCCACTGCGCTGTGGGCGGGTTCTCGCTGCCACCACCAAACTCCTAACCTGCCGTGGCGTTTGGAACCACGGTTCTGCTCTGTATGTGCCGACGCACTGCTTTACCACACCTGTGTGGTGTCGACGAATCCCCACTAGCCACTTGCTAGGCCTCTACCGGTAGCTGGCGGAAGGCGGAGCTTGGAGACGCTAGGTGCTTCCCTGGACAGCCGGAGGACGGGGCTAGGTTTGGCCTAACCCTGTTGGTCACAAGATGAAGCAGTCTTCTTGAGGCAAAGATGTTTATTTGCTCAATAGTTCTAAAGAGAACCCTTCCCTATTGCTAGGGGCAACAGCATACAGCAAGATGTTCCAGCAGAATAAAGATGGTACAACTACCTGGAGGCTCACAGGCATCCTCTTTTTATCTCAGTTCTACACACAGTACCACAGGGGGGTAAGCCCTCCCTGTCTTCTCCAACCAATCAGGTTATTGCAGAAAATATAAAGAAATACAAGTTTACATTTCAAAAGTTAAGAATTAGATAACGCACATTCCTGCTCCTCTTCATATATAACCAAACCAGTGGCTTTCCCAAACACAATCTGATTATCATGTTCCTGTCTCTTTCACAAATGTAAATGTAACTTGCATTTCAATTGCATTCACCCTCTCACACATAGACAACGTTCTTATACTGTAAATTAAACATAATCTGCATCACACATAATGCAGCCTAAGAAATCTTACATCAAACTGTTGTTGAATGAAACCCACTAGTTTGCATTTGTAAAACACAATCTGATTAACATGTTCCTGTCTCTCTAACATCTCCATGCAAACCCAGTTCACTCAATATTCAGAGAAGACAGCAACAAATCCTTTCACCTGCATGTGTCTATAAAGTTACACAGAGACACATCTCAATCTCAAAGAAATGGCTTGTCTATACACCCCTTTCCAGGTGCCAGGGTCATCAGCATCTCAATTCCTAGGTGAGAAGCTTCCAAGCCATTTGTCCTCAAACGTAAATGCATTTTAAAACCAACACAGCTTACACATTCCTTCTAAGTGCTGGCATTTGCTGCAATGTAAATGTGCAATCCTACAACTGTGCCTATTGCATTAAATATAACATTGGTGAAAACACAGTATTAAATATATTCTTAAATACCCGGTGCCTAGCACCCACACTATATTTAAAGATGGCGCTTAGCACCAGTGCACAGTTTTAAAGTGGCGCCAAGCGCCCATTGTCCTGTTAAGGGCGCCGGGCACTAGGGGTTAACCCCTTCAGTGCCGCACGTGTGGCTGGTTGGTCTCCCCGGCCACACTCCTCCCCCCCCATTCAAGCGGGTCAACCAGGGACCCATGTCCCAACGATTTGGGTCCTGGTCCCGCAGTCCGTTGGGGTGAAGGGGACGCTACCTGGGATGTGTAGGCTCTGGCCTAGACAGTTCATCCATAGTGTAGTGGGCCTCTCTTCGTGGGTGCACAACGTTCAAATAGTCCACCTGAAGTCCAAGTTCAAGGCTCCACCACAAAAGTCTGTCAAATTTCCCCAAGGTAGGTTGCAGCCACCTAACAGGTGGGTGGTAAGTCACCACGGCGGGGGGCTGGTTACAAACAAGTGCCACCCAAGGTGTCCCAATTGTGGCATACCCCACCTCCCACCATAGCAGTTTTCTGCTCAAACAGGCCACAGGGTGCTCCTGCCCATATGGCTCTTTCTGGCTCGGTACTGCTCCCAGTCCGTGCAGTGGCGCAGTAGTTCGTAACGCACAGTCCTGGTCAAGAATGTGCGCCATCAGCACTGGAGCGGGTACCCGAGCCTCCTTCAATGACTGGAATGCCAACTCGCAAGCGGGTGCAAAGTCCACTGACTTGGGAATGCCCTTCCTAGCCATCTCTGTCAAGGGGTTCACTACAGGACTAAAGTCAATGACAACATGTCCGTAGGGCCTTACAGGTTCTAAGGTCAGTACCGCTCTGGGTGATGTGGGTCGAGGACAGCCTCTGTTTGCCTCCACCCCCTCTGGTTTGGGCCTACCCCTGTCTCCTCCCACATGGTGCCCCAGGCACTGCACCTCCGTCATACCTATCTGGCAACTGTCTGCCCTAACCGTCAGACCTGCCCTCCAATCCTCTTCTGTCGACCTATGACTCGGGAAACCTACCCTGTCACCTAGGCCTACTCCTTCCTCCTCGTCTGCTACCTGTGCCACAGTGATGGCGGCCAGACCACCAGCCTCTGGATCCTGTGTGGCATCCACTACAGGGAGGCTGCGTGTCTTCCCCGATCTACTGCGCACAGGCAGGGGACCTGCTATGTCCACAGCAACTTGCTGCAAGGGTTCTCCTATGGGCAGAGGCCCAGAGACAACACAACCGCTGGAGTGCCCCAGCTGCCAACGCATGGCACCAGCCTTACATTTGGTCTGGGCGTCATCCGACATTCCAGACCAGGGTAAGCTCTGTGTCAGGCACTTCAGGGTACGGTCTGTCTCCGGGTTACTGTCCAAAGGGGTTTCACTGGCAACCGACACCGGTTGCGCAGGAACTTTCCCTGAGGGGACCAGTTGGACACATTCCCTATCTGGTCTATCCCCTCCCACTTTCCTGTCTACCCTGTACCTTAACCCTTCCCGCCAGGTCATACTTTCCGCCCCAACCCTGTCAAGACCGCTGCCAGAGTGGCGCCTCATGCCTTTCGGGGATGGGTCAGAGAGTTGAGCCTCCCTAAACTCCTGCCTGTGGCCCTCAATCTCTCCTAAATTGGGACACTCTACAGGGGGATCTAGGTGGGGACTACTAGGGTCAGTCTGGTAGGGGTCAGTCATGGAAAAATCAGTGTGGTTTCTCATACTCACCGCCGGAGTTGGCAAACCACTTGGGTCAGGAGCATCATTGGGCACCCCCACAGGATCAAACGAGCTGGAACCGACATCCTCTGCGTTGCTAGTGGACGTGGGCATACCAGAGGCAAAAGGCATGCGGGGTCGATGTGCTGATCTAGCCGCTGTAATCTTTTCCTCTGGGCTGGTTGATGCTGTGGTTGGCTGTGCTGGCAGTTTTCTAGCAGCTGTAGTCTTTTCCTCTGGGCTGGGCTGTGCTGGAGTAGCTGATGTCAACGGTGGGTTTGGAACTTGACTCCGGGGAATGGCGCCAACAAACGTAGTGACGATCCCACCACCCAGGTCATTTCCTAGGACCACATCAGTTGGGAGACTATCCATGACGGCAACTTCTCGCAACTCTGGTCCAGCTCCCCAGTCCAGGTAGACTCTTGCCGTGGGAACCGCTTTTTCTGTTCCTTCTGCCAGGGTGACCGTGGCAGTGCGACCCTGCAATACTGCAGCAGGATCTATAAGGTGGGGGCTCACCACAGTGATTGAGGCCCCAGAGTCTCTTAGGCCTTCCCCCTGCAGGGGTCCCACGTGGACCGGCTGCAGGTGCCTCCACATGTTGTGTAGGGGCTGTTTGGCCATGCAGGTGACTCTCTCCGCAGAGTGCACCTGTCTCTCGCCACACTCCATCGGACTGACTGGAGGGGGAACAGTCTCTGTAATCTCATCTCCTCTCGTCAAACAAGCAAGCCGGGCTCCAGCACTCGGATTTGGGGCACGAGTCTGGGGTGCTTGGGATGCAGGACAGTTCATCCTCAGATGTCCGATTTTCCCACAGCCGTAGCACTTCTTCTCCAGTCGTGGCACCGATGATCTCTGATCAGTTGCAGGGACACTGCGGTGCGGTTGCTGGCCAAGAGCACCCGGGTTGGAAGATGCTTGTCTTTGGGGTTGATGAGCTGAAGAGGGTGGTCCCCTTGGTGGTACAGTCTGTTGGAGCTGGCTGCTGGCGGGGCGCTTCTGCCCCCGTGGCCGAATTGCCACATACTTGTCTGCTAACTGGGCAGCCATTTTTAAGCTGGGTGGCTCCCGATCTAGCACCCACTCCTTCACTTCTTGGGCGCACCTGCGGTAGAACTGCTCCCTGCAGATCAGGTCGATCAGTGCGTCCCATGTAGTGGCTTCCGAATCCTTCACCCACTTCACCACGTACTGCCGCAGCTGGGTGGCGAACTGCTCATGGGTGCTGCTAGGATTCTTAGGCAAGTCTCTGAATTTCTTCCTGTAAGACTCGGGAGTGATGAAGAATCGCTGGAGGAGGGCCTTCGCGACTTCGTCGTAGTTCCCACAGTCCTCCGTGGCCACTCCTCGATAGGCCTCCAAGGCCTCTCCATGCAGAGTGGGCACAAGGTGTCTCACCCACTCTGACTTGGGTAGATCGTGTAGTTTACAAGTCCTTTCAAAAACTTGCAAATGTCCATCAATGTCCCCATCACTGTCTGCAAACTTGGCAAACTGTATACGTCCTGATCTGTGTACAACAGCTGACAACGGCTCCCGGGGTACCACGGCCTGTGGTGCCCGCTCATCACGCCACATCTGGATGATGATCAAGCGCTCTTGCTCCGTTGCCCTTTCCCCCAATTCCGCTAGCCGATCTGCTAGGGTATCCGGGCCGCCCCCCCTGGGACGTTGGGATCCTGGCCCTGCTAGGGATTGCTGGGAAACATTGCTGCTGTGAGAGAGGGCGGGGCTTGTGGTTCTCACCGGTTCCTTACGAAGGTCCACTGTTGGGCCGTCCTCTGCGATGCTGACACCGTCAGTGCTTTCCACCTCCGCCCGACGAGACTCCTCCACGCTCCTGAGCGCCGCCTTCATGACGCTTCTGGACGCGTTGGAAGGGATATCCACACCCTTCCCCTGGCATACGATCTCCAGATCCTCCTTGGACATTCCGCTGAATTCCGCCATCTTGTGCGTTCTCCTGCGCTGCAGTTACTCCTCTCCTGAGTAACTCGGCTTCTCCAATCGGGTGATGAAAAGCCGCCTGGGAATATCCCACCACTATGCCACCAATTTCTGTGACAGGACGGTACCGTACGGAAGCACTCGCCGCTTGCCGCGTCCCGTTGACTGCGCACAGAATGGAAAGTCAAGCCGCACGAGGCCTGACCACATAGGGGATTCCCGCTTACCGTCAGTAACCGCCTGTTACTGACTCCACCCACTGCGCTGTGGGCGGGTTCTCGCTGCCACCACCAAACTCCTAACCTGCCGTGGCGTTTGGAACCACGGTTCTGCTCTGTATGTGCCGACGCACTGCTTTACCACACCTGTGTGGTGTCGACGAATCCCCACTAGCCACTTGCTAGGCCTCTACCGGTAGCTGGCGGAAGGCGGAGCTTGGAGACGCTAGGTGCTTCCCTGGACAGCCGGAGGACGGGGCTAGGTTTGGCCTAACCCTGTTGGTCACAAGATGAAGCAGTCTTCTTGAGGCAAAGATGTTTATTTGCTCAATAGTTCTAAAGAGAACCCTTCCCTATTGCTAGGGGCAACAGCATACAGCAAGATGTTCCAGCAGAATAAAGATGGTACAACTACCTGGAGGCTCACAGGCATCCTCTTTTTATCTCAGTTCTACACACAGTACCACAGGGGGGTAAGCCCTCCCTGTCTTCTCCAACCAATCAGGTTATTGCAGAAAATATAAAGAAATACAAGTTTACATTTCAAAAGTTAAGAATTAGATAACGCACATTCCTGCTCCTCTTCATATATAACCAAACCAGTGGCTTTCCCAAACACAATCTGATTATCATGTTCCTGTCTCTTTCACAAATGTAAATGTAACTTGCATTTCAATTGCATTCACCCTCTCACACATAGACAACGTTCTTATACTGTAAATTAAACATAATCTGCATCACACATAATGCAGCCTAAGAAATCTTACATCAAACTGTTGTTGAATGAAACCCACTAGTTTGCATTTGTAAAACACAATCTGATTAACATGTTCCTGTCTCTCTAACATCTCCATGCAAACCCAGTTCACTCAATATTCAGAGAAGACAGCAACAAATCCTTTCACCTGCATGTGTCTATAAAGTTACACAGAGACACATCTCAATCTCAAAGAAATGGCTTGTCTATACACCCCTTTCCAGGTGCCAGGGTCATCAGCATCTCAATTCCTAGGTGAGAAGCTTCCAAGCCATTTGTCCTCAAACGTAAATGCATTTTAAAACCAACACAGCTTACACATTCCTTCTAAGTGCTGGCATTTGCTGCAATGTAAATGTGCAATCCTACAACTGTGCCTATTGCATTAAATATAACATTGGTGAAAACACAGTATTAAATATATTCTTAAATACCCGGTGCCTAGCACCCACACTATATTTAAAGATGGCGCTTAGCACCAGTGCACAGTTTTAAAGTGGCGCCAAGCGCCCATTGTCCTGTTAAGGGCGCCGGGCACTAGGGGTTAACCCCTTCAGTGCCGCACGTGTGGCTGGTTGGTCTCTCCGGCCACAGGGACATATACTCACTGGAATGCTGGGAGACTGCAGCTCTCACCTGAAAGTAACTCTTACTGCACCGTGGAGATCCAGAAGAATATACTGTAGCTGCTGCCTGGAGCAGGCAAGAAGCCAGTAGACCACCAGGTATGGTCTGTCGACAATTCACCATGTCGACATATCATTCTGGTAGACATGCTGCATGTCAATAGTTTGACCCTGTTGACGTTCTCATGTCTACCTGATGACTGATAAGCTAAGCAAATATGCTCCCCCCCCCTCTGATCCATCTTGCTGGAAGAGCTGTTGCCACAACTGCACCTTCTGTACATATGGTGTACATGTCCCAAAATTGATTTACTGGGGAAAGATCTGCAAACTTAATTCTCTTAGGAGAAGCTTCAATCCCTAGAGACATGTGGATCTTTCGACTGTCGTAGGCCCTCATATTTTATCTAGGTACTCCATAAAATGTATGTACTTCATGGTGTACCTACTGGCAGCAGTCAACTTCAACATTGCATTCAATTAGAAGTAAGGAGACCCTCCTCCCCTCTCAGAAGACTAAAATCACCTCCGGCATGTTGTATGAAAGTTAGAAATTCCAGCACTATAGTCACTGAATTTAATGTAGCAAGTAGTTTAAAAGCAAAAACAGGTTTGTTTTGGCTGTAACTTGGGCTATCCCATTTGGCACAAGGGATGTGTGCCGGGCCAATTTTGCTGGCTTTGGTTCTAATTCATTGGCCAGCTTTGGAGTAGAGATGAGTGTGTTCGGTTCTCAGAGAACCAAACCCTACCGAACTTCACCATTCGAATCCATATCCGAGCCAGGCTCGGGTTTTCCCACCTGACTCGGAAACCAGAACGAGGCAAAACGATATCATCACGCTGTCGGATTCTCGCGGGGTTTGGATTCCATATAAGGTGCTGCGCGTCCCCGCCATTTTCACTCCAGCATTGGAGAGTGTAGAGAGAGGACGTGTCTCCGTTCTCTCAGTGTCCTCAGTGTCCATGTTTTGCGCTGAATCTGTCCAGTCACAGTGGTTGCTGCCATATGTCCAGTGCTGTCCAGTGGTGCTGTGTTGTGCTGCATCAGTTCAGTGGTGGTGTCCTCTGCTGCCATATGTCCAGTGCTGTCCAGTGGTGCTGTGTTGTGCTGCATCAGTTCAGTGGTGGTGTGTTGTGCTGCATCAGTCACAGTGGTGGTGTCATCTGCTGCCATATGTCCAAAAATACTGTATAATAAGTCCCTTACAGTGTTGCTGTGTTGTCCTGCATCAGACCAGTGGTAGTGTCCTGGGCATCAGTCAGTCCAGTGACCATTCAAAATAGTGGTGTCATCTGCTGCCATATGCCCAGTGCTGCTGTATAACTAATTATCTGTGTTGTCCTGCATCAGACCAGTGGTAGTGTCCTGGGCATCAGTCAGTCCAGTGACCATTCACAGTGGTGGTGGCATCTGCTGCCATATGCCCAATGCTGCTGTATAATTAGCTGTGTTGTCCTGCATCAGACCAGTGGTAGTGTCCTGTGCATCCGTCAGTCCAGTAACCATTCACAGTGGTGGTGTCTTCTGCGGCCATATGCCCAGTGCTGCTGTATAATTAATTATCTGTGTTGTCCTGCATCAGACCAGTGCTAGTTTCCTGTGCATCAGCCATCAGTTATTCCTGTGCCGCATATTGTGTTATACAACTCCAGAAAAATAATGGAGAACAAAAATTTTGAAGTTAAAATAGGGAAAGATCAAGAACCACTTCCTCCTAGTGCTGAAGATGCTGCCACTAGCCATGACATAGATGATGAAATGCCATCCTAGTCTGCCAAGGCCGATGCCCAACGTGATAGTAGAGGGTATGTAAAATCCAAAAAGCCAAAGTTCAGTAAAAATAAAATAAAAATTTAAATGGTCTGTAAACTAGCCAATATTCCATTTACGACACAGAGTGGCAAGGAACGGCTGAGGCCCTGGCCTATGTTCATGGCTAGTGGTTCAGCTTCACATGACGATGAAAGCCCTCATAACTGAGGCCTTGACACTTATGTTAGTGTTAGACGTGCGTCCGGTATCCGCCATTAGTGCAGTGGGATTTAGACAATTGATGGAGGTATTGTGTCCCCGGTACCAAATCCCATCTAGATTCCACTTCACTAGGCAGGCGAAATCGAGATTTTGCCATTTAATTCCAGTGATTTGGAAGTATAGTTATTAATTACAGTGATTTTGCCAATTAATTCCAGTGGTTTGGACGTATAATTACAGTGATTTTGCAGTATAATTCCAGTGATTTGGACGTATAATTATTAATTACAGTTATTTTGCCAATTAATTCCAGTGATTTGGATGTATAATTATTAATTACAGTAATTTTGCCAATTAATTCCAGTGATTTGGATGTATAATTCCAGTGATTTTGCCAATTAATTCCAGTGATTTGGATTTATAATTCCAGTGATTTAGCCGATTAATTTCAGTGATTTGGAGGTATAATTATTAATTCCAGTGATTTTACCAATTAATTCCAGTGATTTGGATGTATAATTATTAATTAAAGTGATTTTGCCAATTAATTACAGTGATTTGGACGTATAATTAGAGTGATTTTGCCAATTAGTTCCAGTGATTTGGACATATAATTATTAATTACAGTGATCTTGCCAATTAATTACAGTGATTTGGATGTATAATTCCTGTGATTTTGCCAAGTAATTCCAGTGATTTGGACGTATAATTCCAGTTGGAATTGTGTGTGTCGCTTGGCTTTGTCATACAGCTACCTCATTGCACCTCTCCGACATCTTTGAATAAGGTGTTGTTTGGGGCCTAGTTTTTTTAAAAAGTGCCATCCTGTCTGACACTGCCGTATGAGTCCAGGGGTACTGCTGTATTAGTACTGGGGTACTGCCATATAAGTCCACCAATTGCAGATTTTTAAAAAAAATGACTGGAGCATGCTGGAGTTGCCGTCAGTGGACCGAACAATTGCGGCCCACTCTCGACATTCCGCCACTGCGTGACACTACTAGATGGGGCAGGTGGTTGTGTCGCTTAGCTTAGTCATACAGCAACCTCGGTGCACCTTTTTTCTTTTTTCTTCTTTGCATCATGTGCTGTTAGGGGCCTTTTTTAATATTTGCTCTCCTGTCTGCCACTGCAGTGCCACTCAGAGCCGGATTAAGATGGGGGTCCCGGGGATAAGTACCCCGGGCCCCCTTTTTTCAAAGGGCCCCCGTCGCCGGCGCCGCAGATCGGAACAGAGATCCGATCTGCGGTATTGCACTGCACTCCCGGGAGCCGGCGCCACACACAGCGGCAGGGCAGCTCAGCGATTGCTGTCTCTGGCGGCTCTGGCTCCACTGACTGTCTGCACTGGAGGCTGGCGCCGCGCGGCAGTTACTCGCTGCCTGTGACGGAACTTAGGACAGCTGAGCGACGGCTCAGCTGTCCAATAATGTGAGGAGCAGCAGCCTGTGGCTCAGTCATTGGCTGGGCGTGCAGGTTGCCCTGAAGGAGGAGGACAGCACATTGGAGGCAACAGCCAGCACGCACCCATTCTCGGCTAGCTCTCCTAGGTATCTATATATATATATATATGCCCCACAGTGCCAGATACATGCCCCACAGTGCCAGTTACATGCCCCACAGTGCCAGATACATGCCCCACAGTGCCAGATACATGCCCCACAGTGCCAGATACAATGCCCCACAGTGCCAGTTACAATGCCCCACAGTGCCAGTTACATTGCCCCACAGTGCCAGATACATGCCCCACAGTGCCAGTTACATCGCCCCACAGTGCCAGATACATGCCCCACAGTGCCAGTTACATTGCCCCACAGTGCCAGATACATGCCCCACAGTGCCAGATACATGCCCCACAGTGCCAGATACATGCCCCACAGTGCCAGATACATGCCCCACAGTGCCAGTTACATGCCCCACAGTGCCAGATACATGCCCCACAGTGCCAGATACATGCCCCACAGTGCCAGATACAATGCCCCACAGTGCCAGTTAGAAAGCCCCACAGTGCCAGTTACATTGCCCACAGTGCCAGATACATGCCCCACAGTGCCAGTTACATTGCCCCACAGTGCCAGATACATGCCCCACAGTGCCAGTTACATTGCCCCACAGTGCCAGTTACATTGCCCCACAGTGCCAGATACAATGCCCCACAGTGCCAGTTACATTGCCCCACAGTGCCAGTTACATTGCCCCACAGTGCCAGTTACATTGCCCCACAGTGCCAGATACAATGCCCCACAGTGCCAGTTACATTGCCCCACAGTGCCAGTTACATGCCCCACAGTTCCAGATACATTGCCCCACAGTGCCAGTTACATTGCCCCACACTGCCAGTTACATTGCCCCACAGTGCCAGATACATGCCCCACAGTGCCAGTTACATTGCCCCATAGTGCCAGTTACATTGCCCCACAGTGCCAGATACAATGCCCCACAGTGCCAGTTACATGCCCCACAGTGCCAGATACATGCCCCACAGTGCCAGATACATGCCCCACAGTGCCAGATACATGCCCCACAGTGCCAGTTACATGCCCCACAGTGCCAGATACATGCCCTACAGTGCCAGATACATGCCCCACAGTGCCAGATACAATGCCCCACAGTGCCAGTTACATTGCCCCACAGTGCCAGATACATACCCCACAGTGCCAGTTACATTGCCCCACAGTGCCAGATACATGCCCCACAGTGCCAGATACAATGCCCCACAGTGCCAGTTACATTACCCCACAGTGCCAGATACATGCCCCACAGTGCCAGTTACATTGCCCCACAGTGCCAGATACATGCCCCACAGTGCCAGTTACATTGCCCCGCAGTGCCAGATACAATGCCCCACAGTGCCAGTTACATTGCCCCACAGTGCCAGTTACATGCCCCACAGTGCCAGATACAATGCCCCACAGTGCCAGTTACATTGCCCCACAGTGCCAGTTCTTTTTTATGTGTACCTGCAGCGTTGAGGAGAACGAGAGGGGACAGGCAGCAGTGTACACTGCTAGAGCCCGCCCTCAATCTCTGAAAGCACTCGCGGCTCCCCGTTCTGCTCCCACATGTGCTTCATGTGATGAACGGTGGACCTTCCCTTTGTATGTGCGCCACGGTCGCGCACGCGCAATGTAGATTTTGCGGAGCGGGGGGACGACGAGGCACCTGGCTGCCGCTGCCTGTACTGTGTGACAGGCACAGCAGCCGGGGACACAGGGAGAGTGCCGCGGGTAGCGCTGGCGGAATCCCTGTCGCATGGGGCGAGCGAGCCGTGCAGGTGCCGGTGGCGCCCCCCTCTACTGGGGCTGCCACGGCGCCCAGGGCACGTGCCCTGCTCACCCTGTGCTAGATACGCCTCTGGTCTATAATATATATATATATATATATATATATATACACATGTGTGTGTATGTATGTATACATATATATATATATATATATATATAGATACAATCAAGGATGCGGCACTCACGAACACTTTGAAAGGAATCACAGACACCAGTAGGTATAGTCAACGTTTCAATCCTTTACGGATTTTCGTCAGGAACAAGCATAATACACATAAACAGAAGCTCACCTTATATCCCCCCATTCACAAGTGACCCACAGGTGGACGGCTGATCGCGCGGGAGTCCGTCCTACGAGCGCTGGCGCCGAGTTGTGACGTCATCGCGTATCAACGCGACGCACGTCCGATGCTGCCATGGCAACCCGGCGGCTGTAAACAATGAAGAAAAGCAGATAACCACTGTCCCACTGACTAAAAATCAATGTCAGTGCACGATCTATTACTGCTAATCGCATTGCCATGTCAGCATGTATAAGCACAAAGCACATATAAAAAGTTTTATTTATGAGGGCACCAGAACCAGCTATACACTAGGTGGAGTGCCGGGTAAATTGCATAGTGGATATTGGTTTGTGCTTTTCATTACACAAATGAACCAGGGCACCCTCCCCATATTCATTACCTGTATCTATGGAACATTTGCTTTTGACCTATTGACTCCTCAGGAAGTTAAGAGGTGTGTGATTTTGCACTGCACTTTATTCAATTGTTTGCACTATTTGCACAGCTTGTGCACTTTATTTGTGGTTGGTGGATTGGACTGCAATTGGTGATTAATATGGCAGAGTCAGCTGATCTTAATGAAGAACATTTTAACCCGCTGCTAGTTCCATTGCATGATACTTTTAGCTATTCAGAATCAGAAACAGAATGCATTTTACATCAAGAACATATGGTGGATCAAACTGAGGGTTTGCCCAATGAGATCATTTACCGGGAATTATTGAACCTGAAAAAGAAGGAGATTGATTTCCACCTTCATGCAGTATCACTGAGAGATTATTTTCGCGCTAAGCAGATTCCAAGGGGTTTCAGGGTCCGGAATTGCCCCACGATTGGACGCTTTGATCCCAATTTTTGCAAGAAATTGATCAATATTTTGAATAAATGTTCTTTTGACCTAATGCTATTAGTTATAGAACAATCAAAAAAAGAACATTCTAATATACAGAGCAAAATTGCGACCTTTGAGTCCAAATATATTCCTTGCTTACAAACCGACCCGGATAATGACTGGTTGAATAAATTGGGTAATCAACTTGCCATATACAAAAGAGATGTGCTGAAGTACAAACGTGAGAAACTATCTAAAGTTACCCTTGATTACGAACACCATCAGGTATACAGATGGCTGACAGGGAATAGCTCGAGAGGTCAGCAGAATATGGAACGCAGACCCTTTTTCCGCAGAAATCGCTATCCAAAAGGCAACTTGAATACAGAATCCTCACAAGAGGGCGGTAACAGCACGGCAAGTGAAGCTGATAAACCCAAATCATACCGCAGAAAAAATAAGGAATTCATCCCTTTAGCGGCAGCAACCAGGAACAGGGGAAGAAGAGAGCAAGACGATACAACAGGCGAGGGGGCCAGAATAGGAGACAAAAATCCGGGCACCAAACCACCTGTACAATCAAGGAAGAAATAGTCTTCAATCTTTCATCGCATGATTTAAGCCCTAGTGAAGCAAGCCTCCTTTCTAAAGGACTTTCCTTTATTCCATCTACTGGCTTCAATGCATTTAATTGGCAAATGGAGAAATTTTGCTTACAGAAACAACTGAAAGTAAAGGAATTCTTCCACAAGAAGGAGGCCTCTTCAACAACGTCTATACAAAATCCTATACCACCACAGCTTAAACGTTTACAAAAAGGATCAAATTTTGACCCACCATCAAATAATGCATCCATTAAAACATTTATTCGTTTACTTGATCAAGATGTTATGTCACAGAGTAATGTGCAGAATCCACCTCATCTGAATCTCATTATATTAGAACGTGATGCCATAAAATCTTTATCTTCAAATCACCAATTGGTGATCCGTCCGGCGGATAAAGGTGGTGGAGTGGTTTTGCAGGATCTACATGATTATAAGACGGAAATTTATCGTCAGCTTGAGGATATTAAAGTATATCAACCACTCAAAAATAACCCCACCACCACCTTTATGAATGAGCTCCGTGAGGTGTTGATACACGCTAGAGACATCAAATTGATTGATGATCGGATCTTTGACATTTTATTACCCAAATTTCCTATCATCCCACTGCTTTATACTTTGCCGAAAATTCATAAAGGTTTGACTCCTCCCCCCGGTCGCCCCATTGTGTCGGCCAGGGGCTCTTTGTTTCAACCCCTATCTATTTTTTTAGATTCTGTTCTCCAACCACTAGTACAACAACACCGCAATTTCTTATTAGACACCACTTCTTTGTTAAATAAATTAAAATCTTTGGGGTCTATTCCATCGGAAGCTTGGTTGGTAACGGCTGACGTATCCAGCCTTTATACAGTGATCCCCCATGTAGAAGGAATTGCTGCAGTGAAGGGCTTGCTTATGCAATATAATGAATACTCTGAGATTCATATTGATTGTTTATTACAAATGTTGGAACTAGTCTTAAAGCGAAATTTCTTTATGTTTGACAATAAGTTTTTTCTTCAAATAACTGGGTGTGCCATGGGATCTTCAGTGGCCCCCAGTTATGCTAATACATACATGTTTGATGTGGAAAAATCATTGTTTTTCGATAATCCTGCTGTGGCTGAGAAAATCATGCTTTACACAAGATTTATTGATGATTTGTTACTAATCTGGGTAGGTTCTGAAACTGAGTTAAAATCATTGCTTGAAGTTCACAATGCCTCGGCCTCACCGGTCAAACTAACATTTGAGATGAGTCAATCTGACATCAAGTTTCTTGATGTAAAAATTAGCATACAGGGGGGTAACATTGCAACTACATTATTCTCAAAAGAGACAGATAGGAATTCACTCCTACACTTTCAGAGTTGTCACCCACATAATTTGAAAATGGGGCTACCTTTTTCACAAATGGTACGCATTGTAAGAATTAACAGTGATTCTTCCAAAGCATCCGATCAGATTGATTGGTTGATTGGCAAATTTCTGAATCGGGGTTACCATTTAAACTCTTTATTGCTGGCTAAAAAGAAAGCAATGTCCTTGGATAGACATCAATTATTACTGAAACAGACCCCTAAACTAAACTCTAATAGGTTACACTGGGTTAATAAATTTAATACCCAGTCACCTAAGATTAATCTTGTATCTAAAAAATTGTGGCCAATTATAACATCAGATGCAGACTTAGGTCTTGCCAATACTTCACTAATGACGTGTTATTCACGTCCTAAAAATCTTAGAGACCTACTGGTCAAAACGGATGTCTCAGTGGATAAAGATAATGAGAGTAGGAATTTTTTGGCCAAGAGACAGAACGGATGTTTTAAATGCCCCTGTACCACCTGCAGCTTTCTTATCGCAGGGGACACTTTTTGTCACCCACATTTGGGGACTAGATATAAGATTCGCTTCCACTTGACTTGTGAAAGCTCTTATGTTGTTTACCAATTACTCTGTCCCTGCGGGCTTTCCTATATTGGGAAAACACAGAGAAAATTTAAAGAAAGAATGGGGACACACCGCTCTGCTATACGTATGGCCATTAATAATGGCTCTAGCGAGCAGCCAGTGGCGCGGCATTTTTTATTAGCCAAGCATCCTTTAAATAGCCTTAGGTACAGAATGATCGATCACATTCCCCCGTTACGTAGAGGGGGCGATCGCAATGCTCTGTTGTTAAAAAGAGAGGCTGAATGGATTTTCGGCCTGGATGTGATTAGCCCTAAGGGTTTGAATGATGCTATAATTTTCTCCACATTTGTTTGATATATTATATTATATTATGTTAAGTTCCTTAAGGTACAATAATCTGGTGTTTTCTTTCCCATTGCATTTTTGCTGACAGTATCTTGGAATTTTCCTATGGCACTGTGACGGTCTATATCTGTTTACATTTTGACACCTGTTTGTTCTTTGCATGTAATAACCTTGGTCTATTGGTGTTTATTTTTTGATGAGTTGCTATGGCATTGGCAACATTTGACCTGCTGTGTAATCATGTGTTTTAACATCATGTGTTGCTATTTTTAATGTATTTCTTTATATGTGCTTTGTGCTTATACATGCTGACATGGCAATGCGATTAGCAGTAATACTGTAGATCGTGCACTGCCACTGACATTGATTTTTAGTCAGTGGGACAGTGGTTATCTGCTTTTCTTCATTGTTTACAGCCGCCGGGTTGCCATGGCAGCATCGGACGTGCGTCGCGTTGATACGCGATGACGTCACAACTCGGCGCCAGCGCTCGTAGGACGGACTCCCGCGCCGGAGCGATCAGCCGTCCACCTGTGGGTCACTTGTGAATGGGGGGATATAAGGTGAGCTTCTGTTTATGTGTATTATGCTTGTTCCTGACGAAAATCCGTAAAGGATTGAAACGTTGACTATACCTAGTGGTGTCTGTGATTCCTTTCAAAGTGTTCGTGAGTGCCGCATCCTTGATTGTACATGTTTTATTTATGAGGGCACCAGAACCAGCTATACACTAGGTGGAGTGCCGGGTAAATTGCATAGTGTATATATATAGATAGATATATGTGTGTGTTTGAATATATATATATATATATATGTGTGTGTGTATATATATATATATATATATATATTATATATAGACATATTTATCATAGGCATGCGCATGGGGGGGTGCCTGGTGCACACAGGCACCCCCTAATGTCCAGCCCCCCCCTCACTCACGCCTGTAGCTGACTCATTACTGAGCGTGCAGTTCTATTCCTGACTGTGACAACACTGTACGCCCGCACACGCTCTACGCCCGCCAGCACTGACAGCCCGCTCTCTACGGCCATCCACCCGCACAGACTTCCTGCGCGCAGAGACATCCCGCTATCTACAGCCGCTCGCTACGCCCGCCCACACCCGCTCTCTACACCCACGCCCGTCATCCACCCGACCCTTCCCTCTATACACTCACCCTCTATGCCCAGTCAGCAGGCCTGGCGACAGACATGCCGCTGAATGGGCAGTAGAGGGTACATTTGTAAGCAGCACCTGCTACCGGAACACACATGTGAACTGGACTGCACAAGTAATGTATAATGTGTGTTATATAATGTATTTGGAGGGGCACCATGTGTCACATGATGTGTTTGGGGGCACTGTGTATTATATAATGTGTTTGGACGGTACTATGGGGTCTATTCAGGACGGGCCGCAGCCGCTCATTCGCACGTGGCGTAATGTGAAGTTTGCCTCATACCGTGTGGCGTAATGTGAATTGCGGCTCATGCAGTGTGGCATAATGTGAATTGCAGCTCATACTGTGTGGCGTAATGTGAATATTATCTCTTGCTGTGTGGCAAAATTTATATTTTGGCTCATACAGTGTGGCATAATGTGAATTTTATCTCATACTGTCTGGCGTAATGTAAATTTTGGCTCATACCATGTGATGTAATGGGAATTTTGGCTTATACCATGTTGCGTAATGTGAATTTCGTTTCATATCGTGTGATGAAATGTTAATTTTGACTCATACTGTGGGGTGTAATGTGAATTTTGCCTCATACCGTGTGACGTAATGTAAATTTTGGCTCATACCGTGTGGCGTAATGTGAATTGCGGCTCGTACAGCGTGGCGTAATGTGAATTTTATCTCTTGGTGTGTGGCGCAATGTAAATTTTGGCTCATACTGTGTGGCGTAATGTAAATTTTGTCTCATACTGTCTGGCGTAATGTAAATTTTGGCTCATACCATGTGACGTAATGTAACCTAATTGTAATTTTCTTTGTAGTGATTGAAGACACTATAATTTTAATTTTAAATCTTAGGGCCCCCCCCTGTCTTAAGTACCCCAGGCCCCCTGAAGCCTTAATCCAGCTCTGGTGCCACTCCTAGATGGGCCAATTGTTTGTGTCGCTTGACTTAGTCATACAGCTACCTCATTGCACCTCTTCTACATCTTTGCATGAGGTGCTGTTTGGGGCCTTTTTTTTATATCTGCCCTCCTGTCTGACACTGCAGTGCCACTCCTATATGGGCCAGGTGTTTGTGTTGTCCACTTGTGTCGCTTAGCTTAGTCATCCAGCAACCTCGGTGCAACCTTTTGGCCTAAAAACAATATTGTGAGGTGTTCAGAATAGACTGGAAATGAGTGGAAATTATTGTTATTGAGGTTAATAATACCGTAGGAGCAAAATTACCCCCAAATTCTGTGATTTTAGCTATTTTTATGTTTTTTTTTCAAAAATCATCCAGATCCAAAAAATGGCAAATCCAAAACACGAAAGTGGAATTAGAACCAAAACCAAAACACAAAACATGAAAAGTGCAAGCCGCACATCTCTACTTTAGGCCAAAGTCTGCAGCGAGCTGGCTGGTTTACTAAGTGACAGAGCAGCGGCACAACCACATAACAGTTTATAGCAAATCTATGAAACACTGACACACATCAGTGGGAGAAATGAACGGTGGTGCAAGATGGAATTTTACTTGGCCCTTCCCACCCACCCTTATGTTAGATATTAGAAAGGACATGCACAGTTTTACAAATGAAGCCCTCCAGCGACATGGAAACTACGTGAATCACAGGGTTAGATGCACGTGAGGAAAGGGTACAGCACACCAAATAGTACAAACAATAGAACTTTACAATATATTTTGTTATATTTTTATACTGTACCTTGCAGCTCCTTCCATACTACGTGAATCACAGGGTTAGATGTACGTGATGAAAGCGCACTATGGTACAGCACACCGCCTTGTGAGACTCTGAGCTTGGGGTGGATAGAGCACAGTTAATTATAACAGCAGGGTCAATACAGTGTACCCCCTACAGTACAGCCCCTTGTGAGACTCTGGACAAAGCATACAGTGTACCCCCTACAGTACAGCCCCTTGTGAGACTCTGGACACAGCATACAGTGTACCCCCTACAGTACAGCCCCTTGTGAGACTCTGGACACAGCACACAGTGTACCCACTACAGTACAGCCCCTTGTGAGACTACTGGACACAGCATACAGTGTACCCCTTACAGTACAGCCCCTTGTGAGACTACTGGACACAGCACACAGTGTACCCCTTACAGTACAGCCCCTTGTGAGACTCTGGACACAGCATACAGTGTACCCCCTACAGTACAGCCCCTTGTGAGACTCTGGACACAGCATACAGTGAACCCCCTACAGTACAGCCCCTTGTGAGACTACTGGACACAGCATACAGTGTACCCCCTACAGTACAACCCCTTGTGAGACTCTGGACACAGCACACAGTGTACCCACTACAGTACAGCCCCTTGTGAGACTACTGGACACAGCACACAGTGTACCCCCTACAGTACAGCCCCTTGTGAGACTACTGGACACAGCATACAGTGTACCCCCTACAGTACAGCCCCTTGTGAGACTCTGGACACAGCACACAGTGTACCCACTACAGTACAGCCCCTTGTGAGACTACTGGACACAGCATACAGTGTACCCCCTACAGTACAGCAACTTGTGAGACTCTGGACACAGCAGTTGCAGGCTTGCAGCAGTGTATCCCCTACTTTATTGGTGACATTGCAAATAGCATTAAAGGGAAAGTATGCCTTTTTGCAGATGACACAAAGGTATGCAACAGGGTAGACACACCAGGTGGGGTAAAACAAATGACTGAGGATCTAGGTAGACTAGAGGAATGGTCAGGTGTGTGGCAATTACAGTTTAATGCCAAAAAATGCAAAATCATGAAAGGGATCTAGGAGTCACTATCTCAGGTGACATAAAGGCTAAATATAGTATTAATGGCACTATACTGGAAACTACTGAGGAGGAAAGGGATCTAGGAGTCACTATCTCAGGTGACATAAAGGCTAAATATAGTATTAATGGCATTATACTAGAAACTATTGAGGAGGAAAGGGATCTAGGAGTCACTATTTCAGGTGACATAAAGGATAAATATAATATTAATGGCACTATACTGGAAACTTCTGAGGAGGAAAGGGATCTACAGTAGGAGTCACTATTTCAGGTGACATAAAGGATAAATATAGTATTAATGGCACTATGCTGAAAACAACTGAGGAGGAACGGGATCTAGGAGTCACTATTTCAGGTGACATAAAGGATAAATATAGTATTAATGGCCCTATACTGGAAACTACTGAGGAGGAAAGGGATCTAGGAGTCACTAATTTCAGGTGACAAAGGATAAATATAGTATTAATGGCACTATACTGGAAACTACTGAGGAGGAAAGGGATCTAGGAGTCACTATTTCAGGTGACATAAAGGATAAATATAGTATTAATGGCACTATACTAGAAACTACTGAGGAGGAAAGGGATCTAGGAGTCACTATTTCAGGTGACATTAAGGATAAATATAGTATTAATGGCACTATACTGGGAACTACTGAGGAGGAAAGGGATCTAGGAGTCACTATTTCAGGTGACATAAAGGATAAATATAGTATTAATGGCACTATACTGGGAACTACTGAGGAGGAAAGGGATCTAGGAGTCACTATTTCAGATGACATTAAGGATAAATATAGTATTAATGGCAGTATACTGGAAACTACTGAGGAGGAAAGGGATCTAGGAGTCACTATTTCATTCAGGTGACATAAAGGATAAATATAGTACTAATTCCACTATACTGGGAACTACTGAGGAGGAAAGGGATCTAGGAGTCACTATTTCAGGTGACATAAAGGATAAATATAGTATTAATGGCACTATACTAGGAGCTACTGAGGAGGAAAGGGATCTAGGAGTCACTATTTCAGGTGACATAAAGGATAAATATAGTATTAATGGCACTATGCTGAAAACTACTGAGGAGGAAAGGGATCTAGGAGTAACTATTTCAGGTGACATAAAGGATAAATATAGTATTAATGGCACTATACTGGGAGCTACTGAGGAGGAAAGGGATCTAGGAGTCACTATTTCAGGTGATGTAAAGGATAAATATAGTATTAATGGCACTATACTGGAAACTACTGAGGAGGAAAGGGATCTAGGAGTCACTATTTCAGGTGATGTAAAGGATAAATATAGTATTAATGGCACTATACTGGAAACTACTGAGGAGGAAAGGGATCTAGGAGTCACTATCTCAGGTGACATAAAGGATAAATATAGTATTAATGGCACTATACTGGAAACTACTGAGGAGGAAAGGGATCTAGGAGTCACTGATTTCAGGTGATAAAGGATAAATATAGTATTAATGGCACTATACTAGAAACTACTGAGGAGGAAAGGGATCTAGGAGTCACTATTTCAGGTGACATTAAGGATAAATATAGTATTAATGGCACTATACTGGGAACTACTGAGGAGGAAAGGGATCTAGGAGTTACTATTTCAGGTGACATTAAGGATAAATATAGTATTAATGGCAGTATACTGAAAACTACTGAGGAGGAAAGGGATCTAAGAGTCACTATCTTAGGCGACACAAAGGATAAATATAGTATTAATGGCACTATACTGGAAACTACTGAGGAGGAAAGGGATCTAGGAGTCACTATTTCAGGTGACATAAAGGATAAATATAGTACTAATGGCACTATACTAGGAGCTACCGAGGAGGAAAGGGATCTAGGAGTCACTATTTCAGGTGACATAAAGGATAAATATAGTATTAATGGCGCTATACTGGGAACTACTGAGGAGGAAAGGGATCTAGGAGTCATTATTTCAGGTGACATAAAGGATAAATATAGTATTAATGGCACTATACTGGAAACTACTGAGGAGGAAAGGGATCTAGGAGTCACTATTTCAGGTGACATTAAGGATAAATATAGTATTAATGGCACTATACTAGGAGCTACTGAGGAGGAAAGGGATCTAGGAGTCACTATTTCAGGTGATATAAAGGATAAATATACTATAGTATTAACGGCACTATACTGGGAACTACTGAGAAGGAAAGGGATCTAGGAGTCATTATTTCAGGTGACATAAAGGATAAATATAGTATTAATGGCACTATACTGGAAACTTCTGAGGAGGAAAGGGATCTAGGAGTCACTATTTCAGGTGACATAAAGGATAAATATAATATTAATGGCACTATACTGGAAACTTCTGAGGAGGAAAGGGATCTACAGTAGGAGTCACTATTTCAGGTGACATATAGGATAAATATAGTATTAATGGCACTATGCTGAAAACAACTGAGGAGGAACGGGATCTAGGAGTCACTATTTCAGGTGACATAAAGGATAAATATAGTATTAATGGCCCTATACTGGAAACTACTGAGGAGGAAAGGGATCTAGGAGTCACTAATTTCAGGTGACAAAGGATAAATATAGTATTAATGGCACTATACTGGAAACTACTGAGGAGGAAAGGGATCTAGGAGTCACTATTTCAGGTGACATAAAGGATAAATATAGTATTAATGGCACTATACTAGAAACTACTGAGGAGGAAAGGGATCTAGGAGTCACTATTTCAGGTGACATTAAGGATAAATATAGTATTAATGGCACTATACTGGGAACTACTGAGGAGGAAAGGGATCTAGGAGTCACTATTTCAGGTGACATAAAGGATAAATATAGTATTAATGGCACTATACTGGGAACTACTGAGGAGGAAAGGGATCTAGGAGTCACTATTTCAGATGACATTAAGGATAAATATAGTATTAATGGCAGTATACTGGAAACTACTGAGGAGGAAAGGGATCTAGGAGTCACTATTTCATTCAGGTGACATAAAGGATAAATATAGTACTAATTCCACTATACTGGGAACTACTGAGGAGGAAAGGGATCTAGGAGTCACTATTTCAGGTGACATAAAGGATAAATATAGTATTAATGGCACTATACTAGGAGCTACTGAGGAGGAAAGGGATCTAGGAGTCACTATTTCAGGTGACATAAAGGATAAATATAGTATTAATGGCACTATGCTGAAAACTACTGAGGAGGAAAGGGATCTAGGAGTCACTATTTCAGGTGACATAAAGGATAAATATAGTATTAATGGCACTATACTGGGAGCTACTGAGGAGGAAAGGGATCTAGGAGTCACTATTTCAGGTGATGTAAAGGATAAATATAGTATTAATGGCACTATACTGGAAACTACTGAGGAGGAAAGGGATCTAGGAGTCACTATTTCAGGTGATGTAAAGGATAAATATAGTATTAATGGCACTATACTGGAAACTACTGAGGAGGAAAGGGATCTAGGAGTCACTATCTCAGGTGACATAAAGGATAAATATAGTATTAATGGCACTATACTGGAAACTACTGAGGAGGAAAGGGATCTAGGAGTCACTGATTTCAGGTGATAAAGGATAAATATAGTATTAATGGCACTATACTAGAAACTACTGAGGAGGAAAGGGATCTAGGAGTCACTATTTCAGGTGACATTAAGGATAAATATAGTATTAATGGCACTATACTGGGAACTACTGAGGAGGAAAGGGATCTAGGAGTTACTATTTCAGGTGACATTAAGGATAAATATAGTATTAATGGCAGTATACTGAAAACTACTGAGGAGGAAAGGGATCTAAGAGTCACTATCTTAGGTGACACAAAGGATAAATATAGTATTAATGGCACTATACTGGAAACTACTGAGGAGGAAAGGGATCTAGGAGTCACTATTTCAGGTGACATAAAGGATAAATATAGTACTAATGGCACTATACTAGGAGCTACTGAGGAGGAAAGGGATCTAGGAGTCACTATTTCAGGTGACATAAAGGATAAATATAGTATTAATGGCGCTATACTGGGAACTACTGAGGAGGAAAGGGATCTAGGAGTCATTATTTCAGGTGACATAAAGGATAAATATAGTATTAATGGCACTATACTGGAAACTACTGAGGAGGAAAGGGATCTAGGAGTCACTATTTCAGGTGACATTAAGGATAAATATAGTATTAATGGCACTATACTAGGAGCTACTGAGGAGGAAAGGGATCTAGGAGTCACTATTTCAGGTGATATAAAGGATAAATATACTATAGTATTAACGGCACTATACTGGGAACTACTGAGAAGGAAAGGGATCTAGGAGTCATTATTTCAGGTGACATAAAGGATAAATATAGTATTAATGGCACTATACTGGAAACTTCTGAGGAGGAAAGGGATCTAGGAGTCACTATTTCAGGTGACATAAAGGATAAATATAGTATTAATGGCACTATACTGGAAACTACTGAGGAGGAAAGGGAACTAGGAGTCACTATTTCAGGTGACATAAAGGATAAATATAGTATTAATGGCACTATACTGTAAACTACTGAGGAGGAAAGGGATCTAGGAGTCATTATTTCAGGTGACATAAAGGATAAATATAATATTAATGGCACTATACTGGAAAATTCTGAGGAGGAAAGGGATCTAGGAGTCACTATTTCAGGTGACATAAAGGATAAATATAGTATTAATGGCACTATACTGGAAACTACTGAGGAGGAAAGGGATCTAGGAGTCACTATTTAAGGTGATATAAAGGATATATATAGTATTAATGGCACTATACTGGGAACTACTGAGGAGGAAAGGGATCTAGGAGTCACTATTTCAGGTGACATAAAGGATAAATATAGTATTAATGGCACTATACTGGAAACTACTGAGGAGGAAAGGGATCTAGGAGTCACTATTTCAGGTGACATAAAGGATAAATATAGTATTAATTAGAGATGAGCGCCGGAAATTTTTCGGGTTTTGTGTTTTGGTTTTGGGTTCGGTTCCGTGGCCGTGTTTTGGGTTCGACCGCGTTTTGGCAAAACCTCACCGAATTTTTTTTGTCGGATTCGGGTGTGTTTTGGATTCGGGTGTTTTTTTCAAAAAACCCTAAAAAACAGCTTAAATCATAGAATTTGGGGGTAATTTTGATCCCAAAGTATTATTAACCTCAAAAAACATAATTTACACTCATTTTCAGCCTATTCTGAACACATCACACCTCACAATATTATTTTTAGTCCTAAAATTTGCACCGAGGTCGCTGTGTGAGTAAGATAAGCGACCCTAGTGGCCGACACAAACACCGGGCCCATCTAGGAGTGGCACTGCAGTGTCACGCAGGATGTCCCTTCCAAAAAACCCTCCCCAAACAGCACATGACGCAAAGAAAAAAAGAGGCGCAATGAGGTAGCTGTGTGAGTAAGATTAGCGACCCTAGTGGCCGACACAAACACCGGGCCCATCTAGGAGTGGCACTGCAGTGTCACGCAGGATGTCCCTTCCAAAAAACCCTCCCCAAACAGCACATGACGCAAAGAAAAAAAGAGGCGCAATGAGGTAGCTGACTGTGTGAGAAAGATAAGCGACCCTAGTGGCCGACACAAACACCGGGCCCATCTAGGAGTGGCACTGCAGTGTCACGCAGGATGTCCCTTCCAAAAAACCCTCCCCAATCAGCACATGATGCAAAGAAAAAGAAAAGAAAAAAGAGGTGCAAGATGGAATTATCCTTGGGCCCTCCCACCCACCCTTATGTTGTATAAACAAAACAGGACATGCACACTTTAACCAACCCATCATTTCAGTGACAGGGTCTGCCACACGACTGTGACTGATATGACGGGTTGGTTTGGACCCCCCCCAAAAAAGAAGCAATTAATCTCTCCTTGCACAAACTGGCTCTACAGAGGCAAGATGTCCACCTCATCTTCACCCTCCGATATATCACCGTGTACATCCCCCTCCTCACAGATTATCAATTCGTCCCCACTGGAATCCACCATCTCAGCTCCCTGTGTACTTTGTGGAGGCAATTGCTGCTGGTCAATGTCTCCGCGGAGGAATTGATTATAATTCATTTTAATGAACATCATCTTCTCCACATTTTCTGGATGTAACCTCGTACGCCGATTGCTGACAAGGTGAGCGGCGGCACTAAACACTCTTTCGGAGTACACACTTGTGGGAGGGCAACTTAGGTAGAATAAAGCCAGTTTGTGCAAGGGCCTCCAAATTGCCTCTTTTTCCTGCCAGTATAAGTACGGACTGTGTGACGTGCCTACTTGGATGCGGTCACTCATATAATCCTCCACCATTCTATCAATGTTGAGAGAATCATATGCAGTGACAGTAGACGACATGTCCGTAATCGTTGTCAGGTCCTTCAGTCCGGACCAGATGTCAGCATCAGCAGTCGCTCCAGACTGCCCTGCATCACCGCCAGCGGGTGGGCTCGGAATTCTGAGCCTTTTCCTCGCACCCCCAGTTGCGGGAGAATGTGAAGGAGGAGATGTTGACAGGTCGCGTTCCGCTTGACTTGACAATTTTGTCACCAGCAGGTCTTTCAACCCCAGCAGACCTGTGTCTGCCGGAAAGAGAGATCCAAGGTAGGCTTTAAATCTAGGATCGAGCACGGTGGCCAAAATGTAGTGCTCTGATTTCAACAGATTGACCACCCGTGAATCCTTGTTAAGCGAATTAAGGGCTGCATCCACAAGTCCCACATGCCTAGCGGAATCGCTCCGTGTTAGCTCCTTCTTCAATGCCTCCAGCTTCTTCTGCAAAAGCCTGATGAGGGGAATGACCTGACTCAGGCTGGCAGTGTCTGAACTGACTTCACGTGTGGCAAGTTCAAAGGGCATCAGAACCTTGCACAACGTTGAAATCATTCTCCACTGCACTTGAGACAGGTGCATTCCATCTCCTATATCGTGCTCAATTGTATAGGCTTGAATGGCCTTTTGCTGCTCCTCCAACCTCTGAAGCATATAGAGGGTTGAATTCCACCTCGTTACCACTTCTTGCTTCAGATGATGGCAGGGCAGGTTCAGTAGTTTTTGGTGGTGCTCCAGTCTTCTGTACGTGGTGCCTGTACGCCGAAAGTGTCCCGCAATTTTTCTGGCCACCGACAGCATCTCTTGCACGCCCCTGTCGTTTTTTAAAAAATTCTGCACCACCAAATTCAAGGTATGTGCAAAACATGGGACGTGCTGGAATTTGCCCATATTTAATGCACACACAATATTGCTGGCGTTGTCCGATGCCACAAATCCACAGGAGAGTCCAATTGGGGTAAGCCATTCCGCGATGATCTTCCTCAGTTGCCGTAAGAGGTTTTCAGCTGTGTGCGTATTCTGGAAAGCGGTGATACAAAGCGTAGCCTGCCTAGGAAAGAGTTGGCGTTTGCGAGATGCTGCTACTGGTGCCGCCGCTGCTGTTCTTGCGGCGGGAGTCCATACATCTACCCAGTGGGCTGTCACAGTCATATAGTCCTGACCCTGCCCTGCTCCACTTGTCCACATGTCCGTGGTTAAGTGGACATTGGGTACAACTGCATTTTTTAGGACACTGGTGAGTCTTTTTCTGACGTCCGTGTACATTCTCGGTATCGCCTGCCTAGAGAAGTGGAACCTAGATGGTATTTGGTAACGGGGGCACACTGCCTCAATAAATTGTCTAGTTCCCTGTGAACTAACGGCGGATACCGGACGCACGTCTAACACCAACATAGTTGTCAAGGACTCAGTTATCCGCTTTGCAGTAGGATGACTGCTGTGATATTTCATCTTCCTCGCAAAGGACTGTTGAACAGTCAATTGCTTACTGGAAGTAGTACAAGTGGGCTTACGACTTCCCCTCTGGGATGACCATCGACTCCCAGCGGCAACAACAGCAGCGCCAGCAGCAGTAGGCGTTACACGCAAGGATGCATCGGAGGAATCCCAGGCAGGAGAGGACTCGTCAGACTTGCCAGTGACATGGCCTGCAGGACTATTGGCATTCCTGGGGAAGGAGGAAATTGACACTGAGGGAGTTGGTGGGGTGGTTTGCGTGAGCTTGGTTACAAGAGGAAGGGATTTACTGGTCAGTGGACTGCTTCCGCTGTCACCCAAAGTTTTTGAACTTGTCACTGACTTATTATGAATGCGCTGCAGGTGACGTATAAGGGAGGATGTTCCGAGGTGGTTAACGTCCTTACCCCTACTTATTACAGCTTGACAAAGGGAACACACGGCTTGACACCTGTTGTCCGCATTTCTGGTGAAATACCTCCACACCGAAGAGCTGATTTTTTGGGTATTTTCACCTGGCATGTCAACGGCCATATTCCTCCCACGGACAACAGGTGTCTCCCCGGGTGCCTGACTTAAACAAACCACCTCACCATCAGAATCCTCCTGGTCAATTTCCTCCCCAGCGCCAGCAACACCCATATCCTCCTCATCCTGGTGTACTTCAACACTGACATCTTCAATCTGACTATCAGGAACTGGACTGCGGGTGCTCCTTCCAGCACTTGCAGGGGGCATGCAAATAGTGGAAGGCGCATGCTCTTCACGTCCAGTGTTGGGAAGGTCAGGCATCGCAAACGACACAATTGGACTCTCCTTGTGGATTTGGGATTTCAAAGAACGCACAGTTCTTTGCGGTGCTTTTGCCAGCTTGAGTCTTTTCAGTTTTCTAGCGAGAGGCTGAGTGCTTCCATCCTCATGTGAAGCTGAACCACTAGCCATGAACATAGGCCAGGGCCTCAGCCGTTCCTTGCCACTCCGTGTGGTAAATGGCATATTGGCAAGTTTACGCTTCTCCTCCGACAATTTTATTTTAGGTTTTGGAGTCCTTTTTTTTCTGATATTTGGTGTTTTGGATTTGACATGCTCTGTACTATGACATTGGGCATCGGCCTTGGCAGACGACGTTGCTGGCATTTCATCGTCTCGGCCATGACTAGTGGCAGCAGCTTCAGCACGAGGTGGAAGTGGATCTTGATCTTTCCCTAATTTTGGAACCTCAACTTTTTTGTTCTCCATATTTTATAGGCAGAACTAAAAGGCACCTCAGGTAAACAATGGAGATGGATGGATTGGATACTAGTATACAATTATGGACGGACTGCCACGGTTAGGTGGTATAAAAAAACCACGGTTAGGTGGTATATATTATAATAATAATACAATTATGGATGGACGGACTGCCTGCCGACTGCCGACACAGAGGTAGCCACAGCCGTGAACTACCGCACTGTACACTGGTTGATAAAGAGATAGTAGTATACTCGTAACAACTAGTATGACACTATGACGACGGTATAAAGAATGAAAAAAAAATACCACAGTTAGGTGGTATATATTATAATAATAATACAATTATGGATGGACGGACTGCCTGCCGACTGCCGACACAGAGGTAGCCACAGCCGTGAACTACCGCACTGTACACTGGTTGATAAAGAGATAGTAGTATACTCGTAACAACTAGTATGACACTATGACGACGGTATAAAGAATGAAAAAAAAACCACGGTTAGGTGGTATATATTATAATAATAATACAATTATGGATGGACGGACTGCCTGCCGACTGCCGACACAGAGGTAGCCACAGCCGTGAACTACCGCACTGTACACTGGTTGATAAAGAGATAGTAGTATACTCGTAACAACTAGTATGACACTATGACGACGGTATAAAGAATGAAAAAAAAACCACGGTTAGGTGGTATATATTATAATAATAATACAATTATGGATGGACGGACTGCCTGCCGACTGCCGACACAGAGGTAGCCACAGCCGTGAACTACCGCACTGTACACTGGTTGATAAAGAGATAGTAGTATACTCGTAACAACTAGTATGACACTATGACGACGGTATAAAGAATGAAAAAAAAACCACGGTTAGGTGGTATATATTATAATAATAATACAATTATGGATGGACGGACTGCCTGCCGACTGCCGACACAGAGGTAGCCACAGCCGTGAACTACCGCACTGTACACTGGTTGATAAAGAGATAGTAGTATACTCGTAACAACTAGTATGACACTATGACGGTATAAAGAATGAAAAAAAAACCACGGTTAGGTGGTATATATTATAATAATAATACAATTATGGATGGACGGACTGCCTGCCGACTGCCGACACAGAGGTAGCCACAGCCGTGAACTACCGCACTGTACACTGGTTGATAAAGAGATAGTAGTATACTCGTAACAACTAGTATGACACTATGACGACGGTATAAAGAAAGAAAAAAAAATACCACGGTTAGGTGGTATATATTGTAATACAATTATGGATGGACGGACTGCCTGCCGAGTTCCGACTGCCGACACAGAGGTAGCCACAGCCGTGAACTACCGCACTGTACTGTGTCTGCTGCTAATATAGACTGGTTGATAAAGAGATAGTATACAATACATACAACAATATACTACTATACTGGTGGTCAGGCACTGGTCACCACTAGTCACACTGGCAGTGGCACTCCTGCAGCAAAAGTGTGCACTGTTTAATTTTAAATTAATATAATATTATGTACTCCTGGGGGCTCCTGCTATAACAACCTGCAGTGCTCCCCAGTCTCCCCCACAATTATTATAAGCTTTGCCTTTTATACATTGATGTGCAGCACACTGGGCTGAGCTGAGTGCACACAGACTGAGTCACACTGTGTGACTGGCTGCTGCTGTGTATCGTTTTTTTTCAGGCAGAGAACGGATATAGCAGAGAACGGATATATTATATTAAAATAAATAAAAGTTAACTAACAACAACTGCACTGGTCACTGTGGTAAACTCTGTCTGACTCTGCACAATCTCTCTCTCTCTTCTAATCTAATTTCTAATGGAGAGGACGCCAGCCACGTCCTCTCCCTATCAATCTCAATGCACGTGTGAAAATGGCGGCGACGCGCGGCTCCTTATATAGAATCCGAGTCTCGCGAGAATCCGACAGCGTCATGATGACGTTCGGGCGCGCTCGGGTTAACCGAGCAAGGCGGGAGGATCCGAGTCTGCTCGGACCCGTGAAAAAAACATGAAGTTCGTGCGGGTTCGGTTTCAGAGAAACCGAACCCGCTCATCTCTAGTATTAATGGCACTATACGAGGAACTACTGATGAAGAAAGGAATCTAGGAGTCACTATTGCAGGTGACATAAAGGATAAATATAGTATTAATGGCACTATACTGGAAACTACTGAGGAGGAAAGGGATCTAGGAGTCACTATTTCAGGTGACATAAAGGCAGGATGGCAATGTAACACAGCAATGAGGAAGGCTAGTCAGATGCTTGGCTGCATTGGTAGAGGAATCAGCAGCAGAAAGAAGTAATAATGCCACTGTATAGGTCATTGGTACGGCCTCATCTAGAATACTGTGTTCAGTTCTGGAGGCCATATCTTCAAAAGGATATTAATACATTAGAGACTGTAAAAGAAGGGAAATTAAAATGGTGCATGGTCTACATCACAAAACATACCCAGAAAGACTAAAAAAATCTCAATATGTATAGTGTGGAGCAGAGAAGGGAAAGGGGGAACATGATAGAAACTTTCACATATATCAATGGTTTTAACAAAGTCCAGGAGGGAAACATTCTCCAGATGAAGAGAATCAATAGGACACGAGGACATGCACTGAGACTGGAGTGGGGGATGTTCAGTGGAAATTTGAGGAAAAATTACTTCACAGAAAGGGTAGTGGACAAATGGAATTGCTTCACATCAGAGGTGGTAGAGGCTAACATAGCAATGTAAACATGCATGGGATAGACATAAGGATATCCCTACAAAGAAATAAGGATCAAATAAGGTTTGAGATAAAAATATGGTACAAAAATGGGCAGACTAGATGGGCCAAGTGGTTCTTATCTGCCGTCACATTCTATGTTTCTATGCAGTGGAATATTATTATTTGTGACTCATACACGTATTGTGACACTGTAGCTGGTACATTCTCTGTACACATTGTGGTGTGTGCTGGACCTTACTTCATCATTGTTTGTTTGAGTATCCGGTCATTAGGTCAACAGTCATTAGGTCGACAGTACTTAGGTCAACAGTTATTAGGTCGACGTGGTCACTAGGTCGACATGAACAAGGACGGCTTGAATGAGAATATTGATCTGTAATTTATCTAGATAGATATCTCTACATTCGTGCTTCTTGCTTGTGTTCTTCCTTTCTCTTTTTTTCCTTCATATCCAACAAGTTTCCCTCATCCATCCCTCCTTTTCCTTCTCCCTTTACACATTGCATTTGATGCATGTTTATACTAGAGATAAGCGGGTTCGGTTCGTTAAAATACGAAACCCCCCGAACTTCACCCATTTTACACGGTTCCGAGGCAGCCCTTGCTCGGTTAACCTGAGCGCGCCCAATCGTCATCATCCCACTGTCGGATTCTCGCGAGATTCGTATTCTATATAAGGAGCCGCACGTCACCGCCATATACACTCGTGCATTGGAGATGATAGCGAGAGGACGTGGCTGCATTCTCTCAGTTTCTGTGTTCAGTGTGATGCAAATATCTGCTCAGTGTGCTGCAAATATCTGTGCTCAGTGTGCTGCAAATGTCTGTGCTCAGTGTGCTGCAAATATCTGTGCTCAGTGTGCTGCAAATATCTGTGCTCAGTGTGCTGCAAATATCTGCTCAGTGTGCTGCAAATATCTGTGCTCAGTGTGCTGCAAATATCTACGTTCTCTGCCTGAAAAATGCTCCATATCTGTGCTGCATTGTAGTATATAGTAGGAGGACAGTGCAGAATTTTTCTGACCACCAGTATATATATAGCAGTATGGTACAGTACTCCACTGCTCTACCTCTGTGTCATCAAGTATACTATGCATCCATACCTGTGCTGCATTGTAGTTATGCGCAGTATATAGTAGGAGAACAGTGCAGAATTTTGCTGACCACCAGTATATATATAGCAGTACGGTACAGTAGTCCATTGCTCTCCTTCTGTGTCGTCAAGTATACTATCCATCCATACCTGTGCTGCATTGTAGTTGTGCACAGTATATAGTAGGAAGACAGTGCAGAATTTTGCTGACCACCAGTATATATATAGCAGTACGGTATAGTAGTCCATTGCTCTACCTCTGTGTCGTCAAGTATACTATCCATATCTGTGCTGCATTGTAGTTGTGAGCAGTATATAGTAGGAGGACAGTGCAGAATTTTGCTGACCACCAGTTTATATAGCAGTACAGTACAGTAGTCCATTGCTCTACCTCTGTGTCGTCAAGTATACTATCCATATCTGTGCTGCATTGTAGTTGTGCGCAGTATTATAGTAGGAGGACAGTGCAGAATTTTTCTGACCACCAGTATATATATAGCAGTACGGTACAGTAGTCCATTGCTCTACCTCTGTGTCGTCAAGTATACTATCCATATCTGTGCTGCATTGTAGTTGTGCGCAGTATTATAGTAGGAGGACAGTACAGAATTTTGCTGACCACCAGTATATATATAGCAGTACGGTACAGTAGTCCATTGCTCTACCTCTGTGCCGTCAAGTATACTATCCATATCTGTGCTGCATTGTAGTTGTGCGCAGTATTATAGTAGGACAGTGCAGAATTTTTCTGACCACCAGTATATATATAGCAGTACGGTACAGTAGTCCATTGCTCGACCTCTGTGTCGTCAAGTATACTATCCATATCTGTGCTGCATTGTAGTTGTGCGCAGTACAGGTTGAGTCTCCCTTATCCAAAATGCTTGGGACCAGAGGTATTTTGGATATGGGATTTTTCCGTATATTGGAATAATTGCATACCATAATGAGATATCATGGTGATGGGACCTAAATCTAAGCACAGAATGCATTTATTTTACATATACACCTTATACACACAGCCTGAAGGTCATTTTAGCCAATATTTTTTATAACTTTGTGCATTAAACAAAGTGTGTCTACATTCACACAATTCATTTATGTTTCATATACACCTTATACACACAGCCTGAAGGTCATTTAATACAATATTTTTAATAACTTTGTGTATTAAACAAAGTTTGTGTACATTGAGCCATCAAAAAACAAAGGTTTCACTATCTCACTCTCACTCAAAAGAGTCCGTATTTCGGAATATTCCGTATTTCGGAATATTTGGATATGGGATACTCAACCTGTATTATAGTAGGAGGACAGTACAGAATTTTTCTGACCACCAGTATATATATAGCAGTACGGTACAGTAGTCCATTGCTCTACCTCTGTGTCGTCAAGAATATTATCCATCCATACCTGTGCTGCATTGTAGTTGTGCGCAGTATATAGTAGGAGTACAGTGCAGAATTTTGCTGACCACCAGTATATATATAGCAGTATGGTACAGTAGTCCATTGCTCTACCTCTGTGTCGTCAAGTATACTATCCATCCATACCTGTGCTGCATTTTAGTTGTGCGCAGTATATAGTAGGAGGACAGTGCAGAATTTTTCAGACCACCAGTATATATATAGCAGTGCGGTACAGTAGTCCATTGCTCTACCTCTGTGTCGTCAAGTATACTATCCATATCTGTGCTGCATTGTAGTTGTGCACAGTATATAGTAGGAGGACAGTGCAGAATTTTGCTGACCAGCAGTATATATATAGCAGTATGGTACAGCAGTCCATTGCTCTACCTCTGTGTCGTCAACTATACTATCCATATCTGTGCTGCTTTGTAGTTGTGCGCAGTATTATAGTAGGAGGACAGTGCAGAATTTTGCTGACCACCAGTATATATATAGCAGTACGGTACAGTAGGCCATTGCTATTGATATATTACTGGCATATAATTCCACACATTAAAAGATGGAGAACAAAAATGTGGAGGGTAAAATAGGGAAAGATCAAGATCCACTTCCACCTCGTGCTGAAGCTGCTGCCACTAGTCATGGCCGAGACGATGAAATGCCATCAACGTCGTCTGCCAAGGCCGATGCCCAATGTCATAGTAGAGAGCATGTAAACTCCAAAAAACAAAAGTTCAGTAAAATGACCCAAAAATCAAAATTAAAAGCATCTGTTGAGAAGCGTAAACTTGCCAATATGTCATTTACGACACGGAGTGGCAAGGAACGGCTGAGGCCCTCTCCTATGTTCCTCATGACTAGTGGGTCAGCTTCACATGAGGATGGAAGCACTCATCATCCCACTAGAAAAATGAAAAGACTTAAGCTGGCAAAAGCACAGCAAAGAACTGTGCGTTCTTCTAAATCACAAATCCCCAAGGAGAGTCCAATTGTGTCGGTTGCGATGCCTGACTTTCCCAACACTGCACGGGAAGAGGTGGTGCCTTCCACCATTTGCACGCCCCCTGCAAGTGCTGGTAGGAGCACCCGCAGTCCAGTTCCTGATAGTCAAATTGAAGATGTCACTGTTGAAGTACACCAGGATGAGGATATGGGTGTTCCTGGCACTGAGGAGGAAATTGACAAGGAGGATTCTGATGGTGAGGTGGTTTGTTTAAGTCAGCACCCGGGGAGACACCTGTTGCCCGTGGGATGAATATGGCCATTGACATGCCTGGTCAAATTACAAAAAAAAATCACCTCTTCGGTGTGGAATTATTTTAACAGAAATGCGGACAACAGGTGTCAAGCTGTGTGTTGCCTTTGTCAAGCTGTAATAAGTAGGGGTAAGGACGTTAACCACCTAGGAACATCCTCCCTTATACGTCACCTGGAGCGCATTCATCAGAAGTCATTGACAAGTTCAAAAACTTTGGGTGACAGCGGAAGCAGTCCACTGACAACTAAATCCCTTCCTCTTGTAACCAAGCTCTTGAAAACCACACCACCAACTCCCTCAGTGTCAATTTCCTCCTTAGACAGGAATGCCAATAGTCCTGCAGGCCATGTCACTGGCAAGTCTGACGAGTCCTCTCCTGCCTGGGATTCCTCCGATGCATCCTTGAGTGTAACGCCTACTGCTGCTGGCGCTGCTGTTGTTGCTGCTGGGAGTCGATCGTCATCCCTGAGGGGAAGTCGGAAGACCACTTGTACTACTTCCAGTAAGCAATTGACTGTCCAACAGTCCTTTGCGAGGAAGATGAAATATCACAGCAGTCATCCAGTTGCAAAGCAGATAACTCAGGCCTTGACAACTATGTTGGTGTTAGACGTGCATCCGGCATCCGCCGTTAGTTCACAAGAACTTACAGAATTGCTTGAGGTAGTGTGTCCCCGGTACCAAATACCATCTAGGTTCCATTTTTCTAGGCAGGCGATACCGAGAATGTACACAGACGTCAGAAAAAGAGTCACCAGTGTCCTAAAAAATGCAGTTGTACCCAATGTCCACTTAACCACGGACATGTGGACAAGTGGAGCAGGGCAGAATCAGGACTATATGACTGTGACAGCCCACTGGGTAGATGTATTGCCTCCCTCAGCAAGAACAGCAGCGGCGGCACCAGTAGCAGCATCTCGCAAACGCCAACTCATTCCTAGGCAGGCTACGCTTTGTATCACCGCTTTCCATAAGAGGCACACAGCTGACAAACTCTTACGGAAATTGAGGAACATCATCGCAGAATGGCTTACCCCAATTGTACTCTCCTGGGGATTTGTGACATTGGACAACGCCACCAATATTGTGCGTGCATTACATGTGGGCAAATTCCAGCACGTCCCATGTTTTGCACATACATTGAATTTGACGGTGCAGAATTTAAAAAAAAACGACAGGGGTGTGCAAGAGATGCTGTCGGTGGCCCGAAGAATTGTGGGCCACTTTCGGCATTTAGCCACCGCGTGCTGAAGACTGGAGCACCAGCAAACACTCCTGAACCTGCCCCGCCATCATATGAAGCAAGAGGTGGTAACGAGGTGGAATTCAACCCTCTATATGCTTCAGAGGATGGAGGAGCAGCAAAAGGCCATTCATGCCTATACAGCTACCTACGATATAGGCAAAGGAGGGGGAATGCACCTGACTCAAGCGCAGTGGAGAATGATTTCAACGTTGTGCAAGGTTCTGCAACCCTTTGAACTTGCCATACGTGAAGTCAGTTCAGACACTGCCAGCCTGAGTCAGGTCATTCCCCTCATCAGGCTTTTGCAGAAGAAGCTGGAGAGATTGAAGGAGGAGCTAAAACGGAGCGATTCCGCTAGGCATGTGGGACTTGTGGATGGAGCCCTTAATTCGCTTAAACAGGATTCACGGGTGGTCAATCTGTTGACATCAGAGCACTACATTTTGGCCACCATGCTCGATCCTGGATTTTAAACCTACGTTGTATCTCTCTTTCCGGCAGACACAAGTCTGCAGAGGTTCAAAGACCTGATGGTGTCAAGTCAAGCAGAACGTGACCCGTCAACAGCTCCTCCTTCACATTCTCCCGTAACTGGGGCTGCGAGGAAAAGGCTAAGAATTCCGAGCCCACCCGCTGGCGGTGATGCAGGGCAGTCTGGAGCGAGTGCTGACATCTGGTCCGGACTGAGGGACCTGCCAACAATTACTGACATGTCGTCTACTGTCACTGCATATGATTCTGTCACCATTGAAAGAATGGTGGATGATTATATGAGTGACCGCATCCAAGTAGGCACGTCAGACAGTCCGTACGTATACTGGCAGGCAAAATGGGAAATTTGGAGGCCCTTGCACAAACTGGCTTTATTTTACCTAAGTTGCCCCCCCTCCAGTGTGTACTCCGAAAAAGTGTTTAGTGCAGCCGGTCACCTTGTCAGCAATCGGCGTACGAGGTTATTTTCAGAAAATGTGGAGAAGATGATGTTCATCAAAATGAATTATAATCAATTCCTCCGTGGAGACATTAACCAGCAATTGCCTCCAGAAAGTACAAAGGGGCCTGAGATGGTGGATTCCAGTGGGGACAAATTAATAATACTCTGTGAGGAGGGGGATGTACACAGTGAAAGGGGTGAGGAATCGGACGATGAGGAGGAGGTGGACATCTTGCCTCTGTAGAACCAGTTTGTGCAAGATGAGATTGATTGCTTCTTTTATGGTGGGGGCCCAAACCAACCAGTCATTTCAGCCACAGTCATGTGGCAGACCCTGTCGCTGAAATTATGGGTTTGTTAAAGTGTGCATGTCCTGTTTATACAACATAAGGGTGGGTGGGAGGGCCCAAGGACAATTCCATCTTGCACCTCTTTTTTCTTTAATTTATCTATGCATCATGTGATGTTTGGGATCAATTTTTTTAAGTGCCATCCTGTCTGACACTGCAGTGCCACTCCTAGATGGGCCAGGTGTTTGTGCCGGCCACTTGGGTCGCTTAGCTTAGCCATCCAGCGACCTTGGTGCGCCTCTTTTTTTCTTTGCATCATGTGCTGTTTGGGGACTATTTTTTTAAGTGCCATCCTGTCTGACACTGCAGTGCCACTCCTAGATGGGCCAGGTGTTTGTGTCGGCCACTTGGGTCACTTAGCTTAGCCATCCAGCGACCTTGGTGCACCTCTTTTTTTCTTTGCATCATGTGCTGTTTGGGGACTATTTTTTTAAGTGCCATCCTGTCTGACACTGCAGTGCCACTCCTAGATGGGCCAGGTGTTTGTGTCGGCCACTTGGGTCGCTTAGCTTAGCCATCCAGCGACCTTGGTGCACCTCTTTTTTTCTTTGCATCATGTGCTGTTTGGGGACTATTTTTTTAAGTGCCATCCTGTCTGACACTGCAGTGCCACTCCTAGATGGGCCAGGTGTTTCTGTCGGCCAGTTGGGTCACTTAGCTTAGCCATCCAGCGACCTCGGTGCACCTCTTTTTTTCTTTGCATCATGTGCTGTTTGGGGACTATTTTTTTAAGTGCCATCCTGCCTGACACTGCAGTGCCACTCCTAGATGGGCCAGGTGTTTGTGTCGGCCACTTTGGTCGCTTAGTTTAGCCATCCAGCGACCTCGGTGCAAATTTTAGGACTAAAAATAATATTGTAAGGTGTTCAGAATAGACTGGAAATGAGTGGAAATTATAGTTATTGGGGTTAATAATACTATAGGATCAAAAGGACCCCCAAATTCTATGATTTAAGCTGTTTTTGAGGGTTTTTTGTTAAAAAACACCCGAATCCAAAACACACCCGAATCCGACAAACATTTTTCAGGGAGGTTTTGCCAAAACGCGTCCGAATCCAAAACACGGCCGCGGAACCGAATCCAAAACACAAAACCCGAAAAATTTCCGGTGCACAACACTAGTTTATATACTGTATGATGATGATAATAATAATAATAATAATAATAATAATAAGAAGAAGAAGAATAATAATATAATAAGTTAAAATTAGATTTGCAACAAGTTCTCTTTGCCTCTTCAGTAAGATGCATGGACACATTTGTATGTATATGTGTATGTACATGTGTATGCATGTATATGTGTACATGCTTGTAATTGGGGGACATTCCGAGTTGATCGCTAGTTGCTTTCATTCGCTGCGCAGCGATCATCCAAAAAAAGGCACTTCTGCGCATGCATATGCGGCGCAATGCGCATGTGTATGCGGCGCAATGCGCACGTGTGTCGTACTATTACAATGAATGATGTATTTTCACACAAGGTCTAGTGAAGTTTTTCAGTCGCACTGCTGGCCGCAGAGTGATTGACATGAAGTGGGCGTTTCTGGGTGTCAACTGACCAATTTCAGGGAGTGTTCAGAAAAATGCAGGCGTACCAGGAAAAACACAGGCGTGGCTGGGCGAAAGCAGGGCGTGTTCGTGATGTCAAAACAGGAACTGAATAGTCTGAAGTGATCACAGGCGCTGAGTAGGTCTGAAGCTACTCTGAAACTACACAAAATTATTTGGTAGCCGCTCTGCGATCCTTTCGTTCGCACTTCTGCTAAGCTAAAATACACTCCCAGTGGGCGGCGGCATAGCGTTTAGAACATATGATTGATAGACACGAATGTAAAAGTATTTTATATATTTTTATTACCAATATATTTGTTTATTTTCACTGTGTTATTTGTATATCTATATGTATGCAAGTACATTTACTACCTGTATGTGAAAAACAATTGTAAAGCTCTGTGCATGTTAATTACAACCCTAATTGCACTAACAGCTAACACCTGAGAAACAGGATTTCATCGGCTCGCAGGAGCTGATAGGGATCCTTGCTTCTTGAGAAAGCCACCCTTCAGTGTGGAGAAACCGGTTGAAGAGACAGTGGGAGTCATTCTGAGTTGATCGTAGCTGTGCAAAATTTTGCATAGCTACGATCAACTTTCCTGGCATGCGGGGGGATACCCAGCATGGGGCTAGCCCGTCCCACATGTCAGTCCGGTTTCCCCCCCGCAGAAGTGCAAAGGCATCGCTCAGCGGCGATGCCTTTGCACTTCAGGAGTAAATCCCGTCCAGCGCAGCTTTAGCATGCTGGCCGGGAGCTACTCCTCGCTCCCTGGCCAGCAGCTGCTGCGTATGACGTCACGCAGCCGCTGCGGCCCGCCCCCCGTTCAGTCCGGCCACGTTTCGCACCCTCCCGCCCATCAATCGCTGTTTCGCACCCTCCCGCCCATCGATCACCTCTGCCTGTCAATCAGGCAGAAGTGATCGCTGCCCTGCTACGGCCATCGGCCGTCCCGCATGCGCAGGTGCACAAAGATGCCGGCGCATGCACAGCAGGGACCCGTTCGCTCTGCTGCGTGAAAACACAGCGAGTGAACGGGTCGGAATGACCCTCAGGATTCCTTGGTTGTTTGCCACCATTTGGTTACCATCATTTTGCCACACGCACTGTGCCATCTGTTTACTACTTCTTGCTATTTAGAACCATCACCAAGTCCAGGATCACATATTGCCCACGCTCACTAGCATCTAATGTGGAAAACCACAAGGAGCGCATCAGCGGCTGCGAGCAGATCAATGTATCAACAATTACCATCTTGCTGTCATTGAGGAGATTCTGAGTCAGCCGGGCCACCACACATCTACAGTGGATGGGCCTGATCTCTCCCATACTAATTTGCCGCTGTCTCCATTATAAACTGTGAGTAAAGGGGCCTGTGGGTCTGAGCAAGCTGGGGGATCCAACAGTGTCGCAGCCTACCTGTCACAAACCGATCACTCACCTCTGCGGGTTCTGGGGTCCGTCCGTTGCTGGCGCAGTTGCTCGCGGTGCTGTGCGGTCATGTGGGGATGCGCCGTGGTCAGCAGCAGAGGTGATGCAGGTTCTGGGAGCCGGGAGTGCAGGGACCAAATGGTGTGTCTGCAGTATATGGGTTGGCCATGTTGGAGACCAAATGAGCACCTAAGAGCACTTGTGAAACATCTGTGGGTAAGTTTTAGCCAATCCCGTGCTTGTGCTGCCTTTAAGTAGGCTGGGATTATGTTACTCTGAGCCAGTGCTTTGTTGTATCTACTCTACCCTAGCTCTGTGCTCTTTCCGTGGTTTTCTGTGTGATTCCAGTGGTCCAGATATCGCCTATGCTCCCAGAGGTCTGTCTGCAGCCTTCACTGCAAAAGATCCACCAGCTCCCTGCTGTGCTGTCAGTCAATCACTCTCCCAGTGGCAAACAAGTGGATTTCCAGAGTCTTGTGAGAGGTTACCCTGTCTGCCTGCTTCAATCACACAGCCTTTGGAAGATTCTACTAAACTCAGGTGCTCGTTTAATCAGCTCTCTGTTTAACTCATTCTTCACCATTGTCATCTGCTGCAGTTTCACAGTGCTTCTTCACAATTTAGAAGTATTCTATTCAGTATTGTATTTTCATTGTTGCTGCAAACAAGGATAAATTCTTCACAGCCTTCCAGTTTAACCTTTAAGCTTCAGTACAAGTCTCTACAGTTATTCATTTATGTCTGCAATATCCAGTTAACACTCCTTACAGTTTGGCACCAGTCATTGCTTCATTTGGACAATTCTTCACAAGCCTGTTTAAACTCAGTTGTATGAAAATTTCTTCAATGCATCTTTAAGACTGTTCCTGCTTATCATTATACCATTCATTGCAATACATCAGTGTATATATATGGTGACTAATAATTGTCTTTTAACTCCTTACTGGAATTGTTGCCTTTAATAAATATATGAAACAGAACTTTCTTTGTCCTCCATGCTTTCATCATACACCAGCACCTACACCTTTGATTGGTCCATGGTTAACGGATTCACAAAAACACTAGGCCCTGACACTACCCGGCCTTTGTGCTTTACCCTCGCACGTGTACTGATCCTTTGGGACTATTCATTATGCAAGTATAATACCATCATTGTGTGGAAATTATATATCTAATATTTCTTACAAAGTTATGAGAATTATGGTGACAACATTGTGTGTTTTGTATTGACACATATTGTATCTGTTACAATTTTACCAAGAAACATTTAAACTGTTACAAGAGTAGCATTTCATTTTTTTATACAGTCTATAATATGTTTAAGTATCTCTGGAGATAATATATTTTCTATTGTGTTATTTTAATAAATTGTTTTGTTGTCAGACTTTAGTTGCATTTGTGCCATTGGGGTTTATTCTTTTGTATTGTCGACATGGAAAATGTTGACTTGAGTTTTTCAAATTCTATTTCAAATTTTTGAGCTTTTTCATACTGTACGATCCACATGGACTATGAATGGGAACGGTAACCTGTGCCAAGCTCAGTGGTAGCAGAGCGAAAAAGTTCTCAGAAAATGCTGTAATGAATTAGCTGGGATTTTTACAGTAATATTTAATATCTCTCTGCAGGTCTGTAAAATACCCAAGTGTTTTAAGTACACAGAAATTATCCCTATACCCAAAAAGGGTGTACCAAAGTGTTTAGATGATTATCGGCCCATTGCGCTAACATCATTAGTTATGAAATGCTTCGAACGGCTGATGTTAAAACATATTAGATCCCACTTTCCTGCGAACTTCGATCCTTTTCAATTTGCATATCGGCAGAACAGGTCTACAGAGGAAGCAGCCCTGACTGTTTTACATCAGGCACAGACCCACTTAGAGAAGGGACTTATGTGAGAATTTTATTTGTGGATTTTAGCTCCGCGTTTAATACTATTGTACCAGCATCTTTGGTCTCTAAGCTTTTTAACCTAGGCATAAATGGGTTCACGTGCAATTGGATTCTACATTTTTTGACAGCTAGGCCGCAAGTAGTTAGGCTTGGTAAATTCATGTCTGGTGAGATCTGTATAAGTACAGGGGTCCCACAAGGGTGTGTCCTGAGCCCGCTACTATATTCTCTATTTACGTATGATTGTTTTTCAACTTTTGATTCCGTTAAAGTGGTGAAATTTGCAGACGACACGGCGGTTGTCGGTTTGATAAGTGGTAACGATGAGTCATTTTATAGATCTGAAATTTTACGCTTACTGGAATGGAGTAAAGCAAACGTAAAGCAAACTGTTTGGTTTTAAACACGTCTAAAACAAAGGAGATGGTTGTTGATTTTAGGCGGGGTTGTAATAGACCATTATTTCCCGTGTCTTTGGACGGAAAGCCGATTGAGGAGGTGGTCTCTTTTAAATTTTTGGGCACATATATTACAAATGACTTAACTTGGTCTTTGAACAGTCTTTTTCTGATTAAAAAGGCGCAGCAACGCCTTTTCTTTTTGAGGAGGCTTAGAGCTGTTTGTTTAAGCACAAGCACTTTAGTTAGGTTTTATCATAGTATTGTAGAGAGTGTTTTAACGTACGGGATGATAGTGTGGTTTGGAAATTGCACTGTAGCGGAACGAATAGCTTTCGAGAGGGTGGTTAAAACTGCCAGTAGGATCACTGGGGTGCCTCTGCCAAGTATGAAGGACTTGTATACTAGAAATGTATTAAGGAAAGCTAGGAGTATATTCACTGATGAGAGTCATCCAAATTGTTTGATCTTCGAAAGATTGCCATCCTTAAAACGGTTCAGGAGTATCCGCGCTCATACAAACCGCATGTCTAACAGCTTTTTTCCAACTGCTGTTCGGCTGTTAAATAGAGATGAGCGCCTGAAATTTTTCGGGTTTTGTGTTTTGGTTTTGGGTTCGGTTCCGCGGCCGTGTTTTGGGTTCGACCGCGTTTTGGCAAAACCTCACCGAATTTTTTTTGTCGGATTCGGGTGTGTTTTGGATTCGGGTGTTTTTTTCAAAAAACCCTAAAAAACAGCTTAAATCATAGAATTTGGGGGTCATTTTGATCCCATATTATTATTAACCTCAAAAACCATAATTTCCACTCATTTTCAGTCTATTCTGAAAACCTCACACCTCACAATATTATTTTTAGTCCTAAAATTTGCACCGAGGTCGCTGGATGACTAAGCTAAGCGACCCTAGTGGCCGACACAAACACCTGGCCCATCTAGGAGTGGCACTGCAGTGTCCCGCAGGATGGCCCTTCCAAAAAACACTCCCCAAACAGCACATGACGCAAAGAAAAAAAGAGGTGCAATGAGGTACCTGTGTGACTAAGCTCAGCGACCCAAGTGCCCGACACAAACACCTGGCCCATCTAGGAGTGGCACTGCAGTGTCACGCAGGATGTCCCTTCCAAAAAACCCTCCCCAAACAGCACATGACGCAAAGAAAAAAAGAGGCGCAATGAGGTAGCTGTGTGAGTAAGATTAGCGACCCTAGCGGCCGACACAAACACCGGGCCCATCTAGGAGTGGCACTGCAGTGTCACGCAGGATGTCCCTTCCAAAAAACCCTCCCCAAACAGCACATGACGCAAAGAAAAATAAAAGAAAAAAGAGGTGCAAGATGGAATTGTCCTTGGGCCCTCCCACCCACCCTTATGTTGTATAAACAGGACATGCACACTTTAACCAACCCATCATTTCAGTGACAGGGTCTGCCACACGACTGTGACTGATATGACGGGTTGGTTTGGACCCCCACCAAAAAAGAAGCAATTAATCTCTCCTTGCACAAACTGGCTCTACAGAGGCAAGATGTCCACCTCATCATCATCCTCCGATATATCACCGTGTACATCCCCCTCCTCACAGATTATCAATTCGTCCCCACTGGAATCCACCATCTCAGCTCCCTGTGTACTTTGTGGAGGCAATTGCTGCTGGTCAATGTCTCCGCGGAGGAATTGATTATAATTCATTTTAATGAACATCATCTTCTCCACATTTTCTGGATGTAACCTCGTACGCCGATTGCTGACAAGGTGAGTGGCGGCACTAAACACTCTTTCGGAGTACACACTTGTGGGAGGGCAACTTAGGTAGAATAAAGCCAGTTTGTGCAAGGGCCTCCAAATTGCCTCTTTTTCCTGCCAGTATAAGTACGGACTGTCTGACGTGCCTACTTGGATGCGGTCACTCATATAATCCTCCACCATTCTTTCAATGTTGAGAGAATCATATGCAGTGACAGTAGACGACATGTCCGTAATCGTTGTCAGGTCCTTCAGTCCGGACCAGATGTCAGCATCAGCAGTCGCTCCAGACTGCCCTGCATCACCGCCAGCGGGTGGGCTCGGAATTCTGAGCCTTTTCCTCGCACCCCCAGTTGCGGGAGAATGTGAAGGAGGAGATGTTGACAGGTCGCGTTCCGCTTGACTTGACAATTTTGTCACCAGCAGGTCTTTGCACCCCAGCAGACTTGTGTCTGCCGGAAAGAGAGATCCAAGGTAGGTTTTAAATCTAGGATCGAGCACGGTGGCCAAAATGTAGTGCTCTGATTTCAACAGATTGACCACCCGTGAATCCTTGTTAAGCGAATTAAGGGCTGCATCCACAAGTCCCACATGCCTAGCGGAATCGCTCCCTTTTAGCTCCTTCTTCAATGCCTCCAGCTTCTTCTGCAAAAGCCTGATGAGGGGAATGACCTGACTCAGGCTGGCAGTGTCTGAACTGACTTCACGTGTGGCAAGTTCAAAGGGCATCAGAACCTTGCACAACGTTGAAATCATTCTCCACTGCACTTGAGACAGGTGCATTCCACCTCCTATATCGTGCTCAATTGTATAGGCTTGAATGGCCTTTTGCTGCTCCTCCAACCTCTGAAGCATATAGAGGGTTGAATTCCACCTCGTTACCACTTCTTGCTTCAGATGATGGCAGGGCAGGTTCAGTAGTTTTTGGTGGTGCTACAGTCTTCTGTACGTGGTGCCTGTACGCCGAAAGTGTCCCGCAATTCTTCTGGCCACCGACAGCATCTCTTGCACGCCCCTGTCGTTTTTTAAAAAATTCTGCACCACCAAATTCAAGGTATGTGCAAAACATGGGACGTGCTGGAATTTGCCCATATTTAATGCACACACAATATTGCTGGCGTTGTCCGATGCCACAAATCCACAGGAGAGTCCAATTGGGGTAAGCCATTCTGCGATGATCTTCCTCAGTTGCCGTAAGAGGTTTTTAGCTGTGTGCGTATTCTGGAAAGCGGTGATACAAAGCGTAGCCTGCCTAGGAAAGAGTTGGCGTTTGCGAGATGCTGCTACTGGTGCCGCCGCTGCTGTTCTTGCGGCGGGAGTCCATACATCTACCCAGTGGGCTGTCACAGTCATATAGTCCTGACCCTGCCCTGCTCCACTTGTCCACATGTCCGTGGTTAAGTGGACATTGTGTACAACTGCATTTTTTAGGACACTGGTGAGTCTTTTTCTGACGTCCGTGTACATTCTCGGTATCGCCTGCCTACAGAAGTGGAACCTAGATGGTATTTGGTAACGGGGGCACACTGCCTCAATAAATTGTCTAGTTCCCTGTGAACTAACGGCGGATACCGGACGCACGTCTAACACCAACATAGTTGTCAAGGACTCAGTTATCCGCTTTGCAACAGGATGACTGCTGTGATATTTCATCTTCCTCGCAAAGGACTGTTGGACAGTCAATTGCTTACTGGAAGTAGTACAAGTGGGCTTACGACTTCCCCTCTGGGATGACCATCGACTCCCAGCAGCAACAACAGCAGCGCCAGCAGCAGTAGGCGTTACACGCAAGGATGCATCGGAGGAATCCCAGGCAGGAGAGGACTCGTCAGAATTGCCAGTGACATGGCCTGCAGGACTATTGGCATTCCTGGGGAAGGAGGAAATTGACACTGAGGGAGTTGGTGGGGTGGTTTGCGTGAGCTTGGTTACAAGAGGAAGGGATTTACTGGTCAGTGGACTGCTTCCGCTGTCGGCCCAAGTTTTTGAACTTGTCACTGACTTATTATGAATGCGCTGCAGGTGACGTATAAGGGAGGATGTTCCGAGGTGGTTAACGTCCTTACCCCTACTTATTACAGCTTGACAAAGGGAACACACGGCTTGACACCTGTTGTCCGCATTTCTGGTGAAATACTTCCACACCGAAGAGCTGATTTTTTTGGTATTTTCACCAGGCATGTCAACGGCCCTATTCCTCCCACGGACAACAGGTGTCTCCCCGGGTGCCTGACTTAAACAAACCACCTCACCATCAGAATCCTCCTGGTCAATTTCCTACCCAGCGCCAGCAACACCCATATCCTCCTCATCCTGGTGTACTTCAACACTGACATCTTCAATCTGACTATCAGGAACTGGACTGCGGGTGCTCCTTCCAGCACTTGCAGGGGGCGTGCAAATGGTGGAAGGCGCATGCTCTTCACGTCCAGTGTTGGGAAGGTCAGGCATCGCAACCGACACAATTGGACTCTCCTTGTGGATTTGGGATTTCGAAGAACGCACAGTTCTTTGCGGTGCTACTGCTTTTGCCAGCTTGAGTCTTTTCATTTTTCTAGCGAGAGGCTGAGTGCCTCCATCCTCATGTGAAGCTGAACCACTAGCCATGAACATAGGCCAGGGCCTCAGCCGTTCCTTGCCACTCCGTGTGGTAAATGGCATATTGGCAAGTTTACGCTTCTCCTCCGACAATTTTATTTTAGGTTTTGGAGTCCTTTTTTTACTGATATTTGGTGTTTTGGATTTGACATGCTCTGTACTATGACATTGGGCATCGGCCTTGGCAGACGACGTTGCTGGCATTTCATCGTCTCGGCCATGACTAGTGGCAGCAGCTTCAGCACGAGGTGGAAGTGGATCTTGATCTTTCCCTAATTTTGGAACCTCAACATTTTTGTTCTCCATATTTTAATAGGCACAACTAAAAGGCACCTCAGGTAAACAATGGAGATGGATGGATACTAGTATACAATTATGGATGGACTGCCGAGTGCCGACACAGAGGTAGCTACAGCCGTGGACTACCATACTGTACTGTGTCTGCTGCTAATATAGACTGGTTGATAAAGAGATGTAGTAGTAGTATGTATGTATAAAGAAGAAAGAAAAAAAAACCACGGGTAGGTGGTATACAATTATGGACGGACTGCCCAGTGCCGACACAGAGGTAGCTACAGCCGTGGACTACCGTACTGTACTGTGTCTGCTGCTAATATAGACTGGTTGATAAAGAGATGTAGTAGTAGTATGTATGTATAAAGAAGAAAGAAAAAAAAACCACGGGTAGGTGGTATACAATTATGGACGGACTGCCCAGTGCCGACACAGAGGTAGCTACAGCCGTGGACTACCGTACTGTACTGTGTCTGCTGCTAATATAGACTGGTTGATAAAGAGATGTAGTAGTAGTAGTATGTATGTATAAAGAAGAAAGAAAAAAAAAACCACGGGTAGGTGGTATACAATTATGGACGGACTGCCCAGTGCCGACACAGAGGCAGCTACAGCCGTGGACTACCGTACTGTACTGTGTCTGCTGCTAATATAGACTGGTTGATAAAGAGATGTAGTAGTAGTATGTATGTATAAAGAAGAAAGAAAAAAAAAACACGGGTAGGTGGTATACAATTATGGACGGACTGCCCAGTGCCGACACAGAGGTAGCTACAGCCGTGGACTACCGTACTGTACTGTGTCTGCTGCTAATATAGACTGGTTGATAAAGAGATGTAGTAGTAGTAGTATGTATGTATAAAGAAGAAAGAAAAAAAAACCACGGGTAGGTGGTATACAATTATGGACGGACTGCCGAGTGCCGACACAGAGGTAGCTACAGCCGTGGACTACCGTACTGTACTGTGTCTGCTGCTAATATAGACTGGTTGATAAAGAGATGTAGTAGTAGTATGTATGTATAAAGAAGAAAGAAAAAAAAACCACGGGTAGGTGGTATACAATTATGGACGGACTGCCGAGTGCCGACACAGAGGTAGCTACAGCCGTGAACTACCGTACTGTGTCTGCTGCGACTGGATGATAAATAATGATATAAAAAATATATATATATCACTACTGCAGCCGGACAGGTATATATTATATAATGACGGACCTGCTGGACACTGTCTGTCAGCAGAATGAGTTTTTTATAGAATAAAAAAAAAACACCACACAAGTGAAGTCACACGACGAGTGTTTAACTTTTTCAGGCAATCACAATATAGTATACTATACTACTAACTATACTGGTGGTCAGTGTGGTCAGGTCACTGGTCAGTCACACTGGCAGTGGCACTCCTGCAGCAAAAGTGTGCACTGTTTAATTTTAATAATAATATGTACTCCTGGCTCCTGCTATAACCTATAACTGGCACTGCAGTGCTCCCCAGTCTCCCCCACAATTATAAGATGTGTGAGCTGAGCACAGTCAGATACGAGTGTTTAACTTTTTCAGGCAATCACAATATAGTATACTATACTACTAACTATACTGGTGGTCAGTGTGGTCAGGTCACTGGTCAGTCACACTGGCAGTGGCACTCCTGCAGCAAAAGTGTGCACGGTTTAATTTTAATAATAATATGTACTCCTGGCTCCTGCTATAACCTATAACTGGCACTGCAGTGCTCCCCAGTCTCCCCCACAATTATAAGATGTGTGAGCTGAGCACAGTCAGATATATACATAGATGATGCAGCACACTGGGCTGAGCAGTGCACACAGATATGGTATGTGACTGAGTCACTGTGTATCGTTTTTTTCAGGCAGAGAACGGATATATTAAATAAAACTGCACTGTCTGGTGGTCACTGTGGTCAGTCACTAGTAAACTCTGCACTCTCTACAGTTCTACAGTACTCCTAAGCTCCAGTAAATCAGGTCAATCTCTCTCTCTCTCTCTCTTCTAATCTAAATGGAGAGGACGCCAGCCACGTCCTCTCCCTATCAATCTCAATGCACGTGTGAAAATGGCGGCGACGCGCGGCTCCTTATATAGAATCCGAGTCTCGCGAGAATCCGACAGCGTCATGATGACGTTCGGGGCGCGCTCGGGTTAACCGAGCAAGGCGGGAAGATCCGAGTCGCTCGGACCCGTGAAAAAAAACATGAAGTTCGTGCGGGTTCGGATTCAGAGAAACCGAACCCGCTCATCTCTACTGTTAAATGATCATTAGGTTGTGTGCAAATGTTTTCCAAAATGTGGCATAATGTTACTGTTATCATATGGCATTGTGAGGCTCTGATTGTATTTTCATTGACATTTCGTTGTTGATTTTGTTAATGACAAATAAAGTATATTATTATTATTATTATTATTATTATTATTGAAGCATGATGAGCGAAGCAAGCCATGCGAGGGGACACGGTGCACTAATTGGGGTTCACGGTCACTTTACAAAGTAAACAACACCTGAAAAACTCATGTTGACCTTTTTCCATGTCAACCATGTTTATGTTGACCTAGTTTATGTCTATGCTATGATCCACACCCGTTTGATAGATATGGAGGACGAACATTTGAGAGGAGAGCATGAAGCACGTACTAGTGCAGAAGCTGCTGCCACCAGTCGTGATGATACAAGTCTGTCAACATCATCTACTAAGGCCAATGCACAGAGGATGTAAGTCAGGGCAAGTAAAATCAAAGAAGCCATATAATATTAGTGATATAGAAAAAAACATCAAAAGTAAAGTTAGCTACAGAGAAACATAAAAATGACAATATGCCATTCATCAAATGAAGTGGTAAGGAAAGGCTACGGCCTTGGCCTTTATTTATGACTGGTGGTTTTGCCTCTTATAATAATGTAAGCCCTTTTTCCTGTAGAAGTGTAAAAAAATTAAACTCATTTAGGCGCAGGAACTAATTGTGTGCTCAAAAACATCACAAATCCCTGAGGAGAGTGTAAGGGGTTAATTTACTAAGCTCTCAAATCCATTCAAGATTGTATTTTTGGCAGAAAATGCATCCCTTAAAATTGCTGCACAAAAAACACAGCAGAGTTTGTTCAATTCGTAATGGGAATCACGGCCGCCCTGACATGTTTGATCAAATAGACCATCGGGCAATCACAGTTGTTTTTTTTTTCTCATATACCTTATAGAACACAAGAATTTACCAACGATTCGTATTTGCCTTTGCGACCGCAAACTACTCAATCCGACTGCAAAAGGATGGAATTTGAGCACAAATAGAACTTTCAAATACAGTACAGCTGCTTTTGCTTGGCGTGTTTGATATGTGGGCGTAGTTACCCATCACTGACAACTCAAATATGATGCCTATAAAAGGGGACAAATCTCCGGCATCATGTTCCCTGATTGCAAAATGGCAGAGCAGCTTTAGTGTTGTAGGATTCATGGGTGATGTGGGATACCTGAGACTCTGCCACCCGGCTAGAAGAAACCAGTGTCCTTACACTGACCATGGTCAGTAGGTTGTGCAGGTACCGTGGAGGCTGTGCAGGCCTCGTTTTTTTTTTAGGTGGAGATTGAACTTGAAAGCATTGGTTGATGGCAAAGTCATACTGATGTTCTGCTTCAATCGAAACAACATTTTCCACCTGTATGAGCTTCTCATATTGGACCTGGACCCTGAGACAGCACACTCATGCTTTGTCTCAGGCCTACACAAACTCATGGCTGTGTTGCTCTTTATTGCTACTGGCAGCTTCCAGTCTGTCTCTGGCAGAGTGATAGGGTTCTCACAGTCCAGCCTCTCCCGGTATCTGACTCAGGTGCTGGACCCATTTCAGCCCCACATTGATGCCTCTATCTGCTTCCCTAGTCAGGAGTCTTAGCGGCATGCAGTCAGGGTAGCCTTCTATTGCATTGCCAGAATGCCCTGTGTGCTTGGCATGATAGATTGCACACACATTGGGCTGAGATCACCTAGTCACAGACAGACCATCTACATAAATAGACATCATACACACTCCACCAATGAGCAGGTGGTCTGTGAAACTAAACTGAAAATAATTAGCGTTGTTGCAGGTTACCCTGACTCATGTCATGACAACTTCATCTTCAGCTAGTCATCCCTCTACGACAATTTTAATGCTGGACAAATGCCAGAGGGGTGGCTGCTCGGTACATATTATATATAAAACCAATTCTTCCCCACCTGTGGCCAGGTGATGTTAGGAACAAAGTGGAGGCGGCAATCCATGGTCTTGGTGTTAAAAAATTGTTGTATTCAAACTTCATTGCAAAAGCGCTACAAGAAGGGCTACATAATTTCAACATTTCAAGGCTGAGCAGCCTTTTCATCAGGTTGAGTAAACTTAGTGAACCAAACATGAACCAAACCACATAGAAAACAGCTAACCTGTTAAATAGGAGCTGGTGTGTCGTGAAAGGTGCTCCTGGCATCTAAGACCAGTACTTCCGGCTATACAGTATATAGTGTAAAAATGCAAATGTTTTCTTCAAATTCTAACTACACTATCTATATCATTCAGGTAATGTGGGGCATGGCTGTTTCTCCTGGCTACTGACTACATTGTTGCTCCCTAACTCCCCGGCTGGACACAAATAAACAATCATGCACAAAAGAACAGTCAGTCTGTAATAGAAAGATATTTTAGTGTGCTTACTGTAAATCTCGGTTTCGGGTCTGGATACGTTTGCTGGCTTTTTGCTGTATAGTCCCTTAAATTGTGTTCAGGTATGTTTACAACAACATTTGCCACATGTTGATGAAGAAAACAGTCAGCAAGTAGTGGTGTTGGTACCATCTGGAGACAGTTTGAAGACAGAATTAGGGAGGCAGGTAAGATAGCAAGTCATTGAGGAGCTCTTCAGTGGTAAGTACAGGTTGAGTATCCCTTATCCAAAATGCCTGGGACCAGAAGTATTTTGGATATCGGATTTTTACGTATTTTGGAATAATTGCATGCCATAATGAGAGATCATGGTGATGGGACCCAAGACTAAGCACAGAATGCATTTATGTTTCATATACACCTTATACACACAGCCTAAAGGTAATTTTAGCCAATATTTCTAATAATTTTGTGCATCAAACAAAGTGTGTGTACATTCACATAATTAATTTATGTTTCATATACACCTTATGCACACAGCCTAAAGGTCATTTAATACAATATTTTTAATAACTTTGTGTATTAAACAAAGTTTGTGTACATTGAGCCATCAGAAAACAAAGGTTTCACTATCTCACTTTCACTCAAAAAATGCTGTATTTCGGAATATTCCATATTTCGGAATATTTGGATATGGGATACTCAACCTGTATATATCAACCAAAATACCTTTCTAATACCCTTTAAAACATAAACATATAGGACCAAATGTAATAGAGTGAGAGTTTCAGAAAGTGAGAGATTTGGAAAAGGTTTTTCATTTTTTTTTTAAAGTGGCAATCATTTACACTGCAAACCGGGTTGATCTTGCTGTGTAAATGATTGCCACTTAAAAAATAAATAAAAAAATCTCACTCTATTACATTTGGCCCATAGTGATGTAACCATAAAATCAAACATTTATGTTAGATATAGTACAATAGATCATTTGTAGTTTGTATTTGTAGAATATCCATTGTAGTATTGTATCAGTAATGTTGTCACACACTTTTACCAGGTTTTTTCTTTTGCGATGTTGTCCATCGCATACACCTGTTGTTTTCACTTCATGTATTTCAATGCATAATGTGTATTTGCTCACATCATATCTGGCTTTATTTATTATTGTTATGTTCAACATACTTGGAACCCAAGAGATTGGGTGGCAATAGAAGAGTTCCGAGTACAGAAACGTGAAGCTCCGGTAGAACCGGTACGCAGCTACCCCTAATAAAACTCGCTGACTCCATGGTCCTTCCCAGTGGTCGATTAATGCCTGCAAGACTATGGTTTCTTGTGTCCATGGCAGCCACGTTTGAATGGGCGAATTAGGTCCGCCCAGACTCCGATGCCCCCCGGTCTTAATAGGTGACAAGGCGTTAACTGAAACAGAGAGAACAAGGGTAAAACTAACTAAGACAGACACGACAATGAAGAAGAAGACTACAGAAAATTAATAACTAGTTTATGTGCGGCGCGGCCGCCAAGAAAAACAGCAAACCAAAGTAACGCTGCCCAAGTGCCGAATACGAACCCGTCATAGTACGGCAAGGACAACAGTTGTGGAAACCTCCGCAGAAAAACACAATGACGAGAATAAGGAGAATGTGTCTTCAGCCGTAAGGTGCGGCAGAGCCGCTACTCATGACACCGGGAAAGGTGCACGCAGGAAGCAACCAGGATCCCAAGGCTCAATATTCAAGATCACTCGGCTGGAAGGCAGGAATTGATCCCCAGGACACAGGATGCTGGAATGTACAGGCTGTAAGCAGGAACACTCCAGAGGCAGGTACAGGCTCCACGGGAAGCTAACACCGGCGAGGCTACACCGTCCTGGCTCCCATAAAAAGGTCCTACTGACCAATGATGGGAGAGCCAGTCAGGCCAGCCCCCCGGACCATAATAGCCCCAGCTGTAGCGTGGCGTGCTGAGCGCGGCGTCCTGACTGCTTAGTAACAGCGGCCGCGGCGAAGTGCCGGGCGGCCGCCTGGTGTACCCGGTTGCTAGGCAACTGGCCAGAGACGGATGCTCAGACGCAGAAGTGATGCGCCAGCCCCACGGCCTAGCAACGGCCGGGAGCTGGCGCATCCCACTACACCCACCACCGCTAACAATTATGGACCACTTCTCAACCTAAATTACTCAACATTGCTGCACTGTATGTACATTGAATAGCTATGGACTTACCAAAAGGGTGCCAGAGAAACAGACTAATTCACATACATTTTACTGCTAGTAACATATATTTTTTTTGTATTACGTTTTTTTTTAGTTGTGTAATTGTTGTATGTTCTTATGCATTCAAGAAACATTTTGCTGCAAGCATAAACAATGTATAATGCAAACCAACAATTTTAAATGCAAATTTAAGACAATTTTTAAAGTGTTTTCAGTAACTCTGTTCAACATTTATGGCCTTACCTTCCGTCCTCTGAAAGTACTGCACCCTCTGGCTGGTGTTGTGATAGAGGTGCGTCTGTGGGATGTCCGCCTTTGAGGTGAGGTCATTGGGGTGGTTTGAGGAGTTGTTCTTCTAGAGCTGCTACTGTTCCGCTCAGTTTGGTGTACCACCAGTTTCTGGGCCAAGTTTTCTAGGGTGGCATTTAAGTCTTTTGTGACTACGTTCAGCTGCAACATACTTTGTTGTGTTCTCAGAGTGGTGTCAAACATATGAAGGTAGTTTTGATGAAGCTTCTGATTGTCCTCCATGATTCTAACAAAAGTGTAGTGGAATCTGTTGTCATCCCACATGAGTTCAACAATGTTTGCCAGACGTGCCAGGTGCGTATTTTGCTTATTTACATTTTTATTGACCTTATATGTTTTTCGGTCCTGGCTTTCCATATGTGCAACCTGTTTTTTGAGCCATTCCAGGTGAATGGCTTGTTGTGTGGACCAGGTGCTCCAAAAAACCTGCTCCTGTGTTGGTTGTTCTGCAGGCGATGCGGGTCTTATGTCTGGTATTGGGGAGTGCAAAATAGGTGGTGTAGGGGGTGTTGGCGAAGGTGGTGGTATTTCCGTTAATTCAAGGCTGTACATCTGCTCCATGTCAGCCCCCCCCCCCCCCCCCCCCCCCTCTTCTGCTGGCTGTGCTTCCTCTGGAATTGTCTCCTCTGGAAGTAAATTACAGTTGTGTGTAAGTAATATGTTTTTGTCATGTTAGCTGCTTTGTCCTGTGAAAGCTTTTTTTACTACCTACATTTACTAATGCTTCTATGACTGAAAAGTGGAGGTGTTGCCCATAGCAACAAACATATTATGTATATCATTCAACCTTTGCATGCTAGGAAATGATACACACATTCTTTTGCTATGGGCAACACCTCATTTTGTAAATATAAAAACTTTAGCAAATGTACCCCTAAGTATGTGTATTTAATGTGTTTCTAAATGTAGGCCTAGGGCAGGGGTGGAGTTCCTTTGGCCCTGTTGTTGAACTACACATACCAGCATGCCCTTCTACAGATTTGGTATTTGGCCATGCTAAAACTGTTGCAGGGCATGCTGGGATGTGTAGTTCAACAGCAGCTTGGGGGCCAATGGTTCCCCGCCCCTGACCAAGGGGAATACATGGAGAGCTGTGTGTTTTTCATATTGGAACTGTTCTCTATTCCAAACATTCTGTATTTTTTAGAAAAGAACATCTAGTACATAAAAAAAAAATAATAACTTTCATCCGATTGTTTGCTATAGACCGTATGTGTCAGGAACCCTAGTGAGGGGGTGGGGGGTTGGGGTATACCTGCATAACTCTGGCTGCAGCTCAGTCATGTGATCACTGGATGGTGCAGCTGGGCAGCTGACGGGTGAATATTTATGTTGTCACCTTAGGGGGGTATCCAATTAGCCACAATAAAACATAATTTTTTCCCGATGTTTCACCAATATTTTATTACAGGCTATCCAATTAGTATCACCCATAAAAATAACCATTTTCTCATGAACACACAGGATTACTGAAATCTATGTGTTTTCGCTGGTCGCAGCAATGGGGCTGTTTTCGGGGATTTGGTTTCGCCTGCCTGAGGCCGTTGAAATAAAATCCCCTAGAAGCCACAACACACAACTGCTTATCAGGGCTAATTGGATAGCTCCAGCGATGAAATTACCCATGGTAAATGGCTGCAGGTAATTGCATATCCCCCTAAATCTGATCACCTAAAATTCAATTTATAATTTTCATTAATGGTGACATATTATTATTTGTCAGTGATTATGTTATTATTATCTATGGTAAGTGTTACTGGCTTAGGGCCTTATTCAGGAAGCATTTTCCCGATTCACAATTTCCCGATTTTCAGAGCTGGGCGGACACGCAGGACCCATTTTGCACCTGCACGGCCTAGGATATAGGATTATATCACACTGATGTGAATGCCTGATTGACAGGCAGAGGCATTTGTGGGGCAGTTGGATTGGGTGACACAGCATTGCAGGGGTGTGGTGTCGGGAATGCAGGCAGGTCCGGGCCATTCTCAGGATGACTGCATGACTTCTCGTGCGGCCGCTGCGATGGGAAAGATGCCCAAGTTGCGTCTGCCTTCACAGTCAGGCTGCGCAGGCAGGGGGCTTACCTTGATTTTTTAGGTCTGCAATGTGATCGCAATTGAATTGCTATTGCATCACTAGCAGTCATTAGCATACCTCCCAACAATTGTGATCCACAGGTCTGGACAACTGCGAGACAAAGCAGCACCTGTACCAGAAAAGGGGTGTGGCCTATGCAAAAGAGGGCATGACCTTGCGGGAGTGCCGTGGCCGCGAGTCGTGCCTCCCCATTTCCGTCACTGAGGGGGTATGCCCAGCGCTCTGTGAGCTGCCGGCATGCCCTCTCTCCCTCTGTCTCCCATGAATAGACGCTGTGCGCATGCGCACAACATCTATTCACCGCTGCTCTGCTATGCACAGCAGTGAGCGATAGGATCATCCAGACTGACACCCCCCACTGCGGGACACTGTGGCCCGCGGGTGGGAAAGCGGGACAGTCCCAGTTGGGAGGTATGCATTAGCATGCTGGGCGGCCTTGCCCTGTGCTAGAGAACCCCCAGCATGCCATTACACAGTTACAGTATTGATAAATTACCCAAACTGCATCTGAAGCTGAATAAGGTGCGTAGGTTGTATTGCTTCAAGGTGTCTTGTCATGGCACAGAACGTATCAGCTGATTGGCTGCACATAGGAGGTCATTCCGAGTTGAACGTAGCTGTGCTAAATCAGGCACTCAGACTTGTGGGGGGATGCCCAGCATGGGGCTAGTTCACCCCACATGTCAGTGCCGCCCCCCCCCCCCCCACAGAAATGCAAAAGCATTGCACAGTGGCGATGCTTTTGCATTTGAGGAACTGCGCTGGGAGAACCCCTTTTCTGGACGGGTCGCAGTGGCTGCGTGTGATGTCACTCAGCCACCGCGGCCAGCCCCCCCCAACGGTTTGGCCATGTCAATCAGGCAGAGGCGATTGCAGGGAACAATGGCCTTTAGCCGTCCAGCATGCGCCGGCGCACTGCGGAGCTGGCGCATGCACAGATCTGACCCGATCGCTGCACTGCGATAAACTGCAGCTAGCGATTGGGGCAGAATGACCCCCATAGACACCTGATTGTAACACGTGGGTCTTCATAATATTGTTTCTTGTATGGGCAGCAAAACCAAATACACAGGAAGAAGAAGAACAGCCATGTTTCATTTTCCTGTATCCTCTGACTAGAGACAGTTTCTGTGGGGATGTACAGTGTGTGTGTACTGTATGTGTGTGTGTGTGTGTGTGTGTGTGTGTGTGTGTGTGTGTGTGTACAGTATGTGTGTGTGTATATTGTTGTGGATAAAAAAACAACATGAACAGTTGTGGTCAAATTCAAAGTTTATATTGATAATGGCAGAGCAAGATTACAATAAAGTGACAGTCAGCATGCACTTACAAGTAAAATTACAAGAGCGCTCAGTCTGCCCAGAATATGGCAAACAAAAGCCCTTAATATTGCCTATTACAAAAATTCCTCCACCCAAGCTTGGACCAATCATAGCAGGCCTTGAGGCCCATTCCTCCTTATCGAATACCATCTGGTCCTGACTTGGGCACATGACACAAATCTAAAACCAAAACTTTGGTGGAGACAGAGTGCGCAATCAAACCAAGTGAATCAGCCCAGTGAAAAATACAAAGGAAGTTTCACCTGCTTCCAAGACAATTTCAATACAAACAAGTAGTATTCCACTCTGGCGCTTCACTAGGTTTACATGTATAGGAATATCTTCATATCCTTAGAACCTATATGTATCTTACATCCAATTTATAAGAGGATGTAATTCACAGAAAAAAGAAAAAAGAACAATATAGTGCAGAGACCTTTTTTAGAATTAATATGTCTGAAAAGACAAATGTACACTCACAAGGCAACTTGTAAAAAATTAGCTCATCGTAATTTCTCTCTCTTATGTCGATTTCCAGAGAAGGATTAATCTTCTTTCTCCATAATTCCAACCTAAATAAGTTGTGCATGTGTCTACCACAATGGTAAAACACAATGGCTCACACACATGAAACAAAAAGAGGCTTATAGAGCAGACGTCCTTAAAAAGGTGTACAGGTTTTTATTTTGACAAGTTCGCACTTACATCACATAAAAAGATAAAAGCATATAGAATCTCTATATCATTTCCCACAGATGCCAAAGTAGTCCTCACCGGAGCGCAGAAATCACAATAAACTGCTGGTAGGCTGCGGTCCCGGGAACCGTGTAGCTCACCTATTCCAGGGGACAGCGGTGGTGTTCAGGCAAACAGCGGGACGATGATGCAGACCCGCTTAACGCGTTTCGGTTTCCCTTAAAAAAAAAAAAAAAAAGGGAAACCGAAACGCGTTAAGCGGGTCTGCATCATTGTCCCGCCTATATGCTTTTATCTTTTTATGTGATGTAAGTGCGAACTTGTCAAAATAAAAACCTGTACACCTTTTTAAGGACGTCTGCACTATAAGCCTCTTTTTGTTTCATGTGTGTGAGCCATTGTGTTTTACCATTGTGGTAGACACATACACACCTTATTTAGGTTGGAATTATGGAGAAAGAAGATTAATCCTTCTCTGGAAATCGACATAAGAGAAAGAAATTATGATGAGCTCATTTTTACAAGTTGCCTTGTGAGTGTACATTTGTCTTTTCAGACATATTAATTCTATAAAAGGTCTCTGCACTATATTGTTCTTTTTTCTTTTTTCTGTGAATTACATCCTCTTATAAATTGGATGTAAGATACATATAGGTTCTAAGGATATGAAGATATTCCTATACATGACACAAATCAGCAAGACTAGGGTGACTTAGCAAAGTAAAGCAAGTTCTTGTCACGAACATACATTCCGTCACAAACAAACGTCTTTACATAATAATGTCTGTTAAGTATTACATGATATTAAAAAGACAGAATAGATGCTATAAATTGCTTAATTTCATTAACAATATACAGTATGTGTATATGTGTGTATGTATGTGTATATGTGTGTATGTATGTGTATATGTGTATAGAATCAACAAAAATTTTTTTATTTGAGAAGTATGATGGCGCTCCTGTTCAAATCTCTGCTGCCTTTCCCTTATGCCTTGGATCTATCCCAAATGATCCAAAAAATTGAAGAGGGTGAAAGGGATGGAAAAGGGAATTGGCGCTGAGAGAGTATGTAGAGAACAATACTTATCTTGAATGACGTGATGACTTGGACCTATGGGTGTTTTTCTGATTCTTCTTTGGTTTTCCTCCCTTCAGTGTTCTTCCAATGAGTTTTTCAATACGGAAAAAACATGAAAAAAATGGCTAGGGGTTAACCACTGATATATGGGAATATTCTGAATAAAGATTCTTAGGAGATGTGGTCTATTTCTTTTCCAAACACAATGGGTATAGTGGTAGATATACCTTGCTTACATTAATTTACTTATTCACAATGCTCATCAAGGTTTCTTTCAAAGATATTGTATCATCAGGATATCTCTCTAAAGTAAATGCATACCTCCACTTACACGGAACAAAAGTGGTGATAAGCCTATCAAGGTATCTTTTATAATGAAATCACAATCCTGACGGTATATATATTGCGATAGTGGGATCATTCCTTATTGTGCGTACCTCACTTACACATATATAGTGTGTTATCCTCTCATCAAGGTTTCTTTAAAAAACAAGGGTGCGTACCAGTACTCACAGATGTTGTTGATACGCCATGCTCATCAAGGTTTCTTTGTTTTTCTTAGATTCAAATGGAGACTCTTATGTAGATAAATGTTTTTAATAATACACATAAAAATAAAATAATATAATAAAATGTTGGCTGCAGGTAATGGCCACCCGTGTGGGGAATTGATGGGACCAACTTTATCCAGACGTGAGGGACCGGTATCCTGACTGACTGAATCGTAAATAAACAAAAGTGGTCGTACCTTTCCCACAACCCGGGTGGGGCAGTATCCAGCAGGCAATAGTCCTCAGCCAACGCGTTTCGAGTAGGTCACTCTTTGTCAAGGCTGATGGAGGACTGAAATGGTGATGTTTTTATGCTCAAAAAACGGAAATTGTGATTCATTACGTCACTTCCGGTTCCGGATCTCCCCGAAAGTCTGTCCTTCAAAACAGGGCTTTATAATTACTCCCTTTGGGGTTTACTTCATTGGTGGTGTCAGTGGTATATACGTAAAGGAATAGAGCTGGTTTTTATTATTAGAAGACAAAATCTTCCGGAATCGCCGCGACCGGAAGTGGCACTACGTGGCTTCTGGATAACGTAGTTTTCAGCAAACCGGAAGTCCCCGTCTGTGTTGTGAATAGCGGTGGGTATTCTGGGTGATGTAGTCTTCTAGAAATCATGCGGGACCATCGTGACCGGAAATGACGCTATATAGCTTCTGGGAAATGTGGTTTTAAGAAGCCGGAAGTTCTGGTCTGTATTGCGGAATGGCGATGGGTTTTCTGGGTAATGTAGTTCTATGTCCCGGAAGTCTTGCGGTATATTCTTCATAGGAAGATGTTTAGACCAGATGGATTGTGGGGATTGTAGTGAAAAACTACTGAATGGATATTTTCATTAGTCTTTTGTTCATTTAGCAATCCACATCGAGACATGAGAGGAATAAGGCTGGAAGCATGGTCAGGGCATCAGCAACAAGACTCCATAAAATCAGCAGCTAGGAACAGAGACCCGAAATGACATGGCTCCAGAATGAAGCAATCACCGGCCATGTCATTTCGGGTATTCCTCTCATGTCTCGATGTGGATTGCTAAATGAACAAAAGACTAATGAAAATATCCATTCAGTAGTTTTTCACTACAATCCCCACAATCCATCTGGTCTAAACATCTTCCTATGAAGAATATACCGCAAGACTTCCGGGACATAGAACTACATTACCCAGAAAACCCATCGCCATTCCGCAATACAGACCAGAACTTCCGGCTTCTTAAAACCACATTTCCCAGAAGCTATATAGCGTCATTTCCGGTCACGATGGTCCCGCATGATTTCTAGAAGACTACATCACCCAGAATACCCACCGCTATTCACAACACAGACGGGGACTTCCGGTTTGCTGAAAACTACGTTACCCAGAAGCCACGTAGTGCCACTTCCGGTCGCGGCGATTCCGGAAGATTTTGTCTTCTAATAATAAAAACCAGCTCTATTCCTTTACGTATATACCACTGACACCACCAATGAAGTAAACCCCAAAGGGAGTAATTATAAAGCCCTGTTTTGAAGGACAGACTTTCGGGGAGATCCGGAACCGGAAGTGACGTAATGAATCACAATTTCCGTTTTTTTAGCATAAAAACATCACCATTTCAGTCCTTCATCAGCCTTGACAAAGAGTGACCTACTCGAAACGCGTTGGCTGAGGACTATTGCCTGCTGGATACTGCCCCACCCGGGTTGTGGGAAAGGTACGACCACTTTTGTTTATTTACGATTCAGTCAGGATACCGGTCCCTCACGTCTGGATAAAGTTGGTCCCATCAATTCCCCACACGGGTGGCCATTACCTGCAGCCAACATTTTATTATATTATTTTATTTTTATGTGTATTATTAAAAACATTTATCTACATAAGAGTCTCCATTTGAATCTAAGAAAAACAAAGAAACCTTGATGAGCATGGCGTATCAACAACATCTGTGAGTACTGGTACGCACCCTTGTTTTTTAAAGAAACCTTGATGAGAGGATAACACACTATATATGTGTAAGTGAGGTACGCACAATAAGGAATAATCCCACTATCGCAATATATATACCGTCAGGATTGTGATTTCATTATAAAAGATACCTTGATAGGCTTATCACCACTTTTGTTCCGTGTAAGTGGAGGTATGCATTTACTTTAGAGAGATATCCTGATGATACAATATCTTTGAAAGAAACCTTGATGAGCATTGTGAATAAGTAAATTAATGTAAGCAAGGTATATCTACCACTATACCCATTGTGTTTGGAAAAGAAATAGACCACATCTCCTAAGAATCTTTATTCAGAATATTCCCATATATCAGTGGTTAACCCCTAGCCATTTTTTTCATGTTTTTTCCGTATTGAAAAACTCATTGGAAGAACACTGAAGGGAGGAAAACCAAAGAAGAATCAGAAAAACACCCATAGGTCCAAGTCATCACGTCATTCAAGATAAGTATTGTTCTCTACATACTCTCTCAGCGCCAATTCCCTTTTCCATCCCTTTCACCCTCATGTGTATATGTGTGTATGTATGTGCGTGTGTGTATGTATGTGTATATGTGTGTATGTGTGTGTGTGTGTGTGTGTATGTATGTTCAGTATGTATGTGTATGTGTATGTGTGTGTGTGTGTGTGTGTGTTCAGTATGTATGTGTGAATGTATGTGAGAGAGTTGTGTGACTTGGCAGGATCATCTGTGTCCTTCACTCAAAGTGACATTATCCCCCACGGGGACACTGGTACAACTAACCCTTAATTGCAGAACTCTGGTAATTATCTGAGAGATGGGTCAGTGGGGTAGAAGGCTGCAGGGAGTATGAAGCAGATAAATACTCTGGTGTCACCTCACCACTTGCAGGACTGCCAGGATCTATAGTAGCTTTCTACACGTGCTGCTGTGACATCACCACTGTGAGTGTATCTGTAGTTATACTGTATCACCATTACTACTACATACAGTGACTGCCCGATATACACAGACAGACGGACAGAGACAGAGACAGACAGACAGAGACAGAGACTGAGACAGAGAGACTGAGACAGAGAGACTGAGACAGAGAGACTGAGACAGACAGAGAGAGAGACAGACAGACAGACAGAGAGACAGACAGACAGAGAGACAGACAGACAGATAGACAGAGAGAGACAGAGACAGACAGACATACAGGCAGAGAGAGACAGAGAGACAGGTAGAGAGACAGACAGACAGAGAGAGAGACAGACAGACAGGCAGAGAGACAGACAAACAGACAGAGAGACAGACAGAGAGAGAGACAGAGACAGACAGACAGATAGGTAGATAAATAGATAGATAGCTAGATAGATATATAGATAGATGATAGATAGATAGATATGAGATAGATAGATAGATAGATATGAGATAGATAGATAGATAGATAGATATGAGATAGATAAATAGATAGATAGATAGATAGATAGATAGATAGATATGATATAGATAGATAGATAGATAGATAGATAGATAGGAATGGGCAGCACTAGGGGTATAATTCCTGCTTGCACACAGATGTAATTGCTACTTTCTAGGCTACAGAGCTGGTAATGTTGGTAAGTGATGACTGTGAAATGAAAAGAGACGTCGGAGCCATCATAATCTCATCTGCAGCGTGTTTTCATATGTGCGAGCTCACAGCTGATGGTAGACACCCGCCCCGATAACGGACATGACACGTCTGTGTTTTTCCTCCACTCCCCATAAACTCCCCGTTATCACCTCCAAATGGTCATTTCCTGTCACTCACTTTCCCATGAAATCCTCATTACAGCCGGGATCACAGCACATGCGCCGTCTACCGATAATCACTCACTTGTGTGACCGGCAACCATAGTGCACACACATGAACCAGGCCCTGGTACACACACATCACTATTTTACCTGGTGTGTGTGTGTGTGTGTGTGTGTGTGTGTGTGTGTGTGTGTGTGTGTGTGTGTGTGTGGTGTGTGTGTGTGTGTGTATGCGTGGTGTGTGTATGTGTGTGTGGTGTGTGTGTATGTGTGTATGTGTGTATTATATATATAATACAAGGAAGTGACGACACTGCAGGATGGTGCAGAATAAACACATTAGATAATTAGTGCAGAAGGAACATGTCACATCTAGTGTAGTTATTGTGCAGCCTCCTGCAGCGTCATCACCTCCTTGTGTTATATTACCTGTCATTCTCACACCTGAAGCTGACATATTTATAGATTTTATTACTATATAATGTAACAATATATGGAATGGGATGGACTGAAAATTAACATTTCCAATGTATTTTCTATATTTGTAATTATTATAGAAGCAGCTGTGATGGTAGGTGGAGGCCGAAATTCACTGATCTGTGATAATTGCAAATCAATAAGGGGAACAATGACACCAACTACTGGGTCACGGGCAGGGGCTGGGGGCAAGTACACCGCAGCCATCTGTACAAGGTACTGTAGCCTTAGAAATAAAACTCAGGGGCTGATACACCAAACAACAATAGGCTCTTCCTCAGGAGATAGTTCTTATTGTCTGCACCTCTCTTGTCTAACCCCATGTAGTCTGTCTGCACCTCTCCTGTCTGACCCCATGTATTCTGTCTGCACCTCTCCTGTCTGACCCCATGTAGTCTGTCTGCACCTCTCCTGTCTGACCACATGTATTCTGTCTGCACATCTCTTGTCTGACCCCATGTAGTGTGTCTGCACCTCTCCTGTCTGACCACATGTAGTCTGTCTGCACCTCTCTAGTCTGACCCCATGTATTCTGTCTGCACCTCTCCTGTCTGACCCCATGTATTCTGTCTGCACATCTCTTGTCTGACCCCATGTAGTGTGTCTGCACCTCTTCTGTCTGACCCCATGTAGTCTGTCTGCACCTCTCTTGTCTGACCCCATGTAGTCTGTCTGCACCTCTCTTGTCTGACCCCATGTAGTCTGTCTGCACCTCTCTTGTCTGACCCCATGTAGTCTGTCTGCACATCTCATGTCTGACCCCATGTAGTCTGTCTGCACCTATTTTGTCTGACCCATGTAGTCTGTCTGCACCTCTCTTGTCTTACCCCATGTAGTCTGTCTGCACCTCTCTTGTCTGACTCCATGTAGTCTGTCTGCACCTCTCTTGCCTGACCCCATGTAGTCTGTCTGCACATCTCTTGTCTGACCCCATGTAGTCTGTATGCACCTCTCTTGTCTGACCCCATGTAGTCTGTCTGCACCTCTCTTGTCTGACCCCATGTAATCTGTCTGCACCTCTCCTGTCTGACCCCATGTAGTCTGTCTGCACCTCTCTTGTCTGACCCCATGTAATCTGTCTGCACCTCTCTTGTCTGACCCCATGTAGTCTGTCTGCACCTATTTTGTCTGACCCATGTAGTCTGTCTGCACCTCTCTTGCCTGACCCCATGTAGTCTGTCTGCACCTCTCTTGTCTGACCCCATGTAGTCTGTCTGCACCTCTCTTGCCTGACCCCATGTAGTCTGTCTGCACTTCTCTTGTCTGACCCCATGTAGTCTGTCTGCACATCTCTTGTCTGACCCCATGTAGTCTGTCTGCACATCTCTTGTCTGACCCCATGTAGTCTGTCTGCACTTCTCTTGTCTGACCCCATGTAGTCTGTCTGCACCTCTCTTGTCTGACCCCATGTAGTCTGTCTGCACTTCTCTTGTCTGACCCCATGTAGTCTGTCTGCACAGTTCTTTCCTACCCATCATACATGTCCCCGATATCTCTCCTTTCCCTTCCTTATGACTGACCTCAGGAAGTATAAAGAGGTCACAGTAGAATCCCCATAAAATCACTGATATACATAGACCACACACCAAACACATCTTCTACTTCTATTAAATATACAATATACTACACTACAAATATATACAGTATGATGACACACAGCTGTTAGTCAAAAAAATAAAAATTAATCATTAAAGGTTTTGGTTGATTTGACTCTTTCAGTCTTGGTGGCTTTTAATTGTGAGCTCTTCAGTACAAGGTCTTCAGTATGGATTGCAGATTTTATTAAAAAGGGGAAACTGCAATACTTTCTTCTCATGCCGGGGGCCGCCCGTCACAGGGCAAAGCCGCCCAGCATGCAGAATGGCCTGCCCAGCAGCTGCAACTACAATGTAATTGCGGTCACAACAACTGTGGAAGACCCCTGCAGCCGCACTGTGTAATCTGCCACACTACGGTATGATTGGGGATGGTGACAATTTGATACAGGGCTCATCTCCCAGTGAGAGTCCAGCTTACAGTACTATGACAACGGTACTTTTTACCCCAAATCTCTTTCTCTAGCATCCATAAGGGATATTGGGGACAGATTAGTATGATGGGGTATAGATGGGTCCAAAGGAGCCAGTGCACTTTAAATTTCTTCAACTGGGTGTGCTGGCTCCTCCCCTCTATTCCCCCTCCCACAGGCAGGTTAGAAAAAAGTGCCCTCAGGAGAGGATGCACACTCTGCAAGCTCCAGCGTTTTTCTTCAATTTCTTTTAAACTTTTGCTTTTTTCGGTATGCTGTTTGGGCAACAGCATACCTGCGCCGTGGGAGTTAGAGGGGGATGGTCACCGGCCTCATGAGGTGCAGAGCCGCTTCTCCGCTGCGGGACCACCGTTCTGAGGGTCTGTTTGTTCAGCGGGGCACTGCGCCTTAGCTGTCGCAGCCGCAGCATGCCGCACACCCCTAACAGAGCCTGAAGGTGACCGTCGGTGGTGAGTACAAACCGGGGGCCCCACTAGGGGTATCTATCGGTTCACTGTGTGGCAGAGCATGGGTGAGGTGTACAGGTCCCTCCTGGGGGGGACCCGTGGGTGCCCCTGCGTGAGACTGGCTGGAGGTTTTGTACCAAGCATTTATGTGGGGTTACAAAGGGTTTTGGAGACATATGGGGTAATTCCAAGTTGATCGCAGCAGGACATTTTTTAGCAGTTGGGCAAAACCATGTGCACTGCAGGGGAGGCAGATATAACATGTGCAGAGAGAGTTAGATTTGGGTGTGGTGTGTTCAATCTGCAATCTAAACTGCAGTGTAAAATAAAGCAGCCAGTATTTACCCTGCACATAAACAATAGGCTCAGGACCAGGACCAGGCTCAGCAGGGACATCCCCATTGCTTCTGAGTATGCCCCCCACATTCTCCTACCCACCCGTACTAAGATCTGATCAAAATAATGTTATCCCAATTTTACTTCTGCCGCTAATTACCTGCTATTGGGGGTCATTCCGAGTTGTTCGCTCGGTATTTTTTTCTCGCAACGGAGCGATTAGTCGCTAATGCGCATGCGCAATGCCCGCACTGCGACTGCGCCAAGTAAATTTGCTATGCAGTTAGGTATTTTACTCACGGCATTACAAGGTTTTTTCTTCGTTTCTGGGAAAAACGCGGGAGTGGCTGGAGAAACGGAGGAGTGTCTGGGCGAACGCTGGGTGTGTTTGTGACGTCAAACCAGGAACGACACTGACTGAACTGATCGCAGTTGCCGAATAAGTGTGGAGCTACTCAGAAACTGCTAAGAAGTGTCTATTCGCAATTCTGCTAATCTTTCGTTTGCAATTTTGATAAGCTAAGATTCACTCCCAGTAGGCGGCGGCTTAGCGTGTGCAAAGCTGCTAAAAGCAGCTAGCGAGCGAACAACTCGGAATGACCCCCATTGTGTTTTTTTTTTGTTCCATTGCTCGCTTCACCCCACCATGTGTTTTTCCTGTAATGTTTACCTGTAATGATTGCACACCTTTCCATTGCGCCCTACAAGCAGGGTACATCATACTACTACATAAGCGTCAGTTTTCCCATATATGAACTTGGCCCTTGTATGGCTCACCTCCCACCGTGTAACCTTCAAAGTGCGCCCAACATGGCTGCCCCATATGGTACACTTGTACCAAATACATAGGCCTGATGGTTTTGATGGAACCCTACTCTGAACTGTAGGACTCTGAAATCACCCCCATTTTGTGTCATCTCTTCTGGGGGTGGACTATTCCACCTTGGGTAATCCTACGCTGAGCGCCCTAGATGGCTGCCGCACTTGGTATCTTGTGAGGGTGGAATACACAACCCCTGGAGTTTATTACCCAAAATGCCCACACCAATCCTGCATTATGCTATCTGTGTGTTTAAGGTTTTCTTTTATGTCTGTGTGGCTTAACTATTGCTGTATTACTCAAATCCTCTGTATCATGTGCATTGTTTTTGATGTCTGTAAAGCGCCTTGAGTCCTGTTGGAGAAAGAGCGCTATATAAATAAAATTATTATTATTATTATTATTATTATATAACTCACATAACTCACCCAAATCTAACTCTCTCTGCACATGTTAAATCTGCCTCCCCTGCAGTGCACATGGTTTTGCCCAACTGCTAAAAAATTTCCTGCTGCGATCAACTTGGAATTACCCCCATAGAAAGTATAAACTTTATTAGTAGCACCAGCGCCATTGTGGGGGCGGAGCTACATCAGAGCGGGCTCAGCGTCATTTTGGTGCCTTCCTCTGCATAAGCAGCAGCAGCCTCATACAGCTCCTCCAAACGTTCACACGCTGGATCACTGGTATCGGGTGTAGAGGGGGAGAGCCGCTATTAGTGCACAGTTTACATTCCTCTGGGGAATTCTCTGTACAGACAGTATCACTGTTATATAATATACATAAAACACTGACAATCTCACTGGGGCTGTACAGCGTTGGGTGCACTGGTGTCCTCTCTTCTGTCTTCTCTCACATGCAATAGAGCAGGCTTGTATTGTATTCAGTCTGTGTTGTATGTGTATTGTATCTGTATTTCATAATGGTGAAACAGAAGTCATGCAGTGTATGTAATGTCTGATTCTCCCTTATTTCCTCTGGCTCCATATCATGTGAGCAGTGTAGTCAGTCATCACAGGATGCTGATAACAATGTGGGGGAGAGTCCAGAGCCTTCCTGGTTGGGGGCTATAAAAACTATGATGTCTGATATGTCATCTCAGCTCACTGCCAATGCCAATAAAACACAAGAAGTGCAACAAGCAGTGGCTAGCCTAACTGCCAAGGCTGACGTTTCCCATCCCCCCTGTCTACTGCAGGTGCACAAAAACATGCTTTACCAGCAATCCTATCAGATTCTGATGATGATGATGTACAGGTTGATGGGGATGATGTGGATCCCATTAGTGGGGATTCCACCCCTACATGGGGTATTGAACCCCTCATATTGGCTATACAGGATGTGTTAAAACTTCCCCATGGAGGACACTGCTAATCAGCAGTCATTTTTCCTCCCACAAGACAAACTGACAGTCACTTTTCCTGATTCCAAGGAATTGGATGATTTATTTAAATAACATGGAAAAATCCAGATAAAAAATATCAGGTGTCCAAAAGGTTTTTGAATAGCTTCCCCTTTGCCCGTTAAAGCAGGAAATTCTGTGAAGAATCTCCAGCTGTAGACATCTCAGTCTCTTTCTAAAAAGGCAGTGCTCCCAGTTCTAGGCACTTTTACGATAAAGGACACGGGGGATAGGAAATTGAGACCACTCTAAAATCTATCTACACTGCTGCAGGTGTAGCTCAAACACCGGTCATTGCTGTTTTCTGGATAACACATGCCATTCATGCATGGGCTACTCAAATTCAAGAGGGTCTTTCTGGGGTTTATGAACTTGGTTACTACTGCAACTTTCCTAAAACACATTCCTTAAAGAGATTGGCAATATTAATGCTAGGACCACTGCTATGGCTTTGTCTGCATGCCGCAGAGCCATATGGTTGTGTCAGCGGATTGCAGATGCTGACTCCAAACGTAATGTGGAATCTCTTCCCTTCACAGGTGATTGGCTCTTCGGTGGTGAATTGGACGCATGGATCTCCAAAGCTACTGCTGGGAAATACATGTTTCTCCCTTCAGGGGCTCCGTCTGCTAGGTATACCTACCCGGGACCGTCTACTCTGTCCTTTCAGTCCTCCATATTTCAATCTAGGGCCACGGGTGCCTCCAATGCAGCTAGAGGCTCCAGAGGTAAGCCTAAGAAACCAGCCGTTGCCGGCTCTCAGGAACAGAGCACCAATTCAGCTTCCACAAAGACTTCAGCATGAGGGTGCCTATTCACCCCGAAGGGATATCGTGGTGGGAGCTTGGTTACATCACTACAGCCACATCTGGTACTGTTCCTGTCAAAATGCCTGGGTAAAGGACCTTATCTCTCAGGGTTACAAGCTGGAGTTCGACGGCACACCGCCCCAACGATTTTTTCAAATCAAGCTTGCCAGCTTTGGAAAATATGCATGCTATGCTACTACTGGCCATCGACAAGTTGGTCTAGTCCCAGGTTATTGTTCCAGTACCCCTGCTACAGCAGGGACAAGGTTACTACTCCAGTCTGTTCATAGTGCCAAAACCAGACGGGTCTGTGAGACCCATTTTGAATCTGAAGTCCTTGAATCCTTACCTGAAGGATTTCAAATTCAAGATGGAATCTTTAAGAGCGGTGATTGCAGGCCTGGAACAACAGGAATTCCTGGTGTCACTGGATATCAAGGACGCCTACCTCCTTATTCCAATTTGGCTTCCTCATCAGGCCTATCTGTGGTTCGCCCTCCTGAAGATCACTACCAGTTTCAGGCATTGCCCTTTGACCTGTATACAGCTCCGAGGGTGTTCACAAAGGTGATGGCAGAAATGATGTTTCAGCTCAGAGTCCAGGGGGTCAACATTGTCCCTTACCTGGACGATCTCCTGATAAAAGTGAGTTCCAGGGAGCTTCTATTGCTCCATATAGATGGCACTACACAACTTCTGTCTCACCAAGGGTGGATCCTCAATCTACAGAAGTCCTTACTGGAACTGTCTCAATGGCTCCTGTTTCTGGGTATTATACTGGATACTGTAGCTCAGAGAGTGTTCCTCCCAGAGGACAAGGTGAGAACACTTCAAGAGATGGTTCACAGGGTTCTCCGACCTGCTCGAGTTTCCATTCATCTTTGTATAAAATTGTTGGAAAAAATGGTGGCCTCATATGAGGCATTTCAGTTCGGAAGATTCCATGCCAGACCCTTCCAATTGAACATCCTGAACAAGTGGTCCGGTTCACATCTTCAGATGCACCGGATGATTTAGCTGTCACCCCAGGCCAGGATTTCACTCCTGTGGTGGCTACAGTCTTCCAACCTGCTGGAAGGTCGACGCTTCGGGATTCAGGATTGGATCCTCCTCACGATGGATGCGAGCCTGAGAGTATGGGTAGCTGTCACTCAAGGGGTGCAGTTCCAGGGTAGGTGATCTGCTCAAGAGGCCCTACTTCCAATCAACATACTGGAACTTTGTGCTGTATACAATGCTCTGATTCAGGCCTCCCCTCTACTCAGGGATCAGGCGATCCAGGTTCAGTCGGACAATGCCACGGAGGTGGCATACATCAATCAACAAGGAGGGACAAAAAGCAAGGCCTGCATGCGAGAAGTGTCAAAAATACTTCTTTGGGCGGAAACAAATGCAAGAGTACTCTCCGCAATTTTCTTTCCGGGAGTGGACAACTAGGAAGTGGACTTCCTGAGTCACCACGATCTCCACCTGGTGTAGTGGGGATTACACCCTCAGGTGTTTCAACAGATCATCAGGTGGGAATGCCCGCAGATTGACATGATGGCGTCTCACCTCAACAAGGAGCTTTGCTGCTGCTGCTCACGAACCAGAGACCCTCAGGTGAGTGCAGTGGATGCGCTAACATCGCCTTGGCCTTACCGGCTGGTCTACCTATTTCCTCTGATTCCATTGATCTCAAGGGTGCTCAAGTGTATTAGACATCACAGAGTACAAGCAATCTTGATTGCACTGGATTGGCCCTGAAGAGCATGGTATGTGGCTCTTCTGGACATGTCCATAGATGACCCTTGGCCTCTGCCGCTAAGAAAGAAAGGATCTTTTTCGGCAAAGACCATTCATCTACCCAGACTTATGGTGGCTTCGTTTTGACGGCATGGAAGTTGAGCGGAACATCCTAGCTTACAAAGAGCTTTCCAAAAAAGTAATTGCCACTATGGTGCAAGCCAGAAAACCTGTGACATCAAAACACTATCATCATATCTGGTGGAGATATGTTTCTTGCTGCAAGGAATGCACATATCCATCTGCAGAAGTCCACTTGGGAGGATTCCTTTGTTTCCTACAGACTGGAGTGGATAAAGGCTTACGTCTTAGATCCATTTAGGTCCAGATTTCAGCTCTTTCCATCTTCTTCAAGAAGAAGTTGGCTAACCTGCCTGAAGTTCAGACCTTCTTGCAAGGGGCTCTTCAAATACAACCTTCATTTGTGCCACCTACGGCACCTGGGGATTTGGATGTGGTGTTACACTTCCTACAGTCCTCCTGGTTTGAACCTCTGATGACGGTAGAAGACAAGTACCTCACGTGGAAGATGGTGTTGTTATTGGCCTTGGCTTCTGTTAGACATGTCTCAGAATTGGGGGCCTTATCATGTAAAAGTCCCTACTTTGTCTTTTATGAGGACAGAGCGGAGCTCCGGACTAGACAGCAGTTCCTGCTGAAGGTTGTCTCCGTGTTCCACCTGAATCAACCTATTTTGGTTCTGTTCTATTCTGACACTTTGGCTCCTCTGGAGTCTTTGGATGTTGTGTGTGCTTTGAAGATTTATGTCAGGCGCACAGCTCGGGTCAGGAAGACTTATTTTTTGTTCATGCTCTTTGGGGCGCAGAAAAAGAGTTGTCTGGCTTCAAAGCAGTCTCTTGCTCATTGGATTAGGCTTACTATCCAACAGGCCTATGTGTCGGCAGCCTTATCTGTTCCTAAGTCTCTGAAGGCCCACTCTACAAGGTCATTGGGCTCTTCCTAGGCAGCTGCCCGTGGAGTCTCGGCCTTGCAATTATGCCAAGCGGCTACCTGATCGGAGAACAACACCTTTGTGAAATTCTACAAATTTGATACCCTGGTCAAAGAGGATACCCAGTTTGGGCAGGTGGTACTGCAGCAGTCTCCGCATGTTCCCACCATTCTGTAAGCTTTGGGACGTCCCCATCATACTAATCTGTCCCCAATATCCCTTGTGGATTCTAGAGAAAATAGGATTTTAATACCTACCAGTAAATCCTTTTCTCATAGTCCATAAGGTATATTGGGCACCCAGTCTCTGTGCGGTGACTTTCTGCAGGTTCTCTGTTATGTGTTTCCTGTTCAGCTGTTGCTGTTTTCTGTTGCCAGCCATTATGTTTTGGTGTGCTGGTGTGTAAATCTCACCACCCTTATTTTTGTTATGTTTCTTCTTTCAAGTATGTCCTTTCTCCTTCGGGCACTGTTTTACCTATAACTGCCTGTGGGAGAGGGTATAGAGGGGAGAAGCCAGCACACCCACTTGAAGAAATTTAAAGTGCCCTGGCTCCTTTGGACACGTCTATACACCATCGTACTAATCTGTCCCCAATATCCTTTATGGACTATGAGAAAAGGATTTAACGGTAGGTATTAAAATCTTATTTTCTGAATACTTAGGGTGCCACCTTGGACTTCATTCATTCTCTGTTCCATAATGGCTTGTGCGTATTTACCCTCATTTAGTATTTGACCACCCAGTGTTTCTGAGATCTTTCACACTCTTCTAGTACAATCTTCAAGTGTAGCCGGAAGCCTGCAGTACCTCGCTGAACATAGAGGATATTCTGTAATATGGAGTGAGCCCTCTCCTGCCCTGGCTCCAGCCAAGAGTAGAGCACAGAGAAAGGAGACCTCAGCAGGGAGAAGAGACAGCCGGTGCTAGAGAAGAACCGGGAGAAAGTAACAGGGCGAGTTTACGGTAAGGAGACTTTCCTATCATAAAGGGTACACACTTTTGAAAAAGTATAACAATGTCATTACATTTAAAGGAGCTCTTTGCAAAACAGCCCAAAGGTACCTCTGATCCCAAAACAACTGGTGGACATAAAGAGTGGGTCTCCTGCAAAGTAACTAAACCCACCATTTGTTTATGGAAAGTGGACAATTTTACTGTTTATTGGGATAATTGAGATCTTGAACATCTAAAGAAAAAACACGCACCATTTACCCCATAACAATACCGGTGCTATAGAGAGCAAAATGGAACAAACAGTAAAAACATGAAATGAGAACTGCTTTGTGTTTATCAAAGAAGTATACCAAAGGGCATGGAGGGAGGTGGACTGGGAGAGAGAGGGAAAAACAAGGGAAAGAAAAACAGAATGACCTGGTACATTAGGTCAGCATAATTACTGCAGGGAGAAAAGTTTGCAGTGAGAGTGGTGGAAATGGCAATAACACCACCATCCATGTTCATGGAGAACCACACTGTATGTAACAGACATAAACCAACAAATGAAGCATAGTATATAGTAGAGATGAGCGCCTGAAATTTTTCGGGTTTTGTGTTTTGGTTTTGGGTTCGGTTCCGCGGCCGTGTTTTGGGTTCGAACGCGTTTTGGCAAAACCTCACCGAATTTTTTTTGTCGGATTCGGGTGTGTTTTGGATTCGGGTGTTTTTTTCAAAAAACACTAAAAAACAGCTTAAATCATAGAATTTGGGGGTCATTTTGATCCCAAAGTATTATTAACCTCAAAAACCATAATTTACACTCATTTTCAGTCTATTCTGAATACCTCACACCTCACAATATTATTTTTAGTCCTAAAATTTGCACCGAGGTCGCTGTGTGAGTAAGATAAGCGACCCTAGTGGCCGACACAAACACCGGGCCCATCTAGGAGTGGCACTGCAGTGTCACGCAGGATGTCCCTTCCAAAAAACCCTCCCCAAACAGCACATGACGCAAAGAAAAAAAGAGGCGCAATGAGGTAGCTGTGTGAGTAAGATTAGCGACCCTAGTGGCCGACACAAACACCGGGCCCATCTAGGAGTGGCACTGCAGTGTCACGCAGGATGGCCCTTCCAAAAAACCCTCCCCAAACAGCACATGATGCAAAGAAAAAAAGAGGCGCAATGAGGTAGCTGTGTGAGTAAGATTAGCGACCCTAGTGGCCGACACAAACACCGGGCCCATCTAGGAGTGGCACTGCAGTGTCACGCAGGATGTCCCTTCCAAAAAACCCTCCCCAAACAGCACATGACGCAAAGAAAAAAAGAGGCGCAATGAGGTAGCTGTGTGAGTAAGATTAGCGACCCTAGTGGCCGACACAAACACCGGGCCCATCTAGGAGTGGCACTGCAGTGTCACGCAGGATGTCCCTTCCAAAAAACCCTCCCCAAACAGCACATGACGCAAAGAAAAAAAGAGGCGCAATGAGGTAGCTGACTGTGTGAGTAAGATTAGCGACCCTAGTGGCCGACACAAACACCGGGCCCATTTAGGAGTGGCACTGCAGTGTCACGCAGGATGTCCCTTCCAAAAAACCCTCCCCAATCAGCACATGATGCAAAGAAAAAGGTTAGGTGGTATACAATTATGGACGGACTGCCTGCCGAGTGCAGACACAGAGGTAGCCACAGCCGTGAACTACCGTACTGTACTGTGTCTGCTGCTAATATAGACTGGTTGATAAAGAGATGTCGTAGTAGTATGTATGTATAAAGAAGAAAAAAAAACCACGGTTAGGTGGTATACAATTATGGACGGACTGCCTGCCGAGTGCAGACACAGAGGTAGCCACAGCCGTGAACTACCGTACTGTGTCTGCTGCGACTGGATGATAAATGATATAAAAAATATATATATATCACTACTGCAGCCGGACAGGTATATATTATATATTATATAATGACGGACCTGCTGGACACTGTCTGTCAGCAGAATGAGTTTTATTTTTATAGAATAAAAAAAACAACAACACACAAGTGAAGTCACACGACGAGTGTTTCACTTTTTCAGGCAATCACAATATAAGTATACTACTAACTATACTGGTGGTCAGTGTGGTCAGGTCACTGGTCAGTCACACTGGCAGTGGCACTCCTGCAGCAAAAGTGTGCACTGTTTAATTTTAATATAATATTATGTACTCCTGGCTCCTGCTATAACCTATAACTGGCACTGCAGTGCTCCCCAGTCTCCCCCACAATTATAAGCTGTGTGAGCTGAGCAGTCAGACAGATATATAATATATATAGATGATGCAGCACACTGGGCTGAGCCTGAGCAGTGCACACAGATATGGTATGTGACTGAGTCACTGTGTGTATCGCTTTTTTCAGGCAGAGAACGGATATATTAAATAAACTGCACTGTCTGGTGGTCACTCACTAGTAAACTCTCTGCACTCTCTACACTTCTACAGTACTCCTCCTAGTCCTAAGCTCCAGTAAATCTCTCTCTCTTATAATCTAAATGGAGAGGACGCCAGCCACGTCCTCTCACTATCAATCTCAATGCACGTGTGAAAATGGCGGCGACGCGCGGCTCCTTATATAGAATCCGAGTCTCGCGAGAATCCGACAGCGTCATGATGACGTTCGGGCGCGCTCGGGTTAACCGAGCAAGGCGGGAGGATCCGAGTCTGCTCGGACCCGTGAAAAAAACCATGAAGTTCGGGCGGGTTCGGATTCAGAGAAACCGAACCCGCTCATCTCTAGTATATAGTAGAAACATATCAAAACTCATAACATGAAATTAGTGCGAATATAAATGTACATAAATATATACCTCATGTTGGATGATCAATTTCAGTGGAATCTGGATATCCGGAGAAGAAACGGCCATAGTAATAGGAGCCAGGACCCAATGCTTGGAGACAGTCAGGGTGGATAAATCCAGGAAGAGTTGAAGATCCCCTAGGATATCTGACTCCTCAGCTGACCTTACAACTTGAAAAATTAATTCTGTAACTAGGATATCATGGAAACAGAGGAGATTATCTTGATGTAGGGACACCTGATCTAGGCCTATAGAGATGGTGAATATGATGGATGAGGTCTTTATCAATGACATTGTCGAGAAATTGTAAAAGAGAGTCAAAGCTTAGTCCAACATCTGCAAACTGAAGACATAATTAGCAATGCCTTGGAATTTATGATTTCTCCAGGAGCAGGCTTCAATATCCACATCTTGTCCCTAATTGCCTCCAACTCAGACTGCTGTTGGTTATGAGCAGAAATTAGGTCATTATATTGTATGAAGCAATTAATTCCTCCATCTTACATTCTAGGTGATAATTGTTGCTCCCTCTGGTGGAAAGTTCAGATTTAACCTCACAAATGGCAGCAATGAAGTCTTGAGTAAAATCCACTTTGGAGGCTGCCAGTACTTGTCATAAGTATTTGTCAGTGAGCAGAGCACTGGAGACTGAGTCCACCACAAAATCAGTAAACACAAAGAACCTCTCAAACCAGATCTGTTAGCAGAAGCAGGTACAGATGGAGTCACGCTAATTGTGGCTCTATCTGCGACTAGATGCGCCGGAAATGAATGGGTCGTGCATGAATCGTAGACGCACACGTGACCCATTCACTTTGAATTGGAGCATCAGTGTACGCTTAGCGATGGGCCAAGGTGCAGGCACACCTAGGCACACCGCTCGGCCCTACCTGTGATGCAGTCATGCTCAATGAGCATGGCTCCATCTGTAACAAAGCACCAGAAGAGAAGCAGTAAAGTCACAGGCCAACTTCTGGCTGGAAAAAAACAATATTAAATTGCTGCCTCCTTAGTCAGTAGTTTTAAATAACTTAGAAGTGGAGATTGTGAGATCTTTTAAAGGTTTAGGGATAAATATGCCTGATTCAAAGGTGGACAATGATGGAGCTGTAACTGTATATTTTTAAACAATGTGAATGTTGCTTAAATTTTGAGGTAAGGCCCCAACATTTTTACCTACAGTACATATTGGAAAAAGTCCACCAACTTTAAAAACAATATTGATTTATTTTTGAAATTTTAAAAAGTTTAGTAATTTTTTCAGCTTTGTGCTAATTTTTATGATTTCTTTTTGTTATTTAGCACATTATTGTTAGCCAAACATTTTGGCCACCATATTGGAAAATGGACACCATCTTTAACAACAATGGGAATTTCTTTGCATTTTAAAATATCTAGTCACTTGCACACCAGGTATTATAAGAAACAAACTGACTTTAATAGCAAACTCTGTAAATCATCTGAATGTAAGATAAATGTGAGTAATGATGTGATAGTCCCCTGTATGCAATTGCAAGGTGCACACAGTGGACATTTCCTAAAACATTTTAGGAAGACAGGTACAGTACATCTTCATGATGGGTGGCCTACATCTGCAGAAGGCCATCATGAGTGTCCTTGGAGATCTTTTAGATGGAAACAGGTAGGTGAAAAGTCTGACTGAAGCTTGGTTAACATCTTCTGGTAGAGCTCAGTCATATATTCAAGTGCATCATATAACAAGAACCAAATATGCATACCAGGTGACACTGTGTGGGTTGTTCACCAGTACTTGATAGAGATGTGCGGCGGGCACTTTTTGTGTTTTGGTTTTGGTTCTAATTCCATTTTCATGTTTTGGTTTTGGCTTGGTTTTGCCAAAATCACCCTTTTCGTGTTTTGGTTTTGGATCTGGATGATTTTTGAAAAAAACATAAAAACAGTTAAAATCACAGAATTTGGGGGTAATTTTGCTCCGACGGTATTATTATCCTCAATAACATTCATTTCCACTCATTTCCAGTCTATTCTGAACACCTCACAATATTGTTTTTAGGCCTAAAAGTTGCACCGAGGAGGCTGTATGACTAAGCTAAGCGACTCAAGTATGTGGCACAAACACCTGGCCCATCTAGGAGTGGCACTGCAGTTGCAGACAAGATGGCACTATTCAAAAACTAATTCCCAAACAGCACATGATGCAAAGAAGAAAAAGAGGCACAATGAGGTAGCTGTATGACTAAGCTAAGCGACACAAGTGTGCGGCACAAACACCTGGCCCATCTAGGAGTAGCACTGCAGTGTCAGACAGGATGGCACTTCAAAAAACTAGTCCCCAAACAGCACATGATGCAAAGAAGAAAAAGAGGTGCAAGATGGAATTGTCCTTGGGCCCTCCCACCCACCCTTATGTTGTATAAACAGGACATGCAAACTTTAACAAACCAATCATTTTAGCAACAGGGTCTGCCACACGACTGTGGCTGAAATGACTGGTTTGTTTGGGACCCCACCAAAAAAGAAGCAATCAATCTCTCCTTGCACAAACTGGCTCTACAGAGGCAAGATGTCGACCTCCTCCTCATCGTCCGATTCCTCACCCCTTTCACTGTGTACATCCTCCTCTCTGAGTACTAATTCATCCCCACTGGAATCCACCATCACAGGTTCCTGTGTACTTTCTGGAGGCAATTGCTGGTAAAGGTCTTCCCGGAGGAATTTATAATTCATTTTGATGAACATCATCTTCTCCACGTTTAGTGGAAGTAACCTCCTACGCCAATTGCTGACAAGGTTACCGACTGCACTAAACACTCTTTCGGAATACACACTGGAGGGGGGGGGGGCAACTTAGGTAAAATAAAGCCAGTATGTGCAAGGGCCTCCAAATTGCCTCTTTTTCCTGCCAGTATACGTACGGACTGTCTGACATGCCTACTTGGATGCTGTCACTCATATAATCCTCCACCATTCTTTCAATGGTGACAGAATCATATGCAGTGACAGTAGACTTGTCAGTAATCGTTGGCAGGTCCTTCAGCCTGGACCAGATGTCAGCTATCGCTCCTGACTTCCCTGCATCACCACCAGTGGGTGGGCTCGGAAATCTTATCCTTTTCCTTGCAGCCCCAGTGTCGGGAGAAATTGAAGGAGGAGCTGTTGACGGGTCACGTTCTGCTTGAGTTGACAATTTACTAACCAGCAGGTCTTTGCACCTCTGCACACTTGTGTCTGCTGGAAAGAGAGATACAATGTAGGCTTTAAACCTAGGATCGAGCACGGTGGCCAAAATGTAGTGCTCTGATTTCAACAGACTGACCACCTTTGAATCCTGGTTAAGTGAATGAAGGACTCCATCCACAAGTCCCACATACTTTGCGGAATTGCTCCGTCTTAGCTCCTCCTTCAATTTATCCAGTTGCTTCTGCAAAAGCTGGATGAGGGGAATGACCTGACTCAAGCTGGCAGTGTCTGAACTGATTTCACGTGTGGCAAGTTTGAAGGGTTGGAGAACCTTGCACAAGACGGAAATCATTCTCCACTGCGCTTGAGTCAGGTGCATTCCCCCTCCTTTGCCTATATCGTAGGTGGATGTATAGGCTTGAATGGCCTTTTGCTGCTCCTCCATTCTCTGAAGCATATAGAGGATTGAATTCCACCTCGTTACCACCTCTTGCTTCAGGTGATGGCGGGGAAGGTTCAGGAGTGTTTGCTGGTGCTCCAGTCTTCGGCACGCAGTGGCAGAATGCCGAAAGTGGCCCGCAATTTTTCGGGGCCACCGACAGCATCTCCTGTACACCCCTGTCATTTTCCCAAAAATTCTGCACCACCAAATAAATTTTATGTGCAAAACATGGGACGTGCTGGAATTTGCCCGCATGTAATGCACACACAATATTGGTGGCGTTGTCCGATGTCACAAATACAAGGAGGAAGAAAGTCCAGCATAAAGGAAAAACCACCTGCTTCAAGCAGGTGGTTTTTCCTGTATGCTGGACTTTTCTTCCTCCTTGGAACATCGTAAGGATACTGACATTTCTGGCATATGGACCGGCTGGTTCCGATTCCCATTGTCGTGAGAGTCATCTATCCCTTCAGGAGGTTTTATGTGCCTAATTACTTTTTGTACATTGTGAGTGTAACTTTGTAATAAATTTTTCTTGTTTTAAGAAACAGTGTTGCACTAAATACTTCTCCCTCTTGAGTTACATATACTCCAGTGGAAGAAGAATAACTTTTGTGGAGGATGATTAGCAAGTTTATCACTTACCAAATATGAGTGTGATATCATATGTCAAGGTGTGATTACTTATATGTAAACACTAGGTGCTTCATCGCGCCCTACGGGCGCTCTTCACACCGTCGCAAGGGGCTACGCCCCCATAATCCTTGGATGCCTTTCTGGGGTTTAATATTTGTATTATATGGAGTATTACCTGCATTCCTTTGTTAGTGGTTAAATATTGCACAATGAAAGGGCGTGCGATGGTGAAGGAGGCGCAGCCCCTTGCGACGGCGTGAACAGCACCTGCAGGGCACGATGTACAGAATGTAGCGGGTGTGGGGGGGACTGCGGATGGTGTCTGTAGATGCTGCGGGTGGAGGGGGGGGCAGAAGTGGGGGTGGGGCCCGGATGGGGAAGGTTCGGGAGGTGCTGCGGGTGGGGGAGGGGCAGAGGTGTGGGGGATGCAGATGGGGGAGGGGTCCGGAGGCACTGCAGGTGGGGGAGGTGCAGGGGTGCCACGGGTGGGAGAGGGGCAAATGTGGGGATGTTGTGGATGGGTGAAGGGTTCCGGAGGTGCTGTGGGATGGGAAGGGACGGGAGTGCCGGGGGTGGGGTAGGGGACCGCAGGCACCATGGGTAGGGTAGGGGCAGGTACGGGTGGTGCGGCGGATGGGAAAGGAGGTCCGGAGGTGCTGCAGGTGGTGGAGGGGCAGGTGCGGCGGTGCCATTGGTGGGGGAGGGGTGGGTGAGGGGGGGACCGCGGATGGAGGAGGGTGTCTGCAGATGCTGCGGGTGGAGGGGGGCAGGTGTGGGGGGAGACATATAAGGGGGGTGAATGGTGGAGGGGGCCTGGAGGTGCTGTGGGTGGTGAAGGGGCGGAGGAGTGGGAGCCGCGGGTGGTGTAGGGGGTCTGGAGGCACTGCATGTGGGGGAGGGGTGGAGTGCCGCATGTGGTGTGGTGCATTGGGGAGAGGTCTGGAGGCGCTGCGGGTACTGTACATGCCATAAAAGGTAGTTGGAGGGTATGCAGTAACAGGGCCAGGACAGGGGTGACAGGGTCAGAACAGGGTTGACAGGGCCAGGACAGGGGTGACAGGGTCAGAACAGGGGTGACGGTGCCAGGACAGGGGTGATGGGGCCAGGACAGGGGCGACGGGGCCAGGACAGAAATGACAGGGACAGGATAGGGGTGACAGGGCCAGGGTAGGGGCGGCAGGACCAGGACAGGGGTGACGGGGCCAGTATAGGGTTGACAGGGCAAGCACAGGGGTGACAGGGCCAGGATAGGGGTAACAGGGCCAGCATAAGGGTGACAGGGCCAGGATAAGGGTGAAAGGGCCAGGATAAGGGTGAAAGGGCCAGGATAAGGGTGGCAGGGCAAGGCCAGGGGTGACAGGGACATGACAGAACACAGGGCATGGGAGAGATTGGTATTAGGGACAAAACAGTGGTGACAGACAGATGTGTCTTACCGGAGTCACTGCTGCTGGCTGCTGCTGTTCCACTCCAACCTGTTGGGATCTGCTGCTGCTGGAGACTTGGCATGGCTGACTCTCTCAGGCTGGAGACCTGCTTCCTCTGCCCGTCCGCATCCCCCCCCCCTCCTCAGTCACACACCGCAGACCTCGCGCAGCTGCCGGGCACTGTGGTAAGGTGAGACTGGAAATGACTGGTTAGCCCCCAGGAGATGCTGCGGCTGGAGGGAGGAGGGGGTCATAGCATGCACGTGGCGCGGACCTCGCGGCTGCCGGGCACTGTGGTAAGGGGAGACTGGGAGTGACTGGTTAGCTCCCAGGAGACGCTGCGGCTGGAGGGAGGAGTGGGTCGGACCCTGCAAGCAGCTCGGATTTCTGCAGCGCTACCCGCCAGCTAAAGTGTGTGAATGAGCTGGGCGCACCTCACTGCGGGTGGCAGCGCTGCAGCTAGCGGTGGGGTTGCCGGGGTTGGAGATAACAGAGGCAGTATGGAACCTGCACAGCGGCAGGTGCCCCACAAAACTGCAGCTAAGAAGTGTGAAGTGTGCCAGAAAGTGACGCTCCTCCGCGCCAGAGAGACCCTGCTGAGTATGCCGATGTGGGGGGTCAAGCACACAGTGAGCCGGTGCCCGTCTGTCTGTATGACATACCCCTCACACACCCCCATACCTCCCAAATGTCCCGATTTTCGCGGGACAGTCCCATTTTTTGGGGTCTGTCCCGCTGTCCCACCCGCGGGTCGCAGTGTCCCGCGGTGGGGGGGGGGGGTAGTTGGAAAGCTCCTGTACTCGCTGTTCTGCTTAGCAGAGCAGCGGTGAATAGTGGAGACAGAGGGAGAGGGGGCATCAGGGGGTACGGATTAAGGGGGGGTTCCAGCAGCAGAGCCGGATTAAGGGGGGGGGGGGGGGGGGCAGGGGGTACGTACCATTGGCCCCACAGTTTTAGGGGGGCCCCCGGCTGGAGTAGCTCTGTCCCAGCTCAGAAGCTCCCCCCCCCCCGTCCTGCCAGCAACAACGGCAGCATTGTGCTACTGTCAGCACACGCTGCTGCGTGTTGGCAGGTCTGTGGTGTTACAGGGAGGCAGCAGTCTCCCTGCTTGCTTCTGCCTGTGCGGGTGTGTAGGGGGGGGGGAGCGAGCACCTCCTCTGGATTTAGCCCTAGCTGAGGGGCCAAAATCCCATTAAAAAATAAAAATCGGAATTTGCATAAGGGGCGTGGCCGCGCGTCCCGCGATTAGGCCACGCCCCCAACCCCACAGCAGGCACAGCAATGAGATAGGGCTCCCCTGTCTCAAGTGCCCTGGGCCCCCCGGACTCATAATCAGCCCCTGGGGGCATGCCAGCAGCTCACAGAGCGCTGGGCATGCCCCCTCACTGACGAAAACGGGGACCCTCCCGTGAAGCCACGCCCCCTTTTCGCTGAGTGTGTGTCCCTCCTTCTGCCTGAAGAAAGCTCCTGCAGAAAGTTGGGAGGTATGCCCCCTGCCTGTGCCATGCCCATACCATCTGCTTCTGCTCCTAGTCTCCTGTAGATTTGGCCAGATCTGTGACTCATTTGACTAACTCCGCCCAGTCTTGTGACTCCGCCCAGCGTTAGCAAATGAATCACAAAGTCACAGATCTGGGCTATTATATAGGAGATTGTTGCACTAAGATTATCCCCCTTTCTCCTGCCCGAGGTACATTCTCTAAAGTAGGAATATTGGCCCTCATTCCGAGTTGATCGGTCGCAAGGCGAATTTAGCAGAGTTACACATGCTAAGCCTACGCCTACTGGGAGTGTATCTTAGCATCCTAAAATTGCGACCGATGTATTCGCATTATTGCGATCACAAACTACTTAGCAGTTTTAGAGTAGCTCCACACTTACTCTGCCTGTGCGATCAGTTCAGTGCTTGTCGTTCCTGGATTGACGTCAGAAACACACCCAGCGTTCGCTCAGACACTCCCCCGTTTCTCCGGCCACTCCTGCGTTTTTCCGGAAACGGTAGCGTTTTCATCCACACGCCCCTAAAACGCTGTGTTTCCGCCCAGTAACACCCATTTCCTGTCAATCACACTACGATCGCCAGAGCGAAGAAAATGCCGTGAGTAAAAATCCTATCTTCATAGCAAAGTTACTTGGCGCAGTCGCAGTGCGACTATTGCGCATGCGCACTAAGCGAAATTTCACTGCGATGCGATGAAAAATAACGAGCGATCAACTCGGAATGAGGGCCCTTGAAAGAAAATCACAGCTTCTGGAAAGAATCCATTACCTTCATTGAGAAAACAGGACTGTATTGCCTTTTAACATTATTGTATTTATTCTTACCCTATCTGCGCCACTGGGTCTCTATCTTTGTCATTGTAAATGGTGGAAGGAGCCACCTCTTCCCGTTCAGTGTTGGGAAGGTCAGGCATCGCAACTGCCGACACACTTGGACTCTCCTTGGCGAATTGTGATACCATCTCAGAGCGCACAGTTCTTTTCTGTGCTCTTTCCAGCTTAACTCTTAATTTTTCTAGCGGGAGGATGAGGGCTTCCATCGTCATGTGAAGCTGAACCACTAGCCATGAACATAGGCCAGGGTCTCAGCCGTTCCTTGCCACTCCGTGTCGTAAATGGCATATTGGCAAGTTTACGTTTCTCCTCAGACAATTTACATTTCTTTTTTTTTGGTTATTTTTACTGAACTTTGGCTTTTTTGGATTTTACACGCTCTCTACTATCACACTGGGCATCGGCCTTGGTAGACGACGTTGATGGCATTTCATCGTCTATGTCATGGCTAGTGGCAGCAGCTTCAGCACTAGGAGGAAGTGGTTCTTGATCTCTCCCTATTTTATCCTCAAAATTTTTGTTCTCCATTATTTTTTTGGGAGTTATATGAGACAATATGCGGCACAGGAATGACTGGAATGACTGATGAGACAGGACACTACCACTGATCTGATGCAGCACAACACGTTGTTATTATTATTATACTGCAGCAGTGGACATATAGCAGCAGCGTATATCGTCACTGGAATGACTGATGAGACAGGACACTACCACTGGTCTGCACAACACAGCACCAGTTTATACAGCTGCACTGGATATATGGCTGCAGAGAACACCAACACTGTGACTGGCTGGACTGATGCAGCACAATACACTGACTACACTGGACTGGTCTGCACAACACAGCACCACTTTATACAGCTACACTGGATATATGGCAGCAGAGAACACCAACACTGTGACTGGCTGGACTGATGCAGCACAATACACCGAGTGACTACACTGGACTGGACTGAGCAGCACAACACTTGCCTCCCCACTTTCCCGCGCCCACACAAACACTGAACACACTGAGGACACATCCTCTCTATACACTCTCCGAGACTGGAGTGAAAATGGCTGCAACGTGCGGCTCCTTATATGGAATCCAAATCCCGCGAGAATCCGACAGCGGGATGATGACATTTTGCCACGTTCGGGTTTCCGAGTCAGGCAAGAAAACCCGAGCCTGACTCGGATCCGGGCTCGGAAGGCAAAGTTCGGTAGGGTTCAGTTGTTTGAGAACCGAACCCGCTTATCTCTAGTACTTGAGAGAACAAGCGTATTCTCATGATATTTTTGAGTATGATGGAAAAGACGATACAGATGACAAATTTCTTTGGAATGGTGAAAAAAAGCATTACATAATCCCACAGGTTGCATATAGGAGTACTGTGATCGTAGTGGAAGAGTCTCTTGTTAAATTCTTGACATCAATCAGAAGTTCCAGCTTTGGAATGTACACTATGTGAAGTCTCTGACAAGATTTGCTCCTTGGTTTTTGTCATAGAACCACCATAAATAACCTGGCTTCCTGTGCATCTGTGAGATATGAAACATATACTATAACTGCATCCTGAAATTCTTCAAGAAGTTACAGCAGGAAAGGTTACAGCTAATATTGGTGGGAAAATGTTTTCTGCAATGTCATTGGACCAGGCGCATGAGAAATACAATGCAAGAGTAATGGGAGAAGGAGGAGCAGTCGGACTGATGGAAAACCCTGATGGATTGAGACGATGGGCCCAAAGTAATACGTTTAAACAGGAGTTTGAAGAAGGGTTTAGAAAATGTAACATGCATTTAAATCAACTCCATGGATACTCAGCCAGCACTAAAGCTTTATTATTTAGACAGAGAAAGGCTTTAAGAAACATATTACAAGATTTAGGAGATCCCTTTCAATGGAAACCGGTCTGAAGATTGACAGTGTCTAGGTCGCCAATGTTTGGGTTGACCACTATTGGTCGACAGTCACTAGGTCGACATGTTTTCAGAGATGACAGTGTTTCTAGGTCGACATGTTCTAGGTTGACTGGTCAAAAGGTCGACGTGAGTTTTTTTTTTTACTTTTTCATAGTTAACGATCCACGTGGACTATGATTGGGAATAGAAACCTGTGCTGAGCGAGGCGGTAGTGGAGCGAGGCACCTTGTTCGAAGCATGGCGAGCGAAGCGAGGGGACACCGTGCACTAATTGAGCTTCCCGGTCACTGTACGGAGAAAATGACACAAAAAAAAAGAAAAACTCCTGTCGACTTTTTGACTTGTCGACCTAGAACATGTCGACCTAGAAACTCTGTCGATCCATTGATCCACCCCCATTTCAATACAAGAGTCAAGATCTCCATAGTCTACATAATAATAATAATATAATTGTTTCTCATACAGGGATTGAGTATATACAGGAACTAAAGTTTAAGTATTTAGTTCATCATAGTTTTTAGACCAAATTCTATCAATTGATAGAATTCCACTCAAATGCAATCAAGTAAAACTGTGTATTGTAAAACAAAAACTCTTGTACAAAACAAAGCTCAACTGGCAATGAGAGCCATGAGAAATTATGTCAGGCTTTTCTCAAAACTGGTTGTCAACAGTGAGATGAATTGATGAATTCTTCCATCATGAATATCAACCATTTGCACCATCTTTGTCAGACTATGTGCACCTTGGAAAAACTAAGAAATCTTATCTTCTCTGGTGTTGCAGAAATGTGTCAATCTACCTTCAGCATCATGTGCCATATTGGTTGCCCAACCACAGTACACATGATACCTCATGGAGATGCCAAGACATTTTAAGACTATGGAGATGAATTGACATTGTCTGGGATGACAATAGATCTGACAGATTAAAATCAGAGATGAGAATGTTCAGAGGCGCAGGAAAAAGGCAAAACATTTCTAGTAACACAATAGTTCAAAGAAACTGGAAGAACATTTTATGTATTTATAAACAAATGGGAATTGTTTGATCTAAAACAACAAAAGGAGAAACAATCTGATGCAAGATGTCTATGTGTCTACGCATGAAGGTCTCCACTCATGCAGTCAAGTGGAAGCATATACAAGAATTCTACTACATGCACAAAAGGAGACTCAAGCTGGGCACAAATCCATCACTCTTAGGGCAGTAGGCACATGTTGTAGTGTTGTCACTCTTATCATTCTAGGACATAGCACAAGTCAATTTCATGTGGATTGCATGTGGAACTGGAAAGAATTCTAAATACATTCCAATTCATCTCCTGCTTAGTAAGCATAGAATATAAAATCTAAGTCACTTCCATTTCCCATGCATCCACTGGAAGTGACACAACTACCTTATTTGTTGGATGCGGCAAGAAACTATCTTGTGAAACATTCAAAAGTCTTTCAGAAATACAGCACACGTTCCAGCTTTTATCTCAGCAGTCTACTGATGTTGAAGTTTCTATGGAAGAACTAGAAAACATTGTTTTGTTGTATGATGATAAGTCGTCATCTCACTGCACAGATAATGTGAGTACTGGAGGAAAGAACTCTACTAAGAAAGGACATTCCATCAACAAGGTGCACCAACCAAATCAGCTTCATTTCAGCATGCCCTGAGGAGCATCTATCTAACTGGACACTGCTGGGGACAGTGCTTAATATAACAGCCTTTCTTACCTGGTCCGGGGAACTGGGGTTGACAAAAAATGTAAAAATTAACCTGGCATCCCATGCAGACCATTCTGACTCAGGCATACCAGGCATGCAGGGAATTACTCCTGTAAAACGTGCACCACCAGCCACTGTAAGTATAAAGCAGCGTTGCTAAAGTGTCCAATGCTTTGCAAATACACTGACTGTGAGAAGGAAGCTAAAAGATGTGAAGCAAACACCTGCGCTGACCGTGGTGATGACAGTCCTGATGACACTGAATATTAACTGTTTTGTTGCATTGTGACCGCTCTTATAAAAGGTAAACTTAGCAGCAATCTGTATTTAACTTGTTATAGCTAGGTGTTTAAAAAGGAGGGTTTTTTTTTTTACAAAATAAAAGTGTTTTTAAATCAATTTAGTTTTTTTTTATTTGTCATACCATCCTTATTGTTACACTATTTTTATGAAAGCAGACACCATTTTGAAAATGGCAGTCATTATCTCTGCACCCTATTTAATACAATATTTGCAGATATGTGATGTGGGGAAAGTCTCATGCCGTCTTCCAGAAATGCACAAATAGCAGCATTGCCAACTTACCCAATGTACTATAATGTTATGTGTGTAACCCTGTTTCTTGTCACATTACTATGAAAAAGATTGAATTGAATTTGTGTAACAAGGAGAAGTTTGTAGTGAGGAAGAGTGATTAAAGTGGAGTACACAACTGTGCACACTCCATATTGCTGCTCCTTAAGGGAAGCTTCATTCCCTGTAGCAAAACAGCCGCTGAGGCCACTATTGAGCATGTGCGCAGACATCTGGAGACTATGCGAGAGAGCCACAGTAGGGGATAGTAGTCCTACACCACCGCACTGTCCACCATCTGCAATGCACTGCTGGAAAGAGTGTGGAAGTTTTGCCAGAAGTCGAGGGGAGAGGCCGTCCGGGTAGTGACTGTGGGGCCACAGCTGTATCTGCCTGCAAACAACGCAGGACAGCCATATCTATTGTGATGCCCATAAAGAATTCCTATCCTCTGGTGTGATGCCCATGAAAAATCCCTATCCTCTGGTGTGATGCCCATGAAGAATCCATATCCTCTGGTGTGATGCCCATGAAAAATCCCTATCCTCTGGTGTAATGCCCATGAAGAATCCCTATCCTCTGGTGTGATGCCCATGAAGAATCCCTATCCTCTGGTGTGATGCCCATGAAAAATCCCTATCCTCTGGTGTGATGCCCATGAAGAATCCCTATCCTCTGGTGTGATGCCCATGAAGAATCCCTATCCTCTGGTGTGATGCCCATGAAGAATCCCTATCCTCTGGTGTGATGCCCATGAAGAATCCCTATCCTCTGGTGTGATGCCCATGAAGAATTACTATCCTCTGGTGTGATGCCCATGAAGAATCCCTATCCTCTGGCGTGATGACCATGAAGAATCCCTATCCTCTGGTGTGATGTCCATGAAGAATCCCTATCCTCTGGTGTGATGCCCATGAAGAATCCCTATCCTCTGGTGTGATGCCCATGAAAAATCCCTATCCTCTGGTGTGATGCCCATGAAGAATCCCTATCCTCTGGTGAGATACTCATGAAGAATTACTATCCTCTGGTGTGATGCCCATGAAGAATCCCTATCCTCTGGCGTGATGACCATGAAGAATCCCTATCCTCTGGTGTGATGTCCATGAAGAATCCCTATCCTCTGGTGTGATGCCCATGAAGAATCCCTATCCTCTGGTGTGATGCACATTTAGAATCCCTATCCTCTGGTGTGATGCCCATGAAGAATCCCTATCCTCTGGTGTGATGCCCATGAAGAATCCCTATCCTCTGGTGTGATGCCCATGAAGAATCCCTATCCTCTGGTGTGATGCACATTTAGAATCCCTATCCTCTGGCGTGATGACCATGAAGAATCCCTATCCTCTGGTGTGATGTCCATGAAGAATCCCTATCCTCTGGTGTGATGCCCATGAAGAATCCCTATCCTCTGGTGTGATGCACATTTAGAATCCCTATCCTCTGGTGTGATGCCCATGAAGAATCCCTATCCTCTGGTGTGATGCCCATGAAGAATCCCTATCCTCTGGTGTGATGCCCATGAAGAATCCCTATCCTCTAGTGTGATGCACATAAAGAATCCCTATCCTCTGGTGTGATGCCCATGAAGAATCCCTATCCTCTAGTGTGATGCCCATGAAGAATCCCTATCCTCTGGTGTGATACTCATGAAGAATCCCTATCCTCTGGTGTGATGATCATGAAGAATCCCTATCCTCTGGTGTGATGCTCATGAAGAATCCCTATCCTCTGGTGTGATGCACATGAAGAATCCCTATCCTCTGGTGTGATGCTCACGAAGAATCCCTATCCTCTGATGTGATGCCCATGAAGAATCCCTATCCTCTGGTGTGATGCCCATGAAGAATCCCTATCCTCTGGTGTGATGCCCATGAAGAATCCCTATCCTCTAGTGTGATGCACATTTAGAATCCCTATCCTCTGGTGTGATGCCCATGAAGAATCCCTATCCTCTGGTGTGATGCCCATGAAGAATCCCTATCCTCTGGTGTGATGCCCATAAAGAATCCCTATCCTCTGGTGTGATGCCCATGAAGAATCCCTATCCTCTGGTGTGATGTCCATGAAGAATCCCTATCCTCTGGTGTGATACTCATGAAGAATCCCTATCCTCTGGTGTGATGCCCATGAAGAATCCCTATCCTCTGGTGTGATGCCCATGAAGAATCCCTATCCTCTGGTGTGATGCCCATGAAGAATCCCTATCCTCTGGTGTGATGCCCATGAAGAATCCCTTTCCTCTGGTGTGATGCCCATGAAGAATCCCTATCCTCTGGTGTGATGCCCATGAAGAGTCCCTATCCTCTAGTGTGGTGCCCATGAAGAATCCCTATCCTCTGTTGTGATGCCCATGAAGAATCCCTATCCTCTGGTGTGATGCCCATGAAGAGTCCCTATCCTCTAGTGTGATGCCCATGAAGAATCCCTATCCTCTAATGTGATGCCCATGAAAAATCCCTATCCTCTGGTGTGATGCCCATGAAGAATCCCTATCCTCTGGTGTGATGCCCATGAAGAATCCCTATCCTCTGGTGTGTTGCCTAGGAAGAATCCCTATCCTCTGGTGTGATGCTCATGAAGAATCCCTATCCTCTGGTGTGATGCTCATGAAGAATCCCTATCCTCTGGTGTGATGCCCATGAAGAATCCCTATCCTCTGGTGTGATGCTCATGAAGAATCCCTATCCTCTGGTGTGATGCCCAAGAAAAATCCCTATCCTCTGGTGTCATGACCATGAAGAATCCCTTTCCTCTGGTGTGATGCTCATGAAGAATCCCTATCCTCTGGTGTGATGCCCATGAAGAATTCCTATCCTCTGGTGTGATGCCCATGAAGAATCCCTATCCTCTGGTGTGATGCCCATGAAGAATTCCTATCCTCTGGTGTGATGCCCATGAAGAATCCCTATCCTCTGGTGTGATGCCCATGAAGAATCCCTATCCTCTGGTGTGATGCCCATGAAGAATCCCTATCCTCTGGTGTGATGCCTATGAAGAATCCCTATCCTCTGGTGTGATGCTCATGAAGAATCCCTATCCTCTGGTGTGATGCCCATGAAGAATCCCTATCCTCTGGTGTTTTGCCCATGAAGAATCCCTATCCCTCGGTGTGATGCCTATGAAGAATCCCTATCCTCTGGTGTGATGCTCATGAAGAATCCCTAACCTCTGGTGTGATACCCAAGAAAAATCCCTATCCTCTGGTGTGATGCTCCTGAAGAATCCCTATCCTGTATCCCTGTTCCTGTATTCTGTAATCCCTATCCCATCTGTAACTGATCCGGCACCTAGCCCAGCTATGGGAGTGCACAGAGATGCTTCCATTGTAGTGAATGGGGCGCGTGTGCGTCACGGACACTGTGATGGCTTCATCTGTAACTACTACTATCTATGAATGCTATTCCTTCACTTTAACATATAATAAGATACTGTGTGTTTGCATGGGGTATAGTTGTAATCCCAGAATGCTGGCAGGGGGCCCAGGGGTACCGCCATTGGTATGCTGACCACCTGGATCCCGGCCGCCGGTAACCCGAACCCAATGCGTTTGCATGGGTCTTAATTAATATCCCTTTTATTTGTCTTTCAGTTTGTGAGATCCCTGGAAAAAGAGAACGTTACTCTTCCAATAATGATCAACTCATCAGTACTTCACAACAACCTGACACAAGTGTCCTTCACATTCAGTAAAGCGACTGTGTACACAGGTTGGCTCAATGTAACCTTGATAACATTGGGATTATGTTTCTTCTTCTACTATGTCACAGTGATGCTGAACGCCTTCTTTCTAACACCAGAGCTCCGGCAGACTGCTCGCTACGTTCTGTATTTTTGTATGCTCATTAATGACACATTGTATCTAGTCCTGACATTCTTCTGTAATCTTGGTTTTATGCTTGGATTATATCTCCCTGTACCAGTATGCTACATTGTGTACCTTGTTTCTGCAATTACATTTAAAGTAACTCCATACAACCTGGCAGCCATGGCTGTAGAGCAATATGTCGCCATTTGTTACCCACTGCGACATGCCCAGCTGTGCACCCCACAGAGAGCCAAAGCTGCTTTCACCATTATATGCTTGATGCTGATGATCCCATATGTTGCTGATATATGTCTCATGATCACGTCATTTACCAATATATTCAATCTATATATTATGTGCTTTATGGAAAAGATGAGATACAATAAAATACAATATCTTATTAGGTCCTTTGATGTCATCCTGTGTTTCAGCTCTGTGGGACTTGTCATCATATTTACATATGTGAAGATTATGTTGGTTGCCCTAAAAGCAAGTTCTCAGTCATCTTCTGCCTCCAAAGCCAGGAAGACCGTTCTGCTCCACCTCTTCCAGTTTCTCCTATGCCTGGCGTCTTTATTGAATACGCTTACAAAGGCATTTTCTAACCATGTAGCGGCGCCCATACAATTGATAAATTATTTTCTTTTCACCTATGTGCCGCGATTTCTCAGTCCTATAATCTATGGAATCCGGGATGATGTACTGAGAAAACATTTTAAGAAATCTTTGCCAAAATGTACCTACATCAGGGAAAGACTTGGTACTGGCAGTAACATAAAGATGCAGAAGGGTGAGCGCCAATAGATGCCACTAATGCATTTCTGTGTCGGACTCAGAATCAGCCCCATGGGCAGGTAATCTTTCATTTTCATGCTTTCAGCCAATACTGCATAAGACACAAGTAACAATGACTGTCCCTGGTGCTGTTCTTCTTGCACAGATTAATTACTGAATGACTTATCATGTAGCCACCAGTGTACAGATGCCACATAGGACGTCATTTACAGATGGATTTAAAAGCAAATTTCAGCTTTCTCAGGATACTTTCCATGCATGCCTGTTTTTTCTGATACGTGTCTAGGAAGCATCTTACACCTGTGTCTCTAATCCAAAGGAGCTGGGACATTGGTTTTAGGTATTGATTAGATGTGGTCAAAGTATAGTCTAGGCATGTCCTACAAAATTGCACCTTATATGGCAACCCAAGAACCCAAATGCATCTGATTGGAGAAACATGACTTGTGTGTGCTCAGACCATGGTGTTAGTTCTGAGCTGAAGATGGAAGCATCCAACATCTGATTCATCTGTTGTGCCTGAAACAAAACTATATATATATATTTCTGTCTTATAGTATTCACGTAACAATTATTAAGATCTAATAAACTTGGGTACTTATTATGTAACTTTCTGCCTTTTATTTTATTACTGTACCTCTAAAAACACATTGGTGAGGAAGAGGAATTGTAGCTGTTGTGTTACTGTCTGTCAAGACTGAGGTGTGAGGTGAATCTGGGTCGTGAGATAAGGAGTCCTGGGGCTTTCAAACAATGGGAGTAATTCTGACCTGATCGCTGCTGTGGTTTTCGCAAGGCAAGCAATCAGGTCTGAACTGTGCATGTGTATGCACCGCAATGCGCAGGTGCATTGGTCCGCAGCGCCGGGGAGTGCCGTGCAGCGATGGGATGGTGCGAGAAAAGTGATCATATGGGTGATTGCAAGGTGATTGACAGGAATATGCCATATGTGGGTGGCAACTGACCGTTTTCAGGCAGTGGCCGGAAAAACGCAGGGGGGACCAGGTGTTTGAAGGGAGGGTTTCTGACATCAGCACCGGCTCCGATCATCACACTGGAAGAGTAAGTCCTGGGTTGTGCAGCTCTCCTGCACATGCGATCGCACCCCTGCACAGCGATTTCTCCCTCCCCCTGTAGGCGGCTACTACCTGATTGCAGGAATGCAAAAAATGCACCCTAGTAATCAGGTCTGAATTAGCCCAATAGCCAAGCTGGTAGTATAAAAGTCCTTTTAATAGGTTTATTGATGAGAAATAATACCCCTGTACAACTGCAAAATCCCCCGAAGGTCGGCAAGCTTGGACAGTTGTGGTGTCACAAATATCGAGATCTGGTTTGTTACAGGAGTCCGGCGGGTGTAAGAGGTGAGGCAGCAAGATGGAATCTGATCAGGAATCCAAAGGATGAGCTTTGAAGCACAGTACTGCAAAGGGACTAGGACACAGCTCCTTAAGATAAATGATGCACTAGCACTTGCTGCTTGAGCAGAGGCCAGCAAAATACCCTCTATGCCTCCTGATTGGCCAGTGGCAGCAGCAGACAACAGATGATTGGAGCAAACAAGTTACTGGAGAAAAATTCAAAATGGCGGCTGTGGCACTTCCAGTTTTCAAAGAGACCCTGAGCCCAAATCCAAGATGGCAGCCATGGCACTTCTGGTTTTCAAAACGGACCCCTTTCTGAGTCAAGACCCCTGAGTCTAGACACATGAGTGTCCCTGCAACCCGGACCATGACATTACACCCCCTTTTTTGGGTGGCCCCAGGACACTGTCTTGTTTATCTGGGTTCTCAGCATGGAATTTTTTAATCAAAGCAGGAGCCTGGATCTCAAAAGAATCCTCCCATGAATGTTGGTTTGGGCTGTAGCCCTTCCAATTCAGCAGATACTGAAATTGGACAAACTGATGGACCTTCTTCACCTCAAACCCTATTCCACGATTCATGAGCACCCAAGAGGAATGAGGCAGTGTCCCCTGAAACCTTCAACAATAAAGGCTTTAGCAAGGAAACATGAAAAGAGGATGGAATCCTAAGAAATAGTGAAAGTTGCAATCTGTACGATACTGGGTTGATGACTTTTATAACAGAATAAGGACAAATAAAACATGGGACAAACTTCATGGATGGCACACAAAGCCGCAAGTTATCTGTGGACAACCAGTCTTGATCTCCAATGTTGAACTTAGGCACAAGTCTACATTCCTATCTACCCAATGTTTGTAGTGATCAGAAGATCTTTGTAGATTCTGATGAACTTTTTTCCAGATACTAGAAAAGTCATCCAAAGAATGAGTTACTGCAGGAATATCCACAGGAGGAATTGACCAGAACTCCGGAGGATGGGGGTGTTGACTGCAGGTTACGAAGAAAGGAGAAACCCCAGAGTAGGAGTGGTATGTGTTGTTATGGGCAAATTATGCTCAGGGTAGGTAGTCGACCAAGTCATCCTGAGAAGAATTAATATTTAACCAGAGGAAGGTTTCTAGATCCTGGTGGACCCTTTCCGTACTTCCATTTGTTTGGGGATGAGAGGCAGTGGAATAACTGAGATGCATTTGAAGGGAACTATAAAGTGCTCTCCAAATCTTTGCTACAAATTGCACTCCCCTGTCTGAGACAATTTCAACTGGAAGACCATGAAATCTGAAAATGTTTTTGATGAAGAGCAGGGCCAACTCTGAAGCTGATGGTAATCCCTTTAATGGTACAAAGTGGACCAGTTTAGAAAACTGGTCCACTACTACCCAGATTGTGGTAAATTATTTTGAGAGATGCATTTCCGTGATAAAGTTCATGGATAAATGCGTCCACGGACACCTATCTGTAGGTATTGAAAGAGAAAGTAACACATCTGCTGGAGGTAACCGAGGGACTTTATGCTAAGCACACTTAACACAGGATGATATGTAGGAGTGCCAGATGAATTCAATTGTTTTGCAAACTCTGGTGTACCCTGCAAACTTGGACGCATGAGCCCAATTCAGTAGTTTTTGATGTAAGGCCTCAGGTACAAAAGTTTTTCCTAACGGAGGTTTGACCTTGGTAACTGCAAAGACTTGCAGATGCAAAATGCAGTATGAGGAAGGACTCTCGTCAAACTGCTCTGAGGAAAAGGAGCACAAGAGCGCATCCGCCTGAACAGTCTGTGAGCCTGGTCTAAAGGTTAACGTGAAGTTGAAGTGGGAGAAGAAAGTGGACCACTGAGCCAATCAAGGGCTGAGACACTAGATATTTAAGAAAGATCAGGTTTCGGTGATCCATGTAGACCGTAACTGGGTGTTTAGCTCCTTGAAGAAGAAAACACCATTCTGAGAGGGCCAGTTCTATGGCTAAAATTTCATGTTCTCCAATAGTATAATTCCACTCAGCAGGAGAAAATTTCCTCGAAAAGAATCCACAATGGTGAAAATGACTATCTTCAGTTTTCTGTGACAGGACAGCCCCTACCGCTTCAGACGATGCATCTACTTCCAAGAAGAAAGTCCTCTCAGTGATGAGTTGTCGTAGGACAGGAGCAGTGATGAAAGCCTGTTTCAGCAACTAGAAGGCAGTCTCAGCAACCTCCAACCATTGGGATGGACTAGCTCCTTTGCGTGTAAAGGCTGTGATTAGAGTAATTAGCGTGGAAAAACCTTTAATGAATTTTCTATAGTAATTGGCACAGCCTACGAGCCACTGAACAGGCTTTAGAGATGTTGGTCGAGCAAATCCAAGACTGTACACACTTTGCTGGGATCCATCTCTAAGCTAGAGCCTGATATTACATATTCAAGAAAAGGCATATAGTGTATCTAGAAAGTATTCACAGCCCTTCACTTTTTCCACATTTTGTTATGTTACATCCTTATTCCAAAATGGAGTAAATGTATTTTTTCCCTCAAAATTCTACACACAATACCCCATAATGACAACATAAAAAAGATTTTTGATATTTTTGCAAATCTATTAAAAATAAAAAACTAAGAAATCACATGTACGTAAGTATTCACAGTCTTTGCCATAAAGCTCAAAATTGAGCTCAAGTGCTTCCTATTATCACTGATCATCCTTGAGATGTTCCTACAGCTTAATTGGAGTCCACCTGTGGTAAATTCAGTTGATTGGACATGATTTGGAAAGGCACACACCTGTCTAAATAAAGTCCCACACTTGACAGTGCATGTCTGAGCACAAACCAAGCATGAAGTCAAAGGAATTGTCTGTAGACCTCCGAGACAGGATTGTCTCGAGGCACAAATCTGGGGAATGGTACAGAAAAATATCTACTGCAATGAAGTTCCCAATGAGCACACTGGCCTCCATCATCCATAAATGAAAGAGTGACCAAGAACCCGATGGTCACTCTGTCAGAGCTACAGGATTCCTTTGTGAAGAGAGGAAAACCTTCCAGAAGGGCAACCATCTCTGCAGCAATCCACCAATTAGGCCTGTATGGTAGAGTGGCCAGATGGAAGCCACTCCTTAGTAAAAAGCACATGGCAGCCCGCCTGGAGTTTGCCAAGATGTACCTGAAGAACTCTCAGACCATGAGAAACAAAATTCTCTGGTCTGATGAGACAAAAATTTAACTCTTTGGAGTGAATGCTAGGCATCATGTTTGAAGGAAAGCAGGCATCGCTCATCACCAGGCCAATATCATACCTACAGTGAAGCATGGTGGTGGCAACATCATGCTGTGGGGATGTTTTTAAGTGACAGGAACTGGGAGACTAGTCAGGATAGAGGGAAAGATGTATGCAGCATTGTACAGAGACATCCTGGATGAAAACCTGCTCCATAGCGCTCTTGACCTCAGACTGGGGCGACGGTTCATCTTTCAGCAGGATAACAACCCTAAGCAAACATCCAAGATTTCAAAGCAGTGGCTTCAGGACAACTCTGTGAATGTCCTTGAGCGGCCCAGCCAGAGCCCAGACTTGAATCCGATTGAACATCTCTGGAGGGATGTGAAAATGGCTGTGCAACAACGTTTCTCATCCAACCTGATGGAGTTTGAGTGGTACTCCAAAGGGTAATGGGCAAAACTGCCCAAAGGTAGGTGTGCCAAACTTGCTGCCAATGGTGCATCAAAAAAGTACCGAATTAAGGCTGTGAATACTTATGCACATATTATTTCTTATTTTTTTATTAATTTGCAAAAATCTAAAAAAAAATTCTCATACATCCTAGAGGATGCTGGGGTCCAGTTCAGTACCATGGGGCATAGACGGTTCCGCAGGAGCCATGGGCACTTTAAGACTTTTCTAGAGTGTGAACTGGCTCCTCCCTCTATGCCCCTCCTCCAGACCTCCGTTTAGAAAATGTGCCCAGGCAGACTGGTCGCCCTCCAGTGGAGCTCTACTGAGTTTCACTGAAAGACTTTATGTTAGGTTTTTTATTTTCAGGGAGACTGCTGGCAACAGTCTCCCTGTTTCGTGGGACTTAGGGGGAAGAAGTAGGAACCAACTTCCTGAATAGTTTCATGGCTCTGCTTCTTGCTGACAGGACACCATTAGCTCCTGAAGGGAACTGAACACTAGCTGCGGCTATGCGCTCACTCCCACAGCACGCCGTCACCCCACTAACAGAGCCAGAAGTCAGAAGACGCGTGAGTATTATTACCGGAGATCTGCAAGAGGGACCTCCGGTCATCGTGACGGCTCAAGGTACCGCACAGTGAGCGGGAATGCTGTGTGGACATGCTATCCATACACAGCACACAGCAGGGTGCAGGGCGTGGGGGGGGGGAGGGTTGCCCTGGAAAGCATGAAAACCTACTCTGACTGGCAAAAAGGTAGCATATTGGGCCGTGGCACAATCCTGCACCCCCGCCAGTATAAATATTACCTCATGTTTGCTGAGGAAAAATGCGCCATTGCAGGGGGCGGGCTTCTTCCTCAGGCAGCCAGCACACTGTTCAGTGCCATTTTCTTCCAGCAAAAAGCAAGGGAAGAAATGCTGATCCTCCTCTCAACTTATGATTTTAGTATCAGAGTGAAAAAAGGGGGGGGGGAGTGTATACTGTGGTATTATAACCTATTATTGACAATATATATAAAGCGAAAAGTCTCTGTGTACAAAGTACACGACACAGGGATTTTTTATTTAAGCTGATTTGTGTACTGGCAATTCCTTTCTGTGTCCCTCTGACAGATTTTACTGTGAGTCTGTCCCCTATAAGCCCCGGAGTGTCTGTGGTGTGATTGTGCACGTGTGTGACATGTCTGAGGCAGGGAGCTCTTCCTCTGTGGGAGCCATGTTAGGGACACAGAGTTGTAATGTGACACCAAGAGCCTGACTGGGTGAAAGATTTACGTGATAGTGTGAATCATATCAGTAAGAGATTGGATAAGTCTGAGTTTCATGCAGAAAACTGAAAATAATCTGCTGAAGATGTGATTTTTAATAGTTCTGCATTTCATCCACAGGGGACCCCTCTGGGTCACATAAACATTTGCACAAGTAGTATGAAATGATACCGACACGGACGCTGTTTCCTGTGTCGACAATAGTGATTCCAGGGGAATAGGTCCTAAGTTAGCAAAAAACATTAAAAACATGTTTTTAGCTATAAAGGAGGTATTATAAGTTACGGGGCCCCCTCCTTTACCACAGGAGCAGGCTTACTTTAGTAAAGAAGTAATGTAACTTTCTCTCCACCTCATGAGCTGAACAGTCTCTTGGAGGTAGTCTGGTTTAACCCGAAAATACATTTTCAGATTCCCAAAAGAAGTCAGGCAGCTTAGCTTTTTCCATGCAGAGGACAGGAAAGGTGGGAGTCACCCCCCATTTTAGAAAGTGTCCTGTCACCGTTACAGAAAAAAGGTGTTTCTTTCTGCGCCTGGGACGGCTTCACTTAGGGAGCCGGCAGACCGCAGGTTGGAGACAACGTTGTAATCTATTGATGTAGCCAATGGGACATGGGTGAGTGGTGCTATTGAAAAGTGGTCAGAAAACTTGTCATCAGACATTTACACAATAGATAGAGACGAGATACTCCTAACGTTAGGTCATATCAAAGACGCTGCTGCGTAAATGGTAGAAACCATGAAAGATATTGGTCTCTTGGGATCAAGAGCCGCTACCATGGCAATCTCAGTACGGAGGGCATTGTGGATTCGCCAATGGAATGCTGACGCAGATTCCAAAAGGAATATGGAGGCTCTCCCGTATTAAGGTGAGTCCTTATTTGGAGATGGGCTGAATGCTTTAGTTTCTGCGGCTACCGCAGGTAAGTTGACACTCTTGCCTATTGCTCCTGTGCCGGCAAAAAAGACACATCACTCTCAGATGCAGTCATTTCGGCCCAAAAATTACAAAAAAGGGTAAAGGTTCCCCTTTCTTTGTGGGTAAAAGGAAGGGGAAAGGAAATAAAGTCCACAGTGTCTCCATGATCTCAGGAGCAGAAATCAACCTCTGCTTCTGCCAAATCTACAGCATGACACTAGGGCTCCCTTGCAGGAGTCCGCTCAGGTGGGGGCACGTCTGAAACTCTTCAGTCAGTTCAATCTTGCCTAGACCCGTGGGTCATACAAATATAGTTCCACGGGTACAAACTGGAGTTTCAAGACATTTCCCCAGGCCGTATTTTCAAATCGACCTCACCAGCTTCTATCCCAGACAGGGAAGTGGTGGCAGCAGCAATACAAAAATTGTGTAAGGATCAAGTTTTTGTCCTGGTTCCCTTGTTACAACAAGGAGAAGGGTTTTATTGCAACCCTATTTGTGGTTCCGAAGCCAGACAGCTCGGTCATACCGATTCTAAACCTGTATACTATAAATCTCTAGCTACAAAGGTTCTAGTTCAAGATGGAATCTCTGAGTGCAGTGGTTTCCAGTCTGGAGGAGGGGGACTTCATGGTGTCAGTAGACATAAAAGATGCCTACTTACACATTCCCATTTATCCTCCACATCAAGCTTATCTGAGATTCGCAATACAGAATTGTCATTACCAATTTCAGGCGTTGCCATTTGGACCCTCCACGGCACTGAGAGTTTTCACCAAGCTGATGGCAGGAGATGATGGACGTCCTTCGACAGCAAGGAGTCAATATAATTCCTGACCTGGAAGATCTCCTGATAAAAGCGAGATCCAGGGAAAAGTTGGTGCAGAACATGTCACTCTCCCTGACAGTACTTCAACATCATGGTTGGATCATCAGTTTTCCAAAGTTACAATTGGAACTGACGACAAGATTGTCCTTTCTGGGGATGATACTGGACACAGAAGTACAGAGGGTATTTCTTCCAGTAGAAAATGCTCTGGAAATCCAGAGAATGGTCAAACAAATTCTGAAACCAACAAGAGTGTCGTTCATCAATGCATTCGGTTGTTGGGGAAGATGGTAACGGCCTACGAGGCCATACAGTTTGGCCGATTCCATGCCAGAGTATTCCAGTGGGACCTATTTGACAAGTTGTCCAGATCCCATCTACACATGCTTCAGAGGATAATCCTGTCATCCAAAGCCAGAATTTCACTCCTATGGTGGCTACACAGTTCTCACCTACTAGAGGGACACAGGTTCGGGATTCAAGACTGGATCCTGGTGATCACGGATGCAAGACTCCGAGGCTGGGGAGCAGTCACACAGGGGGAGAGCTTCCAAGGAAGATGGTCAAGTCAAGACATAAACGTTCTGGAGTTGAGAACCATTTACAATGGCCTTCTACAAGTGGTACATCTTCAAGATCAACCCGTACAGATCCAGTCGGACAATGTAACAGCAGTCGCGTACATAAACCATCAGGGCGGAACGAAAAGCAGAGCGGCAATGGCAGAGGTCTCAAAGATCCTCCTCTGGGCAGAAAGACATGCAAAAGCTCTGTCAGCAATTTTCATTCTGAGAGTGGACAACTGGGAAGCAGACTTCCTCAGCAGACACAATCTCCATCCAGGAGAATGGGGCCTCCACCAAGAAGTCTTTGCAGAGTTGACAGGTCTTTGGGGAATTCCTCAAATAGACATGATGGCGTCTTGTCGCAACAAGAAGCTTCAGACAAATTGTTCCATGTCAAGAGACCCACAAGCAATAGCAGTTGATGCACTAGTGACCCAGTGGGTGTTTCGGTCGGTATATGTCTTCCCTCCACTTCCACTCATTCAGAAAGATCTCAAAATCATAAGAAGAACAGGAGTTTGAGTGATCCTCATTGTCCCAGACTGGCCAAGGAGGGCTTGGTATCCAGATCTTCAGGAGTTGCTCATAGAAGATCCTCAGCCTTTTCCTCTCAGCGAGGACCTGCTGCAGAAGGGGCCGTGTGTGTATCAAGACTTACCGCGGCTACGTTTGATGGCATGGCTGTTGAGCGCCGAATCCTAGCCCGAAAGGGTAATCCAAAAGAAGTCATTCCCACTCTTATTCAGGCCAGGAAGGGAGTAACGTCTAAACATTACACCGTATTTTAAGAAAATATGTGTCTTGGTGTGAAACCAAGAAGACTCCAACAGAACAGTTTCAGTTAGGACGTTTTCTCCTTTTTCTACATGGCGAGTGTGGATGCGGGCCTACGATTGGGTTCAATCAAGGTCCAGATTTTGGCCTAGTCCGTTTTCTTTCAGAAACAATTGGCCTCCCTTCCAGAAGTTCAGACATTTGTTAAGGGGGTGCTACACATCCAACCTCCATTTGTGCCTCCTGTTGCACCATGGGATCTTAACGTGGTGTTGCGATTCCTTCAATCGGATTGGTTTGAAACTCTCCAGGAGATTGAGTTGAAATTTCTCACTTGGAAAGTGGTCATGCTGTTGGCCTTGGCATCCGCAAGAAGGGTGTCCGAGTTAGAGGCCTTGTCTCACAAGAGCCTTACTTGGTTCTCCATAAAGATAGAGCTGAGTTACGAACTCGTCAACAATTTCTTCCAAAGGTGTTTTTTTCTTTCCATATAAACCAGCCTATTGTGGTGCCAGTGGCTACTGACACCATTGCTGCTTCAAAGTCCCTAGCTGTGGTTGGGGCTTTGAGAATCTATGTCGCTAGAACGGCTCGGATAAGGAAAACAGAGGCTCTGTTTGTCCTGTATGCTCCCAACAAGATTGTGTGTCCTGCTTCTAAGCAGACTATTGCGCGCTGGATCAGAGGTACGATTCAGCATGCTCATTCCATGGCAGGATTGCCATTACCGAATTCTGTGACTGCCCATTCTACTAGAAAGGTGGGCTCGTCCTGGGAGGCTGCCCGGGGGGTCTCGGCATTACAACTTTGCCGAGCAGCTACTTGGTCAAGGGCAAACACGTTTGCTAAGTTTACAAGTTTGACACCTTGGCTGATGAGGACCTACAGGTTGGTCAATTGGTGCTGCAGGGTCATCCGAACTCTCCCGCCCATACTGGAGCTTTGGTATAACCCCATGGTACTGAAGTGGACCTTAGCATCCTCTAGGACGTATGAGAAAACAGGATTTTAATACCTACTGGTAAATCCTTTTCTCCTAGTCCGTAGAGGATGCTGGGCACCCAACCCAGTGCGTACTTTACCTGCAGTTATTATTTTGTTGAAAATGGTTTCAGCATGTTTGATGTAATGCTCATGCTGTTGGCATGTGTTTTGTTGAATACCATGTTGTGCGGCATGGTTGAAGTGTGAGCTGGTGTAAATCTCACCGTTAACTTTAAAGTAAATCCTTTCCTCGAAATGTCCGTCTCCCTGGGCACAGTTCCTATACTGAGGTCTGGAGGAGGGGCATAGAGGGAGGAGCCAGTTCACACTCTAGAAAAGTCTTAAAGTGCCCATGGCTCCTGCAGAACCATCTATACCCCATGGTACTGAAGTGGACCCCAGCATACTCTACGGACTAGAAGAAAAGGATTTACCGGTAGGTATTAAAATCCTGTTTTTTTTACATTGTCGTTATGGGGTATTGTGTGGAAATAAATGCATTTATTGCATTTTGGAATAAGGCTGTACCATAACAAAATGTGGAAAAAGTAAAGCGCTGTGAATACTTTCCAGATGCACTGTAGATGCCTGCTCGAAAACACATTTCTCCAGTTTGCAGTAGAGATGGTTTTGTCTCAAACTGGGATTATGCTTCCTAATCCATAGTACCACAAGCACTATTGGGTGAGAAGCCTTTGGCAAAACTAAGAAGTTTATCATCACTTTATGTAATTCTCCCAATTGAAGTCGGACTGGGAAAGTCTGGTGGGTAACAGAAACACTAGAAATATGGCTTCCATCTATGGTAGTGTTAGAAATGGAATAGTCCAAATTCACTACTGGGATTTAAAGCTGCAACAATATACCTGCCGATATGAAGTTCCCTGCCTCTCAAGTATCTAGATGAGAAATAAGTATTTGAGATTTGTGGGGTAGATCAAGCAACACTTCAAACTGAAGTTCAGACTGAGATGGAGACTGCAGCAGAACTCCTAACCTAGTGTCTCCTGGGCTGGTGAGGAGAGGGAGTCTCCCGGACGAGCCAAACAAGCAGCTACCAAATAACCTGAAGCTCCACAATACAGGCAGAGATTCTCATGGCATCGACACTGGCGTTCCTCAACTGTAAGCCATGTTCTGCTAATTTGCATTGGCTCCTCTGGAAGACTTACAGCTGTCGGGCCAGTAGATGGAGGTCGCTAGTGGAAATAGTCTCTTCGACTCTTCTCCGATTGTCTCTCCCCAGGGGAGCCATCAGGAGGGACTGTGGGGACTGGTGTCCCAGGCTTTTACAGAGCAGGGGTCCCACCCTCTTAGGCCCTTACAGAGAGGGGGGCCCACCCTCCTACCAATTCCAATACCTACACCAGTCTGTGAATCAACAGCAGGCTGATGTGCAGGGTGGACTTCTTAAAACAAGCTTTATCTGCGCATCAGCTTTCTGTGATCCGTTCCTGTAAGTTCACAAAAAACTCCACCTATATGTAAAGTTACAATGTATGACATCACATAGGCGTGGAGCAGTGCAGCAGAATCTTTTTTTTTTTTCGAGGGGGGCCCTGTCTATTTTGTCAGTCCCGGCCCTCACAGTTTCTGATGGCAGCCCTGACGCTACCTATAACGCAGATCAACTTTCTTACAAAGGGCCTAATTCAGAGTTGATCGCCGCAGCAAATTTGTTAACAGTTGGGCAAAACCATGTGCACTGCCAAGGGGCAGATACAACATGTGCAGAGAGAGTTAGATCTGGGTCGGGTGTGTTCAAACTGAAATCCAAATTGCAGTGTAAAAATAAAGCAGCCAGTATTTACCCTGCACAGAAACAAAATAACCCACCCAAATCTAAATCTTTCTGCAAATGTTATATCTGCCACACCTCCAGTGCACATGGTTTTGCCCAATTGCTAACAAATTTGCTGCTGCGATCAAATCTGAATTACCCCCAAAGAGTGATTAAATCATCCAATTTGGGCGGTGAATCCTACATAGCAAGAACATCTTTGAGATGTTCAGAGAATCCGTTCCAGAGCACTAATATCATTGCCTCCTTATTCCAGCGTAATTACTGGCGACAGTTTGTAAGTGAGTAATGTATTGGCCAATAAGCCAATTCCCCTGACGGAGCCTCATACTTTCAATGGATGCCAAGGCTGTCCTCACTGGCTCATCAAAGATTTTCCGGAATGTGGAAAGAAACTTAGCATAGTAATTTAGGAGTGGATGTCACTGTTCCCACAAGGGAGACACCCACTCCAGAGCAGACCCAGAGAATAAAGATACCATGTAGGTCTTTAGTCTTCTGTTTGGGAAATTTAAAGGGCTGCAGCGTGAAGTGGACTTCACATTGATTGAAAACCCCTTGAGACATTTTGGAACTTCCACCAAATTTTGCTGGTGTAGGCAAATAAAGGGATGATGGACTTAGCGACAAAGGCTGAGATATTATAGGAGCAGCTGGAGCTTCTATGCGTTGCCCTGTGGCAGTGGAGGTCAAAGAGGCTTGCATAGTGTCCTGATGAGCCAAGTCCTGAAGACATTGGGCTAACTGCTGTTGGGAGGTCTCCAAACCCTCTAAACGGCCGGCAATGTTTTGTAACAACTCCACACCTGAATCTAGCCCACTATTCGGATCTAATGCATTCTGTCAAGACTGAAGTTTTGTGGTTTATCTGAGCCGTGAGATTAGGAGTCAGTGGTGCTATTAAACAATAGCTGATTCGGGCATATAAAAGTCCTTTTCATAGTTTTATTGATGAGAAATACAATAGCCAGGCACAACTGGAAAATCCCCCTGAAGGTCGACATGCTGGGACACTCGTGGTGTCACAAATACTGAGACCCGGTATGTTACAGGAGTCCGGAGGGTGCAAGTGACGTGGCAATGAGATGGAAGGTGGCAAACTGTAGGTCTCACAGCAAGACGGAATCCGCTCAGGAAGTGAGGCTGGACTAAGATCTTTAGAAGTTATATATGCTGCTGGGATGAGCTTTGAAGCACAGGACTGCAAAGGGACTAGGACACAGCTCCTTAAGGTAAATGATGCACTAGCACTTGCTGGTTGAGCAGAGGCCAGCCAAATACCCCCTGATGTCTCCTGATTGGACAGTGGCAGCAGCAATCAACAGATGATTGGAGCAAACAAGTCACCTGAGGAAGATCCAAAATGGCGGCAGCGGCACTTCCAGTTTTTCAAATAGACCCTGAGCCCAACCATAGTACATGTGTTTTATCTTTGTCCAAGTGTCCAATTGTCACATAAGATGTTGCCACACATATGGTCGACAAGTTTTTTCTTTTTAATTTTTTTCAATGTTGCCATACTGTGCCATCCATGTGGACTATGATTAGGAACAGTAATCTGTGCCGAGAGAAGCGAGGCACCTTGACTGACGCATGGTGAGGGAAGGAACCAAGCAAGGGCTTGCAGTACACTAATGGGGCTTGTTTGTGGTAAAATGTGGCAAAAAAATTTGTCTATTGTTTGTGTCAACCATTTCCATGTCAACCTTTGACCTTGTTGACCTTTTTTATCCTGTCAAGCTTTTCTACCTATTACATGTCAATCTTTTGCCCCTGTGACCTTTTGACACTGATGATCTAATGCATGTCTACCATTAGTGGTCGACCTATTGACTGTAGACCTTTTTAGTGTAGAATAATAATCCACACCCGATTTGTAGGGGGATCCCCCTGAATATAATGGGCGAGTTTGCTTATCTCTCTCTTACCTAGTTACTTATTCATCAGTATACACTGTGGATGTTTATTCATTTATTGACAAAATATTACACTACTGCCGTCCTTCTATTCTGTATTACAGATGTGTCCCCATACATCATTGCTGCAGTGGTGCCAAACATCCCCTCTCAGTACACAAGGTCCCGTGAGACTCTGCTAGCGTCAGGTCTTCTTCTGGATGTTTTGCATCTTTTTCACTGATATGTGTCACACGATGCAACTAGTATACACAGGAGGACTAAGCTGATTAATGTGATATGCAACACTTGTATATCTTGGTGTGACTGAGTCTCTGAATCTGTACACAAAGTGCAACAACTGCCACAGCTTTTTTACATGCCAATTTCCCCTGTGCTCCATATACAGACTCAGGGGGTAATTCCAAGTTGATCGCAGCAGGATTTTTTATAGCAATTGGGCAAAACCATGTGCACTGCAGGGGGGGGGGGGGGGGGGGGCAGATATAACTTGTGCAGAGAGAGTTAGATTTGGGTGGGTTATTTTATTTCTGTGCAGGGTAAATACTGGCTGCTTTATTTTTACACTGCAAATTAGATTGCAGATTGAACACGCCCCACCCAAATCTAACTCTCTCTGCACATGTTGCATCTGCCCCCCCCCCCCCCCCTCCCTGCAGTGCACATGGTTTTGCCCAATTGCTAACAAAAATCCTGCTGCGATCAACTTGGAATTACCCCCTTAGTCCCACACAGATATACAAGTGTTATATATCACATTAATCAGCACATTCTCCTGGTGCATCCTTGTCACATTGCATTGTGACTAAGATACATTTCAGGCAAAAACTAATGCCCAATGCTAGAGGATCTGCACAGGACCTTTTGGCTGACTCACGTCAGTCATCTCGTGCTGCATGGTGTATTGAGGCTGGATGTATGGGGTCGCATCTGTATACTGGATACAACTATAAAACAGAGGAATGAAAAGGACATTTTGTGGCATATTCATTATCATTTAACTGTCACAATTTCTACAATCCCCGGGGAATTTAGAAATTGTGACATTCATTAAACTCCGAAAAAGTATTTTTTTCGGAATTTAAAGGGAAGCTGTTTGGTGACCAGCTTCCTGAATGTGTGCACAAGTGTAACAGCAATGTAGCAGAAGACCTATTCAGATCCCTCATAGCTGTGCCGTGTTCTCTGCGGGCTTCCCTCACCCTCAGTGCTGCCAGCCTCCAGTGACTCTACAATCTCTTGTTGCAGATGCAGACACAGGTGGTGGCAGCCACGCAAGGGGGTAGCCAGTGAGGGAGGTGCAGGGGGGGTGCTGCTGCATGGACTGTGCAGCAGCCGGCCATCCCCAGGAGGCAGTGTAGGCAGGGTACGCAACTGAATGACATACTGACAGATCGAGCGAGAACCCTATGAAGACAAAGAATCCCAAGAGAGGCTGCAGAAGTTCTGCTCAGCTCATCGAATATTTTTTCTCAGTATACTGTAATTTGAAAGAATTGGATCGTTCCTTTCCCAAAAGGGGGACGCCCACTCCAATTCCTCCATGGGCAGGGTGTGCTTCATTTGGATCTTTCCATGCAGGGTATTGCATACTCCTACACTCGTGTCAGCTTTCCCGTGAATGCATTTGGCCCTTGTATGGCTCATCTCCCACTGTGTAACCTTCGTAGTGCGCCCAACATGGCTGCCTCATCTGGTAAACTTGTGGATGGGATGAAAAATACATGGACCTGATGGTTTTACTGGAACCCTACTCTGAACCTAAGGACTCTGCAATCTCCCCGTTTTGTGTTCTCTTTTAGGGGTGGACTATTCCACCCTGGGTAATCCTACGCAGAGCGCCTAAGATGGCTGCCGCACCTGGTACCTTGTGAGGGTGGAATACACAACCCCTGGAGGTTATTACCCAAAATGCTTACATTAACCCTGCATTATGCTTTCTGTCTTTATTGTCTGTGTGGTTTATCTTTTGATGTAATACTTAAATCTTCTGTATTATGTGCATTGTTTGAGTTCTAGTTGGCGCCGCGGATGGCTGCCTCGGTGCTGCTCTGCCAAGCAGCCTTTGTGTTTAGTCCTACGTGTATAATATGTCTAATATGTAGAGTCTATTGTACAGTTGCAATGTGCAGTATCAACTCATACGTGTAATGTGTGTAATGTATGCTATGTTCTTCCCCCTTCGTATGCTATGTATTCCCCCTTCATGTTGCTGCTTGGCGATGCATTGTACCACAAAGAATTCCTAGTGTACGTGAGTACACCTGGCCAATAAAGCTGATTCTGATTCTGATTCTGATGCTTGTCCGGTTAAGAGAGAGATAATGTAGGCATTCCTCATTCATGGAGATAGAAAACTGGCGGCCTGTGGCTCAAACTGAATCTCGCACTGGTTCAAGAATCCTCTGAAGAGCTTTGGATCTCCATCAAATCTACTGGTGAAGGTAGCTGTAGATGAGATATAGGAACTGGAACAGGTGGTGCTGTTACTGCTGGAGAAGCTGCAGGAGCTGGAATATGTGGTGTCGTGATAGTAACATGCAGAGCATCCAGCCGTGCAGACATAGATTGCATGGCTTGTACCGGCTGTACTTGAGTAGAGTCATGTTCATTTAGGTGGCCATAATATTAGCCGTGGCATCACCTCCAGATGCTGCTCACTCGTCAGATTCATTGTGCCAATGCTTACTGCCATAAACTGCAGCGTTTGTGAATCCGTTGAGTAAGTGCTAACAGAAGTAGTACATGCTTCTGCAAGGAGAACCCAAGAGAGGACAAATGTAATTTCTTCCCATATTCTTTTCTTTAAGAAAAGACATATACTGTAAGAGCAAATATTTGAAGAACAAAGATGAAGAATTCCGGAAGACCTGAATGCAGAGTGTTTGTGGAGAAGAGTTAATTACAAGAGTTCATATAATTTATGATTATTGATATGACAAAAGAATACTTAAAAGGTTTTTTACAATTGATGTTTGACATGATTGAAGAACACTGAAGGAGTTTTGCAGAGTGGATTATTATTAGATGTGGCTGAAGAACACTGAAGTAGGTTTTCCAGAGTGGATAATAATTATTAGACGTAGCTGAAGAATACTGAAGGAGTTTTGTAGAGTGGATGATTATTAGACTTCTACCCTACCTTGGGCCCAATCGTCCACCATTCTGCCCTGCTCCCTCCCTCCATTCCCTACCTTACCTCATATCCCTCTGTACCACACTTTACTTCCTCCATGCTCAACTGCTGCAGTGTCCCTTCCTAGCCCAGGAGCCAGCACCCTCACTACACCCTCTGTATCCCTGTCTTCTAAATTCCATCTCACCTCATTGCTACAGCAACGCTGATAATCTCATTTACATCGCTCCCTCAAACTCTCTCCCTCTCTCCGGTGCCCTCTGGAATGCTAGATCTGTCTGTAATAAACTCGTCCCCACCCATGACCTTTTCATCTCAAATTCCTTGCATCTCCAAGCCATCACTGAAACTTTGATTACCCCCTCAGACATAGTTTCTCCTGCTGCTCTCTCTGCTGGGGGTCTCACATTCTAAACCCCTTCCTCCCCACCTGGGGGTCACCGTGGTGGTGGTGATAGGCTCCTACTACCCTCTAGCTCAGGGGTGGGCAATTATTTCAGCTGGGGGGCCGCTTAACACTTCCAGTGAATGTTCGAGGGCCACACACAAGGGTGGGGACTAATATGAATAACAAATATTTGTAGGAGTAAGTCCTGGGCTGCGCAGAGACTGCACAAAGTAGATTTTTGCAGCTCTGCGTACACATACGATCGTACACTTGCACGGGTGAATTTACACTCCTCCTGGGGGCGGCGACTACCCGAACGCAGGACAGCAAAATTTGCAGCACAGTGATCAGGTCTGAATCAGCCCCTTAGTCAGCAGTTGCTGCAAAATAAGACCCGTTATAGGGCCCAATTCAGACCCGGTCGCTGCTGTGTATTTTCGCACAGCGGGTGATCGGGTCTGAACTGCGCATGCATTGCAGTGCGCAGGCACATCGGTCCGCCGCGCTGGGGAGCGTCAGGCAGTGATGGGATGGTGCGAACAAAGCGATCGCACAGGTAATCGCAAGGTGATTGACAGGAAGAGGCCGTTTGTGGGTGGCAACTGACCGGTTTAGAGGAGTGCACGGAAAAATGCAGGAGGGACCAGGCGTTTGTAGGGAGGGTTTCTGACGTCAGCTCCGGCCCCGATCATCGCATTGGAAGAGTAGGTCCTGGGCTGTGCAGAGACTGCACAAACTTCTGTTTCTGCAGCTCTCCTGCACATGCGATCGCTCCCCTGCACAGCGATTACCCCCTTCCCCTGTAGGCGGCGACTACCTGATCGTAGCAGTGCAAAAATCACACCCTAGCGATCAGATCTGAATTAGGCCCATAGTTTTATATATATATATATAAACTATAACTATAAAAACATAGTATTATATATATATATATATATATATATATATCTATAAAAACACACACACCACAATATACATTACACCGCATACGTAGTTTTTTACAGGCAAAATACAAATGTCTTAAGGGGGGTACTCACGGAGCGATATTCTAAGCAATCTGACTAGATTGCTTAGAATATCGGCATGATCGCTCCGTGTGTAGCCCCCTCAGCGATAGCGATGCGCGGCCCCGCACATCGCTATCGCTGCTGCTAGATTGGCCTGCATGCAGGCCAATCTAGCGGGTCGCTCACTTCACCCGCTGGGTGAAATGAGCGGCCCCCCCGTCTCCCCCTGCACGCTCAGCACAGATCGCGCTGTGCTGAGCGGCAGGAGAGATGTGTGCACACATCTCTCCCAAATCGGCCCGTGGGTACTGGGCTTAAAAAACACATCCAGTAATAAAAAAATAAAAATAAAAAACTGCTGAAAACAAACAAACAAACAAACAGCATCCTGTGTAATGCTGTTATCAATCGTATTCACAGCTGGTTACTAGCTCCCCCCACCCGCTTCCCTGAACCCACATAGCAGTCTCAAACCTCCCCTCTCCCTTAAACCCATATAGTAGTCTCTACCCCCCTTCCCCAACCCCTGAACCCATATAGCAGTCACTACCCCCCTTCACCCCCTCCCCTGAACCTATACAGCAGTCTCTACTTCCCTTTCCCTGAACCTATACAGCAGTCTCTACCCCCCTCCTCTCCTCTCTCCCTCCTCCTTCTCTCCCCCTCCTCCCCTCCCCTCCCCGGACCCATATAGCAGCTTTACCTTTGATGTTTTTATTTCACTGTGGCAGATCTGCTGCCCAGATTATCCACCGCCTTCTCTGCCAGATCCGCTGCGCAGTGCAGAGCCGCTGCTGCTACCCGCTGCCCTCTGCACTCTTGCCGTGGCTCCGCCCCCTATGCCGCCCAGCGCCTGATGTCACAGAGGAAATCCCGGTCAGCAGACCGGGTATTTCCTCAGCGGCGCCGCATCTCGGAGCTTCGTAGCGCAGTGACAAGCGGCTCAGCCGGGCCGCTTGTCATTGCACAGTGGTATGGGACAGCGGGCCAGGCAGAATCGGTTCGCGGGCCGCATCCGGCCCGCGGGCCGCATGTTGCCCACCCCTACTCTAGCTACTCATACCATCTCATACCACCAGAACCATCCCTTACATTCTCTACATTTAAGGTCCATGCAATACCCCTCTACCAACCTGTTCATCTTCGAGTAGCTGTCATTTACCACCCCCCTGGCATGCTCTTCAAATTCCTTGATAACTTTGCTTCCTGGTCTCCTCACTTCCTCTCTTCTGACATTCCCTCCATTATCCTAGGTGATTTCAACATCCCTATAGATAACCCCACAAAATCGCCTGCCTCTCAACTCCTTAACCTCACCTCTTCTCTTGGTCTCTCCCATTAGACCTCCTCCTCCTCCCATATGAGTGGAAGCTCACTGGATCTGGTCTTCACTCATCACTGTGATCTTTCAGATTTCTCCAACTCTCTGTTTTCCCTTTCTGACCATCACCTGCTCACTTTTTTTTTCTTTTAAACAATGGTTTTTATTATTTTGAACACAAACAAAGCCAGATACAGCAGTACACAACACAGGCGAAGTACAACAAGAATAGGAGTTGACTGAATTGAATTACCAGTAGAAATACAACAATAAAATGACAGTACAACAGGGTATGCAGTTTACTAATCATGTACTGCCAAATCTGGCTACAAACAAATATAGAACTAAGATACAAACAGATAGAGAAAGAGAGAAAGTAAGACTAGGAGAGAGACAACACAGTGACACACACCGGGGGATCATATAGACACGGGTCATGCTCCACTAATGGGAGCGTTCCCAATACAGCAAATAAAGTATAGATATAAAATACAAATGATATATATGTGATATATAGCAATATTACTCAGGCAGCATCAGATTGTGGGGAATGTAATTGTGACAGTTCTATAGAGCCAGTAATAACCATAGGCAGCCCCCTCCGCTCCCGAAATTCCTTCCATTTCAACCAAGAATTCAATATTGAAGGTGGCGAAGCCGAATATATACCTCCAGCTGTTTCAAATAGGAAATGTTTATGTGTGCTGTTAACAATGGCTTGGATAGTGGGTGTATTTTGTGTTTTCCACAGCTGCCAATTGCCGCTTTGGTGGATACGAGGATATGGCCAGCAATGTATCTATCACAATGTAATAGGTCAGGTGATGAATAATGAAATAAAGCAAACATAGGATTCATCGGTACTTCCACCCCCAACACCTCCCAGAGAAGAGAGAATACTTCGGTCCACAGCGACCTCAGAGAGGGACATTCCCAAAAACCGTGTAAAATATTACCTACGTGACCACAATTCCTCCAGCAAAGCCGGGAAACCGAAGGCCAAAGGGTATGAAGCCGTTGTAGAGTAAAGTACGCTCTTTGGCACAATTTAAAGTACATCTCGGAATGCTGAAGGCATCTCGAGATCTTAAAGCACTTTGAGGAAATGGAGTCCCACTCCTCCTCCCGCAGATCAATGGAGAGGTCCCTCTCCCATTTCAGCTGCGAGGGAATCTTACCCTGTTTAAAGAGAAGAGTTATATACTGATACCATTTAGATATCCCACCGCCATGGTCCGGGGAAGACAGTCTGAGGCGTAAAGAGGCAAGTAGGGGGACGGGGGCCACCACATCACCCCCACATAACTGAAGCCAATGTCGTATCTGCAAATATTTGAAGAAGTCTTGTTTTGGGATACCCGAGTGACTTAATAACCTAGAGAAGGGCACCAATCCCCCCTCCGAGCATAGGTCCCCTAAATGCACAATCCCAACCTTGATCCAAGCGTCCAACTCAAGGTTAGGTATGAGACAAGCAATAGTACTAATTTGTAAATCAGGCGACGGCAACAAGATTTTCGAATCAGATGCAGCAACCGCATGCCAAAGCTTCAGAGTGCATCTAACCGATTCCCCTGGGCCCTGCCGTTTTGGAACACAATGGGCGGGCAACATAAACAGGTCTCTCAAGTCAATCGAGCCTAGAAAAGACCGTTCCATGAGGACCCATGGCTTGGGGTTGTGCATGTCGAACCAATCCCGAGCCTGACTGAGAAGGCAAGCGGAGTGGTACACCTCCAGGTTCGGGTAGGCTACACCTCCGACCGTCTTAGGCAACATCAGGACCTGCCTAGCTATGCGGGGCCTAGACCCCTTCCATATATACTGGGAGATGATCTTGTTAGCTCTCACAAGAAGAGGTTTGGGGAAGCTACGAGGGATGGCCTGGAACAAATATAAAAGTTTAGGGAGTAATATCATCTTAGTCGCGGAAATGCGTCCTAACCAGGATATTTCATGAAGGGACCATTCTTTTATTAATTTTTCGAAAGCGCTAAAGAGGGGCAGATAGTTACAGTCATACAGGTCTCTGTCTAGGGAAAGGTGAATTCCTAAGTACTTAATGGATCTCACTTGCCAAGCATTTCGGTATCGGTCCTTAAGTAGGGTCACAGTACGTGGCGGAATGTGAAGCGGTAGAGCTTCGGTTTTGGATGTGTTTAACTTGTAATATGAAATTCTGGAATATCGATCCAGGATAGTATGGAGCACAGTAAGGGAGGCATCTGGGCGAGTTAAGCAGAGCGAAATGTCGTCAGCAAATAAACTGATCTTGTGAGTCAGACCACCTATCTCTGGGCCGGCAATTGTTGGCTCAGACCTGATGGTCTCAGCCAGGGGCTCAATAGCTAAGGCGAATATGAGGGGTGACAGGGGGCAGCCCTGTCTAGTTCCATTGGAAATATTAAAGTCCCCTGACAAACAACCATTGACAAACACCCTTGCAGAGGGGGCAGAGTACAGAGCAAAAAGGGAATCCAAGAACCTCCCAACAAACCCGAATTTATCTAGAACAGCTCACAGATATCCCCAGTGGAGTCTATCAAACGCCTTTTCGGCGTCCAGTGAGAGTATGAGAAGGGGGGTTTTATGTGCATCACAATGTTCCAATATGTTATACACTCTCCGGGTGTTATCTGGGGCCTGCCTGCCCGGGACAAAGCCAACCTGGTCAGCAGCTATGAGTGAAGGAAGCAGTGGGGAAAGGCGATTTGCGATAAGCTTTGCAAAAAGCTTGACGTCTGTGTTCAACAAAGCTATGGGACGATAGTTTTGGACTGCTGTGGGGGGCTTGCCAGGTTTAGGAATAGCAACTATTTGTGCCTCAAGCATTTCTCTCGGAAACCTCCCCACGCCCAATGCCTCATTGAAAACAGACAGCAGTAAGGGGGCCAGGTCAGTCTTATATGATTTATAGAAATTGCAGGGGAAGCCATCAGGGCCAGGGACCTTGTCTCTCGGGAGAGCAGAGATAGCTGTGTCTAGTTCTTCTAATGTCCATGGGGAGCTAAGGAACAGGCCGGCCGCGGAATCCAACGCCGGGAGGGAAATCTCTTTCAAAAAGGACTGAATGTCAGCCTCACTGGGTTAGGAGGTGGTCGAGTCAGACTTTAAACCGTAGAGTTGGGAGTAATACTCTGCAAAGGTGTTTGCAATATCATAGGGGTCAGAACCTCTAGAACCCGTAGAGGATCAGACATAGTGTATCCTAGCCCTAGCTCGTCTACTCTGTAGCTTCCGAGCGAAGAGGCGACCCGCCTTATTACCAAGTACATAAACCTCTGGTTAAGTCGAGCAATGTTACGTTGCACATCTCTGAGGGAGAAAACGTTAACCCTTTCCCTAGCGGCTAATAGGAGCTTGAAAGTAGATTTATTGAGAGGGTTCGCTTTATGCAACAATTCCAGTCTGGCAGCTTCACTATCAGCAAACGTTCAGCCTGTTGAGAGCGTTTAAGTCTGGCCGCCGTCTGGATGGCAGAGCCTCGAATCACTGCTTTAAAAGAGCACCAATTATTAAAAATCGAGGTATCTTCCGATTTGTTAGTATCAAGGTATAACTGTATAGATTGTCGAATAGTGAAAAGGGCATCGGGGTGGTTGAGTAAGAACCTCCCCAGTCTCCAGGGCCCTGGGGAGATCCCACCTGCCTCCAGCTCCCATACCACCATTAATGGGGAATGGTCAGACCAAGTCATTGGCAATATGTTAATTTCTCGAATGGCCGTCAGGGTCTCTTTATTCGTCAAGGCAAGGTCTATCCTGGAGTATGAGGAGTGAACGTGCGAATAGAAGGAATAGTCTCGCTCTGTGGGGTGTTTAGTTCTCCATGCATCATATAGATCGAATTCCCCCAGTAACTGGCGGAGTTTAGGCCTCTCGTCCTGAGCATTCCGATTCCCCGACAGGGTGCTTCTAGTAGTACGAGATCTATCTAGTAGAGAGTCTACAACTAAATTAAAATCCGCCAAGATCATAACCGCCCCCTTAGTGTGCTTTTGTATCAGGGAACAGAGCTTCTTACAGAAAGTGAGCTGACCAGTATTCGGGGCATAGCATGAGACTAAAGTGATCATAACGTTTTCCAATAACCCTATCAATATGAGATATCGACCCTCAGGATCTACTATTTGGGATTCTAGTGTGAAAGTACAGTTCAGGGAAAAGAGTATCGCTACCCCAGCCTTCTTTGTAGGACCATTGGCCATATAGCAAGTAGGGAAACGGTTATCATGAAATTTAGGGGGATCCAATTTTCTAAAGTGGGTTTCTTGAACTGCAGCCACATTCGCCTTCATTTTATAGAAAGAGGACAAAGCTAGTTTACGTTTCTGTGGGGAGTTCAATCCTTTAACATTTAGTGAGACTAACCTGACCATAACTGATTATTAAGGGAACAAAGCAACCGCTGAAGCCAACATCTAGGAACAAAACCCTGGGGGGGACAAGACACATAAGGGAGACAAACAGGGATAGACAAGAGAGAATTATGAAAGAAAGAAAAGAAACAGACCCCATAGAGATATGGGGCCATAGTAAGGCGCCAAAACATCCAGCGCCTCACACTATGAAATAGAGAGGTTGGTGGCCAACCTCCCCGCAACCAAACAGCCGAAGATTGTATATCTCAAGCAATACACAAAGAGAGGGTTAAAGCGCTTGCTGGTCATATAAGAGAGAAGAGTGGTCACATTGAAAATCACACATTTATTTGAACAATAAAATAAATTAAAAATGATTTAAAAAGTACAATAAGAATAAAAATTGGAGAACACAATGTGTGTTGAATCTCATGAAAAAGCTGTGCCCCTCTCGATCTCAATGAGAGTTAGTGGGAAACATTCAAACCTGTTCCAATATACAGTCCCCTAGTATTAAACTCAGAGTGTCCCGTTAGTAATCCATCGTGTATATATTTACCACCAGCAGTTATCCAAGGTGTTTTAAGCGGTTGGCATCCGCAAGAGGCTGTCCCTTGTATGGCTGTGTAAAAGTTCCACGGTGGAGAGATGTCCTTCTAACGGGATCCACAATTGAAGGCAGTAATGGGGACCTGGTCCAGGTGAGAGTTCCTCAGGAGATGGAGTGATGAACACTGGGCACGCACAGCAGCAATCACCAACGCGTTTCTTTTTCAAGGTATTGATAGTGCTGCTAGCCAGGGTTTTTATACCCTTACCAATATGGTTGCTCATTTGCATATGTGAATGACAGTGACCAAATCCTCTCATTATATGACCAAATAATGACAGACAGAGTATACAGAATGTTGAGTAGTCAATACATAATTAATCATGTGTATTATATACTTTATTATTCATAACTACAGATAGATTTGTTTCTCTAAATAGCAAATCACATGACTAGCATGGTATAATGGGAGAGCGGAATGATGTTAAACCCGAAATGGATTAGAAACAAACTCCCTGTGGTCCCTTAGTAATCAGACTGGGAGTCATTATCCATTTATTACACAAATCCGACTGAGGACAGGTGTGGAGATTACCTCTTAATGTGGGGCCTGTACCCGGCGTGAATTCTGCACGTCATAGATCCGCGCCAGAGGGTCCGGGCGACGGCATGTGAGCGTCCTCAGCAAGGCGCATCACTAGCCGCCGCTTCCGGTTTACTGACGTGCTGGTCAAATCCGGTCTACGTCAATGGTGCGCGGCCGGGGATAATGCGTCATCTCAACGCAACCATAGGGACTGGTGAGCATAGGGGTTACCATGGCGACGGACACCGCAGTGAGCGTCTCCAAGGTGACGCGCACCACACTGACCGGCCCCACAGCAAACGGGAACAAGTATACAGGAACAATAGCAAAATATTCAAACCTCAAAAGTGTGTGAAGTAATCACAATCTATGATATGGATTAGATTGGGAAAATAGAAGAGTGAAACTGAAGGGTTCGATGTTTGTGAATGATAATCTTCTGTAGTACACAATACTAAAAAAATATATACTGATATTGGTATACATTGTAGAATGACAAATAAATACATGTGCAATAAAAAATATGTATATATAATGGATGTCAATACGTAGAATCTGGGCATCATAAGAAAGCCAATAATAAGAACAGAACAAAGAAGAGAAAACGGAATATAACAGTAGGTAAATGCATGCATAGCATATACATCTCTATCGGGGGTAATTCTATGAGAGAGTGGATGCAAACCCAGGGCTTATTCTAAATGTAGCAGGGAGAAGAGAATCACGTGTTTACATCACTAGATTCAGTTCAACCTGTTCATTCAGACCAGAGGGATGTAACGCATTCAGCCTGAACATCCAATAAAGTTCTTGTTTACATAATGCTTTATAACGATCTCCACCTCTCTCTGTTTTCACGATATGTTCAATGGCTACTACACTAAGGAGACTCGGATCACTATCATGACAGTCTCTAAAATGCCTAGAAACACTATGTGTTGGTAATTTGTTGATAATGTTCCGACGGTGTTCCATAAACCGGACTTTGATACTTCTTATCGTCCGTCCCACATATCTTTTATTACAGGCACATGTCAGCATATATATGACATAATTAGTGTCACAATTCATGAAGTTGGTCAAAGTGTATTCCTCACCTCCCTCAACTGTAATCGATGTAGTTTTCCTAGGGATGTGTTTACACGTAGTACATCTAGTTGTACCACAACGATGGAAACCTGGAGGACGCACTGGTATCCATGATTCCCGTATCTCTCCTTCTATATCAACTGGAGGGATAGTTTTGAGAAAGCTGGGGGCTAAGATGTTTCTAAGAGAGCGTCCTTTTTTGAAAATAAATGAAGGTCTATTTGGCAAAATACCTCTGAGTAACGTGTCTTGGTTGAGCATCCCAAAATTTCTACATATTATTCGCTTAATGGACGTGCTTTCACTGTTGAAAGTTGATATGAAGGCTAAGTCTTCCTGATAAACAGTGTGAGCATGGCTACTTTCCTGACCTGGTAAAGGTAGTTTCTTATTGATTTTAGATTTGAGAAGAGTGTCCCTATCTACATGTAGGACTTCTTGCATAGTTCTCTTTAGCGGTGACAGTGGGTAACTCCTTAGTTGGAACGCTTCAATCATTAAGTGTGCTTGTTCTAAATATTTATTATCATCCGTACAGTTACGCCGCAGGCATAAGAATTGCCCCCGAGGAATATTTTTCTTCCAAGGGGGGTAATGAGCGCTCTGGTAGTGCAAATAGGCGTTAGTCGCGACTTCTTTGGTGAAATTAGAGGTATATATTTTGCCATCCCTGACTTCAAGAGTTAAGTCCAAAAAATTAATGGTGGTAGGGTGATAGGAGTGAGTGAAACGAAGATTAAAGTGATTAGAGTTTAAACTATTAACGAAGTGAAGTGCCGATGGCAGATCCCCATCCCAAATAATAAAAAGATCATCTATATATCGGCCATAGAGGACCAGATTCGCGCCAAAGCCCCCGCCCCACACATGGGTGTCCTCAAAGGCACCCATGTAAAGGTTGGCGTAACTCGGCGCAAATCTGGTCCCCATGGCCGTACCCATCACCTGGAGATAATACGTGTCCAGAAACATAAAATAATTGTGTTTAAGAATGAAAGAAATTGCATCCAACAGAAAAGTCTCGTGTCTCTCTGGTAGGTCCCCATCAGCTCGTAGTCTCGATGCTATTGCATCACGGCCCAAGTCATGTGGAATGTTAGTGTACAAGCTTTGTACATCAAGGGTCATAAATGCATAACCCTCTTTCCATTTCACACCTTGCAACTGTTGTAAAAAGTGGGTGGTATCTTTGATGTGGGACCTTAGTGTAGAGACACGAGGTTGGAGGAAGGAATCAACATAAAATGACAGATTGGAGGATAAAGAACCTATACCCGAGATAATGGGGCGACCAGGAGCTGCACCAAGTGATTTGTGTATCTTTGGGAGGTGATAGAAAATGGGAACAGTAGGGTGTTTAGTGAATAAAAAATTAAATTCATCTTTGGAGATGACTCCATCGGCCAGGGCATCATCAAGTATATGTTGAAACTCCCTGAGGAAGTTATGTGTGGGATCAGAATCAAGTTTCCTATAGAAAGCAGTATCCTCTAGTTGTCTGTTAGCCTCATTGATATAGTCCGTTCTATTCTGCACTACCAGACCGCCCCCCTTGTCTGCCTCCCTAAATACTAGGGAGGTATCCTTGGTCAGGTCCCGTAATGCTTTACGTTCCCATTTGTTTAAGTTGGTGTGTGGCCTCTTGTTTTTAACTTTTCCCTGTTGGCAAAGGTTTCTAAAATCATTGAGGGTAGTCTTGTAAAAGCATTCTATCATTGGGCTCTTATAAGAGAGGGGGTAGAACTCGGACTTACGTCTGAAATTATTCCTATTAACATCAAACACTTTTCTAGGGGCGTCAACTGGATTATCAGAATTGGCGTCCAAAAGTTCTTGCAGAATAGTGAGGGCTGGATCATCCCCTGAGTCGAGGGTGATTGCCAAACCCTCTTCATTATGCTGTCGTAAATTGCGTTGTATAAAATAGCGTTTCCTGCATAAAGTGCGGATGAATCTATTCAGTTCCACAAACAGATTGAACATGTTGGGAGTGTTAGTGGGTGCGAAACCAAGCCCTTTAGTTAGAATAGACTTCTCAGTTTCAGAGAGTTTCTTACTGGACAGGTTAAAGATATTGTTGGGGGGTCTTAATTTATCTATTAATCCCAGCCTCTTGGCTGTCTTCTTTTTCCCCCCCCTGCACCCTCGGTGCTTCTTGATCTCCTTCTTTTTGGTGTTTGTTTGCCCCAGGAGATTCTTGGTGGTGGGCCTCGTCCTCCCTCTGGTATTTCTTCTAAAAAAACCTCAGATTTGGGGTCATCTTGTTGTCTCATAGGTCTTTTTTCCCTAGGTCTGGCTCCCAATTGTGAGGGGAGATTGGTAGAATTGGACCGGTCGGTCTGATTCATATCAGAGCGATTGGGGGGGTGATGATAACTCTCTATCCCTCTAGTACTGGGTTTGGCAGAGTTACCTCTAGGTGTCCCTTTTTTCCTCCACTCTCTAGTCGTCGTGGTATTTTCCTTATTAGTATCTCGATTGATATTCTTATAATTCCTAACATGTCCTGTTTTATAGTCTTCAATATCTCTCCGGAATTTCTTACATTTGTTATCTACAACTGTTTGTTCAAATTTAGTCATTCTTTCCATGACTAATTTGTCTCTCTCTTGGTAATTCTTTGTGTTAGCAAAAGGTTCCAATTTAATTTTGAGAGACTCAATCTCTAACTCCACCTCTTTGGCTTTCTGATTCCTATATTTAATAACTAATTCCATAAGGGTAAGGGAACATCTATCTAAGGTTTTTTCCCATAGTTCCTCAAATTCTCTATTCCCATTAAAAATGGAGGGTTTGAAGAGCCTGAGACCACGAGGTATCATATTCTTATCCACATACTTCTGGAGATTGACCCCATCGAGCCAATGCTTGGTCTCGGACCTCATCAAATCCTCCAATTGATAAAACTCATTTTTTAATTGATTAGTCATATCGGTAACATCATTTTCTGTGGGGTTATCCCACTTACTGAGAAAACCCATCCTCCTGGTATGTCTGTCATTATACGTTGAGAAAATCCCCATCCCTGCAGCCTGGAGTAGGACTAAGTGGAAATGCAAAGGAGAGGAAAAAACACACCCTAGGGTGGAATTTTGCTCCAGGCGCTGATTGGGGAGGTACTACACAGCAGCTGAAACAAAGGGAGGTTGGTCAGAGCCCCAAGTCACAAGCAATACACAAAGAGAGGGTTAAAGCGCTTGCTGGTCATATAAGAGAGAAGAGTGGTCACATTGAAAATCACACATTTATTTGAACAATAAAATAAAATAAAAATGATTTAAAAAGTACAATAAGAATAAAAATTGGAGAACACAATGTGTGTTGAATCTCATGAAAAAGCTGTGCCCCTCTCGATCTCAATGAGAGTTAGTGGGAAACATTCAAACCTGTTCCAATATACAGTCCCCTAGTATTAAACTCAGAGTGTCCCGTTAGTAATCCATCGTGTATATATTTACCACCAGCAGTTATCCAAGGTGTTTTAAGCGGTTGGCATCCGCAAGAGGCTGTCCCTTGTATGGCTGTGTAAAAGTTCCACGGTGGAGAGATGTCCTTCTAACGAGATCCACAATTGAAGGCAGTAATGGGGACCTGGTCCAGGTGAGAGTTCCTCAGGAGATGGAGTGATGAACACTGGGCACGCACAGCAGCAATCACCAACGCGTTTCGTTGCGTTCACGCAACTTTTTCAAGGTATTGATAGTGCTGCTAGCCAGGGTTTTTATACCCTTACCAATATGGTTGCTCATTTGCATATGTGAATGACAGTGACCAAATCCTCTCATTATATGACCAAATAATGACAGACAGAGTATACAGAATGTTGAGTAGTCAATACATAATTAATCATGTGTATTATATACTTTATTATTCATAACTGTACCCGGCGTGAATTCTGCACGTCATAGATCCGCGCCAGAGGGTCCGGGCGACGGCATATGAGCGTCCTCAGCAAGGCGCATCACTAGCCGCCGCTTCCGGTTTACTGACGTGCTGGTCAAATCCGGTCTACGTCGTATGTAAACCCACACGGCATTCAGCGCACATGACCTAGAAGCGCTGAACCGCAGAGACATACATTTTAGTTCCTATAATTGAGATCTAGGGCAAGTAGATTAACGAACAGGCAGTCAGTAAGAAAAAGGCATAAGACGAACTCTGTATTGCATATAAAAAAGCACACCCTAGAATGGATCAGCATATAAAACAAAGAAAGCAGACACAATGGCAGTAATCAACTTAAACAATAACTGTAGCAGTCTCTGCAGTTAACGTCCAGAACATGGGACGTTATTCAAGGAAAGGGCACTCAAGGCAAGTAAACGTTAGAGGTATACCTCTACTTCTCAACCGTCGACCAGTCCTGCTGGAGTCGGCGGTCAGGAGAACTGGGCCCTCGGTCTCCCCCCAGATTCCATTTACGGAGAAGCTTCATACCCTCATCCACTGAAGAGACGGCTATAGTAGAGCCGTCTCTGGAGATCAACAGACGAGTGGGAAGCCCCATCTATATAGAATGCCAGCCTTCCGAAGAACCATAGTAACAGGGTGGAAAGAGCGTCTTTTGTTAAGAGTGTACTGCGACAAGTCTCCATATAATTGAAATTTAACCAAGGCTTCTGCTGAGTCAGAGGAGGGTCTGGCCGCTTTGAGCAAGGACTCTTTAATATGGAAAAAGTGAACCCGCATCAGAACATCCCTAGACGATCCCTCTGGAGCACCCCGGGCCTTCGGAATTCGATTAATTCGGTCCAATAAGAGATCTGAGGAGCTGGCGGAAGGCAGCAATTTTTTGAAGATCTCCATAGTGTAATCATGAAGACTGCTATTAGAAATCGAGTTGGGGACCCCTCTGAGTTTAAGATTGTTTCTGCGCGAACGATCTTCCAAATCCGCCACTTTATCGTGCAGAAAATTCACTTCATGGGAGTCTACCAGTGAGTTATGTGAACCGACTACTTCACTCATCTACGTTTCCAGCTGGCCTGTCCTCTCACCCAAGTCGTCAATGGAGCTCTGGCAGGATTTCAACATGGCTCTAAACTCAGATGTCACGTCGTCTTTAAACTGATGCAGCAAAAGCTTCATACTGCCCACTGTTAAAGCTTCACCATCCTCAAGACGCGTTGGACAGGGTGCGTCACTGGAAAGGGGCTCAGACGCCAAAGGAGGAGACCGCATGGTCTGGGGTGATGAGCCTGCCACAGGAGCTCCAGCCTCTGGAGGTTTATTTCGGAAAGGAGAAGGCTTAAAAAAGGCGACTTGAGTGACCGGTTTGGAGGCTTTATGCTTCTTCGGAGGCATGACTCCGGATTTCTCAGAGATGTACCTAATACAGTAGAAGGGGGGTACAGCTTGCTTCATTCCAACAGGGTAAAAACTCAGCCGCGTGTAGGTATGTATCAGCTAAAATGATTGCGGGGAAGTCTAGAAGGACATTATGAAAGAAAGATCACATCTCAGTACAGCACGGGCAGGTCAGATGTTAGGGGTCGAACAGTAATTATCACCCCCATCCGAGAGGTCTCAGTCGCAGAAAGCAGCCCCTTAGTATTGAGTGATCAGATATTCAGTGTGATGCAGAGCTATCACTGAGAGCACAGCTGCGGGTGGTTTATTAACGCCCCCAGGCACTCTATATTTAAAGACCAGCAAGCTGCAGCAGAGCTATATAGATTGCACTCACTCTTCAGGTGTCAGGGGTCAATATGAGAGTACTGTGAAGAGCAGAGCCCCACAGCTATCCAGGCACACAGTTAAGCCAGGCAAACCAGGTAGCAGGGGGAGTTCAGGCGGGAGCAGAGCCGCGCTCACCGCCAATCAGAAGATGGCGCCCGACAGCCTTATGTATCCAGCACCTTCGTCCAGGGAAGCTGGTGCAGAAGGGGACCAGGACACAGCTTGCGTATAGCAGCGGGCGCCGAGGGCCGCCCCCCCAGGTGAGAACAGGGCAGTCAGTCACAGAGCGGTCGGAGGTCACGGCCGCCGCCGCCAACCGCAATATGGCGCCCGCCGGACACTCACAAGCAGCCGCTCCACAGAAGATCCAGTGCAGGAGGGGGCCAGATCACCAGGCGCTCTCAGCGGTGGGGTCCCGCGGTCCACGCACCAGGCACCAGCAGGGCAAATCACGTCGACTGATGGGCACAATCAGAGCCACGAGCTCAGGCAGGGGAACTCCAAGATGGCGCCGGCCGATCCCGGCCGGAACAGTGCAGCACCCGTAAGTGTCTTTATCCAGGGATCAGGGCACAGACTCACCCAGCAGCACACCTCAGAGTGGTCAGTAACCCTTCAGATAGCTGTGCAGGGCCCAGTGGGCATTCACTCAGGGCAACAGGATACCTTACGGGAGAATATAGGCTGTGGAGCTAGGAGATCACGTCCTACTCCATATCCATCTAGGCCACACCCCCCCACCTGCTCACTTTTAACCTATCTCTATCTGCTTCTCCATCTTTACCACCTAAGACTACCATCACAAAGCATAACATTGAGGCTATTGACACCACTTCCCTATCTTCCCTGTTTGACTCACTGCTCTCTCCTATTCTCTCTTTCCTGCCCTGAACAAGCTACTTCCCTATACAATGCATTCCTTACCTCTGCTCTTGACTCTGTCACCTTACCAACCACTATTCACCCTTGCAGATCGACACCTCAACCCTAGCACACCAAATGCACCAGATACTATAACTGAAAAAATACTCACGTACTGCTAAGTGACAGTGGAGGAAATCATGCTCTAAGGCCAACTTCCTCCAGTACAAATGTATGCTCTCATCCTACTTTGCTGCCCTTACCCTCTCTAAACAATCTTACTTCAAAAATCTAATGTCCTCCCAATCCTCAAACCCCCGGCACCTCTTTGCCACTGTCGACTCGCTCCTCTGCCCATCCCTGCCTCAACTCCCCTGACTTTGCCACCTACTTCAAATCCAAAATTGACTCCATTCGTCAGGACATTACATCACACCAGAACAACGTGAGCAACCCCCCTCCTCCATTTCCTGCCACCCTTCTCCTTTCCTCCTACAACTCTGATATGTTTCTTCCCTGTATCTGGAGAGGAAGTCATGGTCGTCATCTGGTCCTCACCCCCTCCACCTCCCCACTTGACCCTATTCCCTCCTGCCTTCTCCGCTTCCTCTCTTCTTTTGCCTGTTCCCAACTTGCCCATCTACTCAATCTCTAACTCTTATCAGGCACTGTCCCTTCTGCCTTCAAGCATGCACTTGTCTCCCCTATTCTTAAAAAAGCCTACCCTTGATCTCCTTGTGCGTATGTCTACAATCGCCTCACTGTCTTTCTTTCTTCTCACTCACTGCTTTACCCTTTCCAGTCTTGATTCTGTCCTCAGCATTCCACTGAAACTGCCCTCATTAAAGTCTGCAATGACCTCCTTGCTGCTAAATCACAACTCTCTGCTTATTCTCCTTGACCTCTCTGCTGCTTTTGACACTGTAGACCACCCTCTCCTCCTGCAAATCCTTTACTCACTTTGTTTGCATGATACTGCTCTCTCCTGGCTGTCCTCCTACCTTTCTGATTGTTCCTTCTCTGTCTTCTCTCATGACTCCACCTCCCCTCCACTTGCTCTACCAGTAGGTGTCCCCCAAGGTTCTGTTCATTGGGCCTCTTCTTTTCTCTCTCTCTACACATCCTCATTAGGTGAGCTCATTAGCTCTTTTGACTTAAAATATAATCTCTATGCTGACGATACTCAAATCTACCTGTCACGATCCGGGTATCTGGACGCCATTTCTTACCCATCAGATGCCTCCTAAGGCTGGCTCAGCGCTCCAGGACCGGATCCCATCTGTTATCCTGATGTGTACATTCCTGTATCCTCTCCTGTCACTCTGGGACGCTGTCACAGTAAACGCCATATTACACCTGGCATGGCGTCTCCCGCGGCCTCCGCCGCCGTCCCTGAACTTCTGCATGCAGAGTGTCTGAGTGGCGATTACGTCAGCCGCGGCCTCCGCTGTGTCCGCGTGGTTGGATGTGCATCTGTCAGCCTGGCGCCTCCTGTCTCCGGTGGCCGGCGCCGCCATTACTGTTTTCATTACCACATGGATTACAAACCAAACTTCCCTCCAAGTGTCTGCATGGGCGCAGCCATCTTGGATTCTGTCAGCTGATCATTTCCACCAATCTGTTCTCAGTATTGATAATCTGCATAATTGCCTAGCCAATCCCTTCCTTGCTGCAGGTATAAATACACTGTGCCTGAGCAAGGAAGGCGTCAGTGCTTTGGTTGTCAAACCTAGTTCCTGTTTGTCTCTCTCCTGTGATTGTCTTCCAGGTTCCAGCTCCTGTCTCAAGACTTCCACCATAGAGACCCGCACCAGCATTCCACCTGCGGTATAGCCTGACTCTCCAATCCATTGTGGATTCATCTGTTTCCAGCTACAACATTACCTGCTTCCAGCTCAGCTTCCAGCAGAGTACAGCTTCCCTTAAAGGGCCGGTGTCCTTTCTACACTTTACCACTCTCCACCGGTATTATTATTTCTCCGCTCTCAAGTTCTACATTTCAGTTCATATTTCATCGCTCCCAAGTTCATTTATTATTTAACTGGTTCCAGCCAGTATCCACTCCGTGCTAACAACAGTCTGGTTCCAGCCAGTATCCACAGCAGCTGTTTTATCTTCAGCAACCCAGCTTTTCCTGGAACACCAGCTGGCACAATCCTGGGTTATCTCCATTGCTACAGTCGGGCCTGGTAAGGACTTTCCATCTAGAAGATCATAAGAACTATCTCACTCTACCAGTGCCCTGTGGCTCCTGCCATCCTGTAGTACCCAGGAACTGTATTTATTCTTTGCTGACTTTTACGTTTTCTTTTACTGCTGCTGTGTTGCGGAGTTGTCATAATAAACATCATTGACTTTTATCCAAGTTGTCGTGGTCACGCCTTCGGGCAGTTATTATTCATGTTACTTACATGTCCAGGGGTCTGATACAACCTCCCAGGTTCCGGTACATCTCAGCCCCTACAACTGAGGCTGCCTCCCGTCAGCTCAGGCCCTCAGTTGTGACAGTAAGCACTGACCTAATGAATCCAGCTGGAGACCAGGATCAAGCGGCCAGGCCGATGCAAGAACTGGCAGCCCGACTAGAACATCAGGAGGCTGCACAGGGCCACATCATCCGCTGTCTCCAGGATCTCTCTACTCGGCTGGATGGGATTCAGACAACTCTCCGTGGATCAGGCGCGGATTGTGCGTCAACCACAGTGACTCCAGCTATAACCCCACCCACCTTACCCATTTCTGCTCCACGTCTTCATCTTCCAACGCCAGCAAAATTTGACGGATCTCCAAGATTCTGCAGGGGATTTCTCAACCAGTGTGAGATTCAGTTTGAGCTACAACCTGGCAATTTTCCCAGTGACCGTACAAAAATTGCCTACATTATTTCTCTTCTCAGTGGCTCAGCCCTTGATTGGGCATCACCGTTATGGGAGAGGTCCGACACCCTGCTATCTTCCTACACTGCCTTCGTGTCAACATTCAGGCGCATCTTCGACGAGCCAGGCCGGGTAACCTCAGCTTCATCCGAGATTCTCCGTTTACGCCAGGGGTCACGTACTGTCGGACAATATCTGATACAGTTCCAGATCCTGGCATCCGAACTGGCATGGAACGACGAGGCCCTGTATGCTGCATTCTGGCATGGCTTATCTGAGCGTATTAAAGATGAGTTAGCTACCAGAGACTTACCTTCTAAGTTAGATGAGCTAATCTCACTCTGCACGAAAGTTGATTTACGTTTCAGAGAGAGAGCAACTGAGCGTGGAAGATCATCTGCTCCAAAATCTTCTGCTCCTCCTCCTCGTCAACTGTCACCATCTAAAGATGAGCCCATGCAACTTGGCCGTTCCCGTTTAACTCCTGCTGAGCGCCGAAGACGTCTCTCCGAGTTTCTCTGTCTCTATTGTGCAGCTCCGTCTCACATCATTAATGCCTGTCCCAAACGTCCGGGAAACTCCAAATCCTAGCTCGCCAAGGAGAGGGCCGGCTAGGAGTAATGATCTCCTCTCCATCTCCTCAAGATTGTAATCTCCCAGTCTCGCTTCAAGTTGCTCAACGTTATCGGAACGTCATTGCCCTCCTTGATTCTGGAGCAGCTGGGAACTTTATTACCGAAGCCTATGTTAAACGGTGGTCCCTACCCACCGAGAGACTTCCTTCGTCCATTTCTTTAACTGCCGTGGATGGCAGCAAAATTTTTGATGCAGTTATTTCTTTAAGGACTCTACCAGTTCGTCTGAGAGTGGGAGTTCTTCATTCCGAACTTATTTCTTTTTTAGTGATTCCAAGAGCCACACATCCTGTGGTCCTGGGCCTTCCATGGCTCCGTCTTCACAATCCTACAATTGATTGGACGACTACGCAAATCCTGGCATGGGGTTCCTCCTGTGCTGAGACATGTTTGTTTGAAGTATTGCCTGTCTGTTCTTCCTCCCCCAGGTCGTCTGATGTTCCACCTCCTCCATATCAAGATTTCACGGATGTGTTCAGTAAAGCTTCTGCTGATATCCTTCCTCCTCATAGAGAATGGGACTGTCCGATTGATCTCGTTCCAGGGAAGGTTCCACCTCGAGGCCGAACTTATCCGTTGTCTCTGCCTGAGACGCATTCTATGGAGGAATATATTAAAGAGAACCTAGCAAAGGGGTTCATTCGACCTTCTTCTTCTCCAGCCGGCGCAGGCTTCTTTTTTGTAAAAAAGAAAGATGGTGGTCTGCGGCCGTGCATCGACTACAGAGGTTTGAACGACATTACCATCAAGAACCGTTATCCTTTACCCCTGATTACTGAGCTCTTTGACAGAGTTAGCGGAGCTACCATCTTTACAAAGCTGGACTTGCGAGGTGCATACAATCTCATCCGGATCCGTGAGGGTGACGAGTGGAAGACCGCCTTTAACACCCGTGACGGACATTATGAGTACCTCGTCATGCCCTTCGGATTGAGCAATGCTCCAGCTGTCTTCCAGCATTTTGTCAATGAGATCTTCAGAGACATTCTATACCGTCATGTCGTGGTCTATCTAGACGATATCCTCATTTTTGCCAACGATTTAGAGGAACATCGTTTTTGGGTTAAAGAGGTTCTGTCCCGTCTCCGTGTCAATCATCTCTATTGCAAATTAGAAAAATGCGTCTTTGAAGTCAAGTCCATTCCGTTTCTAGGGTACATTGTGTCCGGTTCCGGACTAGAGATGGATCCTGAGAAACTACAAGCAATCCAAAATTGGCCGGTACCCTTAACCCTCAAAGGGGTCCAGAGGTTCTTAGGGTTCGCCAACTATTACCGAAAGTTTATACGAGACTTTTCCACCATTGTGGCGCCTATTACTGCTTTCACTAAGAAGGGTGCTAACCCGTCCAAGTGGTCTGAAGAAGCCATGCAAGCATTTCATCTTTTAAAACAAAGGTTCATCTCTGCGCCTGTTCTGAAACAGCCTGACATCGACTCTCCTTTCATCTTAGAGGTGGATGCCTCCTCCGTTGGAGTAGGAGCGGTGTTATCTCAGAGGGCTAAAGATGGCCATTTACACCCTTGCAGTTTCTTCTCCCGGAAGTTCTCCCCAGCTGAGCGCAACTATGCCATTGGCGACCAGGAGTTGCTAGCCATCAAGCTCGCTCTAGAAGAGTGGAGGTATCTGTTGGAGGGAGCTTCTCATTCAATCACCATACTTACAGACCACAAGAACCTTTTATACCTGAAGGGCGCACAATGTCTCAACCCTCGTCAGGCCAGATGGGCACTTTTCTTTTCCTGGTTCGACTTTAAACTCCAGTTCTGTCCGGGCTCTCAGAATCGCAAGGCCGATGCCCTTTCCCGCTCATGGGAGCAAGAAAATGAGTCAGAGTCTTCAGACAAGCATCCTATTATAAATCCGTTGGCATTCTCCACGGTAGGGATGGACTCTACGCCCCCATCAGGGAAAAGTTTTGTGAAGCCGATGCTAAGGAAGAAGCTCATGCATTGGGCCCATGCTTCCCGTTTTGCCGGACATACAGGTATCCAAAAAACCCTGGAGTTTATCTCTAGGTCCTATTGGTGGCCAACTATGAAAAAGGACGTCTTGGAGTTTATTGCATCTTGCCCAAAGTGTGCCCAACATAAAGTATCCCGCCAGTCGCCTGCGGGGCAACTGGTTCCACTATCCGTTCCCCGTCGACCATGGACCCACTTGTCGATGGATTTCATTACAGACTTACCCATGTGTAACAAGTTCAATACCATCTGGGTGGTAGTTGACCGGTTCACCAAGATGGCACACTTCATTCCTCTCACCGGTCTTCCGTCAGCTTCCAAGTTGTCTCAAGTATTCATACAAGAGATCTTCCGACTCCACGGTCTTCCTGAAGAAATTATCTCAGATCGAGGAGTTCAATTCACAGCCAAATTCTGGCGAAGTTTATGTCAAGTCCTCCAAGTCAAGCTAAAGTTTTCCACGGCTTACCATCCTCAGACCAATGGTCAAACCGAGAGGGTGAATCAGGACTTGGAGGCCTTCCTCCGCATCTATGTGTCCTCCTCTCAAGATGACTGGGTTCAATTACTTCCCTGGGCCGAGTTCTGTCATAACAACCAGTATCATTCTTCATCTGCTTCAACACCATTCTTCACTAACTTTGGATTCCACCCTAAAGTCCCTGAGTTCCAACCGCTTCCAGCAACTTCTGTTCCCGCAGTGGATATCACCTTGCATCAGTTTGCCAATATCTGGAAGAGCGTACGATCAGCTCTGCTCAAGGCATCGTTCAGGTACAAGAAGTTTGCGGATAAGAAGCGTCGAGCAGTTCCTGCTCTCAAGGTGGGTGATCGGGTAAGGTTATCCACGAAGAATTTGAGGTTAAGAGTTCCCAGTATGAAGTTTGCACCTCGCTATATCGGTCCTTTCAAGATTGAACAAGTCATCAATCCTGTTGCTTACAGACTCCAGTTGCCTCCCTTCTTAAAAATACCCAGGACATTCCATGTTTCCCTGTTGAAACCGCTGATCTTGAATCGGTTTCATTCCTCACTTCCTCCAACTCCGAAAGTCCAAACTCAACGAGGCGTTGAGTATGAAGTGGCCAAGATCCTGGACTCACGTCACCGTTACGGTCAACTACAATATCTTATTGACTGGAAGGGTTATGGTCCTGAGGAACGTTCATGGACCAATGCTTCTGATGTCCATGCTCCTGCCTTGGTCCGGAGATTCCATTCCAAGTTTCCTCAAAAGCCAAAGAAGTGTCCTGGGGCCACTCCTAAAGGGGGGGGTGCTGTCACGATCCGGGTATCTGGACGCCATTTCTTACCCATCAGATGCCTCCTAAGGCTGGCTCAGCGCTCCAGGACCGGATCCCATCTGTTATCCTGATGTGTACATTCCTGTATCCTCTCCTGTCACTCTGGGACGCTGTCACAGTAAACGCCATATTACACCTGGCATGGCGTCTCCCGCGGCCTCCGCCGCCGTCCCTGAACTTCTGCATGCAGAGTGTCTGAGTGGCGATTACGTCAGCCGCGGCCTCCGCTGTGTCCGCGTGGTTGGATGTGCATCTGTCAGCCTGGCGCCTCCTGTCTCCGGTGGCCGGCGCCGCCATTACTGTTTTCATTACCACATGGATTACAAACCAAACTTCCCTCCAAGTGTCTGCATGGGCGCAGCCATCTTGGATTCTGTCAGCTGATCATTTCCACCAATCTGTTCTCAGTATTGATAATCTGCATAATTGCCTAGCCAATCCCTTCCTTGCTGCAGGTATAAATACACTGTGCCTGAGCAAGGAAGGCGTCAGTGCTTTGGTTGTCAAACCTAGTTCCTGTTTGTCTCTCTCCTGTGATTGTCTTCCAGGTTCCAGCTCCTGTCTCAAGACTTCCACCATAGAGACCCGCACCAGCATTCCACCTGCGGTATAGCCTGACTCTCCAATCCATTGTGGATTCATCTGTTTCCAGCTACAACATTACCTGCTTCCAGCTCAGCTTCCAGCAGAGTACAGCTTCCCTTAAAGGGCCGGTGTCCTTTCTACACTTTACCACTCTCCACCGGTATTATTATTTCTCCGCTCTCAAGTTCTACATTTCAGTTCATATTTCATCGCTCCCAAGTTCATTTATTATTTAACTGGTTCCAGCCAGTATCCACTCCGTGCTAACAACAGTCTGGTTCCAGCCAGTATCCACAGCAGCTGTTTTATCTTCAGCAACCCAGCTTTTCCTGGAACACCAGCTGGCACAATCCTGGGTTATCTCCATTGCTACAGTCGGGCCTGGTAAGGACTTTCCATCTAGAAGATCATAAGAACTATCTCACTCTACCAGTGCCCTGTGGCTCCTGCCATCCTGTAGTACCCAGGAACTGTATTTATTCTTTGCTGACTTTTACGTTTTCTTTTACTGCTGCTGTGTTGCGGAGTTGTCATAATAAACATCATTGACTTTTATCCAAGTTGTCGTGGTCACGCCTTCGGGCAGTTATTATTCATGTTACTTACATGTCCAGGGGTCTGATACAACCTCCCAGGTTCCGGTACATCTCAGCCCCTACAACTGAGGCTGCCTCCCGTCAGCTCAGGCCCTCAGTTGTGACACTACCTTTCCTCCCCTGACCTCTACCCTGCTCTCCTCACTCGTATCTCCAACTGTCTCTCTGCTATCTCCTCCTGGATGTCCCAGCGCTTTCTTAAACTTAACATGTCTAAGACTGAGCTGATCATCTTTCCTCCCTCCCGCATAACCTCACCTCCCATGATTTCATTATCCATTGATGGCACAACTATCTCCTCTAGCCCCCAAGTGTGACCTCTTGGAGTAATCCTTGACTCCTCCCTCTCATTTAAACCACATATTCAGCACCTCTCACACACCTGCCATTTCCATCTCAAAAACATCTCCAGGATCAGACCCTTTCTCACCCAGGATGCTACTAAGACCCTCATCCGCTCACTGGTCATCTCCAGATTGGACTACTGCAATCTCCTCCTATCTGGCCTCCCTCAAAAATGCCTCTCTCCACTTCAATCTATCCTCAGTGCTGCTGCCCGTCTCATCTTCCTCACCAAACATACTACATCCACATCCCATCTCTTGCAGGACCTTCACTGGCTTCCCTTCCCATTCCGAATCCAATTCTAGCTTCTCATACTCACCTACAAAGCCCTCACCCACTCTTCTCCCTCTTATCTGATCTCTCTTTACATTCTCACCTCTCTTCGCTCTGCTAATGCACACCATCTCTCCTACCAACTGATTACCTCCTCTCACGCCTACCTATAAGATTTTGCACATGCTGCTCCCTATCTCTGCAATGCTCTACCTCTCCCCATCCAACTCTCCACTTCTCTACAAAACTTCACACGGGCTCTCAAGACCCACTTCTTCACCAAACCCAGCCATCTCTCCTCCTAACCCTCTTGTCTATGCTCACTGTCTACCCCTTCTGTGTCTCCCCGGTCTGTTAGACCCTCACCTTTTAGATTGTAAGCTTGCAAGAGCAGGGACTTTCCTCATGTGCCTTCCTTTTCTTACTTACACAATCTTATACTCCATACTCCCTTTGATGGCACCTAACCCCCGGTTTTCTATACCTGTCCTATATTATCTTGAACTCTAAGTGCTGTTTTCTTGTTTGCTCATTTGATTATGTACTGTTATATACTGTGGGTTCTGCGGATCCCTTGTGGCACCGTATAAATAAAGGATAATAATAAATAATAATAATAGCTATGGCTGAAGAACACTGAATGAGTTTTACAGAGTGGATCATTATTAGATGTGACTGAAGAACACTGAATGAGTTTTACAGAGTGGATCATTATTAGATGTGACTGAAGAACACTGAAGGAGTTTTGCAGAGTGGATCATTATTAGATGTGACTGAAGAACACTGAAGGTGCTTTGCAGAGTGGATGATTATTAGATGTTACTGAAGAACACTGAAGGAGTTTTGCAGAGTGGATGATTATTAGATGTTACTGAAGAACACTGAAGGAGTTTTGCAGAGTGGATGAATATTAGATGTGACTGAAGAGCACTACAGTACTCCTGGGAAATACTCTATGGATAGTATTCCAGGAGACACTGTCCTAAGTGGCAGGCTCTAACCCATGGGGTCGGGGTAACCACTGGTAGTTGTGTAGCAAACAACAGCTGAGGTGACAATTCCGTGGAGCTGAAAATCCAAGGGACACTGGAAAGGCACACAGTTTGAGCTGTGGGAACGCAGGGCTAAGACTCCTGTACTGGGATAGAAACATAAAGCCCTGGCAAGGTTTGAAACCGGACTGACCCCTTTTACCAGAGAGCTCAGCCTGTGATTGGCTGGAAGAGACCTCACAGACCCCCACCGCCACAGTGCTAGCTATCTGACAAAGAGCCCCTGGAGACCATCACCGGAGGTGGGTCCCCGGTCTGTGATACACAGATGCGATTTAGGTTGCAGAGTACTTGTGAGAATATGCTAATGGGTCAGCTGCCATCTAGTGCACAGAGATGCTTACTGCAAGAGTCTCACATCCACCGCTCTGTACATAAGTGGCAACATCTGGCACACATACATTCCAACTGTCCTGATTTTTGCGGGAAAGGCCTGTTTTTTTTGGGAATGTTCTGCTGTCCCATCCGCGGGCTGCAGTGTCTCATGGTGGGGGAAGGGGGGCAGTTGGGAGGCTCCTGCACTACTATTCACAAGTAACAGAGGAGAATAGGCATGCCAGCAGCTCACAGAGCGCTGGGCATGCCCCAATCAGTGACGGACAAGGGAGGTGTGGCTTAAATTGTGGCATCGCACGTGTGCCCCTCTTCTCTAATAAAGAAAGTTGGGAGGTATGGGCACACATTGATCAGACCATAGGATCACTGAGTACCCTATGCTATCTCAGACTAAGTGGATCTCCTAAGACACCTGATCTTGTCCTGGTATATAATAATTCACTATGGCTGACCGGGGAATGCCCAGAAAATGAGCCTGACACGCCTGCATTTTCTAACCACCCATTCTTACCCCCAATGCTGACAACTTGTCAATCATATTGCACCTACAATTGCTTATCAATCACTGCATGAGCGCAGTGCAGCTTTGGTACATGTGCAGTGCAACAGAATCACTCCACTGCATCCAACATAGGGATCAGCTTTTTCAGAGAAAGTAACCTCTAGTAACTAGACATGAGTGGACCCACCCTAACATTGCAGGTCTTCGGTGATAGCGCCATCTTTACTCTGGCTGTGGAGCTTGTATTGAACAGACATGTCCATGCAGTGTTGTGTCCATCCAGGGGTGCTGCTGTGTTCTCCATCCAGGGGTGCTGCTGTGTTCTCCATCAAGGGGCTGGGGCTGCTATGTCTGACCAGGAGCTGCTGTGTATGTCCAGGGGTACTTTGTTGTACATAAAGAGGGGCTGTGTCCAACAAGGGGCTGCTGTGTCCATCCATCAAGGGGCTACTGTGTCTGACAAGGTGCTGCTGTGTCTGCCCAGGAATGCTCTGGCAATCTAGGGGTGCTCCGCCCCACTATAAACAACATAAAAGCTAAAAATATAATTTAAAAATAAATAAAAGAATATATTATTGTATACACCAGTGTACTATACAATTATTTTTCTGTGACACTGCCGGGCATTGTGTCATACATGTAATGTGACACTGTAGGTGGTACACCAAGTGTAGGTGGTCCATCCAGAGTTGCTGTGTTTTACATAAAGGGGTGCTGCTGTGTTGTCCATCAAGGGGCTGATATAATTATTTCTGACTCATACATATATTGTGTGACACTGTAGGTGGAAGTGAACTGCAGTGTAATATAAGTATTTCTGACTCATACACATATTGTGTGACACTGTAGGTGGACGTCAACTGCAGTGTAATATAAGTATTTCTGACTCATACATATATTGTGTGACACTGTAGGTGGAAATGAACTGCAGTGTAATATAATTATTTCTGACTCATACACATATTGGCCCTCATTCCGAGTTGATCGTTCGCAAGGCGATTTTAGCAGAGTTGCTCACGCTAAGCCGCCGCCTACTGGGAGTGTATCTTAGCATCTTAAAATTGCGAACGATGTATTCGCAATATTGCGATTACAAACTACTTAGCAGTTTCAGAGTAGCTCCACACTTACTCGGCATCTGCGATCAGTTCAGTGCTTGTCGTTCCTGGTTTGACGTCACAAACACACCCAGCGTTCGCCCAGACACTCCTCCGTTTCCCCGGCCACTCCTGCGTTTTTTCCGGAAACGGTAGCGTTTTTTCCCGCACGCCCATAAAACGGCCTGTTTCCGCCCAGTAACACCCATTTCCTGTCAATCACACTACGATCGCCGGAGCGATGAAAAAGCAGTGAGTAAAAATACTATCTCCATTGTAAAATTACTTGGCGCAGTCGCAGTGCGAATATTGCGCATGCGTACTAAGCGGAATTTCACTGCGATGCGATGAAAAATACCGAGCGAACGACTCGGAATGAGGGCCATTGTGTGACACTGTAGGTGGAAGTGAACTGCAATGTAATATAATTATTTCTGACTCATACATATATTGTGTGACACTGTAGGTGGAAATTAACTGCAGTGTAATATAATTATTTCTGACTCAAACACATATTGTGTGACACTGTAGGTGGAACTGAACTGCAGTGTAATATAATTATTTCTGATTCATACACATATTGTGTGACACTGTAGGTGGAAGTGAACTGCAATATAATATAATTATTTCTGCCTCATACACATATTGTGTGACACTGTAGGTGGAAGTAAACTGCAGTGTAACATATATTCTGACTCTTACACATATTGTGTGACACTTTAGTTGAAACGGCAATGTAAAAGATATTATTTCTCATACAAGTGTTGTGACAGTGTAGGTGAAACCACAATGTAATATTTTTTCAGACTCAAACACATATTATGTGTCCCTGTAGGTGGAAGTGAACTGCAGTGTAATATTATTTTTGACTCATATACAGTATGTATTGTCACACTGTAGGTGGTAAATTTTTTGTTCAAATTGTGGTATGTGCTGTGCCTTACTTTGTCAATGTTTGTTGATAGATATGGAGGACGAACATTTGGGAGGAGAGCAGAAAGCACATACTAGTGCTGCAGCTGCTGCCACCAGTCATGACGATACAAGTCCGTCAACGGCATCTACTAAGTCCAAGGACTTAAGTCAGGGCATGAAAAATCAAAGAAGCAATATAATTTTAGAGTGATGATGAAAAAAAAACCACATCAAAAGTAAAGTTAGCTACAGAGAAACATAAAAATACCAATATGTCATTCACCAAATGAAGTGGCAAGGAAAGGCTAAGGCCTTGGTCTTTACCTATGACTGGTTGCTCTGCCTCTTATAATAATGTTAGCCCTTTTCGCTGTTGAAGTGTAAAAAAAAATTAAACTTGTTTCGGCATAGGAACCAACTGTGTGCTCAGAAACATCACAAATCCCTGAGGAGAGTTTAAAGATAAATTTACTGAGCTCCCGAATCCATTCAAAATTGTATTTCCTGCCAAAAATGCATCTTATAAATTAAATTCTACCTAAATAGACATCATGCACACTCCACCAATGTGCAGGTGGTCTGTGATGCTAATCTCAAACTAATGAGTGTTGCTGTAGGTTACCATGGCTCATGTCATGACTCCTTCATCTTCAGGCAGTCATTCCTCTACAACAGGCATGTCATACTCAAAATCCCAACTCGGCCGAATAATCAAGGTCTAAGTCTTGTGTGGGCCGTAAGAAAAAGAAACAGTCTTGTATGCAATTTTCAAAGTTTTTTTTTAGAAAAACCAACAATAAAGTATAATCAAAGAGATGTCAAGTATCGTGAAGATAGTTTTTTTTTTTAAATTGGAGTGCATCAGCCACAGACCTGCAGCAATCTCCACCTGACAGAGGCGGCGGGCACTAGTTCCAGCCCCAGGAGGCCTAGCGGTTGCCTGCTGCCGCCGTACTGTTAATGTAGCAGGCTAGGTCATGAAGTGACATGCCGCTGTGTGCGCAGACCCACTACCGAAGCCGTGGTAGTGTCCGGAGGCCCGGTGGCTGCCTGCTGCCACAACACAGCAGTTCACACTGGGGATTGGGGAGTATTACTGGAGTCCGCGGGAGTGGGCTCAGTGTTGGGGGAGATTTATCATCTGCTCACCCCAGCCTACCGTCATTCTGCATAATAGAACTTCAGACAGGGGGATTCGCCTGTGATATTCAAGGGAAGGTGAGTGAGTCATTGAGGTGTGTGTTTTTTTATGTGTATGTGATTTATCATGTATGATACAACAGACTTTTTTGTATAAAAAGAGAAACTGTTTTTTTTAAACTGTGCCCCTTTCCTCCCCACTTATATGTGTATCATAGGGGCCCACATCACACTGCCTCATATGTCACCCTCTACCTGTCACCTACTGCCAATCTCCCTGGCACCCTCTCCCTGGCACCCACTACCAGTCAGTCACCCTCTCCCTGTCACCCACTGTCAGTCCCCCTTTCCCTGTCACCCACTGCCAGTCATTCACCCTTTCCCTGTCACCCACTGCCAGTCACTCTCCTCCACCCACTGCCAGTCACTCCCCATCACCCACTGCCAGTCACTATCCCTGTCACCCTCTCCATCTCCCACTGCCTGTCACCCTCTCCCTGTCACCCACTGCCAGTCACCCTCTCCCTATCACCCACTACGAATCAGTCAACCTCTCCCTGTCACCTACTGCCAGTCACACTCTCCCTGTCACCCACTGCCAGTCAGTCACCCTCTCCCTGTCACCCACTGCCAGTCACTCTCTGCCACCCACTGCCAGTCACTCCCCTTCACCCACTACCTGTCACCCACATAGTCACCCTCTCCATTACCCACTGCCCATCACCCTCTCCCTGTCACCCACTGCCTGTCAATCTATACCCAGTCATAAACTACCAGTCATGTTCTCCCTGTCACCCTCCCCTTCACCCACTGCCCGTCACCCTCCCTGTCACCCTCTCCGTTACCCACTGCCTATCACCCTCTCCCTGTCACTCACTGCCAGTCACTCTCCATCAACCACTAGCTGTTACCCACTGACAGTCACTCTCCTTGTCACCTACTCCAAGTCACTCTCTCCCTGTACTGTATACCATGCCCCTTGTAGTGGGGACACACCCCTTTTCTGGAAGCGCATGCGCCGAATGCACACGCAAATGTACTTGCCCCTTCCATGGTGCCCCCCTGTCATTTTCTTCTGGATCTGCCCCTGGGACCAGATACAAATATGCCCTCAGTAGTGTTGTGCCAGATAAACATATGCCCCAGTAGTGCAGTGCCAGATACACATATGCCCCTGTAATGTAGTGCCAGATACACATATGCCCCAGTAGTGCAGTACCAGATACACATATGCCCCTGTAACGTAGTGCCAGATACACATATGCCCCAGTAATGTAGTGCCAGATACACATATGCCTCCAGTAATGTAGTGATAGATACACATATGCCTCCAGTAGTGCAGTGCCAGATACACATATGCCTCCAGTAATGTAGTGCCAGATACACATATGCCTCCAGTAATGTAGTGCCAGATACACATATGCCTCCAGTAGTGCAGTGACAGATACACATATGCCCCAGTAGTGCAGTGCCAGATACACATATGCCACCAGTAGTGCAGTGCCAGATACACATATGCCCCTGTAATGTAGTGCCAGATACACATATGCCTCCGGTAGTGCAGTGCCAGATACACATATGCCTCCAGTAGTGCAGTGCCAGATACACATATGCCTCCAGTAGTGCAGTGCCAGATACACATATGCCCTTGTAATGTAGTGCCAGATACACATATGCAGGGCCGGGCTGTGACTAAAAACAGGCCCTGGCATTTTTGAAGCCCACAGGCCCATCTCGGCGTCAGCATCTGGCTCCTGGCATAGACTTCTTCCCTGACTCCTCCTGATTCCTACTTCTTAGTCTACGGTCTTACAAATATAATTAATATTATAACAACATACAAGTGTACATAATTCAATATCAAAATACACACAAGAAAGCTCATCCTGCAGGGGATCACACAGGTGCCATAGTCAGACATTTGGTATTTGGTTGGTACTGTTAGGTAAAGCTGGCACATCGTTGGTGTAGGTCACACTCAAAGAAAAGGGAAGACACTTTCCCAAATGACCAAGGCCTAGCTTAGCAGTTGTAGAGGATTAGATAGTGCTCACTGTAGGAATTATTTAGGGCAGAGGGTTGGTCACAGAGGAGGACACGTCTGTGCATACCAAAGCTGAGTTGTAACTAAACATTTTGGTGCCTTGTGTACAAGAGCATCGGTGTCCCTGTCCACACCTCAAGAAGAGATAGTGCGCGCCGTATGTGCGCACCGAAAAATAGGGTGTGGTCTCACTGGGTAGGGGCGTGACCACACAATAGTACCATAATTCAAATTATGCCAGACAGTAGTTCCCCTTAGTCACATTACAAAGCACAGTACTGCCCCTTATTCACGTGACATCCTATAGTAGTACATCTTGCACCTTAGTATGCCCTACACAAGGAGGATACGTCTGTGCATATCAAAGCAGAGCTGTCACTAAACATTTCCGTGCCCTGTGTACATAAAGAGCATTGGTGTCCCTGTACATACCTTAAGTAGGGATAGTGCACACCGAATAATAGGGCGTGGTCTCACTGGGTAGGGGCGTGACCAAACAATATTACCCCAATTCAAATTATGCCAGACAGTAGTGCCCCTTAATCACATTACAAAGCACAGTACTGCCCTTATTCACATTACATTATTACACAGTAATGCCCCTTACACCTTAATATGTCCCACAGAGTAATGCCCCTAGCCTAATATCATGCCCCACACAGTAATACCCTTTGCACCTTAGTATGCCCCATACAGTAATGCCCTTAACACCATATTATGCCCCACACAGTAATGCCCCTTACACCTTATGTCCTACACAGTAATCTCCCTTACACCTTAGTATGCCCAATACAGTAATGCCTCTAGCACAATATCATGCCCCACACAGTAATGCCCCATACACAATATTATGTCCCACACAGTAATGCCCCATAAACAATATTATGTCCCACACAGTAATGCCCCATAAACAATATTATGTCCCACACAGTAATGCCCCATACACCTTATGTCCCACACAGTAATGCCCCATACACAATATTATGCACCACAAAGTAATGCCCCTTACACCTTATGTCCCACACAGTAATGCCCCATACACAATATTATGCACCACAAAGTAATGCCCCTTACACCTTATGTCCCACACAGTAATGCCCCATACACAATATTATGCACCACACAGTAATGCCCCTTACACCTTATGTCCCACACAGTAATGCCCCATAAACAATATTATGCACCACACAGTAATGCCCCATACACCTTATGTCCCACACATTAATGCCCCATACACAATATTATGTCCCACACAGTAATGCCCCATACACCTTATGTCCCACACAGTAATGTCCCATACACAATATTATGTCCCACACAGTAATGCCCCTTACACCTTGTGTCCCACACAGTAATGCCCCATACACAATATTATGCACCACAAAGTAATGCCCCATACACCTTATGTCCCACACAGTAAAGCCCCATACACAATATTATGCACCACACAGTAATGCCCCATACACCTTATGTCCCACACAGTAATGTCCCATACACAATATTATGTCCCACACAGTAATGCCCCTTACACCTTGTGTCCCACACAGTAATGCCCCATACACAATATTATGCACCACAAAGTAATGCCCCTTACACCTTATGTCCCACACAGTAAAGCCCCATACACAATATTATGCACCACACAGTAATGCTCCTTACCCCTTATGTCCCACACAGTAATGCCCCATACACAATATTATGCACCATACAGTAATGCTCCTTACACCTTATGTCCCACACAGTAATGCCCCATACACAATATTATGCACCATACAGTAATGCTCCTTACACCTTATGTCCCTCACAGTAATGCCCCATACACAATATTATACACCACACAGTAATGCCCATTACACCTTATGCCCCACACAGTAATGCCCCATACACAATATTATGCCCCACACTTCCTCTTCATCACTGTGAGGATTAAGCACACCAGGGGAGGATAGGAGGGGAGTTTAGGAGGGAAGTTAGGGTAAGTCTACGGGGGTGGAGGCTATGGTTAGGGGCGAGGTTGTGATTAGGCTGCGGGAGTGAAGGCTAGAGTTAGGAAGGAGGTTATGGTAAGGCTGCAGAAGTGGAGGCTAGGGTTAGGGAGGAGGTATGGGTAAGACTGCTGTAGTAGAGGCCAGGGTTAGGGAGGAGGTTAGGGTAAGGCTGCAGGTGCAGAGGCCAGGTTAGGTTAGGGAAAGGCTACGGAAGTGGAAGCTATGGTTAGGGTTGAGGTTATGATATGGCTGTGGGAGTGGAGGCCAAGGGTTAGGGTGGATGTTAGGGTAAGGCTGCACGAGTAGAGGCCACAGGTTGCTTTAAATGTAGCGCCACACAGTGTATTACATGTTTATATATTCAGAACAATTCTAAGTCCTTTACTTCATCTAATCATATACAATTTGATATACGTTCATTTATTAATTGCAACAGTTCTTACGTTATTTATATGCTGGTCTGCAGTTGTAATCTCATCTATGTAGGAAGGACAACACGTAAACTTCACATTAGATTTTTAGAACATAGACGCAACATCCTTTAGGGTTTTCTTTTCCACAGTGTCTCCAGCGACTTCTCCGAAATACATCACAAAAATCCTGATGAAATTCAACTAATTGGCATTGAGACTATTATGCCCACCGCACGGGTCGGTGATAGACACAGAAAATTGTGTCTCAGGGAAAAATACTGGATACATAAACTTATAACCCTCGTTCTGGAGGGGCTTAATGAATCCACTGAATTCGATCCATGTTAACAGCAATTTTCTTTTCCTTCTTTGGTTTCATATTCATCTCTAAGTCACCCTATAATGTTATGATATAGTTTCAACATACTTACCAGTTCAATAACCTTTTCACTTCACACCAATGAACATAGTTTATGTTCACTCAATTATTCATATCTTTTCATTATTTTTTAATCCATCACTAATACTCTCAAATATAGGTATTTTTTCCTTATACCCTAGTATTATCCCCTAGTATAAAGTAGAGATGAGCGGGTTCGGTTTCTTTGAATCCGAACCCGCACGAACTTCACTTTTTTTTTCACGGGTCCGAGCGACTCGGATCTTCCCGCCTTGCTCGGTTAACCCGAGCGCGCCCGAACGTCATCATGACGCTGTCGGATTCTCGCGAGACTCGGATTCTATATAAGGAGCCGCGCGTCGCCGCCATTTTCACACGTGCATTGAGATTGATAGGGAGAGGACGTGGCTGGCGTCCTCTCCATTTAGATTAGATTTAGAAGAGAGAGAGAGAGAGAGATTGCTGTGATACTGTAGATTAGAAGAGAGTGCAGAGTGCAGACAGAGTTTAGTGACTGACGACCACAGTGACCAGTGACCACCAGAGACAGTGCAGTTGTTTGTTTTATTTAATATATCCGTTCTCTGCCTGAAAAAAACGATACACAGTCACACAGTGACTCAGTCTGTGTGCACTGCTCAGCCCAGTGTGCTGCACATCAATGTATTGTATATAAAGCTTATAATTGTGGGGGAGACTGGGGAGCACTGCAGGTTGTTATAGCAGGAGCCAGGAGTACATGATAAATAATATTATATTAAAATTAAACAGTGCACACTTTTGCTGCAGGAGTGCCACTGCCAGTGTGACTAGTGGTGACCAGTGCCTGACCACCAGTATATTAGTAGTATTGTATACTATCTCTTTATCAACCAGTCTATATTAGCAGCAGACACAGTACAGTGCGGTAGTTCACGGCTGTGGCTACCTCTGTGTCGGCACTCGGCAGGCAGTCCGTCCATCCATAATTGTATTATATACCACCTAACCGTGGTTTTTTTTTTCTTTCTTTATACCGTCGTCATAGTCATACTAGTTGTTACGAGTATACTACTATCTCTTTATCAACCAGTGTACAGTGCGGTAGTTCACGGCTGTGGCTACCTCTGTGTCGGAACTCGGCAGGCAGTCCGTCCATCCATAATTGTATTATAATATATACCACCTAACCGTGGTTTTTTTTTCGTTCTTTATACCGTCGTCATACTAGTTGTTACGAGTATACTACTATCTCTTTATCAACCAGTGTACAGTGCGGTAGTTCACGGCTGTGGCTACCTCTGTGTCGGCACTCGGCAGGCAGTCCGTCCAACCATAATTGTATTATATACCACCTAACCGTGGTTTTTTTTTCATTCTTTATACCGTCGTCATACTAGTTGTTACGAGTATACTACTATCTCTTTATCAACCAGTGTACAGTGCGGTAGTTCACGGCTGTGGCTACCTCTGTGTCGGCACTCGGCAGGCAGTCCGTCCAACCATAATTGTATTATATACCACCTAACCGTGGTTTTTTTTTCATTCTTTATACCGTCGTCATACTAGTTGTTACGAGTATACTACTATCTCTTTATCAACCAGTGTACAGTGCGGTAGTTCACGGCTGTGGCTACCTCTGTGTCGGCACTCGGCAGCCCGTCCATAATTGTATATACCAGTGACCTAACCGTGGTTTTTTTTTCTTTCTTTATACATACATACTAGTTACGAGTATACTATCTCTTTATCAACCAGTCTATATATTAGCAGCAGACACAGTACAGTGCGGTAGTTCACGGCTGTGGCTACCTCTGTGTCGGCACTCGGCAGCCCGTCCATAATTGTATATACCACCTAACCGTGTTTTTTTTTTCTTTCTTTATACATACATACTAGTTACGAGTATACTATCTCTTTATCAACCAGTCTATATATTAGCAGCAGACACAGTACAGTGCGGTAGTTCACGGCTGTGGCTACCTCTGTGTCGGCACTCCGCAGCCCGTCCATAATTGTATATACCAGTGACCTAACCGTGGTTTTTTTTTCTTTCTTTATACATACATTCTAGTTACGAGTATACTATCTCTTTATCAACCAGTCTATATATTAGCAGCAGACACAGTACAGTGCGGTAGTTCACGGCTGTGGCTACCTCTGTGTCGGCACTCGGCAGCCCGTCCATAATTGTATATACCAGTGACCTAACCGTGGTTTTTTTTTCTTTCTTTATACATACATACTAGTTACGAGTATACTATCTCTTTATCAACCAGTCTATATATTAGCAGCAGACACAGTACAGTGCGGTAGTTCACGGCTGTGACTACCTCTGTGTCGGCACTCGGCAGCCCGTCCATAATTGTATATACCAGTGACCTAACCGTGGTTTTTTTTTCTTTCTTTATACATACATACTAGTTACGAGTATACTATCTCTTTATCAACCAGTCTATATATTAGCAGCAGACACAGTACAGTGCGGTAGTTCACGGCTGTGGCTACCTCTGTGTCGGCACTCGGCAGCCCGTCCATAATTGTATATACCAGTGACCTAACCGTGGTTTTTTTTTCTTTCTTTATACATACATACTAGTTACAAGTATACTATCTCTTTATCAACCAGTCTATATATTAGCAGCAGACACAGTACAGTGCGGTAGTTCATGGCTGTGGCTACCTCTGTGTCGGCACTCGGCAGCACGTCCATAATTGTATACTAGTATCCAATCCATCCATCTGCATTGTTTACCTGAGGTGCCTTTTAGTTGTGCCTATTAAAATATGGAGAACAAAAATGTTGAGGTTCCAAAATTAGGGAAAGATCAAGATCCACTTCCACCTCGTGCTGAAGCTGCTGCCACTAGTCATGGCCGAGACGATGAAATGCCAGCAACGTCGTCTGCCAAGGCCGATGCCCAATGGCATAGTACAGAGCATGTCAAAACCAAAACACCAAATATCAGTAAAAAAAGGACTCCAAAACCTAAAATAAAATTGTCGGAGGAGAAGCGTAAACTTGCCAATATGCCATTTACCACACGGAGTGGCAAGGAACGGCTGAGGCCCTGGCCTATGTTCATGGCTAGTGGTTCAGCTTCAATTGAGGATGGAAGCACTCAGCCTCTCGCTAGAAAACTGAAAAGACTCAAGCTGGCAAAAGCACCGCAAAGAACTGTGCGTTCTTTGAAATCCCAAATCCACAAGGAGAGTCCAATTGTGTCGGTTGCGATGCCTGACCTTCCCAACACTGGACGTGAAGAGCATGCGCCTTCCACCATTTGCACGCCCCCTGCAAGTGCTGGAAGGAGCACCCGCAGTCCAGTTCCTGATAGTCAGATTGAAGATGTCAGTGTTGAAGTACACCAGGATGAGGAGGATATGGGTGTTGCTGGCGCTGGGGAGGAAATTGACCAGGAGGATTCTGATGGTGAGGTGGTTTGTTTAAGTCAGGCACCCGGGGAGACACCTGTTGTCCGTGGGAGGAATATGGCCGTTGACATGCCAGGTGAAAATACCAAAAAAATCAGCTCTTCGGTGTGGAGGTATTTCACCAGAAATGCGGACAACAGGTGTCAAGCCGTGTGTTCCCTTTGTCAAGCTGTAATAAGTAGGGGTAAGGACGTTAACCACCTCGGAACATCCTCCCTTATACGTCACCTGCAGCGCATTCATAATAAGTCAGTGACAAGTTCAAAAACTTTGGGTGACAGCGGAAGCAGTCCACTGACCAGTAAATCCCTTCCTCTTGTAACCAAGCTCACGCAAACCACCCCACCAACTCCCTCAGTGTCAATTTCCTCCTTCCCCAGGAATGCCAATAGTCCTGCAGGCCATGTCACTGGCAAGTCTGACGAGTCCTCTCCTGCCTGGGATTCCTCCGATGCATCCTTGCGTGTAACGCCTACTGCTGCTGGCGCTGCTGTTGTTGCCGCTGGGAGTCGATGGTCATCCCAGAGGGGAAGTCGTAAGCCCACTTGTACTACTTCCAGTAAGCAATTGACTGTTCAACAGTCCTTTGCGAGGAAGATGAAATATCACAGCAGTCATCCTACTGCAAAGCGGATAACTGAGTCCTTGACAACTATGTTGGTGTTTGACGTGCGTCCGGTATCCGCCGTTAGTTCACAGGGAACTAGACAATTTATTGAGGCAGTGTGCCCCCGTTACCAAATACCATCTAGGTTCCACTTCTCTAGGCAGGCGATACCGAGAATGTACACGGACGTCAGAAAAAGACTCACCAGTCTCCTAAAAAATGCAGTTGTACCCAATGTCCACTTAACCACGGACATGTGGACAAGTGGAGCAGGGCAGGGTCAGGACTATATGACTGTGACAGCCCACTGGGTAGATGTATGGACTCCCGCCGCAAGAACAGCAGCGGCGGCACCAGTAGCAGCATCTCGCAAACGCCAACTCTTTCCTAGGCAGGCTACGCTTTGTATCACCGCTTTCCAGAATACGCACACAGCTGAAAACCTCTTACGGCAACTGAGGAAGATCATCGCGGAATGGCTTACCCCAATTGGACTCTCCTGTGGATTTGTGGCATCGGACAACGCCAGCAATATTGTGTGTGCATTAAATATGGGCAAATTCCAGCACGTCCCATGTTTTGCACATACCTTGAATTTGGTGGTGCAGAATTTTTTAAAAAACGACAGGGGCGTGCAAGAGATGCTGTCGGTGGCCAGAAAAATTGCGGGACACTTTCGGCGTACAGGCACCACGTACAGAAGACTGGAGCACCACCAAAAACTACTGAACCTGCCCTGCCATCATCTGAAGCAAGAAGTGGTAACGAGGTGGAATTCAACCCTCTATATGCTTCAGAGGTTGGAGGAGCAGCAAAAGGCCATTCAAGCCTATACAATTGAGCACGATATAGGAGATGGAATGCACCTGTCTCAAGTGCAGTGGAGAATGATTTCAACGTTGTGCAAGGTTCTGATGCCCTTTGAACTTGCCACACGTGAAGTCAGTTCAGACACTGCCAGCCTGAGTCAGGTCATTCCCCTCATCAGGCTTTTGCAGAAGAAGCTGGAGGCATTGAAGAAGGAGCTAAAAGGGAGCGATTCCGCTAGGCATGTGGGACTTGTGGATGCAGCCCTTAATTCGCTTAACAAGGATTCACGGGTGGTCAATCTGTTGAAATCAGAGCACTACATTTTGGCCACCGTGCTCGATCCTAGATTTAAAGCCTACCTTGGATCTCTCTTTCCGGCAGACACAGGTCTGCTGGGGTTGAAAGACCTGCTGGTGACAAAATTGTCAAGTCAAGCGGAACGCGACCTGTCAACATCTCCTCCTTCACATTCTCCCGCAACTGGGGGTGCGAGGAAAAGGCTCAGAATTCCGAGCCCACCCGCTGGCGGTGATGCAGGGCAGTCTGGAGCGACTGCTGATGCTGACATCTGGTCCGGACTGAAGGACCTGACAACGATTACGGACATGTCGTCTACTGTCACTGCATATGATTCTCTCAACATTGATAGAATGGTGGAGGATTATATGAGTGACCGCATCCAAGTAGGCACGTCACACAGTCCGTACTTATACTGGCAGGAAAAAGAGGCAATTTGGAGGCCCTTGCACAAACTGGCTTTATTCTACCTAAGTTGCCCTCCCACAAGTGTGTACTCCGAAAGAGTGTTTAGTGCCGCCGCTCACCTTGTCAGCAATCGGCGTACGAGGTTACATCCAGAAAATGTGGAGAAGATGATGTTCATTAAAATGAATTATAATCAATTCCTCCGCGGAGACATTGACCAGCAGCAATTGCCTCCACAAAGTACACAGGGAGCTGAGATGGTGGATTCCAGTGGGGACGAATTGATAATCTGTGAGGAGGGGGATGTACACGGTGATATATCGGAGGGTGAAGATGAGGTGGACATCTTGCCTCTGTAGAGCCAGTTTGTGCAAGGAGAGATTAATTGCTTCTTTTTTGGGGGGGGTCCAAACCAACCCGTCATATCAGTCACAGTCGTGTGGCAGACCCTGTCACTGAAATGATGGGTTGGTTAAAGTGTGCATGTCCTGTTTTGTTTATACAACATAAGGGTGGGTGGGAGGGCCCAAGGATAATTCCATCTTGCACCTCTTTTTTCTTTTCTTTTTCTTTGCATCATGTGCTGATTGGGGAGGGTTTTTTGGAAGGGACATCCTGCGTGACACTGCAGTGCCACTCCTAAATGGGCCCGGTGTTTGTGTCGGCCACTAGGGTCGCTAATCTTACTCACACAGCTACCTCATTGCGCCTCTTTTTTTCTTTGCGTCATGTGCTGTTTGGGGAGGGTTTTTTGGAAGGGACATCCTGCGTGACACTGCAGTGCCACTCCTAGATGGGCCCGGTGTTTGTGTCGGCCACTAGGGTCGCTAATCTTACTCACACAGTCAGCTACCTCATTGCGCCTCTTTTTTTCTTTGCGTCATGTGCTGTTTGGGGAGGGTTTTTTGGAAGGGCCATCCTGCGTGACACTGCAGTGCCACTCCTAGATGGGCCCGGTGTTTGTGTCGGCCACTAGGGTCGCTAATCTTACTCACACAGTCAGCTACCTCATTGCGCCTCTTTTTTTCTTTGCGTCATGTGCTGTTTGGGGAGGGTTTTTTGGAAGGGCCATCCTGCGTGACACTGCAGTGCCACTCCTAGATGGGCCCGGTGTTTGTGTCGGCCACTAGGGTCGCTAATCTTACTCACACAGCTACCTCATTGCGCCTCTTTTTTTCTTTGCGTCATGTGCTGTTTGGGGAGGGTTTTTTGGAAGGGACATCCTGCGTGACACTGCAGTGCCACTCCTAGATGGGCCCGGTGTTTGTGTCGGCCACTAGGGTCGCTTATCTTACTCACACAGCGACCTCGGTGCAAATTTTAGGACTAAAAATAATATTGTGAGGTGTGAGGTATTCAGAATAGACTGAAAATGAGTGTAAATTATGGTTTTTGAGGTTAATAATACTTTGGGATCAAAATGACCCCCAAATTCTATGATTTAAGCTGTTTTTTAGTGTTTTTGGAAAAAAACACCCGAATCCAAAACACACCCGAATCCGACAAAAAAAATTCGGTGAGGTTTTGCCAAAACGCGTTCGAACCCAAAACACGGCCGCGGAACCGAACCCAAAACCAAAACACAAAACCCGAAAAATGTCAGGCGCTCATCTCTAGTATAAAGGGGGTCATTCCGACCCGATCGCTCACTGCAGTTTGTCGCAGCGCAGCGATCGGGTCGGAACTGCGCATGCGCCGTGTAGCGGACCGGTGTGCTGGAAGACGGCAGCCTATGGGACTAGGAGAGCCGACGTGGATCACACTGGAGTGGTGCAGATTGCTTCTGTGGCAGATACCTGGTCCAAGGTGTGCATGAAGGCGGGGTCCTAACGCATTTCGGCACGCTCCACGTGACTTTATCAAAGGTGTATTCCTGCCTCTGTGATTGTCGGTATTTAAAGCCAAAGGGCCAGAACAAACAGGTGTAAAAAGTAATTAATTAATTAAAAGAGTTGTTTTAAAACATGATACACGTCAGCTCTCAAAAGATAAATACATCAACAATACGTAATATAAATAACCAGCAAAGTTTGCAAAAGGATGTAACACTATAATTGCTGGGAGATATATGTATACCAGTAAATTGTATAAATAAACGCTAATTGTATCAGAAAGACTGCATAGTCATATATAATTAAGAGGAGACTGGAGGTCATAGTAATATGAAATCTAGCTATAGGCGGTATAGGGAAGTGTAGGTCTAGAGCGGTCTAAGGCCCTCATTCCGAGTTGATCGCTCGCTAGCTGCTTTTAGCAGCTAGCAAACGCTAGGCCGCCGCCCTCTGGGAGTGTATCTTAGCTTAGCAGAAGTGCGAATGAAAGGTTAGCAGTTCTGCTATTAAATATTTTCATACAGTTTCAGAGTAGCTCGAAACTTACTCCTACACTGCCATCACTGCAGACAGTTCAGTTCCTGTATTGACGTCACAAACACGCCCTGGTAAGTATGGTGTCAACTGACCGTTTTCAGGGAGTGTTCGAAAAAACGCAGGCGTGCCAGGAAAAACGCAGGCGTGGCTGGGAGAACGCTGGGTGTGTTTGTGACGTCAAAACAGGAACTGAACAGTCTGAAGGCATCGCAAGTGCTGAGTAGGTCTGGAGCTGCTCAGAAATGGCACAATCTTTATTTGTAGCCGCGCTGCGATCCTTTTATTCGCACTTCTGCTAAGCTAAAATACACCCCCAGGGGGCGGCGGCTTAGCGTTTGCATGGCTGCTAAAAGCAGCTAGCGAGCGAACAACTCGGAATGAGGGCAGGGGTTAGGGAGGAGTTTAGGGTAAGGCTGCAGGTGCAGAGGCCTGGTTAGGTTAGGGAATGGCTACAGTAGTGGAAACTATGGTTAGGGGTGAGGTTATGATATGGCTGCAGGAGAGGAGACCAGGGTTAGGGTAAGGCTACAGGAGTAGAGGCCAGGGTTCGGGAGGACGTTAAGGTAGGGCTGCGACAATGCAGGTGCTTACTACTGTTTGTCTCTTCAGCACCGGTGGCTTGGTGGATCCATGGAGGGAGACGCGGTTCCTGCAGTCAGGGATGCCCCACCCCGACACCTTGTCCCGCTGTCTGCGGTCAGCAGTCCCGGACGGTACTTCCTGGTATCGTGCGCTGTTTGCAATGCCCCCTTTACTTGGTCCTCTAGCGTCGACACAATTGTCTCCCATTTTGGGTGGAACAGTTTTAATAGTATCTGCTGCGGACAGCCAGACCCGCCTATCTGACCATCGGCCCTTCTAGCATTTGCCAGAAGTGCCAGATGGCCAGTCCGGACCTGCACATACGGTATACCACCAGTAGTGCAGTGCCAGATACACATATGCCCCCAGTAGTGTAGTGCCAGATACACATAAAGTATGCCCCCAGTAGTGCAGTGCCAGATACACATATGCCACCAATATTGCAGTGCCAGATACATTTATGACCCCAGTAGTGCAGTGCCAGATATACATATGCCCCCACAGTGCCATATATACATATGCATTCACAGTGCCAGATACAGATATGCCCTCAGTACTGCAGAGCGAGATACACCTATGCCACCAGTAGTGCAGTGCCAAATACACATATGCCCTCAGTAGTGCAGTGCCAGATACACATATGCCACCAGAAGTGAAGTGCCAGATACACATATATTCCACCAGTAGTGCAGTGCCAGATACACATATGCCCCCAGTAGTGTAGTGCCAGATACACATAAAGTATGCCCCCAGTAGTGCAGTGCCAGATACACATATGCCACCAATATTGCAGTGCCAGATACATTTATGACCCCAGTAGTACAGTGCCAGATATACATATGCCCCCACAGTGCCATATATACATATGCATTCACAGTGCCAGATACAGATATGCCCTCAGTACTGCAGAGCGAGATACACATGTGTCCCTGGTAGTGCAGTGCCAAATACACATATGCCCTCAGTAGTGCAGTGCCAGATACACATATGCCACCAGAAGTGAAGTGCCAGATACACATATATTCCACCAGTAGTGCAGTGCCAGATACACATATGCCCCCAGTAGTGTAGTGCCAGATACACATAAAGTATGCCCCCAGTAGTGCAGTGCCAGATACACATATGCCACCAATATTGCAGTGCCAGATACATTTATGACCCCAGTAGTACAGTGCCAGATATACATATGCCCCCACAGTGCCAAATATACATATGCACCCACAGTGCCAGATACAGATATGCCCTCAGTACTGCAGAGTGAGATACACATGTGTCCCTGGTAGTGCAGTGCCAGATACACATATGCCACCAGTAGTGCCAGATACACATATTCGCCCAGTAATGCAGTGCCAGACACACATATGCTCTCAGTAGTGCAGTGCCAGATACACATACTGTATGCCACCAGAAGTGAAGTGACAGATACACATATGCCCCCAGTAGTGCAGTGCCAGATACACATTTGTCCCTACAGTGCCAGATATACATATGCCCCCACAGTGCCAGATACACATATGCCCCCTGTACTGCAGTGTCAGATGCACATATGCCACCAATTGTGCCATATACACATATGCCACCAGTAGTGCAGTGCCAGATACACATATGCCACCAGTAGTGCCTGATATACATATGCCCCTAAAAGTGCATGATACACATATGCCCCCAATATTGCCAGATATACATATGCCCCCACAGTGCCAGATATACATATGCCCTCACAGTGCCAGATAAACATATGCCCCACAGTGCCAGATATACATATGCCCCACGGTGCCAGATGCACATATGCCAACAATAATGGCAGATATACATATGCCCCCACAGTGCCAGATATACATATGCCCCTAAAAGTGCCAGATACACATATGCCCCCAACAGTGGCAGATATACATATGCCCCCATAGTGCCAGATACAAATATGACCACACGGTACCAAGTACACATATGCGCCAACAGTGCCAGATGCACATATGTCCACACTGTGCCAAATACACATATGCCCCCACAGTGCCAGATAACATATGCCCCCACAATGCCATGTAACAAATGCCCCACAGTGCCAGATAATATATGCCCCCAATGTGTTCACCGCCGCTGCTGCCTGGGATCTGCTACCTGGCTGTGTGTGAGGGCAGGAGAGCGCAGCGCGTGCCTCTCCTGCTCCTCAGTCTGGTCTTCGGCGGCGGCATGGGTATCTTAAATCAAGCGCCAGTTCGTGAGCCAATCAGGGCTCGCAAACTGGTAGCTCCTGATTGGCTATCTGTCCCCAAGCTCTGATTGGCTCATGAACCGGCTCCTGATTTAAGATACCAGCGCTGTCGCAGGAGACCGGACTGGGGAGCTGTAGAGGCGCGCACTGCGCTCTTTTGCCCTTGCAAGGTGGTCGGGCCGCAAAAGGACCCCTGCCCGAACCCTGCCCACGGACTACAAAAGGATGCAGTAGAGTCCCGCGGGCCGTGAGTTTGACACCCCTGATCTACAAAAAACTTAAAGCTGGATTTGTCACCATTGTCATTAATGGTGACAGATTATTATTTGTCAGTGATTATTTATTATTTGCTATGGTAAGTGTTACTGGCTTAGGGCCTTATTCAGGAAGCATTTTCCCGATTCACAATTTCCCGATTTTCAGAGCTGGGCGCACACGCAGGACCCGTTTTGCACCTGCATGGCCTAGGATATAGGATTACATCACACTGATGTGAATGCCTGATTGACAGGCAGAGGCATTTGTGGGGCAGTTGGGTTGGGTGACACAGCATTGCAGGGGGGGGGGGGGGGTGTCAGGAACGCAGGCAGGTCCGGGCCATTCTCAGGGTGACTGCATGACTTCACGCGCGGCCGCTGCGATGGGAAGATGCCCAAGTTGCGTCTGCCTTCACAGTCAGGCTGCGCAGGCAGGGGGCTTCCCTTCATTTTTTAGGTCTGCAATGCGATCGCAATTGAATTGCTGTTGCATCACTAGCAGTCATTAGCATACCTCCCAACATTTGTGATCCACAGGTCTGGACAAAAGCCGCACCTGCGTCAGAAAAGAGGTGTGACCTATGTGAAAGGCGGCGTGGCCTCAAGGGAGTTCCGTGAGCCTCGTCCCACCATTTCTGTCAACGAGGGGGTATGCTCAGTGCTCTGTGAGCTGCCGGCATGCCCTCTCTCCCTCTGTCTCCCATGAATAGACGCTGTGTGCATGCACAGCAGTGAGCGATAGGATCCTCCAAACTGACACCCCCCACCGTGGGGCACTGCAACCCGCAAGTGGGAAAGCGGGACAGTCCAAAAAAACGGGACTCACCCATGAAAATGGGGACAGTGGGGAGGTATGCAGTAGCGTGCTAGGCGACCTTGACCTGTGCTAGAGAACCCCCAGCATGCCATTATATACCTGCTCATTAATGGGATGCAGTGCAGGGAGGCGCTAGGACGGAGAGGCGCTCCCCCTGCTCTGCATCCCTTCCCCCCTGCTGCTGCTGCCAGCTACTGTGCTTGTCACTGTATGACAGGCAGCAGCACCGGCAGCATGAAAAGCCTCCTCCCCTCACCTATGTGACAGTCAGTGGCGGAACTAGCGAGCGGTGGGCCCGGGTGTGACAAAATGCTTTGGATCCCCCCCCCCATCCCATCCAAGTCCACCTCCTCACCCCTGGAGAGGATCTGGTGAGGGGGACCTGCTCAGGGCCAGAGAGATGGATACCTAGCAACAGTGCCGCAACTAGACATTTTAGCACTGTGTGCAAGAAACGGCATCGGAGCCCCACCCCTGCATGCAAAACAGGGGCAGTGCACGCCATAGGCGCGTGCAGAAATACATAGGGGCATGGCTTCGTGGGGAAGGGGTGTGGCCACAAAATAATACCAATTCATAAAACGGTGCACAGTGGTCTCTATTATTCAAATTACGCCGCACAGTAACACCACTACATCAGGTAGAGACCCTTTCACACCTTACGGCAGACAGATTCCTCTTTTTACACATTACGGCAGACAGCGTCCCCCTTTTTACACAAAACGGCAGACAGCGTGCCCTTGTTACACATAGCGGCAGACAGATTCCACTTTTTACACATTACGGCAGACAGCGTCCCCCTTTTTACACAAAACGGCAGACAGCGTGCCCTTGTTACACATAACGGCAGACAGGTTCCACTTTTTACACATTACGGCAGACAGCGTCCCCTTTTTACACAAAACGGCAGACAGCGTGCCCTTGTTACACATAGCAGCAGACAGCGTGCACTTTTTACACATAACTGAAGACAGCATCCCCTTTTTACACATAACGGCAGACAGCGTGCCCTTGTTACACATAACGGCAGACAGCGTGCCCTTGTTACACATTACGGCAGGCAGCATGCCCTTTTTACACATTACGGCAGACAGCGTCCCCTTATTAAACATTACGGCAGACAGCATCCCCCTTTTTACACAATACGGTAGATAGATTCCCCCTTTTTACACATTACGGCAGACAGCGTCCCCCTTTTTACACATTACGGCATGCAGATTCCCCCTTTTTACACATTATGGCAGACAGTCCCCCTTTTTGCACATTAAGAAAGAAAGAAAGAAAGAAAGAAAGAAAGAAAGAAAGAAGGAAAGAAAGAAAGAAAGAAAGAATTATACTTACTGTCTCCGCTGGCTCAGGCTCCTCAGTGCAGCTTCTGGCAGAGATCCCGATTCCCGGGCAGGAGAGAAGGAGGAGGATGGAGGTGGAGGAGTGAGCCGCAGCAGCGCTGTGTTATTGGTGGAGGCGCTGCTGCTGCTGTCCCTCTGCTTCACTATAGGCTGTTCTCGGAAGACAGCCTATAGTGAAGCAGAGGGACAGCAGCAGCAGCGCCTCCACCATTAACAAAGCGCTGCTGCGGCTCCCTCCTCCACCTCCCTCCTCCTCCTTCCCCCCATGTCCCCTGCGCTCCTCTCCTCTCCGGGCGGCTGTGTGCTGCGGGTAGCAATTGCCCGCAGCACACAGCGGCATGTAATGAGTCAGTTTGACTCATTACATGCTTTGGGCCCCTGGACAGTGGCGGGCCCCAGTGCAACGCACTGGTTGCACTGGCGGTAGTTCCGCCTCTGGTGACAGTGGCTGTGTATGGATCAGAGGAGGGGGGCGGAGCTACATGGTACAGAAGGGGGTGGAGCTACATGGTTCAGAAGGGGGCGGAGCTACATGGACCAGGCTGCTGTACAGAGAGAGGGACAGTAATAACAGTGGCGGCCAGCCAGACTTAGGTAAGTGGAGGGTAAGAGAGAAATGTATGTGTGTGTGTGTGTGTATGTGTGTATGTGTGTGTGTGTATGGTAGGTGTGTGTGTGTGTATATATGTGTGAATTGTGAGTGTGTATGGTGGGGGTGTGAATGTATGTGTGTGTGTGAGGTATGTCTGTGTGCGCGTGCATTATGGACACTACTACTGGGGGGCAATACATGTAAGGATGCTACTACTACTGGGGGGTAATATGTATAAGGATGCTACTACTAGGCGGGGCATTACATGTAAGGATGCTACTACTACTGGGGGGTAATATGTATAAGGATGCTACTACTAGGCGGGGCATTACATGTAAGGATGCTACTACTACAGGGGGGCATTACGTATAAGGACGCTACTGCTATTGAGGGCATTACATGTAAGGACGCTAATACTATAGGGGAGGCATTATGTGTAAGGACGCTACTACTACAGGGGGGCATTACATATTACTAGAGATGAGCGGGTTTGGTTCACCGAGAAATTCATGTGGTTTACACGGGTCCGAGGCAGCCTCGGTTCTTCCCGCCTTACTCGCAAAACCCGAATGGGGGAAAACGTCATCATCCCGCTGTCGGATTCTCACGAGATTCGGTTTCCATATAAAGAGACGCGCGTCGCCGTCATTTTCACTCGTGCATTGTAGATTGAGCGGAGAGGACGTGGCTACGTTCTCTACCTGAAAAGCCCAATATCAGCTAAATATCAGCTCAATATCTGTGCTCAGTATCAGCGCTACATTGTGGTGACCAGTATATAATACTACAGTCAGAGGCAGAACTCTGGGAGGCAACGGAGTCAGCTGCCGCCGGGCTCCTGCTCTGAAGGGGGGCACCTCTCCTCCTGTTCTATGTGTTCAGCTACATTAATCAATTAAGTTAATTGACAGCAGCCGGTAACTCTTCCGTAGCCGACTTCCCCACTAGTCACTGCACCTTACAAATCACACCCTCTTTATTATAGATACACTGGAAGCAGACACCTTACTGATGAAGCTATTTGCTCCTATAAAGGAAGCATGAGAATTCTAACTATATGAAGCTATTTCTCTGACAATTACAAGTAACTTCATATAGTTTGAATTCTCATACTTCCTATGCAAGAGCAGATATCTCCAGAGATGAGCGCCTGAAATTTTTCGGGTTTTGTGTTTTGGTTTTGGGTTCGGTTCCGCGGCCGTGTTTTGGGTTCGAACGCGTTTTGGCAAAACCTCACCGAATTTTTTTTGTCGGATTCGGGTGTGTTTTGGATTCGGGTGTTTTTTCAAAAAACACTAAAAAACAGCTTAAATCATAGAATTTGGGGGTCATTTTGATCCCAAAGTATTATTAACCTCAAAAACCATAATTTACACTCATTTTCAGTCTATTCTGAATACCTCACACCTCACAATATTATTTTTAGTCCTAAAATTTGCACCGAGGTCGCTGTGTGAGTAAGATAAGCGACCCTAGTGGCCGACACAAACACCGGGCCCATCTAGGAGTGGCACTGCAGTGTCACGCAGGATGTCCCTTCCAAAAAACCCTCCCCAAACAGCACATGACGCAAAGAAAAAAAGAGGCGCAATGAGGTAGCTGTGTGAGTAAGATTAGCGACCCTAGTGGCCGACACAAACACCGGGCCCATCTAGGAGTGGCACTGCAGTGTCACGCAGGATGTCCCTTCCAAAAAACCCTCCCCAAACAGCACATGACGCAAAGAAAAAAAGAGGCGCAATGAGGTAGCTGTGTGAGTAAGATTAGCGACCCTAGTGGCCGACACAAACACCGGGCCCATCTAGGAGTGGCACTGCAGTGTCACGCAGGATGTCCCTTCCAAAAAACCCTCCCCAAACAGCACATGACGCAAAGAAAAAAAGAGGCGCAATGAGGTAGCTGACTGTGTGAGTAAGATTAGCGACCCTAGTGGCCGACACAAACACCGGGCCCATCTAGGAGTGGCACTGCAGTGTCACGCAGGATGTCCCTTCCAAAAAACCCTCCCCAATCAGCACATGATGCAAAGAAAAAGAAAAGAAAAAAGAGGTGCAAGATGGAATTGTCCTTGGGCCCTCCCACCCACCCTTATGTTGTATAAACAAAACAGGACATGCACACTTTAACCAACCCATCATTTCAGTGACAGGGTCTGCCACACGACTGTGACTGATATGACGGGTTGGTTTGGACCCCCCCCAAAAAAGAAGCAATTAATCTCTCCTTGCACAAACTGGCTCTACAGAGGCAAGATGTCCACCTCATCTTCACCCTCCGATATATCACCGTGTACATCCCCCTCCTCACAGATTATCAATTCGTCCCCACTGGAATCCACCATCTCAGCTCCCTGTGTACTTTGTGGAGGCAATTGCTGCTGGTCAATGTCTCCGCGGAGGAATTGATTATAATTCATTTTAATGAACATCATCTTCTCCACATTTTCTGGATGTAACCTCGTACGCCGATTGCTGACAAGGTGAGCGGCGGCACTAAACACTCTTTCGGAGCACACACTTGTGGGAGGGCAACTTAGGTAGAATAAAGCCAGTTTGTGCAAGGGCCTCCAAATTGCCTCTTTTTCCTGCCAGTATAAGTACGGACTGTGTGACGTGCCTACTTGGATGCGGTCACTCATATAATCCTCCACCATTCTATCAATGTTGAGAGAATCATATGCAGTGACAGTAGACGACATGTCCGTAATCGTTGTCAGGTCCTTCAGTCCGGACCAGATGTCAGCATCAGCAGTCGCTCCAGACTGCCCTGCATCACCGCCAGCGGGTGGGCTCGGAATTCTGAGCCTTTTCCTCGCACCCCCAGTTGCGGGAGAATGTGAAGGAGGAGATGTTGACAGGTCGCGTTCCGCTTGACTTGACAATTTTGTCACCAGCAGGTCTTTCAACCCCAGCAGACTTGTGTCTGCCGGAAAGAGAGATCCAAGGTAGGCTTTAAATCTAGGATCGAGCACGGTGGCCAAAATGTAGTGCTCTGATTTCAACAGATTGACCACCCGTGAATCCTTGTTAAGCGAATTAAGGGCTCCATCCACAAGTCCCACATGCCTAGCGGAATCGCTCCGTGTTAGCTCCTCCTTCAATGTCTCCAGCTTCTTCTGCAAAAGCCTGATGAGGGGAATGACCTGACTCAGGCTGGCAGTGTCTGAACTGACTTCACGTGTGGCAAGTTCAAAGGGCATCAGAACCTTGCACAACGTTGAAATCATTCTCCACTGCGCTTGAGACAGGTGCATTCCACCTACTATATCGTGCTCAATTGTATAGGCTTGAATGGCCTTTTGCTGCTCCTCCAACCTCTGAAGCATATAGAGGGTTGAATTCCACCTCGTTACCACTTCTTGCTTCAGATGATGGCAGGGCAGGTTCAGTAGTTTTTGGTGGTGCTCCAGTCTTCTGTACGTGGTGCCTGTACGCCGAAAGTGTCCCGCAATTCTTCTGGCCACCGACAGCATCTCTTGCACGCCCCTGTCGTTTTTTAAAAAATTCTGCACCACCAAATTCAAGGTATGTGCAAAACATGGGACGTGCTGGAATTTGCCCATATTTAATGCACACACAATATTGCTGGCGTTGTCCGATGCCACAAATCCACAGGAGAGTCCAATTGGGGTAAGCCATTCCGCGATGATCTTCCTCAGTTGCCGTAAGAGGTTTTCAGCTGTGTGCGTATTCTGGAAAGCGGTGATACAAAGCGTAGCCTGCCTAGGAAAGAGTTGGCGTTTGCGAGATGCTGCTACTGGTGCCGCCGCTGCTGTTCTTGCGGCGGGAGTCCATACATCTACCCAGTGGGCTGTCACAGTCATATAGTCCTGACCCTGCCCTGCTCCACTTGTCCACATGTCCGTGGTTAAGTGGACATTGGGTACAACTGCATTTTTTAGGACACTGGTGAGTCTTTTTCTGACGTCCGTGTACATTCTCGGTATCGCCTGCCTAGAGAAGTGGAACCTAGATGGTATTTGGTAACGGGGGCACACTGCCTCAATAAATTGTCTAGTTCCCTGTGAACTAACGGCGGATACCGGACGCACGTCTAACACCAACATAGTTGTCAAGGCCTCAGTTATCCGCTTTGCAGTAGGATGACTGCTGTGATATTTCATCTTCCTCGCAAAGGACTGTTGAACAGTCAATTGCTTACTGGAAGTAGTACAAGTGGGCTTACGACTTCCCCTCTGGGATGACCATCGACTCCCAGCGGCAACAACAGCAGCGCCAGCAGCAGTAGGCGTTACACGCAAGGATGCATCGGAGGAATCCCAGGCAGGAGAGGACTCGTCAGAATTGCCAGTGACATGGCCTGCAGGACTATTGGCATTCCTGGGGAAGGAGGAAATTGACACTGAGGGAGTTGGTGGGGTGGTTTGCGTGAGCTTGGTTACAAGAGGAAGGGATTTACTGGTCAGTGGACTGCTTCCGCTGTCACCCAAAGTTTTTGAACTTGTCACTGACTTATTATGAATGCGCTGCAGGTGACGTATAAGGGAGGATGTTCCGAGGTGGTTAACATCCTTACCCCTACTTATTACAGCTTGACAAAGGGAACACACGGCTTGACACCTGTTGTCCGCATTTCTGGTGAAATACCTCCACACCGAAGAGCTGATTTTTTTGGTATTTTCACCTGGCATGTCAACGGCCATATTCCTCCCACGGACAACAGGTGTCTCCCCGGGTGCCTGACTTAAACAAACCACCTCACCATCAGAATCCTCCTGGTCAATTTCCTCCCCAGCGCCAGCAACACCCATATCCTCCTCATCCTGGTGTACTTCAACACTGACATCTTCAATCTGACTATCAGGAACTGGACTGCGGGTGCTCCTTCCAGCACTTGCAGGGGGCGTGCAAATGGTGGAAGGCGCATGCTCTTCACGTCCAGTGTTGGGAAGGTCAGGCATCGCAACCGACACAATTGGACTCTCCTTGTGGATTTGGGATTTCGAAGAATGCACAGTTCTTTGCTGTGCTGCTTTTGCCAGCTTGAGTCTTTTCATTTTTCTAGCGAGAGGCTGAGTGCTTCCATCCTCATGTGAAGCTGAACCACTAGCCATGAACATAGGCCAGGGCCTCAGCCGTTCCTTGCCACTCCGTGTGGTAAATGGCATATTGGCAAGTTTACGCTTCTCCTCCGACAATTTTATTTTAGGTTTTGGAGTCCTTTTTTTTCTGATATTTGGTGTTTTGGATTTGACATGCTCTGTACTATGACCTTGGGCATCGGCCTTGGCAGACGACGTTGCTGGCATTTCATCGTCTCGGCCATGACTAGTGGCAGCAGCTTCAGCACGAGGTGGAAGTGGATCTTGATCTTTCCCTAATTTTGGAACCTCAACATTTTTGTTCTCCATATTTTAATAGGCACAACTAAAAGGCACCTCAGGTAAACAATGGAGATGGATACTAGTATACAATTATGGACTGCCTGCCGACTGCAGACACAGAGGTAGCCACAGCCGTGAACTACCGTACTGTACTGTGTCTGCAGCTAATATAGACTGGTTGATAAAGAGAAGATGTCTATGTAACTATGTATGTATAAAGAAGACTGAAAAAAATCCACGGTTAGGTGGTATACAATTATGGACGGACTGCCTGCCGAGTGCAGACACAGAGGTAGCCACAGCCGTGAACTACCGTACTGTACTGTGTCTGCAGCTAATATAGACTGGTTGATAAAGAGAAGATGTCTATGTAACTATGTATGTATAAAGAAGACTGAAAAAAATCCACGGTTAGGTGGTATTACAATTATGGACGGACTGCCTGCCGAGTGCAGAGACACAGAGGTAGCCACAGCCGTGAACTACCGTACTGTGTCTGCTGCGACTGGATGATAAATGATATAAAAAATATATATATATCACTACTGCAGCCGGACAGGTATATATTATATATTATATAATGACGGACCTGCTGGACACTGTCTGTCAGCAGAATGAGTTTTATTTTTATAGAATATAAAAAAAAACACACAAGTGAAGTCACACGACGAGTGTTTAACTTTTTCAGGCAATCACAATATAAGTATACTACTAACTATACTGGTGGTCAGTGTGGTCAGGTCACTGGTCAGTCACACTGGCAGTGGCACTCCTGCAGCAAAAGTGTGCACTGTTTAATTTTAATATAATATGTACTCTGCCTAGTAGCAATGGTTTCGTAGTAGCTTCATATAGTTAGAATCTGCAGGCTTTCTATGCAGGAGCAAATATATGTGTGTGTGTGTGTGTGTGTGTGTGTGTATATATATATATATATATATATATATATATATATATAGGGGGGCACCAATAATTTCCTTGCCTCCGGGCAACTGGGTCAAACTTACGCCACTGACTACAGTACAATAGTCCATTGCTGTATCTTGCTGCTCCGTGTCAGTTCTAGTATCCTCATCAGTGCTCAATACCTGTGCTCAGTATCAGTGCTGCATTGTGGTGACCAGTATATAATACTACAGTACAATAGTCTATTGCTGTATTTTGCTGCTCCGTGTCAGTTCTAGTATCCTCATCCGTGCTCAGTATCACTACTCATTGGGGGTCATTCCGAGTTGTTCGCTCGTTGACGATTTTTGCAACGGAGCGATTAAGGCGAAAATGCGCATGCGCATGGTACGCAGTGCGCATGCGCTAAGTATTTTAGCTCAAAACTTAGTAGATTTACTCACGTCCGAACGAAGAATTTCCATCGTTGAAGTGATCGGAGTGTGATTGACAGGAAGTGGGTGTTTCTGGGCGGAAACTGCCCGTTTTCTGGGAGTATGCGGAAAAACGCAGGCGTGCCAGGATAAAACGCGGGAGTGTCTGCAGAAACGGGGGAGTGGCTGGCCGAACGCAGGGCGTGTTTGTGACATCAAATTCAAACCAGAAACGAAACGGGCTGAGCTGATCGCAGTGTAGGAGTAAGTCTCGAGCTACTCAGAAACTGCTAAGAATTTTCTATTCGCAATTCTGCTAATCTTTCATTCGCAATTCTGCTAAGCTAAGATACACTCCCAGAGGGCGGCAGCCTAGCGTGTGCAATGCTGCTAAAATCTGCTAGCGAACGAACAACTCGGAATGACCCCCATTGTCTTGTGCTGCATTGTGGTGAATAAAAGTCCAGTTCTGCTGTAGGGTGCTGTGGTAGTGTCCTGTCACTGTGAATAGGTCATCATCATTCCAGTCACAGTGGTATCTGGTATCTATCTATTGGTATCTTATTCCAGACATTACTGCCGTCTAATTCCAGATATATTACTGGCATATAATTCCACACATTAAAAAATGGAGAACAAAAATGTGGAGGGTAAAATAGGGAAAGATCAAGATCCACTTCCACCTAGTGCTGAAGCTGCTGCCACTAGTCATGGCAGAGACGATTGAATGCCATCAACGTCATCTGCTAAGGCCGATGCCCAATGTCATAGTAGAGAGCATGTAAAATCCAAAAAACAAAAGTTCAGTAAAATGACCCAAAAATCTAAATTAAAAGCGTCTGAGGAGAAGCGTAAAACTATGCCATTTACGACACGGATGTGGCAAGGAACGGCTGAGGACCAGGCCTATGTTCATGGCTAGTGGTTCAGCTTCACATGAGGATGGAAGCACTCAACCTCCCGCTAGAAAACTGAAAAGAGTTAAGCTGGCAAAAGCACAGCAAAGAACTGTGCGTTCTTCTAAATCACAAATCCCCAAGGAGAGTCCAATTGTGTCGGTTGCGATGCCTGACCTTCCCAACACTGGACGGGAAGAGGTGGCTCCATCCACCATTTGCACGCCCCCTGCAAGTGCTGGAAGGAGCACCCACAGTCCAGTTCCTGATAGTCAAATTGAAGATGTCACTGTTGAAGTACACCAGGATGAGAATATGGGTGTTGCTGGTGCTGAGGAGGAAATTGACAAGGAGGATTTGGATGGTGAGGTGGTTTGTTTAAGTCAGGCACCCGGGGAGACACCTGTTGTCCATGGGATGAATAAGGCCATTGACATGCCTGGTCAAAATACAAAAAAAAATCACCTCTTCGGTGTGGAATTATTTCAACAGAAATGCGGACAACAGGTGTCAAGCCGTGTGTTGCCTTTGTCAAGCTGTAATAAGTAGGGGTAAGGACGTTAACCACCTCGGAACATTCTCCCTTATACGTCACCTGGAGAGCATTCATCAGAAGTCATTGACAAGTTCAAAAACTTTGGGTGACAGCGGAAGCAGTCCACTGACAACTAAATCCCTTCTTCCTCTTGTACCCAAGCTCCTGCAAACCACACCACCAACTCCCTCAGTGTCAATTTCCTCCTTAGACAGGAAAGCCAATAGCCCTGCAGGCCATGTCACTGGCAAGTCTGACGAGTCCTCTCCTAACTGGGATTCCTCCGATGGATCCTTGAGTGTAACACCTACTGCTGCTGGCGCTGCTGTTGTTGCTGCTGGGAGTCGATCGTCATCCCAGAGGGGAAGTCGGAAGACCACTTGTACTACTTCCAGTAAGCAATTGACTTTGCGAGGAAGATGAAATATCACAGCAGTCATCCAGTTGCAAAGCAGATAACTCAGGCCTTGACAACTATGTTGGTGTTAGACGTGCGTCCGGTATCCGCCGTTAGTTCACAAGAACTTACAGAATTGCTTGAGGTAGTGTGTCCCCGGTACCAAATACCATCTAGCTTCCACTTCTCTAGGCAGGCGATACCGAGAATGTACACAGACGTCAGAAAAAGAGTCACCAGTGTCCTAAAAAATGCAGTTGTACCCAATGTTCACTTAACCACGGACATGTGTACAAGTGGAGCAGGGCAGACTCAGGACTATATGAATGTGACAGCCCACTGGGTAGATGTATTGCCTCCCGCAGCAAGAACAGCAGCGGTGGCACCAGTAGCAGCATCTCACAAACGCCAACTCGTTCTTAGGCAGGATACGCTTTGTATCACCTCTTTCCATAAGAGGCACATAGCTGACAACCTCTTACGGAAACTGAGGCACATCATCGCAGATTGGCTTACCCCAATTAGACTCTCCTGGGGATTTGTGACATCGGACAATGCCACCAATATTGTGTGTGCATTACATGTGGGCAAATTCCAGCACGTCCCATGTTTTGCACTTACAATGAATTTTTTTTGGTGCAGAATTTTATAAAAAATGACAGGGGGCGTGCAAGAGATGCTGTCGGTGGCCCGAAGAATTGCGGGCCACTTTCGGCATTCAGCCATCGCGTGCCGAAGACTGGAGCACCAGCAAACACTCCTGAACATGCCCTGCCATCAGCTGAAACAAGAGGTGGTTTCGAGGTGGAATTCAACCCTCTATATGCTTCAGAAGATGGAGGAGCAGCAAAAGGCCATTCAAGCCTATACATCTGCCTACGATATAGGCAAAGGAGGGGAATGCACCTGACTCAAGCGTAGTGGAGAATGATTTCGACGTTGTGCAAGGTTCTCCAACCTTTGAATTTGCCACACGTGAAGTCAGTTCAGACACTGCCAGCCTGAGTCAGGTCATTCCCCTCATCAGGCTTTTGCAGAAGCAGCTGGAGAGATTGAAGGAGGAGCTAAAATGGAGTGATTCCACTAGGCATGTGGGACTTGTGGATGGAACCCTTCATTTGCTTAATCAGGATTCACAGGTGGTCAATCTGTTGAAATCAGAGCACTACATTTTGGCCACCGTGCTCGATCCTAGGTTTAAAGCCTACGTTGTATCTCTCTTTCCGACAGACACAAGTCTGCAGATGTTCAAAGACCTGCTGGTGAGACAATTGTCAAGTCAAGCGTAACGTGACCCGCCAACAGCTCCTCCTTCATTTTCTCCCGCCATTGTAGCTGCCAGGAAAAGGATACATTTTCCAAAACCACCCACTGGCGGTGATGCAGGGCAGTCAGGAGCAATAGCTGACATCTGTTCCGGACTGAAGGACCTGCCAACGATTACTGACATGTCGTCGACTGTCACTGCATATGGTTCTGTCACCATTGTAAGAATGGTGGATGATTATAATAGTGACAGCGTCACTGTAGGCATGTCAGACAGTCCATACATATACTGGCAGGAAAAAGAGGCAATTTGGAGGCCCTTGCACAAACTGGCTTTATTTTACCTAAGTTGCCCCCCTCCAGTATGTACTCCGAAAGAGTGTTTAGTGCAGCCGGTAACCTTGTCAGCGATCGGCGTAGGAGGTTACTTCCAGAAAATGTTAAGAAGATGATGTTCATCAAAATTAATTATAATCAATTCCTCCGTGGAGACATTTACCAGCAATGGCCTCCAGAAAGTACACAGGGACCTGTGATGGTGGATTCCAGTGGGGACAAATTAATACTCTGTGAGGAGGGGGGATGTAAATTAGAGATGAGCGGGTTCGGTTCCTCGGAATCCGAACCCGCCCGAACTTCAGCTTTTTTTACACGGATCCGAGCGACTCGGATCTTCCCGCCTTGCTCGGTTAACCCGAGCGCGCCCGAACGTCATCATGACGCTGTCGGATTCTCGCGAGGCTCGGATTCTATCGCGAGACTCGGATTCTATATAAGGAGCCGCGCGTCGCCGCCATTTTACACGTGCATTGAGATTGATAGTGAGAGGACGTGGCTGGCGTCCTCTCCGTTTAGAGAAGAAATAGATAGGAGAGTGAGAGTGAGACAGTGACACTTCATTTACTGGAGCTTAGGAGGAGTACTCAGACAGAGAGTGCAGAATTTTGCTGATAGTATTAGTTAGTTATACTAGTGACAGAGTGAGACAGTGACACTTCATTTACTGGAGCTTAGGAGGAGTACTCAGACAGAGAGTGCAGAATTTTGCTGATAATATTAGTTAGTTATACTAGTGACTGACCAGTGACCACCAGTGCAGTTTTATATTATTTAATATAATCCGTTCTCTGCCTGAAAAAACGATACACAGTGACTCAGTCACATACCATATCTGTGCTCAGCCCAGTGTGCTGCTGCATCATCTATGTATAATATCTGACTGTGCTCACACAGCTTAATTGTGGGGGAGACTGGGGAGCAGTTAGGTTATAGCAGGAGCCAGGAGTACATATTAAAAAATTAAACAGTGCACACTTTTTTTCTGCAGGAGTGCCACTGCCAGTGTGACTGACCAGTGACCTGACCACCAGTATATAGTATACTATATTGTATTGTGAATGTCTGCCTGTAAAAGTTAAACACACGTCGTGTGACTTGTGTGGTGTTTTTTTATTCTATAAAATAAAAAACTCATTCTGCTGACAGACAGGGGCCCTCATTCCGAGTTGATCGCTCGGTATTTTTCATCGCATCGCAGTGAAATTCCGCTTAGTACGCATGCGCAATATTCGCACTGCGACTGCGCCAAGTAATTTTACAATGGAGATAGTATTTTTACTCACGGCTTTTTCATCGCTCCGGCGATCGTAATGTGATTGACAGGAAATGGGTGTTACTGGGCGGAAACAGGCCGTTTTATGGGCGTGCGGGAAAAAACGCTACCGTTTCCGGAAAAAACGCAGGAGTGGCCGGGGAAACGGGGGAGTGTCTGGGCGAACGCTGGGTGTGTTTGTGACGTCAAAACGGGAACGACAAGCACTGAACTGATCGCACAGGCAGAGTAAGTCTGAAGCTACTCTGAAACTGCTAAGTAGTTAGTAATCGCAATATTGCGAATACATCGGTCGCAATTTTAAGAAGCTAAGATTCACTCCCAGTAGGCGGCGGCTTAGCGTGTGTAACTCTGCTAAAATCGCCTTGCGAGCGATCAACTCGGAATGAGGGCCAGTGTCCAGCAGGTCCGTCATTATATAATATATACCTGTCCGGCTGCAGTAGTGATATATATATATTTTTTATATCATTATTTATCATCCAGTCGCAGCAGACACAGTACGGTAGTTCACGGCTGTAGCTACCTCTGTGTCGGCACTCGGCAGTCCATCCATAATTGTATACCACCTACCCGTGGTTTTTTTTTTCTTTCTTCTTTATACATACTACATCTCATTATCATCCAGTCTATATTAGCAGCAGACACAGTACAGTACGGTAGTCCACGGCTGTAGCTACCTCTGTGTCGGCACTCGGCAGTCCGTCCATAATTGTATACCACCTACCCGTGGTTTTTTTTTTCTTTCTTCTTTATACATACTACATCTCATTATCAACCAGTCTATATTAGCAGCAGACACAGTACGGTAGTCCACGGCTGTAGCTACCTCTGTGTCGGCACTCGGCAGTCCGTCCATAATTGTATACCACCTACCCGTGTTTTTTTTTTCTTTCTTCTTTATACATACTACATCTCATTATCATCCAGTCTATATTAGCAGCAGACACAGTACAGTACGGTAGTCCACGGCTGTAGCTACCTCTGTGTCGGCACTCGGCAGTCCGTCCATAATTGTATACCACCTACCCGTGGTTTTTTTTTCTTTCTTCTTTATACATACTACATCTCATTATCAACCAGTCTATATTAGCAGCAGACACAGTACGGTAGTCCACGGCTGTAGCTACCTCTGTGTCGGCACTCGGCAGTCCATCCATAATTGTATACCACCTACCCGTGGTTTTTTTTCCTTTCTTCTTTATACATACTACATCTCATTATCATCCAGTCTATATTAGCAGCAGACACAGTACAGTACGGTAGTCCACGGCTGTAGCTACCTCTGTGTCGGCACTCGGCAGTCCGTCCATAATTGTATACCACCTACCCGTGGTTTTTTTTCTTTCTTCTTTATACATACTACATCTCATTATCATCCAGTCTATATTAGCAGCAGACACAGTACAGTACGGTAGTCCACGGCTGTAGCTACCTCTGTGTCGGCACTCGGCAGTCCATCCATAATTGTATACCACCTACCCGTGGGTTTTTTTTCTTTCTTCTTTATACATACTACATCTCATTATCATCCAGTCTATATTAGCAGCAGACACAGTACAGTACAATAGTCCACGGCTGTAGCTACCTCTGTGTCGGCACTCGGCAGTCCGTCCATAATTGTATACCACCTACCCGTGGTTTTTTTTTCTTTCTTCTTTATACATACTACATCTCATTATCATCCAGTCTATATTAGCAGCAGACACAGTACAGTACGGTAGTCCACGGCTGTAGCTACCTCTGTGTCGGCACTCGGCAGTCCGTCCATAATTGTATACCACCTACCCGTGGTTTTTTTTTTCTTTCTTCTTTATACATACTACATCTCATTATCATCCAGTCTATATTAGCAGCAGACACAGTACAGTACGGTAGTCCACGGCTGTAGCTACCTCTGTGTCGGCACTCGGCAGTCCGTCCATAATTGTATACCACCTACCCGTGGTTTTTTTTTTCTTTCTTCTTTATACATACTACATCTCATTATCATCCAGTCTATATTAGCAGCAGACACAGTACAGTACGGTAGTCCACGGCTGTAGCTACCTCTGTGTCGGCACTCGGCAGTCCGTCCATAATTGTATACCACCTACCCGTGGTTTTTTTTTTCTTTCTTCTTTATACATACTACATCTCATTATCAACCAGTCTATATTAGCAGCAGACACAGTACGGTAGTCCACGGCTGTAGCTACCTCTGTGTCGGCACTCGGCAGTCCATCCATAATTGTATACCACCTACCCGTGGTTTTTTCTTCTTTCTTCTTTATACATACTACATCTCATTATCATCCAGTCTATATTAGCAGCAGACACAGTACAGTACGGTAGTCCACGGCTGTAGCTACCTCTGTGTCGGCACTCGGCAGTCCGTCCATAATTGTATACCACCTACCCGTGGTTTTTTTTTCTTTCTTCTTTATACATACTACATCTCATTATCATCCAGTCTATATTAGCAGCAGACACAGTACAGTACGGTAGTCCACGGCTGTAGCTACCTCTGTGTCGGCACTCGGCAGTCCGTCCATAATTGTATACCACCTACCCGTGTTTTTTTTTTCTTTCTTCTTTATACATACTACATCTCATTATCATCCAGTCTATATTAGCAGCAGACACAGTACAGTACGGTAGTCCACGGCTGTAGCTACCTCTGTGTCGGCACTCGGCAGTCCGTCCATAATTGTATACCACCTACCCGTGGTTTTTTTTTCTTTCTTCTTTATACATACTACATCTCATTATCAACCAGTCTATATTAGCAGCAGACACAGTACGGTAGTCCACGGCTGTAGCTACCTCTGTGTCGGCACTCGGCAGTCCATCCATAATTGTATACCACCTACCCGTGGTTTTTTTTCCTTTCTTCTTTATACATACTACATCTCATTATCATCCAGTCTATATTAGCAGCAGACACAGTACAGTACGGTAGTCCACGGCTGTAGCTACCTCTGTGTCGGCACTCGGCAGTCCGTCCATAATTGTATACCACCTACCCGTGGTTTTTTTTCTTTCTTCTTTATACATACTACATCTCATTATCATCCAGTCTATATTAGCAGCAGACACAGTACAGTACGGTAGTCCACGGCTGTAGCTACCTCTGTGTCGGCACTCGGCAGTCCATCCATAATTGTATACCACCTACCCGTGGGTTTTTTTTCTTTCTTCTTTATACATACTACATCTCATTATCATCCAGTCTATATTAGCAGCAGACACAGTACAGTACAATAGTCCACGGCTGTAGCTACCTCTGTGTCGGCACTCGGCAGTCCGTCCATAATTGTATACCACCTACCCGTGGTTTTTTTTTCTTTCTTCTTTATACATACTACATCTCATTATCATCCAGTCTATATTAGCAGCAGACACAGTACAGTACGGTAGTCCACGGCTGTAGCTACCTCTGTGTCGGCACTCGGCAGTCCGTCCATAATTGTATACCACCTACCCGTGGTTTTTTTTTTCTTTCTTCTTTATACATACTACATCTCATTATCATCCAGTCTATATTAGCAGCAGACACAGTACAGTACGGTAGTCCACGGCTGTAGCTACCTCTGTGTCGGCACTCGGCAGTCCGTCCATAATTGTATACCACCTACCCGTGGTTTTTTTTTTCTTTCTTCTTTATACATACTACATCTCATTATCATCCAGTCTATATTAGCAGCAGACACAGTACAGTACGGTAGTCCACGGCTGTAGCTACCTCTGTGTCGGCACTCGGCAGTCCGTCCATAATTGTATACCACCTACCCGTGGTTTTTTTTTTCTTTCTTCTTTATACATACTACATCTCATTATCAACCAGTCTATATTAGCAGCAGACACAGTACGGTAGTCCACGGCTGTAGCTACCTCTGTGTCGGCACTCGGCAGTCCATCCATAATTGTATACCACCTACCCGTGGTTTTTTCTTCTTTCTTCTTTATACATACTACATCTCATTATCATCCAGTCTATATTAGCAGCAGACACAGTACAGTACGGTAGTCCACGGCTGTAGCTACCTCTGTGTCGGCACTCGGCAGTCCGTCCATAATTGTATACCACCTACCCGTGGTTTTTTTTTCTTTCTTCTTTATACATACTACATCTCATTATCATCCAGTCTATATTAGCAGCAGACACAGTACAGTACGGTAGTCCACGGCTGTAGCTACCTCTGTGTCGGCACTCGGCAGTCCATCCATAATTGTATACCACCTACCCGTGTTTTTTTTTTCTTTCTTCTTTATACATACTACATCTCATTATCATCCAGTCTATATTAGCAGCAGACACAGTACAGTACAATAGTCCACGGCTGTAGCTACCTCTGTGTCGGCACTCCTCAGTCCGTCCATAATTGTATACCACCTACCCGTGGTTTTTTTTTCTTTCTTCTTTATACATACTACATCTCATTATCATCCAGTCTATATTAGCAGCAGACACAGTACAGTACGGTAGTCCACGGCTGTAGCTACCTCTGTGTCGGCACTCGGCAGTCCGTCCATAATTGTATACCACCTACCCGTGGTTTTTTTTTTCTTCTTTATACATACTACATCTCATTATCATCCAGTCTATATTAGCAGCAGACACAGTACAGTACGGTAGTCCACGGCTGTAGCTACCTCTGTGTCGGCACTCGGCAGTCCGTCCATAATTGTATACCACCTACCCGTGGTTTTTTTTTTCTTTCTTCTTTATACATACTACATATCATTATCATCCAGTCTATATTAGCAGCAGACACAGTACAGTACGGTAGTCCATGGCTGTAGCTACCTCTGTGTCGGCACTCGGCAGTCCATCCATAATTGTATACCACCTACCCGAGGTTTTTTTTTCTTTCTTCTTTATACATACTACATCTCATTATCATCCAGTCTATATTAGCAGCAGACACAGTACAGTACGGTAGTCCACGGCTGTAGCTACCTCTGTGTCGGCACTCGGCAGTCCGTCCATAATTGTATACCACCTACCCGTGGTTTTTTTTTTTCTTCTTTATACATACTACATCTCATTATCATCCAGTCTATATTAGCAGCAGACACAGTACAGTACGGTAGTCCACGGCTGTAGCTACCTCTGTGTCGGCACTCGGCAGTCCGTCCATAATTGTATACCACCTACCCGTGGTTTTTTTTTTCTTTCTTCTTTATACATACTACATCTCATTATCATCCAGTCTATATTAGCAGCAGACACAGTACAGTACGGTAGTCCACGGCTGTAGCTACCTCTGTGTCGGCACTCGGCAGTCCATCCATAATTGTATACCACCTACCCGTGGTTTTTTTTTCTTTCTTCTTTATACACACTACATCTCATTATCATCCAGTGTATATTAGCAGCAGACACAGTACAGTACAATAGTCCACGGCTGTAGCTACCTCTGTGTCGGTACTCGGCAGTCCGTCCATAATTGTATACCACCTACCCGTGGTTTTTTTTTCTTTCTTCTTTATACATACTACATCTCATTATCATCCAGTCTATATTAGCAGCAGACACAGTACAGTACGGTAGTCCACGGCTGTAGCTACCTCTGTGTCGGCACTCGGCAGTCCGTCCATAATTGTATACCACCTACCCGTGTTTTTTTTTTCTTTCTTCTTTATACATACTACATCTCATTATCAACCAGTCTATATTAGCAGCAGACACAGTACGGTAGTCCACGGCTGTAGCTACCTCTGTGTCGGCACTCGGCAGTCCATCCATAATTGTATACCACCTACCCGTGGTTTTTTTTTCTTTCTTCTTTATACATACATACTACATCTCATTATCATCCAGTCTATATTAGCAGCAGACACAGTACAGTACAATAGTCCACGGCTGTAGCTACCTCTGTGTCGGCACTCGGCAGTCCATCCATAATTGTATACTAGTATCCATCCATCTCCATTGTTTACCTGAGGTGCCTTTTAGTTGTGCCTATTAAAATATGGAGAACAAAAATGTTGAGGTTCCAAAATTAGGGAAAGATCAAGATCCACTTCCACCTCGTGCTGAAGCTGCTGCCACTAGTCATGGCCGAGACGATGAAATGCCAGCAACGTCGTCTGCCAAGGCCGATGCCCAATGTCATAGTACAGAGCATGTCAAATCCAAAACACCAAATATCAGTAAAAAAAGGACTCCAAAACCTAAAATAAAATTGTCGGAGGAGAAGCGTAAACTTGCCAATATGCCATTTACCACACGGAGTGGCAAGGAACGGCTGAGGCCCTGGCCTATGTTCATGGCTAGTGGTTCAGCTTCACATGAGGATGGAGGCACTCAGCCTCTCGCTAGAAAAATGAAAAGACTCAAGCTGGCAAAAGCAGTAGCACCGCAAAGAACTGTGCGTTCTTCGAAATCCAAAATCCACAAGGAAAGTCCAATTGTGTCGGTTGCGATGCCTGACCTTCCCAACACTGGACGTGAAGAGCATGCGCCTTCCACCATTTGCACGCCCCCTGCAAGTGCTGGAAGGAGCACCCGCAGTCCAGTTCCTGATAGTCAGATTGAAGATGTCAGTGTTGAAGTACACCAGGATGAGGAGGATATGGGTGTTGCTGGCGCTGGGGAGGAAATTGACCAGGAGGATTCTGATGGTGAGGTGGTTTGTTTAAGTCAGGCACCCGGGGAGACACCTGTTGTCCGTGGGAGGAATATGGCCGTTGACATGCCTGGTGAAAATACCAAAAAAATCAGCTCTTCGGTGTGGAACTATTTCAACAGAAATGCGGACAACAGGTGTCAAGCCGTGTGTTCCCTTTGTCAAGCTGTAATAAGTAGGGGTAAGGACGTTAACCACCTCGGAACATCCTCCCTTATACGTCACCTGCAGCGCATTCATAATAAGTCAGTGACAAGTTCAAAAACTTTGGGTGACAGCGGAAGCAGTCCACTGACCAGTAAATCCCTTCCTCTTGTAACCAAGCTCACGCAAACCACCCCACCAACTCCCTCAGTGTCAATTTCCTCCTTCCCCAGGAATGCCAATAGTCCTGCAGGCCATGTCACTGGCAATTCTGACGATTCCTCTCCTGCCTGGGATTCCTCCGATGCATCCTTGCGTGTAACGCCTACTGCTGCTGGCGCTGCTGTTGTTGCTGCTGGGAGTCGATGGTCATCCCAGAGGGGAAGTCGTAAGACCACTTTTACTACTTCCACCAAGCAATTGACTGTCCAACAGTCCTTTGCGAGGAAGATGAAATATCACAGCAGTCATCCTACAGCAAAGCGGATAACTGAGGCCTTGGCATCCTGGGTGGTGAGAAACGTGGTTCCGGTATCCATCATTACTGCAGAGCCAACTAGAGACTTGTTGGAGGTACTGTGTCCCCGGTACCAAATACCATCTAGGTTCCATTTCTCTAGGCAGGCGATACCGAAAATGTACACAGACCTCAGAAAAAGAGTCACCAGTGTCCTAAAAAATGCAGCTGTACCCAATGTCCACTTAACCACGGACATGTGGACAAGTGGAGCAGGGCAGGGTCAGAACTATATGACTGTGACAGCCCACTGGGTAGATGTATGGACTCCCGCCGCAAGAACAGCAGCGGCGGCACCAGTAGCAGCATCTCGCAAACGCCAACTCTTTCCTAGGCAGGCTACGCTTTGTATCACCGGTTTCCAGAATACGCACACAGCTGAAAACCTCTTACGGCAACTGAGGAAGATCATCGCGGAATGGCTTACCCCAATTGGACTCTCCTGTGGATTTGTGGCATCGGACAACGCCAGCAATATTGTGTGTGCATTAAATATGGGCAAATTCCAGCACTTCCCATGTTTTGCACATACCTTGAATTTGGTGGTGCAGAATTTTTTGAAAAACGACAGGGGCGTGCAAGAGATGCTGTCGGTGGCCAGAAGAATTGCGGGACACTTTCGGCGTACAGGCACCACGTACAGAAGACTGGAGCACCACCAAAAACTACTGAACCTGCCCTGCCATCATCTGAAGCAAGAAGTGGTAACGAGGTGGAATTCAACCCTCTATATGCTTCAGAGGTTGGAGGAGCAGCAAAAGGCCATTCAAGCCTATACAATTGAGCACGATATAGGAGGTGGAATGCACCTGTCTCAAGCGCAGTGGAGAATGATTTCAACGTTGTGCAAGGTTCTGATGCCCTTTGAACTTGCCACACGTGAAGTCAGTTCAGACACTGCCAGCCTGAGTCAGGTCATTCCCCTCATCAGGCTTTTGCAGAAGAAGCTGGAGACATTGAAGGAGGAGCTAACACGGAGCGATTCCGCTAGGCATGTGGGACTTGTGGATGGAGCCCTTAATTCGCTTAACAAGGATTCACGGGTGGTCAATCTGTTGAAATCAGAGCACTACATTTTGGCCACCATGCTCGATCCTAGATTTAAAGCCTACCTTGGATCTCTCTTTCCGGCAGACACAAGTCTGCTGGGGTTGAAAGACCTGCTGGTGAGAAAATTGTCAAGTCAAGCGGAACGCGACCTGTCAACATCTCCTCCTTCACATTCTCCCGCAACTGGGGGTGCGAGGAAAAGGCTCAGAATTCCGAGCCCACCCGCTGGCGGTGATGCAGGGCAGTCTGGAGCGACTGCTGATGCTAACATCTGGTCCGGACTGAAGGACCTGACAACGATTACGGACATGTCGTCTACTGTCACTGCATATGATTCTCTCAACATTGAAAGAATGGTGGAGGATTATATGAGTGACCGCATCCAAGTAGGCACGTCACACAGTCCGTACTTATACTGGCAGGAAAAAGAGGCAATTTGGAGGCCCTTGCACAAACTGGCTTTATTCTACCTAAGTTGCCCTCCCACAAGTGTGTACTCCGAAAGAGTGTTTAGTGCCGCCGCTCACCTTGTCAGCAATCGGCGTACGAGGTTACATCCAGAAAATGTGGAGAAGATGATGTTCATTAAAATGAATTATAATCAATTCCTCCGCGGAGACATTGACCAGCAGCAATTGCCTCCACAAAGTACACAGGGAGCTGAGATGGTGGATTCCAGTGGGGACGAAATGATAATCTGTGAGGAGGGGGATGTACACGGTGATATATCGGAGGATGATGATGAGGTGGACATCTTGCCTCTGTAGAGCCAGTTTGTGCAAGGAGAGATTAATTGCTTCTTTTTTGGGGGGGGTCCAAACCAACCCGTCATATCAGTCACAGTCGTGTGGCAGACCCTGTCACTGAAATGATGGGTTGGTTAAAGTGTGCATGTCCTGTTTATACAACATAAGGGTGGGTGGGAGGGCCCAAGGACAATTCCATCTTGCACCTCTTTTTTCTTTTATTTTTCTTTGCGTCATGTGCTGTTTGGGGAGGGTTTTTTGGAAGGGCCATCCTGCGTGACACTGCAGTGCCACTCCTAGATGGGCCCGGTGTTTGTGTCGGCCACTAGGGTCGCTTATCTTACTCACACAGTCAGCTACCTCATTGCGCCTCTTTTTTTCTTTGCGTCATGTGCTGTTTGGGGAGGGTTTTTTGGAAGGGCCATCCTGCGTGACACTGCAGTGCCACTCCTAGATGGGCCCGGTGTTTGTGTCGGCCACTAGGGTCGCTTATCTTACTCACACAGTCAGCTACCTCATTGCGCCTCTTTTTTTCTTTGCGTCATGTGCTGTTCGGGGAGGGTTTTTTGGAAGGGACATCCTGCGTGACACTGCAGTGCCACTCCTAGATGGGCCCGGTGTTTGTGTCGGCCACTAGGGTCGCTTATCTTACTCACACAGCGACCTCGGTGCAAATTTTAGGACTAAAAATAATATTGTGAGGTGTGAGGTATTCAGAATAGACTGAAAATGAGTGTAAATTATGGTTTTTGAGGTTAATAATACTTTGGGATCAAAATGACCCCCAAATTCTATGATTTAAGCTGTTTTTTAGGGTTTTTTGAAAAAAACACCCGAATCCAAAACACACCCGAATCCGACAAAAAAAATTCGGTGAGGTTTTGCCAAAACGCGGTCGAACCCAAAACACGGCCGCGGAACCGAACCCAAAACCAAAACACAAAACCCGAAAAATTTCCGGCGCTCATCTCTAGTAACCACTACATGGTGCAAACCAGTGGACAACTGATTCGTGCCTGATCTTTGTGACTGTGGATACTATTTTACGGAGACATTAATTGGACACAATTTCTTCATTGTTGACCGAGTTACCTTCCTGGCTATTACAATTATATCACCAAGGTGGTTTAATTATTCAATTGTACGGTACTATTAAATTCCATTAATCCATTTTAATTAAGTGTGATAATTTCATTGTTAAATAAATCTTTTTACTTTTACACGTCGGCTCTCATCTCTGTATTTTTCCCTGCTATACTGCGCAGCCGTTTTTCATTTTTTAATTACTTGTTTCTTAAACACTTACACTGTGTTTCACGGCAGCGCAATTTATTCGGGAAATTTAAAACCATTATTATTGTTAACCTTTGAGGCGCTGTGTAGCAGTTAATTGTTTTTTCTAGGTTAAGGTAAGGCTGCAGGTGTAGAGGCCAGGGTTAGGGGGAGGTTAGGGTAAGGCTGCAGGTGTAGAGGCCAGGTTAGGTTAGGGTAAGGCTGCAGGTGTAGAGGCCAGGGTTAGGGGGAGGTTAGGGTAAGGCTGCAGGTGTAGAGGCCAGGTTAGGTTAGGGTAAGGCTGCAGGTGTAGAGGCCAGGGTTAGGGGGAGGTTAGGGTAAGGCTGCAGGTGTAGAGGCCAGGTTAGGTTAGGGTAAGGCTGCAGGTGTAGAAGCCAGGGTTAGGGGGAGGTTAGTGTAAGGCTGCAGGTGTAGAGGCCAGGTTAGGTTAGGGTAAGGCTGCAGGTGTAGAAGCCAGGGTTAGGGGGAGGTTAGTGTAAGGCTGCAGGTGTAGAGGCCAGGTTAGGTTAAGGTAAGGCTGCAGGTGTAGAAGCCAGGGTTAGGGGGAGGTTAGGGTAAGGCTGCAGGTGTAGAGGCCAGGTTAGGTTAGGGTAAGGCTGCAGGGGTAGAAACCAGGGTTAGGGGGAGGTTAGGGTAAGGCTGCAGAAGTAGAGGACAGGTTAGGTTAAGGTAAGGCTGCAGGTGTAGAGGACAGGTTAGGTTAAGGTAAGGCTGCAGGTGTAGAGGCCAGGGTTAGGGGGAGGTTAGGGTAAGGCTGCAGGTGTAGAGGCCAGGTTAGGTTAGGGTAAGGCTGCAGGTGTAGAAGCCAGGGTTAGGGGGAGGTTAGTGTAATGCTGCAGAAGTAGAGGACAGGTTAGGTTAAGGTAAGGCTGCAGGTGTAGAGGCCAGGGTTAGGGGGAGGTTAGGGTAAGGCTGCAGGTATAGAGGCAGAGCCGGCAATATGCATAGGCAAACTAGGCAATTGCCTAGGGCATTTGATATGTCTAGGGGCATCAGCAGCTTCTACTGATTAAAATGATATGCGGCATGCCTATATTCTGTGTGTAGCATTTTATATGCAGATACAGCCACAGTCTCACACAGTACATAGGCATGCTGCATATCATTTTAATCAGCAGAAACTGCTTGTGCATCCTAGCCACATAGCAATGCAAATAAGATGCATTTTCATAAAAAGTTCCCGACGTTAGCATTGAGGGAAGATTTATGAGGACACATCTGTATCCAAGCAGAGGTCACAGGTTAGTGGCAGTGTGAGTGCTGTGTGCATGTGAGTGGGTTGGTTGCGCAGTAGTGTTCGGAATATTTGTAAGGAGCATTATGTGTGTCATGTAAAAATGCATTAATAATGTGCAACATATATGTAAGGGGCACTATTTGTGTCATTATGTGTATAAGGGCATTAATAATGTGCGGCATATGTGTAACAGGGTACTACTGTATGTGTGTCATTATGTGTATAGGGGCAGTAATAATGTGCAGCAAATGTGTAGGGGCACTATGTGTGTCATTATGTGTATAAGGGCATTAATATTGTGAAGCATATGCGTAAGGGACATTATGTGTAAAAGGGCATTAATAAAGGTTGTCATAATGTGTAAGGCGCATTATGTTTATAAGGACATTAATAATGTGTCTCATATGTGTAAGGGGCTTTACTGTGCGGCATTATGTGTATAAGGTGCTCTAATATGTGGCGTTGCATATAGAAAGGGCACTACTGTGTCATCTAATGTGAATAAAGAGCAATAGGGTGTGGTGTAATGTGAATAAGGAGCAATTCAGTGTGATGTAATGTGAATAAGGGGCTCTACTGTGAGGAGTAACGTTTATAAGGTAAAGTGATACTACTGTGGGATGTAATATGAATTATGGACACTATCACATGATCAAATGTGAATAAAGTTGCAGTACTGTGTGGCGTAATTGGAATTGGGGTTACTATTGTGTGGCCATGCCCCTTGCCAGCAAAAACACACCACTTTTTGGGCTGTGCACCAAATGTGCGAACTGTTCCTATTTAAAATATAGGGGGTATAAATACCAAAATAAGGACTGCTATGGATGAGGGGTGATGGTGCTGGGAAAGAGGTGCAAGGTCAGAGGCGGAACTAGCGGTGGTGCTAGGGGGCACCAGCCAAAAAATTGCCTAGGGCATCATATTGGTTAGGGCCGGCTCTGTATAGAGGCCAGGGTTAGGGGGAGGTTAGGGTAAGGCTGAAGGAGTAGAGGCCAGGTTGGAGAGATGGTTAGGGTAAGGCTGCTGGAGTAGAGGCCATGTTAGGTTAGGTTAAGGCTTCAGGAATAGAGGCCAGGGGTGGTCATTCCAAGTTGTTCGCTAGCTGTTTTCGGTCGCTGCGCAGCTATCAGGCACAAATGCGGCACTTCTGCACATGCGTATGCGGCGCAAAGCGCACGCACACCGTACATTCACAATGGCCGATGCAGTTTTACACAAGGTCTAGCGAAGCATTTCAGTCGCACTGCTGGCCGCAGAGTGATTGACAGGAAGAGGGCGTTTCTGGGTGTCAACCATACTTACCGACATATCAAATCTCCTCACCGGGAGATACCCGGAGAGGAGAAGCAGGTGGGCGTCGACGAGGGCGGGGCTGAGATAATTACATCACTAAGCCCCGCCTACTCGCCAGGAAAAGCCCACAGTAGGTTAATAATTGCATAGGGGGCGGAGCTAAATGACACGATTAGCATATAACCACATCATTAGGCTCCGCCCCCTCCCCCAGTCCGCGATTTTGCTGTATCTTTCTCCGCATTCTGCCCACTTCTCTAGGAAGTGGGCAGAATGCGGGAGGTGTGCCCACTCTTCCGGGGCTGCGGGGGACTACTCGAAAAACCGGGTGTCTCCCGCAAAATCCGGGAGAGTAGGTAAGTATGGTGTCAACTGACCGTTTTCAGGGAGTGTTCAAAAAAACGCAGGCGTGCCAGGAAAAACGCAGGCATGGCTGGGAGAACGCTGGGTGTGTTCGTGACGTCAAAGCAGGAACTGAACAGTCTGAAGGCATCGCAAGTGCTGAGTAGGTCTGGAGCTGCTCAGAAATGGCACAATCTTTATGTGTAGCCGCGCTGCGATCCTTTTATTCGCACTTCTGCTAAGCTATAATACACCCCCAGAGGGCGGCGGCTTAGCGTTTGCACGGCTGCTAAAAGCAGCTAGCGAGCGAACAACTCGGAATGAGGGCAGGGGTTAGGGAGGAGTTTAGGGTAAGGCTGCAGGTGCAGAGGCCTGGTTAGGTTAGGGAAAGGCTACAGAAGTGGAAACCATGGTTAGGGGTGAGGTTATGATATGGCTGCAGGAGTAGAGACCAGGGTTAGGGTAAGGCTACAGGAGTAGAGGCCAGGGTTCGGGAGGACGTTAAGGTAGGGCTGCGACAATGCAGGTGCTTACTACTGTTTGTCTCTTCAGCGCCGGTGGCTTGGTGGATCCATGGAGGGAGACGCGGTTCCTGCAGTCAGGGATGCCCCACCCCGACACCTTGTCCCGCTGTCTGCGGTCAGCAGTCCCGGACGGTACTTCCTGGTATCGTGCGCTGTTTGCAATGCCCCCTTTACTTGGTCCTCTAGCGTCGACACAATTGTCTCCCATTTTGGGTGGAACAGTTTTAATAGTATCTGCTGCGGACAGCCAGACCCGCCTATCTGGCCATCGGCCCTTCTAGCATTTGCCAGAAGTGCCAGATGGCCAGTCCGGACCTGCACATACGGTATACCACCAGTAGTGCAGTGCCAGATACACATATGCCCCCAAGTAGTGTAGTGCCAGATACACATAAAGTATGCCCCCAGTAGTGCAGTGCCAGATACACATATGCCACCAATATTGCAGTGCCAGATACATTTATGACCCCAGTAGTACAGTGCCAGATATACATATGCCCCCACAGTGCCATATATACATATGCACCCACAGTGCCAGATACAGATATGCCCTCAGTACTGCAGTGTCAGATGCACATATTACCTTAGTAGTGCAGTGCCAGATACACATATGCCACCAGTAGTGCCAGATACACATATTCGCCCAGTAATGCAGTGCCAGACACACATATGCTCTCAGTAGTGCAGTGCCAGATACACATACTGTATGCCACCAGAAGTGAAGTGACAGATACACATATGCCCCCAGTAGTGCAGTGCCAGATACACATTTGTCCCTACAGTGCCAGATATACATATGCCCCCACAGTGCCAGATACACATATGCCCCCTGTACTGCAGTGTCAGATGCACATATGCCACCAATTGTGCCATATACACATATGCCACCAGTAGTGCAGTGCCAGATACACATATGCCACCAGTAGTGCCTGATATACATATGCCCCTAAAAGTGCATGATACACATATGCCCCCAATATTGCCAGATATACATATGCCCCCACAGTGCCAGATATACATATGCCCTCACAGTGCCAGATAAACATATGCCCCACAGTGCCAGATATACATATGCCCCACGGTGCCAGATGCACATATGCCAACAATAATGGCAGATATACATATGCCCCCACAGTGCCAGATATACATATGCCCCTAAAAGTGCCAGATACACATATGCCCCCAACAGTGGCAGATATACATATGCCCCCATAGTGCCAGATACAAATATGACCACACGGTACCAAGTACACATATGCGCCAACAGTGCCAGATGCACATATGTCCACACTGTGCCAAATACACATATGCCCCCACAGTGCCAGATAACATATGCCCCCACAATGCCATGTAACAAATGCCCCACAGTGCCAGATAATATATGCCCCCAATGTGTTCACCGCCGCTGCTGCCTGGGATCTGCTACCTGGCTGTGTGTGAGGGCAGGAGAGCGCAGCGCGTGCCTCTCCTGCTCCTCAGTCTGGTCTTCGGCGGCGGCATGGGTATCTTAAATCAAGCGCCAGTTCGTGAGCCAATCAGGGCTCGCAAACTGGTAGCTCCTGATTGGCTATCTGTCCCCAAGCTCTGATTGGCTCATGAACCGGCTCCTGATTTAAGATACCAGCGCTGTTGCAGGAGACCGGACTGGGGAGCTGTAGAGGCGTGCACTGCGCTCTTTTGCCCTTGCAAGGTGGTCGGGCCGCAAAAGGACCCCTGCCCGAACCCTGCCCACGGACTACAAAAGGATGCAGTAGGGGCCCGCGGGCCGTGAGTTTGACACCCCTGATCTACAAAAAACTTAAAGCTGGATTTGTCACCATTGTCATTAATGGTGACAGATTATTATTTGTCAGTGATTATTTATTATTTGCTATGGTAAGTGTTACTGGCTTAGGGCCTTATTCAGGAAGCATTTTCCCGATTCACAATTTCCCGATTTTCAGAGCTGGGCGCACACACAGGACCCGTTTTGCACCTGCATGGCCTAGGATATAGGATTACATCACACTGATGTGAATGCCTGATTGACAGGCAGAGGCATTTGTGGGGCAGTTGGGTTGGGTGACACAGCATTGCAGGGGGGGGGGGGGGGGTGTCAGGAACGCAGGCAGGTCCGGGCCATTCTCAGGGTGACTGCATGACTTCACGCGCAGCCGCTGCGATGGGAAGATGCCCAAGTTGCGTCTGCCTTCACAGTCAGGCTGCGCAGGCAGGGGGCTTCCCTTCATTTTTTAGGTCTGCAATGCGATCGCAATTGAATTGCTGTTGCATCACTAGCAGTCATTAGCATACCTCCCAACATTTGTGATCCACAGGTCTGGACAAAAGCCGCTCCTGCGTCAGAAAAGAGGTGTGACCTATGTGAAAGGCGGCGTGGCCTCAAGGGAGTTCCGTGAGCCTCGTCCCACCATTTCTGTCACTGAGGGGGTATGCCCAGCGCTCTGTGAGCTGCCGGCATGCCCTCTCTCCCTCTGTCTCCCATGAATAGACGCTGTGCGCATGCACAGCAGTGAGCGATAGGATCCTCCAAACTGACACCCCCCACCGTGGTACACTGCAACCCGCAAGTGGGAAAGCGGGACAGTCCCAAAAAATGGGACTCACCCATGAAAATGGGGACAGTGGGGAGGTATGCAGTAGCGTGCTAGGCGACCTTGACCTGTGCTAGAGAACCCCCAGCATGCCATTATATACCTGCTCATTAATGGGATGCAGTGCAGGGAGGCGCTAGGACGGAGAGGCGCTCCCCCTGCTCTGCATCCCTTCCCTGCTGCTGCGCCATCCTGTCCCCCCTGCTGCTGCTGCCAGCTACTGTGCTTGTCACTGTATGACAGGCAGCAGCACCGGCAGCATGAAAAGCCTCCTCCCCTCACCTATGTGACAGTCAGTGGCGGAACTAGCGAGCGGTGGGCCCGGGTGTGACAAAATGCTTTGGATCCCCCCCCCCATCCCATCCAAGTCCACCTCCTCACCCCTGGAGAGGATCTGGTGAGGGGGACCTGCTCAGGGCCAGAGAGATGGATACCTAGCAACAGTGCCGCAACTAGACATTTTAGCACTGTGTGCACGAAACGGCATCGGAGCCCCACCCCTGCATGCAAAACAGGGGCAGTGCACGCCATAGGCGCGTGCAGAAATACATAGGGGCATGGCTTCGTGGGGAAGGGGTGTGGCCACAAAATAATACCAATTCATAAAACGGTGCACAGTGGTCTCCATTATTCAAATTACGCCGCACAGTAACACCACTACATCAGGTAGAGACCCTTTCACACCTTACGGCAGACAGATTCCTCTTTTTACACATTACGGCAGACAGCGTCCCCCTTTTTACACAAAACGGCAGACAGCGTGCCCTTGTTACACATAACGGCAGACAGATTCCACTTTTTACACATTACGGCAGACAGCGTCCCCCTTTTTACACAAAACGGCAGACAGCGTGCCCTTGTTACACATAACGGCAGACAGGTTCCACTTTTTACACATTACGGCAGACAGCGTCCCCTTTTTACACAAAACGGCAGACAGCGCGCCCTTGTTACACATAGCGGCAGACAGCGTGCACCTTTTACACATAACTGAAGACAGCATCCCCTTTTTACACATAACGGCAGACAGCGTGCCCTTGTTACACATAGCGGCAGACAGCGTGCCCTTGTTACACATTACGGCAGGCAGCATGCCCTTTTTACACATTACGGCAGACAGCGTCCCCTTATTAAACATTACGGCAGACAGCATCCCCCTTTTTACACAATACGGTAGATAGATTCCCCCTTTTTACACATTACGGCAGACAGCGTCCCCCTTTTTACACATTACGGCATGCAGATTCCCCCTTTTTACACATTATGGCAGACAGTCCCCCTTTTTGCACAGAAAGAAAGAAAGAAAGAAAGAAAGAAAGAAAGAAAGAAAGAAAGAAAGAAAGAAAGAAAGAATTATACTTACTGTCTCCGCTGGCTCAGGCTCCTCAGTGCAGCTTCTGGCAGAGATCCCGATTCCCGGGCAGGAGAGAAGGAGGAGGATGGAGGTGGAGGAGTGAGCCGCAGCAGCGCTGTGTTATTGGTGGAGGCGCTGCTGCTGCTGTCCCTCTGCTTCACTATAGGCTGTTCTCGGAAGACAGCCTATAGTGAAGCAGAGGGACAGCAGCAGCAGCGCCTCCACCATTAACAAAGCGCTGCTGCGGCTCCCTCCTCCACCTCCCTCCTCCTCCTTCCCCCCATGTCCCCTGCGCTCCTCTCCTCTCCGGGCGGCTGTGTGCTGCGGGTAGCAATTGCCTGCAGCACACAGCGGCATGTAATGAGTCAGTTTGACTCATTACATGCTTTGGGCCCCTGGACAGTGGCGGGCCCCAGTGCAACGCACTGGTTGCACTGGCGGTAGTTCCGCCTCTGGTGACAGTGGCTGTGTATGGATCAGAGGAGGGGGCGGAGCTACATGGTACAGAAGGGGGTGGAGCTACATGGTTCAGAAGGGGGCGGAGCTACATGGACCAGGCTGCTGTACAGAGAGAGGGACAGTAATAACAGTGGCGGCCAGCCAGACTTAGGTAAGTGGAGGGTAAGAGAGAAATGTATGTGTGTGTGTGTGTATGTGTGTATGTGTGTGTGTGTATGGTAGGTGTGTGTGTGTGTGTATATATGTGTGAATTGTGAGTGTGTATGGTGGGGGTGTGAATGTATGTGTGTGTGTGTGTGAGATATGTCTGTGTGCGCGTGCATTATGGACACTACTACTGGGGGGCAATACATGTAAGGATGCTACTACTACTGGGGGGTAATATGTATAAGGATGCTACTACTAGGCGGGGCATTACATGTAAGGATGCTACTACTACTGGGGGGTAATATGTATAAGGATGCTACTACTAGGCGGGGCATTACATGTAAGGATGCTACTACTACAGGGGGGCATTACGTATAAGGATGCTACTGCTATTGAGGGCATTACATGTAAGGACGCTAATACTATAGGGGAGGCATTATGTGTAAGGACGCTACTACTACAGGGGGGCATTACATATTACTAGAGATGAGCGGGTTTGGTTCACCGAGAAATTCATGTGGTTTACACGGGTCCGAGGCAGCCTCGGTTCTTCCCGCCTTACTCGCAAAACTTGAATGGGGGAAAACGTCATCATCCCGCTGTCGGATTCTCACGAGATTCGGTTTCCATATAAAGAGACGCGAGTCGCCGTCATTTTCACTCGTGCATTGTAGATTGAGCGGAGAGGACGTGGCTACGTTCTCTACCTGAAAAGCCCAATATCAGCTAAATATCAGCTCAATATCTGTGCTCAGTATCAGCGCTACATTGTGGTGACCAGTATATAATACTACAGTCAGAGGCAGAACTCTGGGAGGCAACGGAGTCAGCTGCCGCCGGGCTCCTGCTCTGAAGGGGGGCACCTCTCCTCCTGTTCTATGTGTTCAGCTACATTAATCAATTAAGTTAATTGACAGCAGCCGGTAACTCTTCCGTAGCCGACTTCCCCACTAGTCACTGCACCTTACACATCACACCCTCTTTATTATAGATACACTGGAAGCAGACACCTTACTGATGAAGCTGTTTGCTCCTATAAAGGAAGCATGAGAATTCTAACTATATGAAGCTATTTCTCTGACAATTACAAGTAACTTCATATAGTTTGAATTCTCATACTTCCTATGCAAGAGCAGATATCTCCATCAGTAAGGTGCATGCTTCCAGTGTAATAGGTTGTGGGTTCTAATCCTGGATATGACACTTGCAAATTAATTGTCAGAGAAATAATCAGCATTGTGAGTGACTGAGCAGATCTATGTAGTGTGTGGCTGGACCCCTACAAAGATCTGCCCAGTTGCAATGGTTTCGTAGTAGCTTCATATAGTTAGAATCTGCAGGCTTTCTATGCAGGAGCAAGTGTGTGTGTGTGTGTGTGTGTGTGTGTGTGTGTGTGTGTATATATATATATATATATATATAGGGGGGCACCAATAATTTCCTTGCCTCCGGGCAACTGGGTCAAACTTACGCCACTGACTACAGTACAATAGTCCATTGCTGTATCTTGCTGCTCCGTGTCAGTTCTAGTATCCTCATCAGTGCTCAATACCTGTGCTCAGTATCAGTGCTGCATTGTGGTGACCAGTATATAATACTACAGTACAATAGTCTATTGCTGTATTTTGCTGCTCCGTGTCAGTTCTAGTATCCTCATCCGTGCTCAGTATCACTACTCATTGGGGGTCATTCCGAGTTGTTCGCTCGTTGCCGATTTTTGCAACGGAGCGATTAAGGCGAAAATGCGCATGCGCATGGTACGCAGTGCGCATGCGCTAAGTATTTTAGCTCAAAACTTAGTAGATTTACTCACGTCCGAACGAAGAATTTCCATCGTTGAAGTGATCGGAGTGTGATTGACAGGAAGTGGGTGTTTCTGGGCGGAAACTGCCCGTTTTCTGGGAGTATGCGGAAAAACGCAGGCGTGCCAGGATAAAACGCGGGAGTGTCTGCAGAAACGGGGGAGTGGCTGGCCGAACGCAGGGCGTGTTTGTGACATCAAATTCAAACCAGAAACGAAACGGGCTGAGCTGATCGCAGTGTAGGAGTAAGTCTCGAGCTACTCAGAAACTGCTAAGAATTTTCTATTCGCAATTCTGCTAATCTTTCATTCGCAATTCTGCTAAGCTAAGATACACTCCCAGAGGGCGGCAGCCTAGCGTGTGCAATGCTGCTAAAATCTGCTAGCGAACGAACAACTCGGAATGACCCCCATTGTCTTGTGCTGCATTGTGGTGAATAAAAGTCCAGTTCTGCTGTAGGGTGCTGTGGTAGTGTCCTGTCACTGTGAATAGGTCATCATCATTCCAGTCACAGTGGTATCTGGTATCTATCTATTGGTATCTTATTCCAGACATTACTGCCGTCTAATTCCCGATATATTACTGGCATATAATTCCACACATTAAAAAATGGAGAACAAAAATGTGGAGGGTAAAATAGGGAAAGATCAAGATCCACTTCCACCTAGTGCTGAAGCTGCTGCCACTAGTCATGGCAGAGACGATTGAATGCCATCAACGTCATCTGCTAAGGCCGATGCCCAATGTCATAGTAGAGAGCATGTAAAATCCAAAAAACAAAAGTTCAGTAAAATGACCCAAAAATCTAAATTAAAAGCGTCTGAGGAGAAGCGTAAAACTATGCCATTTACGACACGGATGTGGCAAGGAACGGCTGAGGACCAGGCCTATGTTCATGGCTAGTGGTTCAGCTTCACATGAGGATGGAAGCACTCAACCTCCCGCTAGAAAACTGAAAAGAGTTAAGCTGGCAAAAGCACAGCAAAGAACTGTGCGTTCTTCTAAATCACAAATCCCCAAGGAGAGTCCAATTGTGTCGGTTGCGATGCCTGACCTTCCCAACACTGGACGGGAAGAGGTGGCTCCATCCACCATTTGCACGCCCCCTGCAAGTGCTGGAAGGAGCACCCACAGTCCAGTTCCTGATAGTCAAATTGAAGATGTCACTGTTGAAGTACACCAGGATGAGAATATGGGTGTTGCTGGTGCTGAGGAGGAAATTGACAAGGAGGATTTGGATGGTGAGGTGGTTTGTTTAAGTCAGGCACCCGGGGAGACACCTGTTGTCCATGGGATGAATAAGGCCATTGACATGCCTGGTCAAAATACAAAAAAAAATCACCTCTTCGGTGTGGAATTATTTCAACAGAAATGCGGACAACAGGTGTCAAGCCGTGTGTTGCCTTTGTCAAGCTGTAATAAGTAGGGGTAAGGACGTTAACCACCTCGGAACATTCTCCCTTATACGTCACCTGGAGAGCATTCATCAGAAGTCATTGACAAGTTCAAAAACTTTGGGTGACAGCGGAAGCAGTCCACTGACAACTAAATCCCTTCTTCCTCTTGTACCCAAGCTCCTGCAAACCACACCACCAACTCCCTCAGTGTCAATTTCCTCCTTAGACAGGAAAGCCAATAGCCCTGCAGGCCATGTCACTGGCAAGTCTGACGAGTCCTCTCCTAACTGGGATTCCTCCGATGGATCCTTGAGTGTAACACCTACTGCTGCTGGCGCTGCTGTTGTTGCTGCTGGGAGTCGATCGTCATCCCAGAGGGGAAGTCGGAAGACCACTTGTACTACTTCCAGTAAGCAATTGACTTTGCGAGGAAGATGAAATATCACAGCAGTCATCCAGTTGCAAAGCAGATAACTCAGGCCTTGACAACTATGTTGGTGTTAGACGTGCGTCCGGTATCCGCCGTTAGTTCACAAGAACTTACAGAATTGCTTGAGGTAGTGTGTCCCCGGTACCAAATACCATCTAGCTTCCACTTCTCTAGGCAGGCGATACCGAGAATGTACACAGACGTCAGAAAAAGAGTTGTACCCAATGTTCACTTAACCACGGACATGTGTACAAGTGGAGCAGGGCAGACTCAGGACTATATGAATGTGACAGCCCACTGGGTAGATGTATTGCCTCCCGCAGCAAGAACAGCAGCGGTGGCACCAGTAGCAGCATCTCACAAACGCCAACTCGTTCTTAGGCAGGATACGCTTTGTATCACCTCTTTCCATAAGAGGCACATAGCTGACAACCTCTTACGGAAACTGAGGCACATCATCGCAGATTGGCTTACCCCAATTAGACTCTCCTGGGGATTTGTGACATCGGACAATGCCACCAATATTGTGTGTGCATTACATGTGGGCAAATTCCAGCACGTCCCATGTTTTGCACTTACAATGAATTTTTTTGGTGCAGAATTTTATAAAAAATGACAGGGGGCGTGCAAGAGATGCTGTCGGTGGCCCGAAGAATTGCGGGCCACTTTCGGCATTCAGCCATCGCGTGCCGAAGACTGGAGCACCAGCAAACACTCCTGAACATGCCCTGCCATCAGCTGAAACAAGAGGTGGTTTCGAGGTGGAATTCAACCCTCTATATGCTTCAGAAGATGGAGGAGCAGCAAAAGGCCATTCAAGCCTATACATCTGCCTACGATATAGGCAAAGGAGGGGAATGCACCTGACTCAAGCGTAGTGGAGAATGATTTCGACGTTGTGCAAGGTTCTCCAACCTTTGAATTTGCCACACGTGAAGTCAGTTCAGACACTGCCAGCCTGAGTCAGGTCATTCCCCTCATCAGGCTTTTGCAGAAGCAGCTGGAGAGATTGAAGGATGAGCTAAAATGGAGTGATTCCACTAGGCATGTGGGACTTGTGGATGGAACCCTTCATTTGCTTAATCAGGATTCACAGGTGGTCAATCTGTTGAAATCAGAGCACTACATTTTGGCCACCGTGCTCGATCCTAGGTTTAAAGCCTACGTTGTATCTCTCTTTCCGACAGACACAAGTCTGCAGATGTTCAAAGACCAGCTGGTGAGACAATTGTCAAGTCAAGCGTAACGTGACCCGCCAACAGCTCCTCCTTCATTTTCTCCCGCCATTGTAGCTGCCAGGAAAAGGATACATTTTCCAAAACCACCCACTGGCGGTGATGCTTGGCAGTCAGGAGCAATAGCTGACATCTGTTCCGGACTGAAGGACCTGCCAACGATTACTGACATGTCGTCGACTGTCACTGCATATGGTTCTGTCACCATTGTAAGAATGGTGGATGATTATAAGAGTGACAGCGTCACTGTAGGCATGTCAGACAGTCCATACATATACTGGCAGGAAAAAGAGGCAATTTGGAGGCCCTTGCACAAACTGGCTTTATTTTACCTAAGTTGCCCCCCTCCAGTATGTACTCCGAAAGAGTGTTTAGTGCAGCCGGTAACCTTGTCAGCGATCGGCGTAGGAGGTTACTTCCAGAAAATGTTAAGAAGATGATGTTCATCAAAATTAATTATAATCAATTCCTCCGTGGAGACATTTACCAGCAATGGCCTCCAGAAAGTACACAGGGACCTGTGATGGTGGATTCCAGTGGGGACGAATTAATACTCTGTGAGGAGGGGGGATGTAAATAGTGAAAGGAATGAGGAATCAGACGATGAGGAGGAGGTGGACATCTTGCCTCTGTAGAGCCAGTTTGTGCAAGGAGAGATTGATTGCTTCTTTTTTTGGTGGGGGCCCAAACCAACCAGTCATTTCAGTCACAGTCATGTGGCAGACCCTGTCGCTGAAATGATGGGTTCGTTAAAGTGTGCATGTCCTGTTTATACAACATAAGGGTGGGTGGGAGGGCCCAAGGACAATTCCATCTTGCACCTCTTTTTTCTTTCATTTTTCTTTGCATCATGTGCTGTTTGGGGACAATTTTTTTGAAGTGCCATCCTGCCTGACACTGCAGTGCCACTCCTAGATGGGCCAGGTGTTTGTGTCGGCCACTTGTGTCGCTTAGCTTAGTCACACAGCGACCTTGGTGCGCCTCTTTTTTTCTTTGCATCATGTGCTGTTTGGGGACAATTTTTTTGAAGTGCCATCCTGCCTGACACTGCAGTGCCACTCCTAGATGGGCCAGGTGTTTGTGTCGGCCACTTGTGTCGCTTAGCTTAGTCACACAGCGACCTTGGTGCGCCTCTTTTTTTCTTTGCATCATGTGCTGTTTGGGGACTATTTTTTTGAAGTGCCATCCTGCCTGACACTGCAGTGCCACTCCTAGATGGGCCAGGTGTTTGTGTCGGCCACTTGTGTCGCTTAGCTTAGCCATCCAGCGACCTCAATGCAAATTTTAGGACTAAAAATTATATTGTGAGGTGTGAGGTGTTCAGAATAGACTGGAAATTAGTGGAAATTATTGTTATTGAGGTTAATAAAACTATGGGATCAAAATGACCCCCAAATTCTATGATTTAAGCTGTTTTTTAGGGTTTTTTGTAAAAACACCCGAATCCAAAACACACCCGAATCCGACAAAAAATTTTCGGTGAGGTTTTGCCAAAACGCGTCCGAATCCAAAACACGGCCGCGGAACCGAATCCAAAACCAAAACACAAAACCCGAAAAATGTCCGGTGCACATCACTAATTTATAGTATGTTCAAATGGTTTCTTCTTTTTCCTTTTTATTTTGCCAATATGACTATTCTTATTGTTAGTTAATTTATGAGTAAGGTATAAGCAGAATCTAGATCAGTGATTTTCAACCTTTTTTTACTCGTGGCAGACCGAACAATGGCCCTCATTCCAAGTTGTTCGCTCGCAAGGCGATTTTAGCAGTATTGCACACGCTAAGCCGCCGCCTACTGGGAGTGAATCTTAGCTTCTTAAAATTGCGAACGAAAGATTCGCAATATTGCGATTACACATCTCGTAGCAGTTTCAGAGTAGCTTCAGACTTACTCGGCATCTGCGATCAGTTCAGTGCTTATCGTTCCTGGTTTGACGTCACAAACACACCCAGCGTTCGCCCAGACACTCCTCCGTTTCTCCAGCCACTCCCGCGTTTTTTCCGGAAACGGTAGCGTTTTTTCACACACGCCCATAAAACGGCCTGTTTCCGCCCAGTAACACCCATTTCCTGTCAATCACACTACGATCGCCTGAGCGAAGAAAAAGCCGTGAGTAAAAATCCAAACTTCATAGCAAATTTACTTGGCGCAGTCGCAGTGCGGACATTGCGCATGCGCACTAAGCGGAAAAACGCTGCGATGCGAAGAAATTTTCCGAGCGAACGACTCGGAATGACCTCCAATATTTTAAAATTGCCAAGGCGCACCATCCGTTACCCAACAGAAAAAAAAAAAAAAAAACACACATTGGCCCTCACAGTAATAAAAAATCCACACATACATCGGCCTAAACAGAAAAAACAACCACATTGCTCCTTACATAAATCCTATTGCTCCACGCATAAATCATGTTGCGCACACATAAATCAATCAAATTTCTCCCCACATAAATCCTATTGCTCCCCACATGAATTATTCACATTATTCCCCCCATAAATTCATAAATCCTATTGCTCCCCACAGAAGAAATAACATAACAAATATTAGTCCCTACCGGTCAGCTGTCCTCCTCCCTGTCCCTCAGTGGTGGAGGTTGTTCATAGTGGAGTGCTGCGAATTCTGAGCAGCGGGCGGTCGGGCAGGTGTGGATGTGGGTGGGTAAGGAAAGCTGAGGATGCAGGCGGGAACTGGAAGATATGTATGCAGGCGGGTGGGCTGGCTGGGTGGTGAGTTGCGGCGGCCGTGACCTATGATATCACACCACGGCGTCATCAAGGTACGGGTCACAGTCGGAGCATGAGTGATCCTCTAAGAAGAGCCCGGGCCAACAGTTCACCCTGAAGGTGCTCTGGCTCCGCGGCACACCTTGCAACTGGTCGCGGCACACTAGTGTGCCATGGCACACTGGTTGAAAAAGCCTGATCTAGATGTTCAATATATGTATATAGGCCCTCATTCCGAGTTGATCGCTGGTTGCCGTTTTTCGCAGCGTAGCGTTCAGGCTAAAAATTGGCTGTTCTGCGCATGCGTATAGGCCGCAGTGCGCACACGCTAAGTACTTTCACACAAAACTTTGCAGTTTTACACATGGCCGAACGACTGTTTTATATCGCTCGAGTGATCGGTGAGTGATTGACAGGAAAGGGGCGTTACTGGGTGGTAACTGACCGTTTTCCGTGAGTGTGCTAAAAAACGCAGGCGTGTCAGCAGAAAACGCAGGCGTGCCTGCAGAAACGGGGGTGTAACTGGCCGAACGCAGGGCGTGTTTGTGACGTCAAAACAGGAACTGAACTGTCTGCAGTGATGGCAGTGTAGGAGTAAGTTTCGAGCTACTCTGAAACTGTATGAAAATATTAAATAGCAGAACTGCTAACCTTTCATTCGCACTTCTACTAAGCTAAGATACACTCCCAGAGGGCGGCGGCCTAGCGTTTGCTAGCTGCTAAAAGCAGATAGCGAGCGATCAACTCGGAATGAGGGCCTTAGACCGCTCTAGACCTACACTTCCCTATACCGCCTATAGCTAGATTTCATATTACTATGACCTCCAGTCTCCTCTTAATTATATATGACTATGCAGTCTTTCTGATACAATTAGCGTTTATTTATACAATTTACTGGTATACATATATCTCCCAGCAATTATAGTGTTACATCCTTTTGCAAACTTTGCTGGTTATATATATTACGTATTGTTGATGTATTTATCTTTTGAGAGCTGACGTGTATCATGTTTTAAAACAACTCTTTTAATTAATTAATTAATTACTTTTTACACCTGTTTGTTCTGACCCTTTGGCTTTAAATACCGACAATCACAGAGGCAGGAATACACCTTTGATAAAGTCACGTGGAGCGTGACGAAATGCGTTAGTACCCCGCCTTCATGCACACCTTGGACCAGGTATCTGCCACAGAAGCAATCTGCACCACTCCAGTGTGATCCACGTCGGCTCTCCTATTCCCATAGGCTGCCGTCTTCCAGCACACCGCTAATAGCCAGTCACATCCGCTTGGTGGCACTTCAAAACTCCCTCCGCTGCAAAGCATCTGTGGTCACTGCAGGACAACATAAGCGAGGACGCTCGGTTAGACCAGCACACCAGAGAGGTATCTTTATTTGCTTTATCTATTGAGCGTAGTAACGGCAAGCCCATTGAAATCCCGGGACTGTAACCACCGCATGGTGCAAACGAGTGGACAACTGATTCGTGCCTGATCTTTGTGACTGTGGATACTATTTTACGGAGACATAAATTGGACACAATTTCTTCATTGTTGACAGAGTTACCTTCCTGGCTATTACAATTATATCACCAAGGTGGTTTAATTATTCAATTGTACGGTACTATTAAATTCCATTAATCCATTTTAACTAAGTGTGATAATTTCATTGTTAAATAAATCTTTTTACTTTTACACGTCGGCTCTCATCTCTGTATTTTTCCCTGCTATACTGCGCAGCCGTTTTTCATTTTTTAATTACTTGTTTCTTAAACACTTACACGGTGTTTCACGGCAGCGCAATTTATTCGGGGAATTTAAAACCATTATTATTGTTAACCTTTGAGGCGCTGTGTAGCAGTTAATTGTTTTTTTCTAGGTTAGGGTAAGGCTGCAGGTGTAGAAGCCAGGGTTAGGGGGAGGTTAGGGTAATGCTGCAGAAGTAGAGGACAGGTTAGGTTAAGGTAAGGCTGCAGGTGTAGAGGCCAGGGTTAGGGGGAGGTTAGAGTAATGCTGCAGAAGTAGAGGACAGGTTAGGTTAAGGTAAGGATGCAGGTGTAGAGGCAAGGGTTAGGGGGAGGTTAGAGTAAGACTGCAGGTGTAGAGGCCAGGTTAGGTAAGGGTAAGGCTGCAGGTGTAGAGGCCAGGGTTAGGGGGATGTTAGGGTAAGGCTGCAGGTGTAGAGGCCAGGGTTAGGGGGAGGTTAGTGTAATGCTGCAGAAGTAGAGGACAGGTTAGGTTAAGGTAAGGCTGCAGGTGTAGAGGCCAGGGTTAGGGGGAGGTTAGAGTAAGACTGCAGGTGTAGAGGCCAGGTTAGGTTAGGGTAAGGCTGCAGGTGTAGAGGCCAGGGTTAGGGGGATGTTAGGGTAAGGCTGCAGGTGTAGAGGCCAGGTTAGGTTAGGGTAAGGCTGCAGGTGTAGAAGCCAGGGTTATGGGGAGGTTAGTGTAATGCTGCAGAAGTAGAGGACAGGTTAGGTTAAGGTAAGGCTGCAGGTGTAGAGGCCAGGGTTAGGGGGAGGTTAGGGTAAGGCTGCAGGTATAGAGGCCAGGGTTAGGGGGAGGTTAGGGTAAGGCTGAAGGAGTAGAGGCCAGGTTGGAGAGATGGTTAGGGTAAGGCTGCTGGAGTAGAGGCCATGTTAGGTTAGGTTAAGGCTTCAGGAATAGAGGCCAGGGGTGGTCATTCCAAGTTGTTCGCTAGCTAGTTGTTCGCATACACTTCTGCACAAGCGTATGCGGCGCAAAGCGCACGCACACCGTACATTCACAATGGCCGATGCAGTTTTACACAAGGTCTAGCGAAGCATTTCAGTCGCACTGCTGGCCGCAGAGTGATTGACAGGAAGAGGGCGTTTCTGGGTGTCAACCATACTTACCGACATATCAAATCTCCTCACCGGGAGATACCCGGAGAGGAGAAGCAGGTGGGCGGCGACGAGGGCGGGGCTGAGATAATTACATCACTAAGCCCCGCCTACTCACCAGGAAAAGCCCACAGTAGGTTAATAATTGCATAGGGGGCGGAGCTAAATGACGCAATTAGCATATAACCACATCATTAGGCTCCGCCCCCTCCCCCAGTCCGCGATTTTGCTGTATCTTTCTCCACATTCTGCCCACTTCTCTAGGAAGTGGGCAGAATGCGGGAGGTGTGCCTACTCTTCCGGGGCTGCGGGGGACTACTCGAAAAACCGGGTGTCTCCCGCAGAATCCGGGAGAGTAGGTAAGTATGGTGTCAACTGACCGTTTTCAGGGAGTGTTCAAAAAAACGCAGGCGTGCCAGGAAAAACGCAGGCATGGCTGGGAGAACGCTGGGTGTGTTCGTGACGTCAAAACAGGAACTGAACAGTCTGAAGGCATCGCAAGTGCTGAGTAGGTCTGGAGTTGCTCAGAAATGGCACAATCTTTATTTGTAGCCGCGCTGCGATCCTTTTATTCGCACTTCTGCTAAGCTAAAATACACCCCCAGAGGGCAGCGGCTTAGCGTTGGCACGGCTGCTAAAAGCAGCTAGCGAGCGAACAACTCGGAATGAGGGCAGGGGTTAGGGAGGAGTTTAGGGTAAGGCTGCAGGTGCAGAGGCCTGGTTAGGTTAGGGAAAGGCTACAGAAGTGGAAACTATGGTTAGGGGTGAGGTTATGATATGGCTGCAGGAGTAGAGACCAGGGTTAGGGTAAGGCTGCAGGAGTAGATGCCAGGATAGGCTAGGGTAAGGGTGCAGGAGAGGAGACCAGGGTTAGGGTAAGGCTACAGGAGTAGATGCCAGGTTAGGCTAGGGTAAGGCTGCAGGAGAGGAGACCAGGGTTAGGGTAAGGCTGCAGGACTAGATGCCAGGTTAGGCTAGGGTAAGGCTGCAGGAGAGGAGACCAGGGTTAGGGTAAGGCTACAGGAGTAGAGGCCAGGGTTCGAGAGGACGTTAAGGTAGGGCTGCGACAATGCAGGTGCTTACTACTGTTTGTCTCTTCAGCGCCGGTGGCTTGGTGGATCCATGGAGGGAGACGCGGTTCCTGCAGTCAGGGATGCCCCACCCCGACACCTTGTCCCGCTGTCTGCGGTCAGCAGTCCCGGACGGTACTTCCTGGTATCGTGCGCTGTTTGCAATGCCCCCTTTACTTGGTCCTCTAGCGTCGACACAATTGTCTCCCATTTTGGGTGGAACAGTTTTAATAGTATCTGCTGCGGACAGCCAGACCCGCCTATCTGGCCATCGGCCCTTCTAGCATTTGCCAGAAGTGCCAGATGGCCAATCCGGACCTGCACATACTGTATGCCACCAGTAGTGCAGTGCCAGATACACATATGCCCCCAGTAGTGTAGTGCCAGATACACATAAAGTATGCCCCCAGTAGTGCAGTGCCAGATACACATATGCCACCAATATTGCAGTGCCAGATACATTTATGACCCCAGTAGTGCAGTGCAAGATATACATATGCCCCCACAGTGCCATATATACATATGCATTCACAGTGCCAGATACAGATATGCCCTCAGTACTGCAGAGCGAGATACACATATGCCCCAGTAGTGCAGTGCCAGATACACATGCATCCAGTAGTGCAGTGCCAGAAACACATATGCCACCAGATGTGCAGTGCCATATACATATATGTCCCCAGTAGTGCAGTGCCAGATACATACGGTATATGTCCCCAGTAGTGCAGTGCCAGATATATATATGTCCGCACAGTGCCAGATATACATATGCCCCCACAGTGCCAGATACACATATGCCCCCAGTACTGCAGTGTCAGATGCACATATGCCACCAGTAGTGCAGTGCCAGATACACATATGCCCCCTGTAGTGCAGTGCCAGATACACATTTGTCCCTACAGTGCCAGATATACATATGCCCCCACAGTGCCAGATACACATATGCCCCCAGTACTGCAGTGTCAGATGCACATATGCCACCAATCGTGTCAGATACACATATGCCACCAGTAGTGCAGTGCCAGATACACATATGCCACCAGAAGTGAAGTGCCAGATACACATATGCTACCAGTAGTGCAGTGCCAGATATACATATGCCCTCACAGTGCCATATATACATATGCACCCACAGTGCCAGATACACATATGCCACCAGTAGTGCAGTGCCAGATACACATATGCCACCAGAAGTGAAGTGCCAGATACACATATGCCACCAGAAGTGAAGTGCCAGATACACATATGCCACCAGTAGTGCAGTGCCAGATATACATATGCCCCCACAGTGCCATATATACATATGCACCCACAGTGCAAGATACAGATATGCCCTCAGTACTGCAGAGTGAGATACACATGTGTCCCTGGTAGTGCAGTGCCAGATACACATATGCCACCAGTAGTGCCAGATACACATATTCGCCCAGTAATGCAGTGCCAGACACACATATGCTCTCAGTAGTGCAGTGCCAGATACATATACTATATGCCACCAGAAGTGAAGTGACAGATACACATATGCCCCCAGTAGTGCAGTGCCAGATACACATTTGTCCCTACAGTGACAGATATACATATGCCCCCACAGTGCCAGATACACATATGCCCCCTGTACTGCAGTGTCAGATGCACATATGCCACCAATTGTGCCATATACACATATGCCACCAGTACAGTGCAGTGCCAGATACACATATGCCACCAGTAGTGCCTGATATACATATGCCCCTAAAAGTGCATGATACACATATGCCCCCAATATTGCCAGATATAGATATGCCCCCACAGTGTCAGATAAACATATGCCCCCACAGTGCCAGATATACATATGCCCCACGGTGCCAGATGCACATATGCCAACAATAATGGCAGATATACATATGCCCCCACAGTGCCAGATATACATATGCCCCTAAAAGTGCCAGATACACATATGCCCCCAACAGTGGCAGATATACATATGCCCCCATAGTGCCAGATACAAATATGACCACACGGTACCAAGTACACATATGCGCCAACAGTGCCAGATGCACATATGTCCACACTGTGCCAAATACACATATGCCCCCACAGTGCCAGATAACATATGCCCCCACAATGCCATGTAACAAATGACACACAGTGCCAGATAATATATGCCCCCAATGTGTTCACCGCCGCTGCTGCCTGGGGTCTGCTACCTGGCTGTGTGTGAGGGCAGGAGAGCGCAGCGCGTGCCTCTCCTGCTCCTCAGTCTGGTCTTCGGCGGCGGCGTGGGTATTTTAAATCAAGCGCCAGTTCATGAGCCAATCAGGGCTCGCAAACTGGTAGCTCCTGATTGGCTATCTGTCCCCAAGCTCTGATTGGCTCATGAACCGGCTCCTGATTTAAGATACCAGCGCTGTCGCAGGAGACCGGACTGGGGAGCTGGAGAGGCGCGCACTGCGCTCTTTTGCACTTGCAAGGTGGTCGGGCTGCAAAAGGACCCCTGCTCGAACCCTGCCCACGGACTACAAAAGGATGCAGTAGGGGCCCGCGGGCCGTGAGTTTGACACCCCTGATCTACAAAAAACTTGAAGCTGGATTTGTCACCATTGTCATTAATGGTGACAGATTATTATTTGTCAGTGATTATTTATTATTAGCTATTGTAAGTGTTACTGGCTCAGGGCCTTATTCAGGAAGCATTTTCCCGATTCACAATTTCCCGATTTTCAGAGCTGGGCGCACACGCAGGACCCGTTTTGCACCTGCATGGCCTAGGATATAGGATTACATCACACTGATGTGAATGCCTGATTGACAGGCAGAGGCATTTGTGGGGCAGTTGGGTTGGGTGACACAGCATTGCAGGGGGGGGGGGGGGGGTGTCAGGAACGCAGGCAGGTCCGGGCCATTCTCAGGGTGACTGCATGACTTCACGCGCAGCCGCTGCGATGGGAAGATGCCCAAGTTGCGTCTGCCTTCACAGTCAGGCTGCGCAGGCAGGGGGCTTCCCTTCATTTTTTAGGTCTGCAATGCGATCGCAATTGAATTGCTGTTGCATCACTAGCAGTCATTAGCATACCTCCCAACATTTGTGATCCACAGGTCTGGACAAAAGCCGCTCCTGCGTCAGAAAAGAGGTGTGACCTATGTGAAAGGGGGCGTGGCCTCAAGGGAGTTCCGTGAGCCTCGTCCCACCATTTCTGTCAACGAGGGGGTATGCTCAGTGCTCTGTGAGCTGCCGGCATGCCCTCTCTCCCTCTGTCTCCCATGAATAGACGCTGTGTGCATGCACAGCAGTGAGCGATAGGATCCTCCAAACTGACACCCCCCACCGTGGGGCACTGCAACCCGCAAGTGGGAAAGCGGGACAGTCCCAAAAAACGGGACTCACCCATGAAAATGGGGACAGTGGGGAGGTATGCAGTAGCGTGCTAGGCGACCTTGACCTGTGCTAGAGAACCCCCAGCATGCCATTATATACCTGCTCATTAATGGGATGCAGTGCAGGGAGGCGCTAGGACGGAGAGGCGCTCCCCCTGCTCTGCATCCCTTCCCTGCTGCTGCGCCATCCTGTCCCCCCTGCTGCTGCTGCCAGCTACTGTGCCTGTCACTGTATGACAGGCAGCAACACCGGCAGCATGAAAAGCCTCCTCCCCTCACCTATGTGACAGTCAGTGGCGGAACTAGCGAGCGGTGGGCCAGGGTGCGACAAAATGCTTTGGACCCCCCCCCCCCCCCCATCCCATCCAATTCCACCTCCTCACCCCTGGAAAGGATCTGGTGAGGGGGACCTGCTCAGGGCCAGAGAGATGGATACCTAGCAACAGTGCCGTAACTAGACATTTTAGCACTGTGTGCAAGAAACGGCATCGGAGCCCCACCCCTGCATGCAAAACAGGGGCAGTGCGCGCCGTAGGCGCGTGCAAAAATACATAGGGGCATGGCTTCGTGGGGAAGGGGTGTGGCCACAAAATAATACCAATTCATAAAACGGTGCACAATGGTCTCCATTATTCAAATTACGCCGCACAGTAACACCACTACATAAGGTAGAGACCCTTTCACACCTTACAGCAGACAGATTCCTCTTTTTACACATTACGGCAGACAGCGTCCCCCTTTTTACACAAAACGGAAGACAGCGTGCCCTTGTTACACATAACGGCAGACAGATTCCACTTTTTACACATTACGGCAGACAGCGTCCCCTTTTTACACATTACGGCAGACAGCGTCCCCCTTTTTACACAAAACGGCAGACAGCGTGCCCTTGTTACACATAGCGGCAGACAGCGTGCACTTTTTACACATAACTGAAGACAGCATCCCCTTTTTACACATAACGGCAGACAGCGTGCCCTTGTTACACATAGCGGCAGACAGCGTGCCCTTGTTACACATTACGGCAGGCAGCATGCCCTTTTTACACATTACGGCAGACAGCATGCCCTTTTTACACATTACGGCAGACAGTGTCCCCCTTTTTACACATTACAGCAGACAGCATCCCCCTTTTTACACAATACGGTAGGTAGATTCCCCCTTTTTACACATTACGGCAGACAGCGTCCCCCTTTTTACACATTACGGCATGCAGATTCCCCCTTTTTACACATTATGGCAGACAGTCCCCCTTTTTGCACAGAAAGAAAGAAAGAAAGAAAGAAAGAAAGAAAGAAAGAAAGAAAGAAAGAAAGAAAGAATGAATGAATTATACTTACTGTCTCCGCTGGCTCAGGCTCCTCAGTGCAGCTTCTGGCAGAGATCCCGATTCCCGGGCAGGAGAGAAGGAGGAGGAGGGAGGTGGAGGAGGGAGCCGCAGCAGCGCTGTGTTATTGGTGGAGGCGCTGCTGCTGCTGTCCCTCTGCTTCACTATAGGCTGTTCTCGGAAGACAGCCTATAGTGAAGCAGAGGGACAGCAGCAGCAGCGCCTCCACCATTAACAAAGCGCTGCTGCGGCTCCCTCCTCCACCTCCCTCCTCCTCCTTCCCCCCATGTCCCCTGCGCTCCTCTCCTCTCCGGGCGGCTGTGTGCTGCGGGTAGCAATTGCCCGCAGCACACAGCGGCATGTAATGAGTCAGTTTGACTCATTACATGCTTTGGGCCCCTGGACAGTGGCGGGCCCCAGTGCAATGCACTGGTTGCACTGGCGGTAGTTCCGCCTCTGGTGACAGTGGCTGTGTATGGATCAGAGGAGGGGGCGGGGCTACATAATACAGAAGGGGGTGGAGCTACATGGTACAATAGGGGGCGGAGCTACATGGACCAGGCTGCTGTACAGAGAGAGGGACAGTAATAACAGTGGCGGCCAGCCAGACTTAGGTAAGTGGAGGGTAAGAGAGAAATGTATGTGTGTGTGTATGGTGTGTGTGTGTGTGTGTGTGTGTGTGTATGGTAGGTGTGTGTGTGTGTGTGTGTGTGTGTATATATGTGTGAATTGTGAGTGTGTATGGTGGGGGTGTGAATGTATGTGTGTATGTGAGGTATGTCTGTGTGCGCGTGCATTATGGACACTACTACTGGGGGGCATTACATGTAAGGATGCTACTACTACTGGGGGGTAATATGTATAAGGATGCTACTACTAGGTGGGGCATTACATGTAAGGATGCTACTACTACAGGGGGGCATTACGTATAAGGATGCTACTACTACAGGGGGGCATTACGTATAAGGATGCTACTACTACAGGGGGGCATTACGTATAAGGACGCTACTACTAGGGGGGCAATACATGTAAGGATGCTACTACTACAGGGGGGCATTACGTATAAGGATGCTACTACTAGGGGGGCAATACATGTAAGGATGCTACTACTACAGGGGGGCATTACGTATAAGGACGCTACTACTAGGGGGGCAATACATGTAAGGATGCTACTACTACAGGGGGGCATTACGTATAAGGATGCTACTACTAGGGGGGGCAATACATGTAAGGATGCTACTACTACAGGGGGGCATTGCGTATAAGGACGCTACTACTAGGGGGGGCATTACATGTAAGGATGCTACTACTACAGGGGGGCATTACGTATAAGGATGCTACTACTAGGGGGGGCAATACATGTAAGGATGCTACTACTACAGGGGGGCATTACGTATAAGGACGCTTCTACTAGGGGGGCAATACATGTAAGGATGCTACTACTACAGGGGGGCATTACGTATAAGGATGCTACTACTAGGGGGGCATTACGTATAAGGATGCTACTACTACAGGGGGGCATTACGTATAAGGATGCTACTACTAGGGGGGGGCAATACATGTAAGGATGCTACTACTACAGGGGGGCATTACGTATAAGGATGCTACTACTAGGGGGGCATTACATGTAAGGATGCTACTACTACAGGGGGGCATTACATATAAGGATGCTACTACTAGGGGGGGCAATACATGTAAGGATGCTACTACTACAGGGGGGGCATTATGTATAAGGATGCTACTACTACAGGGGGGCATTACATATAAGGATGCTACTACTACTGGGGGGGCAATACATGTAAGGATGCTACTAATACAGGAGGGGCATTACGTATAAGGATGCTACTACTAGGGGGGGCATTACATATAACGCTACTACTACAGGGGGGCATTACGTATAAGGATGCTACTACTAGGGGGGGCATTACGTATAACGCTACTACTACAGGGGGGCATTACGTATAAGGATGCTACTACTAGGGGGGGCAATACATGTAAGGATGCTACTACTACAGGGGGGCATTACGTATAAGGATGCTACTACTAGGGCGGGCAATACATGTAAGGATGCTACTACTACAGGGGGGCATTACGTATAAGGATGCTACTACTAGGGGGGGCAATACATGTAAGGACGCTACTACTACAGGGGGGCATTACGTATAAGGACGCTACTGCTATTGAGGGCATTACATGTAAGGACGCTAATACTATAGGGGAGGCATTATGTATAAGGACGCTACTACTACAGGGGGGCATTACATATTACTAGAGATGAGCGGGTTTGGTTCACCGAGAAATTCATGTGGTTTACACGGGTCCGAGGCAGCCTCGGTTCTTCCCGCCTTACTCGCAAAACTCGAATGGGGGAAAACGTCAGCATCCCGCTGTCAGATTCTCACGAGATTCGGTTTCCATATAAAGAGACGCGCGTCGCCGTCATTTTCACTCGTGCATTGTAGATTGAGCGGAGAGGACGTGGCTACGTTCTCTACCTGAAAAGCCCAATATCAGCTAAATATCAGCTCAATATCTGTGCTCAGTATCAGCGCTGCATTGTGGTGACCAGTATATAATACTACAGTCAGAGGCAGAACTCTGGGAGGCAACGGAGTCAGCTGCCGCCGGGCTCCTGCTCTGAAGGGGGGCACCTCTCCTCCTGTTCTATGTGTTCAGCTACATTAATCAATTAAGTTCATTGACAGCAGCCGGTATCTCTTCCGTAGCCGACTTCCCCACTAGTCACTGCACCTTACATATCACACCCTCTTTATTATAGATACACTGGAAGCAGACACCTTACTGATGAAGCTGTTTGCTCCTATAAAGGAAGCATGAGAATTCTAACTATATGAAGCTATTTCTCTGACAATTACAAGTAACTTCATATAGTTTGAATTCTCATACTTCCTATGCAAGAGCAGATATCTCCATCAGTAATACCACTTTTACACTCGCACTCCCGGGTCACTCCCGGGTTGCTTCCCGGGATGCGTCCCAGGATGCCTTCCCGGGACTGACCCCTTTCACACTGCACTAAGACCTGGGATCGACCCGGGACAGCCCCATTTACACTGATCCCGGGATATCCCTGCAAATGCATTAGTATGTCATTAGAAATGGCCTTGGGCTCAGAAAAGATGACATCAGCTTTTCTGAGCCCAAGAAAGCTCCAATCCGAGTCCTTTTAACAGTCCCGGGATAGTGAATCCCGGGACGGACCCTTTCACACTACCCAGCTTCCCGGGACGGTCCCGGGACCAACCCTGCTTTTGACCTGGGATGAAATCCCGGGATGCTCGTCCCGGGAAATTGTCCCTGTACCCATTTACACTGAGAAGAATCCCGGGATGATGCGCGTTCACGTGCAATATCCCGGGATTTTTCTGCGAGTGTAAAAGGGGTATTAGGTGCATGCTTCCAGTGTAATAGGTTGTGGGTTCTAATCCTGGATATGACACTTGCAAATTAATTGTCAGAGAAATAATCAGCATTGTGAGTGACTGAGCAGATCTATGTAGTGTGTGGCTGGACCCCTACAAAGATCTGCCTAGTTGCAATGGTTTCGTAGTAGCTTCATATAGTTAGAATCTGCAGGCTTTCTATGCAGGAGCAAATGTGTGTGTGTGTGTGTGTGTGTGTGTATACAGTGCCGTAACTAGACATTTTAGCGCTGTGTGCAAGAAATGGCATCAGAGCCCCCCTCTATGTAAAACGGGCGATGCGCGACATAGTCGCGTGCAAAAAATATAGGGGCATGGCTTCATGGGGAAGGGGTGTGGCCACAAAATAATACCAATTCATATAAAGGTGCACAGTAGTCTCCATTATTCAAATTACGCCGCACAGATTCCCCTTTTTACACATTATGGCAGATAGCGTCCCCTTTTTTACGCATTACGGCAGACAGCGTCCCATTTTTTACGTATTACGGCAGACAGCGTCCCCTTTTTTACGCATTATGGCAGACAGCGTCCCCTTTTTTACGCATTATGGCAGACAGCGTCCCCTTTTTTACGCATTATGGCAGACCGCGTCCCCTTTTTTACGCATTATGGCAGACCGCGTCCCCTTTTTTACGCATTATGGCAGACAGCGTCCCCTTTTTTACACATTATGGCAGACAGCGCCCCATTTTTTACACATTATGGCACACACTATACACACAAACATATACACTGTACATACATATACATTGTACATACATAGATCTACACTATACACACATACATATACACTGTACATACACTTTACATACATACATATACACTGTACACACACTTTACATACATATACACTGTACACACATTCATATAAAATGTACATACACAGACAATGTGCTTACATACACATACATACAGTAGCACATACTTGCCTACTCTCCCGGAATGGCCGGGAGGCTCCCGAAAATCGGGTGACCCTCCCGGCCCCACGGAAGAGCAGGCAAGTCTCCCGGTTTTTCAGTACCCCCCTGCCCGGCCGCCCACTTTGAGAGTAAAGTTGGCGGTCCGGACAGTAGATGACGCGATTCTTGTTGAATCGCGTCATCATAGTCACGCCCCCTGCTGTAAAATGCCGGTTATAGCGGCATTACAGAGAGGGGGCGTGGCTTAAGCAGTGTCCCGCTGTAACCCCGCCCTTGTTCTGCCTCTGCCCCTCCTCCGCCACACCCCGTTACGCCTCCTCCTCTGATCATTGTTCAGCCCAGCCCCTCCACTGTGCCGTCCTGGCAGCTCTCTCCCGCAGAGAGCTGCCAAAAAGTAGGTAAGTATGCAGTAGCACCATAGAGCTGCAGGCACTCAAATCATTTAACTACCTTCTTTAGAGCACATATTTTCCTCAGGGCATGAACTCACTGTCTCCTCTCTGCCTCTTCCCCCAGAGCCCCGAGCAGCACATCAGCCCGACAGCTAGCCCAGCTGGACAACAATAACCTTACCCTGGGCACCAATCAGAGGGGACTTCGGGACCTGCAGGCCAGTACAGGGACAACAATAACTATCCCTGAGAACACACGGGACCCGCAGCACAGCACATCACAGCACTCTCCCCAGCCACCTGATGCTGCCGGCTTGCAGACAACATAACGACAGCTGACTGAAGCCGGGAGCAGTGCGCACCGCTTGGGACATTCATCTCAGCGGCGGGTGCTTGCAAAGAGATGGCAGCGGCTGCGCCCCCAGCGCATTTGTGCTGTGTGCGGCGCACACTTTGCCCATAGGTAGTTACGGCCCTGTGTGTATATATATATATATATATATATATATATATATAGGGGCACCAATAATTTCCTTGCATCCAGGCAACTGGGTCAAACTTACGCCACTGACTACAGTACAATAGTCCATTGCTGTATCTTGCTGCTCCGTGTCAGTTCTAGTATCCTCATCAGTGCTCAATATCTGTGCTCAGTATCAGTGCTGCATTGTGGTGACCAGTATATAATACTACAGTACAATAGTCCATTGCTGTATCTTGCTGCTCCGTGTCAGTTCTAGTATCCTCATCAGTGCTCAATATCTGTGCTCAGTATCAGTGCTGCATTGTGGTGACCAGTATATAATAATACAGTACAATAGTCCATTGCTGTATCTTGCTGCTCCGTGTCAGTTCTAGTATCCTCATCAGTGCTCAATATCTGTGCTCAGTATCAGTGCTGCATTGTGGTGACCAGTATATAATACTGCAGTACAATAGTCTATTGCTGTATCTTGCTGCTCCGTGTCAGTTCTAGTATCCTCATCAGTGCTCAATACCTGTACTCAGTATCAGTGCTGCATTGTGGTGACCAGTATATAATACTGCAGTACAATAGTCTATTGCTGTATCTTGCTGCTCCATGTCAGTTCTAGTATCCTCATCAGTGCTCAGTATCACTACTCATTGGGGGTCATTCCGAGTTGTTCGCTCGTTGCCGATTTTTGCAACGGAGCGATTAAGGCGAAAATGCGCATGCGCATGGTACGCAGTGCGCATGCGCTAAGTATTTTAGCTCAAAACTTAGTATATTTACTCACGTCCGAACGAAGAATTTCCATCGTTGAAGTGATCGGAGTGTGATTGACAGGAAGTGGGTGTTTCTGGGCGGAAACTGCCCGTTTTCTGGGAGTGTGCGGAAAAACGCAGGCGTGCCAGGATAAAACGCGGGAGTGTCTGCAGAAACGGGGGAGTGGCTGGCCGAACGCAGGGCGTGTTTGTGACATCAAACCAGGAACGAAACGGGCTGAGCTGATCGCAGTGTAGGAGTAAGTCTCGAGCTACTCAGAAACTGCTAAGAATTTTCTATTCGCAATTCTGCTAATCTTTCATTCGCAATTCTGCTAAGCTAAGATACACTCCCAGAGGGCGGCAGCCTAGCGTGTGCAATGCTGCTAAAATCTGCTAGCGAACGAACAACTCGGAATGACCCCCATTGTCTTGTGCTGCATTGTGGTGACTAAAAGTCCAGTTCTGCTGTAGGGTGCTGTGGTAGTGTCCTGTCACTGTGAATAGGTCATCATCATTCCAGTCACAGTGGTATCTGGTATCTATCTATTGGTATCTTATTCCAGACATTACTGCCGTCTAATTCCCGATATATTACTGGCATATAATTCCACACATTAAAAAATGGAGAACAAAAATGTGGAGGGTAAAATAGGGAAAGATCAAGATCCACTTCCACCTAGTGCTGAAGCTGCTGCCACTAGTCATGGCAGAGACGATTGAATGCCATCAACGTCATCTGCTAAGGCCGATGCCCAATGTCATAGTAGAGAGCATGTAAAATCCAAAAAACAAAAGTTCAGTAAAATGACCCAAAAATCTAAATTAAAAGCGTCTGAGGAGAAGCGTAAAACTATGCCATTTACGACATGGATGTGGCAAGGAACGGCTGAGGACCAGGCCTATGTTCATGGCTAGTGGTTCAGCTTCACATGAGGATGGAAGCACTCAACCTCCCGCTAGAAAACTGAAAAGAGTTAAGCTGGCAAAAGCACAGCAAAGAACTGTGCGTTCTTCTAAATCACAAATCCCCAAGGAGAGTCCAATTGTGTCGGTTGCGATGCCTGACCTTCCCAACACTGGACGGGAAGAGGTGGCTCCATCCACCATTTGCACGCCCCCTGCAAGTGCTGGAAGGAGCACCCACAGTCCAGTTCCTGATAGTCAAATTGAAGATGTCACTGTTGAAGTACACCAGGATGAGGATATGGGTGTTGCTGGTGCTGAGGAGGAAATTGACAAGGAGGATTTGGATGGTGAGGTGGTTTGTTTAAGTCAGGCACCCGGGGAGACACCTGTTGTCCGTGGAAGGAATATGGCCATTGACATGCCTGGTCAAAATACAAAAAAAAATCACCTCTTCGGTGTGGAATTATTTCAACATAAATGCGGACAACTGGTGTCAAGCCGTGTGTTGCCTTTGTCAAGCTGTAATAAGTAGGGGTAAGGACGTTAACCACCTAGGAACATTCTCCCTTATACGTCACCTGGAGCGCATTCATCAGAAGTCATTGACAAGTTCAAAAACTTTGGGTGACAGCGGAAGCAGTCCACTGACAACTAAATCCCTTCTTCCTCTTGTACCCAAGCTCCTCTAAACCACCCCACCAACTCCCTCAGTGTCAATTTCCTCCTTAGACAGGAAAGCCAATAGTCCTGCAGGCCCTGTCACTGGCAAGTCTGACGAGTCCTCTCCTAACTGGGATTCCTCCGATGGATCCTTGAGTGTAACACCTACTGCTGCTGTTGTTGCTGCTGGGAGTCGATCGTCATCCCAGAGGGGAAGTCGGAAGACCACTTGTACTACTTCCAGTAAGCAATTGACTGTTCAACAGTCCTTTGCGAGGAAGATGAAATATCACAGCAGTCATCCTGCTGCAAAGCAGATAACTCAGGCCTTGACAACTATGTTGGTGTTAGACGTGCGTCCGGTATCCGCCGTTAGTTCACAAGAACTTACAGAATTGCTTGAGGTAGTGTGTCCCCGGTACCAAATACCATCTAGCTTCCACTTCTCTAGGCAGGCGATACCGAGAATGTACACAGACGTCAGAAAAAGAGTCACCAGTGTCCTAAAAAATGCAGTTGTACCCAATGTTCACTTAACCACGGACATGTGTACAAGTGGAGCATGGAAGACTCAGGACTATATGAATGTGACAGCCCACTGGGTAGATGTATTGCCTCCCGCAGCAAGAACAGCAGCGGTGGCACCAGTAGCAGCATCTAGCAAACGCCAACTCGTTCCTAGGCACGATACGCTTTGTATCACCGCTTTCCATAAGAGGCACACAGCTGACAACCTCTTACGGAAACTGAGGCACATCATCGCAGATTGGCTTACCCCAATTGGACTCTCCTGGGGATTTGTGACATCGGACAATGCCACCAATATTGTGCGTGCATTACATGTGGGCAAATTCCAGCACGTCCCATGTTTTGCACTTACAATGAATTTTTTTGGTGCAGAATTTTATAAAAAATGACAGGGGGCGTGCAAAAGATGCTGTCGGTGGGCCGAAGAATTGCGGGCCACTTTCGGCATTCAACCATCACGTGCCGAAGACTGGAGCACCAGCAAACACTCCTGAACATGCCCTGCCATCAGCTGAAACAAGAGGTGGTAACGAGGTGGAATTCATCCCTCTATATGCTTCAGAGGATGGAGGAGCAGCAAAAAGCCATTCAAGCCTATACATCTGCCTACGATATAGGCAAAGGAGGGGGAATGCACCTGACTCAAGCGCAGTTGAGAATGATTTCAATGTTGTGCAAGGTTCTCCAACCCTTTGAATTTGCCACACGTGAAGTCAGTTCAGACACTGCCAGCCTGAGTCAGGTCATTCCCCTCATCAGGCTTTTGCAGAAGCAGCTGGAGAGATTGAAGGAGGAGCTAAAACGGAGTGATTCCACTAGGCAAGTGGGACTTGTGGATGGAACCCTTCATTTGCTTAATCAGGATTCACAGGTGGTCAATCTGTTGAAATCAGAGCACTACATTATGGCCACCGTGCTCGATCCTAGGTTTAAAGCCTACGTTGTATCTCTCTTTCCAACAGACACAAGTCTGCAGATGTTCAAAGACCTGCTGGTGAGACAATTGTCAAGTCAAGCGTAACGTGACCCGCCAACAGCTCCTCCTTCATTTTCTCCCGCCATTGTAGCTGCCAGGAAAAGGATAAATTTTCCAAAACCACCCACTGGCGGTGATGCAGGGCAGTCAGGAGCGATAGCTGACATCTGTTCCGGACTGAAGGACCTGCCAACGATTACTGACATGTCGTCGACTGTCACTGCATATGGTTCTGTCACCATTGTAAGAATGGTGGATGATTATAAGAGTGACAGCGTCACTGTAGGCATGTCAGACAGTCCATACATAAACTGGCAGGAAAAAGAGGCAATTTGGAGGCCCTTGCACAAACTGGCTTTATTTTACCTAAGTTGCCCCCCTCCAGTATGTACTCCGAAAAAGTGTTTAGTGCAGCCGGTAACCTTGTCAGCGATCGGCGTAGGAGGTTACTTCCAGAAAATGTTAAGAAGATGATGTTCATCAAAATTAATTATAATCAATTCCTCCGAGGAGACATTTACCAGCAATGGCCTCCAGAAAGTACACAGGGACCTGTGATGGTGGACTCCAGTGGGGACGAATTAATACTCTGTGAGGAGGGGGATGTAAATAGTGAAAGGAATGAGGAATCAGACGATGAGGAGGAGGTGGACATCCTGCCTCTGTAGAGCCAATTTGTGCAAGGAGAGATTGATTGCTTCTGTTTTGGCGGGGGCCCAGACCAACCAGTCATTTCAGCCACAGTCGTGTGGCAGACCCTGTCACTGAAATTATGGGTTTGTTAAAGTGTGCATGTCCTGTTTATACAACAGAAGGGTGGGTGGGAGGGCCCAAGGACAATTCCATCTTGCACCTCTTTTTTTAAATTTATCTTTGCATCATGTGCTGTTTGGGGACAATTTTTTTAAATGCCATCCTGTCTGACACTGCAGTGCCACTCCTAGATGGACCAGGTGTTTGTGCCGCCCACTTGGGTAGCTTAGTTTAGTCATCCAGCGACCTCGGTGCAAATTTTAGGATTAAAAATAATATTGTGAGGTGTTTAGAATAGAGATGAGCGGGTTCGGTTCCTCGGAATCCGAACCCGCCCGAACTTCAGGGTTTTTTACACGGGGCCGAGCAGGCTCGAATCCTCCCGCCTTGCTCGGTTAACCCGAGCGCGCCCGAACGTCATCATCACGCTGTCGGATTCTCGCGAGGCTCGGATTCTATATAAGGAGCCGCGCGTCGCCGCCATTTTTCACACGTGCATTGAGATTCATAGGGAGAGGACGTGGCTGGCGTCATCTCCGTTTATAGAGATTCGAGAAGAGAGTGAGACAGTCTCACTAGAGAGAGACACAGTAGTAATTTTGGGGAGCATTAGGAGGAGTACTACTACTACTAGTACTTGCTGAAGTGAAGTGATAGATAGTGTGACTGTATTGTATTATCTGACTTGTGGGGGAGACACTGACAGTGGGGAGCAGTTAGAGTCTGAGAGCAGGACTCAGGACTCAGGAGTACATACTACATATAACGTACAGTGCACACTTTTGCTGCCAGAGTGCCACACCAGTATAATATATATTGTGATTGTATGCTTAGGAGTACTACTTGCAAGTTGCTGATAGTGTGACCAGTGACCTGACCACCAGTTTAATAATCACCACCAGTTTAATTAATATATATATATATATAATTGTATATAAATAATATATATATAATATTATAATTGGATACCACCTACCCGTGTTTTTTTTTTTTTCTTTCTTCTTGATACATACTACTATAGTAGCTTACTGTAGCAGTCTGCGGTGCTGCTGAGCTGACAGTGTCCAGCAGGTCCGTCATCAGTCATCATTACCTAATAAATATATATCTACCTGTCCGGCTGCAGTACTAGTGATATTATATATACATATATATATTGATTTCATATCATTATCATCCAGTCTATATTAGCAGCAGACACAGTACGTTAGTCCACGGCTGTAGCTACCTCTGTGTCGGCACTCGGCAGTCCATCCATAATTGTATACCACCTACCCGTGGTTTTTTTTTTCTTTCTTCTTGATACATACTACTATAGTAGCTTACTGTAGCAGTCTGCGGTGCTGCTGAGCTGACAGTGTCCAGCAGGTCCGTCATCAGTCATCATTACCTAATAAATATATATCTACCTGTCCGGCTGCAGTACTAGTGATATTATATATACATATATATATTGATTTCATATCATTATCATCCAGTCTATATTAGCAGCAGACACAGTACGTTAGTCCACGGCTGTAGCTACCTCTGTGTCGGCACTCGGCAGTCCATCCATAATTGTATACCACCTACCCGTGGTTTTTTTTTTTCTTTCTTCTTGATACATACTACTATAGTAGCTTACTGTAGCAGTCTGCGGTGCTGCTGAGCTGACAGTGTCCAGCAGGTCCGTCATCAGTCATCATTACCTAATAAATATATATCTACCTGTCCGGCTGCAGTACTAGTGATATTATATATACATATATATATTGATTTCATATCATTATCATCCAGTCTATATTAGCAGCAGACACAGTACGTTAGTCCACGGCTGTAGCTACCTCTGTGTCGGCACTCGGCAGTCCATCCATAATTGTATACCACCTACCCGTGTTTTTTTTTTTTTCTTTCTTCTTGATACATACTACTATAGTAGCTTACTGTAGCAGTCTGCGGTGCTGCTGAGCTGACAGTGTCCAGCAGGTCCGTCATCAGTCATCATTACCTAATAAATATATATCTACCTGTCCGGCTGCAGTACTAGTGATATTATATATACATATATATATTGATTTCATATCATTATCATCCAGTCTATATTAGCAGCAGACACAGTACGTTAGTCCACGGCTGTAGCTACCTCTGTGTCGGCACTCGGCAGTCCATCCATAATTGTATACCACCTACCCGTGGTTTTTTTTTTTACTTTCTTCTTGATACATACTACTATAGTAGCTTACTGTAGCAGTCTGCGGTGCTGCTGAGCTGACAGTGTCCAGCAGGTCCGTCATCAGTCATCATTACCTAATAAATATATATCTACCTGTCCGGCTGCAGTACTAGTGATATTATATATACATATATATATTGATTTCATATCATTATCATCCAGTCTATATTAGCAGCAGACACAGTACGTTAGTCCACGGCTGTAGCTACCTCTGTGTCGGCACTCGGCAGTCCATCCATAATTGTATACCACCTACCCGTGTTTTTTTTTCTTTCTTTCTTCTTGATACATACTACTATAGTAGCTTACTGTAGCAGTCTGCGGTGCTGCTGAGCTGACAGTGTCCAGCAGGTCCGTCATCAGTCATCATTACCTAATAAATATATATCTACCTGTCCGGCTGCAGTACTAGTGATATTATATATACATATATATATTGATTTCATATCATTATCATCCAGTCTATATTAGCAGCAGACACAGTACGTTAGTCCACGGCTGTAGCTACCTCTGTGTCGGCACTCGGCAGTCCATCCATAATTGTATACCACCTACCCGTGGTTTTTTTTTTTTCTTTCTTCTTGATACATACTACTATAGTAGCTTACTGTAGCAGTCTGCGGTGCTGCTGAGCTGACAGTGTCCAGCAGGTCCGTCATCAGTCATCATTACCTAATAAATATATATCTACCTGTCCGGCTGCAGTACTAGTGATATTATATATACATATATATATTGATTTCATATCATTATCATCCAGTCTATATTAGCAGCAGACACAGTACGTTAGTCCACGGCTGTAGCTACCTCTGTGTCGGCACTCGGCAGTCCATCCATAATTGTATACCACCTACCCGTGGTTTTTTTTTTTCTTTCTTCTTGATACATACTACTATAGTAGCTTACTGTAGCAGTCTGCGGTGCTGCTGAGCTGACAGTGTCCAGCAGGTCCGTCATCAGTCATCATTACCTAATAAATATATATCTACCTGTCCGGCTGCAGTACTAGTGATATTATATATACATATATATATTGATTTCATATCATTATCATCCAGTCTATATTAGCAGCAGACACAGTACGGTAGTCCACGGCTGTAGCTACCTCTGTGTCGGCACTCGGCAGTCCATCCATAAGTATACTAGTATCCATCCATCTCCATTGTTTACCTGAGGTGCCTTTTAGTTGTGCCTATTAAAATATGGAGAACAAAAATGTTGAGGTTCCAAAATTAGGGAAAGATCAAGATCCACTTCCACCTCGTGCTGAAGCTGCTGCCACTAGTCATGGCCGAGACGATGAAATGCCAGCAACGTCGTCTGCCAAGGCCGATGCCCAATGTCATAGTACAGAGCATGTCAAATCCAAAACACCAAATATCAGTAAAAAAAGGACTCCAAAACCTAAAATAAAATTGTCGGAGGAGAAGCGTAAACTTGCCAATATGCCATTTACCACACGGAGTGGCAAGGAACGGCTGAGGCCCTGGCCTATGTTCATGGCTAGTGGTTCAGCTTCACATGAGGATGGAAGCACTCAGCCTCTCGCTAGAAAAATGAAAAGACTCAAGCTGGCAAAAGCAGTAGCACCGCAAAGAACTGTGCGTTCTTCGAAATCCCAAATCCACAAGGAGAGTCCGACTCCAATTGTGTCGGTTGCGATGCCTGACCTTCCCAACACTGGACGTGAAGAGCATGCGCCTTCCACCATTTGCACGCCCCCTGCAAGTGCTGGAAGGAGCACCCGCAGTCCAGTTCCTGATAGTCAGATTGAAGATGTCAGTGTTGAAGTACACCAGGATGAGGAGGATATGGGTGTTGCTGGCGCTGGGGAGAAAATTGACCAGGAGGATTCTGATGGTGAGGTGGTTTGTTTAAGTCAGGCACCCGGGGAGACACCTGTTGTCCGTGGGAGGAATATGGCCACTGACATGCCTGGTGAAAATACCAAAAAAATCAGCTCTTCGGTGTGGAAGTATTTCAACAGAAATGCGGACAACAGGTGTCAAGCCGTGTGTTGCCTTTGTCAAGCTGTAATAAGTAGGGGTAAGGACGTTAACCACCTCGGAACATCCTCCCTTATACGTCACCTGCAGCGCATTCATAATAAGTCAGTGACAAGTTCAAAAACTTTGGGTGACAGCGGAAGCAGTCCACTGACCAGTAAATACCTTCCTCTTGTAACCAAGCTCACGCAAACCACCCCACCAACTCCCTCAGTGTCAATTTCCTCCTTCCCCAGGAATGCCAATAGTCCTGCAGGCCATGTCACTGGCAATTCTGACGGTTCCTCTCCGGCCTGGGATTCCTCCGATGCATCCTTGCGTGTAACGCCTACTGCTGCTGGCGCTGCTGTTGTTGCTGCTGGGAGTCGATGGTCATCCCAGAGGGGAAGTCGTAAGACCACTTTTACTACTTCCACCAAGCAATTGACTGTCCAACAGTCCTTTGCGAGGAAGATGAAATATCACAGCAGTCATCCTACTGCAAAGCGGATAACTGAGGCCTTGGCATCCTGGGTGGTGAGAAACGTGGTTCCGGTATCCATCATTACTGCAGAGCCAACTAGAGACTTGTTGGAGGTACTGTGTCCCCGGTACCAAATACCATCTAGGTTCCATTTCTCTAGGCAGGCGATACCGAAAATGTACACAGACCTCAGAAAAAGAGTCACCAGTGTCCTAAAAAATGCAGCTGTACCCAATGTCCACTTAACCACGGACATGTGGACAAGTGGAGCAGGGCAGGGTCAGGACTATATGACTGTGACAGCCCACTGGGTAGATGTATGGACTCCCGCCGCAAGAACAGCAGCGGCGGCACCAGTAGCAGCATCTCGCAAACGCCAACTCTTTCCTAGGCAGGCTACGCTTTGTATCACCGGTTTCCAGAATACGCACACAGCTGAAAACCTCTTACGGCAACTGAGGAAGATCATCGCGGAATGGCTTACCCCAATTGGACTCTCCTGTGGATTTGTGGCATCGGACAACGCCAGCAATATTGTGTGTGCATTAAATATGGGCAAATTCCAGCACGTCCCATGTTTTGCACATACCTTGAATTTGGTGGTGCAGAATTTTTTAAAAAACGACAGGGGCGTGCAAGAGATGCTGTCGGTGGCCAGAAGAATTGCGGGACACTTTCGGCGTACAGGCACCACGTACAGAAGACTGGAGCACCACCAAAAACAACTGAACCTGCCCTGCCATCATCTGAAGCAAGAAGTGGTAACGAGGTGGAATTCAACCCTCTATATGCTTCAGAGGTTGGAGGAGCAGCAAAAGGCCATTCAAGCCTATACAATTGAGCACGATATAGGAGGTGGAATGCACCTGTCTCAAGCGCAGTGGAGAATGATTTCAACGTTGTGCAAGGTTCTGCTGCCCTTTGAACTTGCCACACGTGAAGTCAGTTCAGACACTGCCAGCCTGAGTCAGGTCATTCCCCTCATCAGGCTTTTGCAGAAGAAGCTGGAGACATTGAAGGAGGAGCTAACACGGAGCGATTCCGCTAGGCATGTGGGACTTGTGGATGGAGCCCTTAATTCGCTTAACAAGGATTCACGGGTGGTCAATCTGTTGAAATCAGAGCACTACATTTTGGCCACCGTGCTCGATCCTAGATTTAAAGCCTACCTTGGATCTCTCTTTCCGGCAGACACAAGTCTGCTGGGGTTGAAAGACCTGCTGGTGAGAAAATTGTCAAGTCAAGCGAACGCGACCTGTCAACATCTCCTCCTTCACATTCTCCCGCAACTGGGGGTGCGAGGAAAAGGCTCAGAATTCCGAGCCCACCCGCTGGCGGTGATGCAGGGCAGTCTGGAGCGACTGCTGATGCTGACATCTGGTCCGGACTGAAGGACCTGACAACGATTACGGACATGTCGTCTACTGTCACTGCATATGATTCTCTCCCCATTGAAAGAATGGTGGAGGATTATATGAGTGACCGCATCCAAGTAGGCACGTCACACAGTCCGTACTTATACTGGCAGGAAAAAGAGGCAATTTGGAGGCCCTTGCACAAACTGGCTTTATTCTACCTAAGTTGCCCTCCCACAAGTGTGTACTCAGAAAGAGTGTTTAGTGCCGCCGCTCACCTTGTCAGCAATCGGCGTACGAGGTTACATCCAGAAAATGTGGAGAAGATGATGTTCATTAAAATGAATTATAATCAATTCCTCCGTGGAGACATTGACCAGCAGCAATTGCCTCCACAAAGTACACAGGGAGCTGAGATGGTGGATTCCAGTGGGGACGAATTGATAATCTGTGAGGAGGGGGATGTACACGGTGATATATCGGAGGATGATGATGAGGTGGACATCTTGCCTCTGTAGAGCCAGTTTGTGCAAGGAGAGATTAATTGCTTCTTTTTTGGTGGGGGTCCAAACCATCCCGTCATTTCAGTCACAGTCGTGTGGCAGACCCTGTCACTGAAATGATGGGTTGGTTAAAGTGTGCATGTCCTGTTTATACAACATAAGGGTGGGTGGGAGGGCCCAAGGACAATTCCATCTTGCACCTCTTTTTTCTTTAATTTTTCTTTGCGTCATGTGCTGTTTGTGGAGTGTTTTTTGGAAGGGCCATCCTGCGTGACACTGCAGTGCCACTCCTAGATGGGCCCGGTGTTTGTGTCGGCCACTAGGGTCGCTTATCTTACTCACACAGCTACCTCATTGCGCCTCTTTTTTTCTTTGCGTCATGTGCTGTTTGGGGAGTGTTTTTTGGAAGGGCCATCCTGCGTGACACTGCAGTGCCACTCCTAGATGGGCCCGGTGTTTGTGTCGGCCACTAGGGTCGCTTATCTTACTCACACAGCTACCTCATTGCGCCTCTTTTTTTCTTTGCGTCATGTGCTGTTTGGGGAGTGTTTTTTGGAAGGGCCATCCTGCGTGACACTGCAGTGCCACTCCTAGATGGGCCCGGTGTTTGTGTCGGCTACTAGGGTCGCTTATCTTACTAACACAGCTACCTCATTGCGCCTCTTTTTTTCTTTGCATCATGTGCTGTTTGTGGAGTGTTTTTTGGAAGGGCCATCCTGCGTGACACTGCAGTGCCACTCCTAGATGGGCCTGGTGTTTGTGTCGGCCACTAGGGTCGCTTATCTTACTCACACAGCTACCTCATTGCGCCTCTTTTTTTCTTTGCGTCATGTGCTGTTTGGGGAGTGTTTTTTGGAAGGGCCATCCTACGTGACACTGCAGTGCCACTCCTAGATGGGCCCGGTGTTTGTGTCGGCCACTAGGGTCGCTTATCTTACTCACACAGCTACCTCATTGCGCCTCTTTTTTTCTTTGCGTCATGTGCTGTTTGGGGAGTGTTTTTTGGAAGGGCCATCCTGCGTGACACTGCAGTGCCACTCCTAGATGGCCCGGTGTTTGTGTCGGCCACTAGGGTCGCTTATCTTACTCACACAGCTACCTCATTGCGCCTCTTTTTTTCTTTGCGTCATGTGCTGTTTGTGGAGTGTTTTTTGGAAGGGCCATCCTGCGTGACACTGCAGTGCCACTCCTAGATGGGCCCGGTGTTTGTGTCGGCCACTAGGGTCGCTTATCTTACTCACACAGCTACCTCATTGCGCCTCTTTTTTTCTTTGCGTCATGTGCTGTTTGGGGAGTGTTTTTTGGAAGGGCCATCCTGCGTGACACTGCAGTGCCACTCCTAGATGGGCCAGGTGTTTGTGTCGGCCACTAGGGTCGCTTAGCTTAGTCATCCAGCGACCTCGGTGCAAATTTTAGGACTAAAAATAATATTGTGAGGAGTGAGGTATTCAGAATAGACTGAAAATGATTGGAAATTATGGTTTTTGAGGTTAATAATACTTTGGGATCAAAATGACCCCCAAATTCTATGATTTAAGCTGTTTTTTAGGTTTTTTGGAAAAAAAACCCGAATCCAAAACACACCCGAATCCGACAAAAAAAATTCGGTGAGGTTTTGCCAAAACGCGGTCGAACCCAAAACACGGCCGCGGAACCGAACCCAAAACCAAAACACAAAACCCGAAAAATTTCCGGCTCTCATCTCTAGTTTAGAATAGACTGGAAATGAGTGGAAATTATGTTTATTGAGGTTAATATACTATAGGATCAAAATGACCCCCAAATTCTATGATTTAAGCTGTTTTTGAGGGGTTTTTGAAAAAAAAAAACACCCGAATCCAGAACACACCCGTATCCGACAAAAATTCTTAAGGGAGGTTTTGCCAAAAAGCATCCGAATCCAAAACACGACCGCGGAACCGAATCCAAAACCAAAACACAAAACCCGAAAAATGCCCGCTGCAAATCTCTATATATAACGACTCTACTACTGTGGGGACATTACATGCAAGGACACTACTACAGAGGGGCATTACGTATAACAACTCAACTACTGGGGGTGCATTACATGTAATGATGCTACTACTACTGGGGGCCATTACATGTAAGGATGCTACTACTACTGGGGCATTATGTATAATGATGCTCAGTGTTCGCAAAAACGCGCTATAGCGCGTATTTTACCCGATAATTGATGGTGGGGACCCGAAAATAAAAAACCGCTGGGTCCATCAGGACGCGCTCTGACCAATCAGCAGCGCTGTCCTGTGCTGTCAATCAGCCTCCTTCTCCAACTGCAGAGGAAGGGGAGGAGACCATGGAGACTAGAGTGTCATCTCCCTCCCTCCCCTCACCCTCTGTTCCGCACGGGAGCACGGCACCAGGTAGAATAGGACGACATTACAGATCCGTGCGTGTCAGTCATGCAGGAGCACGGCGGCTGCGGTGCTTTCTGCCATCTCCAAATAAAGACATGTCTTGTGGGGGCTGCGGGCGGCGAGGGGAGAGACCGCTGCGGGAGTGGGAAGGAGGAGGCGAGGGGACAAAAAAACAACAACTAATATAACCCCCCCAATAATACCCCCCGTCTCCCCTGGGAACATGGTCATCTGGCGCACTGCGGTTGCCATGGCAGCGTCATAGCAGCCGCGGGCAGCGTAAGGAGCCCGTTCCTCATGGTGTCAAAGCTCTCCCCGGCCTCCGGTGTACGATGGCGGATTACTTAATCAGCAGAGGCACCTGATATGCCAGGATGATGGGTTGTCAGTGCAGCCGCGTCAGGGCCGGAGATGGACTCACCAGCAAGTGAGTGACCCTGAGCTCTTTGCCCTATGAGGGGACGCTGCCTCCTGTCTGTCTGCTAAGGAGAAGGTTCACGGGGAGGGATAGCAATTAGGAGTTAGACTCGCTCCTTCATCTCCTCTAACCTGCCGCTGTATTCTAATCTGATCCCTCCTGTTCCTTCTCCACCCTGTCACCCCAATTCTAATTTGCTCCCCCTCCTTCCACTCAATCCTCCTTGTGCCCTCATTCTGGGTTGGGGCTGAAATGCCGGCGGTCAGAATACCGACCGTGGAATCCCGCTGTATAGAATGCCTAACCCCCCCTTTCCCGCAGCCTAAACCCCCCCTCCTCGCAGCCTATATAAAACCACCCTTTCCCGCAGCCTAACCCTCTCCCCACATCCTAAACCTAACCTCCCCCAATCCCCCCCCCCCCCCCTCCTTGCCCAAGTGTGACCGGGATGCCGGTGCCGACATTCTGACAAGTGTTGGGATTCCGGCATCACAATTTTGACAGCCGGCATCCCGACTGGATCCCCTCATTCTGCCCTTTTGGAGCTACGCAGGACAGAGGAGCTGGGAAGTTATCTGGAGGGATAATGATAATGTTAACCTGTAGTGTACTGCAGTGATTTAGTGTACTGGATTGTATAGAGAGGGGTATATAATGTTGTGATGTAGTTTAGCATATAGGGGGGATCTAGTGATGTAGTGCAGCACATAGAGGGTAATGTTGTGTAGTCATGATGTAGTGCAGTGTATGAGGGGGATGCAGTGTGGGATTTAGGGTAATGTAGTGCAATTATGTAATGTAATAATAGTGCAGAAATATTGTGTAGTAATGTAGTGCGGCATATGGAAGGACATGATGTAGTGCAGGAAAGTAGTGTAGCGTATGGGGGACTGTAGTGCAGTGATGTATGCAGGGAGGAATGTAGCACAGCGACGTTGTGTAGTGGGGAACGTTGCTGTGGATGCAGCATGTCCGTTAGGCAATGGGGCTCACAAGGGGCATGTGGGGTAAACACGTCTGTGGAGTGAGCAAAGCCATGGCACTCGGAGTCATTCAGACCTGATCGCTCGCTAGCGTTTTTTTGCAGCGCTGCAATCAAGTCAGAACTGTGCATGCGTATGCACCGCAATGCGCAGACATGTCGTACGGGTACAAAACAGATCATTGCTGTGTGATGGATTTTACGAAGAATCCATTCGCACAGCCGACGCAAGGTGACTGACAGGAAGAAGGTGTTTGTGGGTGGCAACTGACCGTTTTCAGGGAGTGGTTGGAAAAACATAGGCATGTCCAAACGTTTGCAGGGAGGGCTCCTGACGTCAATTCCGGCCCCGAACAGTCTGAAGTCATCGCAGCGGCTGAGTAAATTCTGAGCAACTCAGAAACTGCACAAAGCTTTTTGTACCGCTTGGCTCCACATGCGATTGCACACTTGCACAGCTAAAATACACTCCGCTGTAGACGGCGACTATCTGTTCCCAGCAGTACAAAAAACCCCTAGCGAGCGAGCAGCACTGAATTAGGCCCTCACTGCAGTCGTGTCTTATTTTTCTTTAGCTTGGGTAGGGGGAGGCGTGTCACCTGGGTGGTGTATATACTGTATGTGCAGTGTCGCTATAGATGGGGATGTCTGATGGGCATTTTAGGGTTATGTAGAGTGATCTAATGCCAGGACACATGGAGAGGCTGAGATGTATTAACAGGGAATTTAGAGAGGTCTGATAGCCATTTAACTGATTTAACAGCAATAATTTATGATGGGACCCAAAAACAATGAAGAGGGACCCCAAATTTTATAAATGATGGGTCCCTGGGACCCACATAATTTTCATCCCAGCGCGATCACTGATTACTACTGGGGGGGGCATTACATGTAAGGACGCTACTACTACAGGGGTGGCATTACATGTAAGTACGCTACTACTACTGGGGGGGCATTACGTATAAGGACGCTACTACTGGGGGAGGGGGCATTACATATAAGGACGCTACTATTACTGGAGGGGCATTACGTATAATGGTGCTACTACTACTTGGGGGCATTATGTAAAAGGACTGTACTGCTACTGGGGGCACATTACGTATAAGGAAGCTACTACTACTTGGGGGCATTACGTATAAGGATGCTACTATAACTGGGGGGCATTACGTATAAGGACGCTACTACTACTGGGGGGTATTACATAAAAGAACACTACTACTACTGGGGGGCATTACATATAAGGACACTACTACTGGGGGAGGGGGCATTACGTATGGACGCTACTATTACTGGGGGGGATTACGTATAACGGTGCTACTACTACTGGGGGGGCATTATGTATAAGGACGGTACCACTACTGGGGGCACATTACATATAAGGAAGCTACTACTACTTGGGGCATTACGTATAAGGAAGCTACTATATCTAGGGGGCATTACGTATAACAATGCTACTGCTACTGGGGGGGCATTACGTATAAGAACACTACTACTGGGGGGCATTATGTATAAGGATGCTACTACGACTGGGGGCGCATTATGTATTAGGACGCTACTAGTACTAGGGGGGCATTACGTATAAGGATGCTACTACTACTGGGGGGCATTACGTGTAAGGACGCTACTACTATTAGGGGGGCATTATGTATAAGGACACTTCTACTATGGGGGTACACTATGTATAAGGACGCTACTACTACTGGGGGGGCATTAGGTATAAGGATGCTACTACTACTGGGGGGGCATTACGTATAAGGATGCTTCTACTACTGGGGTGCACTACGTATAAGGATGCTACTACTACTGTGGGTGCATTATATATAAGGATGCTATTACTACTGGGGGGGCATTATGTATAAGGACGGTACTACTACTGGGGGGCACATTACATACAAGGACGCTACTACTACGGGTGGGGCATTACGTATGAGATTAAGAAGATTGTGCTACTCTGTGGCGTAATTTTAAATGGGGGTACTATTTAGAGATGAGCGCCTGAAATTTTTCGGGTTTTGTGTTTTGGTTTTGGGTTCGGTTCCGCGGCCGTGTTTTGGGTTCGACCGCGTTTTGGCAAAACCTCACCGAATTTTTTTTGTCGGATTCGGGTGTGTTTTGGATTCGGGTGTTTTTTTCCAAAAACACTAAAAAACAGCTTAAATCATAGAATTTGGGGGTCATTTTGATCCCAAAGTATTATTAACCTCAAAAACCATAATTTACACTCATTTTCAGTCTATTCTGAATACCTCACACCTCACAATATTATTTTTAGTCCTAAAATTTGCACCGAGGTCGCTGTGTGAGTAAGATAAGCGACCCTAGTGGCCGACACAAACACCGGGCCCATCTAGGAGTGGCACTGCAGTGTCACGCAGGATGTCCCTTCCAAAAAACCCTCCCCAAACAGCACATGACGCAAAGAAAAAAAGAGGCGCAATGAGGTAGCTGTGTGAGTAAGATTAGCGACCCTAGTGGCCGACACAAACACCGGGCCCATCTAGGAGTGGCACTGCAGTGTCACGCAGGATGTCCCTTCCAAAAAACCCTCCCCAAACAGCACATGACGCAAAGAAAAAAAGAGGCGCAATGAGGTAGCTGACTGTGTGAGTAAGATTAGCGACCCTAGTGGCCGACACAAACACCGGGCCCATCTAGGAGTGGCACTGCAGTGTCACGCAGGATGTCCCTTCCAAAAAACCCTCCCCAATCAGCACATGATGCAAAGAAAAAGAAAAGAAAAAAGAGGTGCAAGATGGAATTGTCCTTGGGCCCTCCCACCCACCCTTATGTTGTATAAACAAAACAGGACATGCACACTTTAACCAACCCATCATTTCAGTGACAGGGTCTGCCACACGACTGTGACTGATATGACGGGTTGGTTTGGACCCCCCCCAAAAAAGAAGCAATTAATCTCTCCTTGCACAAACTGGCTCTACAGAGGCAAGATGTCCACCTCATCTTCACCCTCCGATATATCACCGTGTACATCCCCCTCCTCACAGATTATCAATTCGTCCCCACTGGAATCCACCATCTCCGCTCCCTGTGTACTTTGTGGAGGCAATTGCTGCTGGTCAATGTCTCCGCGGAGGAATTGATTATAATTCATTTTAATGAACATCATCTTCTCCACATTTTCTGGATGTAACCTCGTACGCCGATTGCTGACAAGGTGAGCGGCGGCACTAAACACTCTTTCGGAGTACACACTTGTGGGAGGGCAACTTAGGTAGAATAAAGCCAGTTTGTGCAAGGGCCTCCAAATTGCCTCTTTTTCCTGCCAGTATAAGTACGGACTGTGTGACGTGCCTACTTGGATGCGGTCACTCATATAATCCTCCACCATTCTATCAATGTTGAGAGAATCATATGCAGTGACAGTAGACGACATGTCCGTAATCGTTGTCAGGTCCTTCAGTCCGGACCAGATGTCAGCATCAGCAGTCGCTCCAGACTGCCCTGCATCACCGCCAGCGGGTGGGCTCGGAATTCTGAGCCTTTTCCTCGCACCCCCAGTTGCGGGAGAATGTGAAGGAGGAGATGTTGACAGGTCGCGTTCCGCTTGACTTGACAATTTTGTCACCAGCAGGTCTTTCAACCCCAGCAGACCTGTGTCTGCCGGAAAGAGAGATCCAAGGTAGGCTTTAAATCTAGGATCGAGCACGGTGGCCAAAATGTAGTGCTCTGATTTCAACAGATTGACCACCCGTAAATCCTTGTTAAGCGAATTAAGGGCTGCATCCACAAGTCCCACATGCCTAGCGGAATCGCTCCGTGTTAGCTCCTCCTTCAATGCCTCCAGCTTCTTCTGCAAAAGCCTGATGAGGGGAATGACCTGACTCAGGCTGGCAGTGTCTGAACTGACTTCACGTGTGGCAAGTTCAAAGGGCATCAGAACCTTGCACAACGTTGAAATCATTCTCCACTGCACTTGAGACAGGTGCATTCCACCTACTATATCGTGCTCAATTGTATAGGCTTGAATGGCCTTTTGCTGCTCCTCCAACCTCTGAAGCATATAGAGGGTTGAATTCCACCTCGTTACCACTTCTTGCTTCAGATGATGGCAGGGCAGGTTCAGTAGTTTTTGGTGGTGCTCCAGTTTTCTGTACGTGGTGCCTGTACGCCGAAAGTGTCCCGCAATTCTTCTGGCCACCGACAGCATCTCTTGCACGCCCCTGTCGTTTTTTAAAAAATTCTGCACCACCAAATTCAAGGTATGTGCAAAACATGGGACGTGCTGGAATTGGCCCAGATTTAATGCACACACAATATTGCTGGCGTTGTCCGATGCCACAAATCCACAGGAGAGTCCAATTGGGGTAAGCCATTCCGCGATGATCTTCCTCAGTTGCCGTAAGAGGTTTTCAGCTGTGTGCGTATTCTGGAAAGCGGTGATACAAAGCGTAGCCTGCCTAGGAAAGAGTTGGCGTTTGCGAGATGCTGCTACTGGTGCCGCCGCTGCTGTTCTTGCGGCGGGAGTCCATACATCTACCCAGTGGGCTGTCACAGTCATATAGTCCTGACCCTGCCCTGCTCCACTTGTCCACATGTCCGTGGTTAAGTGGACATTGGGTACAGCTGCATTTTTTAGGACACTGGTGACTCTTTTTCTGAGGTCTGTGTACATTTTCGGTATCGCCTGCCTAGAGAAATGGAACCTAGATGGTATTTGGTACCGGGGACACAGTACCTCCAACAAGTCTCTAGTTGGCTCTGCAGTAATGATGGATACCGGAACCACGTTTCTCACCACCCAGGATGCCAAGGCCTCAGTTATCCGCTTTGCAGTAGGATGACTGCTGTGATATTTCATCTTCCTCGCAAAGGACTGTTGAACAGTCAATTGCTTACTGGAAGTAGTACAAGTGGGCTTACGACTTCCCCTCTGGGATGACCATCGACTCCCAGCGGCAACAACAGCAGCGCCAGCAGCAGTAGGCGTTACACGCAAGGATGCATCGGAGGAATCCCAGGCAGGAGAGGACTCGTCAGAATTGCCAGTGACATGGCCTGCAGGACTATTGGCATTCCTGGGGAAGGAGGAAATTGACACTGAGGGAGTTGGTGGGGTGGTTTGCGTGAGCTTGGTTACAAGAGGAAGGGATTTACTGGTCAGTGGACTGCTTCCGCTGTCACCCAAAGTTTTTGAACTTGTCACTGACTTATTATGAATGCGCTGCAGGTGACGTATAAGGGAGGATGTTCCGAGGTGGTTAACGTCCTTACCCCTACTTATTACAGCTTGACAAAGGGAACACACGGCTTGACACCTGTTGTCCGCATTTCTGGTGAAATACCTCCACACCGAAGAGCTGATTTTTTTGGTATTTTCACCTGGCATGTCAACGGCCATATTCCTCCCACGGACAACAGGTGTCTCCCCGGGTGCCTGACTTAAACAAACCACCTCACCATCAGAATCCTCCTGGTCAATTTCCTCCCCAGCGCCAGCAACACCCATATCCTCCTCATCCTGGTGTACTTCAACACTGACATCTTCAATCTGACTATCAGGAACTGGACTGCGGGTGCTCCTTCCAGCACTTGCAGGGGGCGTGCAAATGGTGGAAGGCGCATGCTCTTCACGTCCAGTGTTGGGAAGGTCAGGCATCGCAACCGACACAATTGGACTCTCCTTGTGGATTTGGGATTTCAAAGAACGCACAGTTCTTTGCGGTGCTTTTGCCAGCTTGAGTCTTTTCAGTTTTCTAGCGAGAGGCTGAGTGCTTCCATCCTCATGTGAAGCTGAACCACTAGCCATGAACATAGGCCAGGGCCTCAGCCGTTCCTTGCCACTCCGTGTGGTAAATGGCATATTGGCAAGTTTACGCTTCTCCTCCGACAATTTTATTTTAGGTTTTGGAGTCCTTTTTTTACTGATATTTGGTGTTTTGGTTTTGACATGCTCTGTACTATGCCATTGGGCATCGGCCTTGGCAGACGACGTTGCTGGCATTTCATCGTCTCGGCCATGACTAGTGGCAGCAGCTTCAGCACGAGGTGGAAGTGGATCTTGATCTTTCCCTAATTTTGGAACCTCAACATTTTTGTTCTCCATATTTTAATAGGCACAACTAAAAGGCACCTCAGGTAAACAATGGAGATGGATGGATTGGATACTAGTATACAATTATGGACGGGCTACCGAGTGCCGACACAGAGGTAGCCACAGCCGTGAACTACCGCACTGTACTGTGTCTGCTGCTAATATATAGACTGGTTGATAAAGAGATAGTATACTCGTAACTAGTATGTATGTATAAAGAAAGAAAAAAAAACCACGGTTAGGTGGTATATACAATTATGGACGGGCTGCCGAGTGCCGACACAGAGGTAGCCACAGCCGTGAACTACCGCACTGTACTGTGTCTGCTGCTAATATATAGACTGGTTGATAAAGAGATAGTATACTCGTAACTAGTATGTATGTATAAAGAAAGAAAAAAAAACCACGGTTAGGTGGTATATACAATTATGGACGGGCTGCCGAGTGCCGACACAGAGGTAGCCACAGCCGTGAACTACCGCACTGTACTGTGTCTGCTGCTAATATATAGACTGGTTGATAAAGAGATAGTATACTCGTAACTAGTATGTATGTATAAAGAAAGAAAAAAAAACCACGGTTAGGTGGTATATACAATTATGGACGGGCTGCCGAGTGCCGACACAGAGGTAGCCACAGCCATGAACTACCGCACTGTACTGTGTCTGCTGCTAATATATAGACTGGTTGATAAAGAGATAGTATACTCGTAACTAGTATGTATGTATAAAGAAAGAAAAAAAAACCACGGTTAGGTGGTATATACAATTATGGACGGGCTGCCGAGTGCCGACACAGAGGTAGCCACAGCCGTGAACTACCGCACTGTACTGTGTCTGCTGCTAATATATAGACTGGTTGATAAAGAGATAGTATACTCGTAACTAGTATGTATGTATAAAGAAAGAAAAAAAAACCACGGTTAGGTGGTATATACAATTATGGACGGGCTGCCGAGTGCCGACACAGAGGTAGCCACAGCCGTGAACTACCGCACTGTACTGTGTCTGCTGCTAATATAGACTGGTTGATAAAGAGATAGTATACTACTAATATTATATATACTGGTGGTCAGGTCACTGGTCACTAGTCACACTGGCAGTGGCACTCCTGCAGCAAAAGTGTGCACTGTTTAATTTTAATATAATATTATGTACTCCTGGCTCCTGCTATAACCTATAACTGGCACTGCAGTAGTGCTCCCCAGTCTCCCCCACAATTATAAGCTGTGTGAGCTGAGCAGTCAGACAGATATATAATATATATAGATGATGCAGCACACTGGCCTGAGCCTGAGCAGTGCACACAGATATGGTATGTGACTGACTGAGTCACTGTGTGTATCGCTTTTTTCAGGCAGAGAACGGATATATTAAATAAACTGCACTGTGTGTCTGGTGGTCACTCACTATATAATATATTATGTACTCCTGGCTCCTGCTATAACCTATAACTGGCACTGCAGTAGTGCTCCCCAGTCTCCCCCACAATTATAAGCTGTGTGAGCTGAGCAGTCAGACAGATATATAATATTATATATAGATAATAGATGATGCAGCACACTGGCCTGAGCCTGAGCAGTGCACACAGATATGGTATGTGACTGAGTCACTGTGTGCTGTGTATCGCTTTTTTCAGGCAGAGAACGGATTATAAATAAAAGTGGTGGTCACTGGTCACTATCAGCAAAACTCTGCACTGTACACTACTGAGTACTCCTAATGCTCCCCAAAATTAGTAAATCAAGTGTCTAAACGGAGAGGACGCCAGCCACGTCCTCTCCCTATCAATCTCAATGCACGTGTGAAAATGGCGGCGACGCGCGGCTCCTTATATAGAATCCGAGTCTCGCGATAGAATCCGAGCCTCGCGAGAATCCGACAGCGTCATGATGACGTTCGGGCGCGCTCGGGTTAACCGAGCAAGGCGGGAAGATCCGAGTCGCTCGGACCCGTGAAAAAAAACATGAAGTTCTGGCGGGTTCGGATTCAGAGAAACCGAACCCGCTCATCTCTAGTACTATTGTGTGGCCATACCCCTTATGAGATCACACCCCTTTTGCCGGTGCACGCCAAAGGTGCGCGCTGACAATTTGTGGAATATGGAAGGCTGCAAATTTATAGTTTGCAGGGGGGCGCCGAACACCCTAGCACCGGCCCTGGTTACAGTATTGCTAAATTACCCAAACTGCATCTGAAGCTGAATAAGGTGTGTAGGTTGTATTGCTTTAAGGTGTCTTGTCATGGCACAGAACGTCTCAGCTGATTGGCTGCACATAGACACCTGACTGTAACACGTGGGTCTTCATAATATTGTTTCTTGTACGGGCAGCAAAACCAAATATACAGGAAGAAGAAGAAGAAGAAGAAGAAGAAGAAGAAGGAGAAGAAGAAGAAGAAGAAGAAGAAGGAGAAGAAGAAGAAGGAGAAGAAGAAGAGCCATGTTTCATTCTCCTGTATCCTCTGACTGGTGACAGTGTCTGTGTGTATGTTCAGTATGTGTGTGTGTGTGCGTGTGTGTGTGTACAGTATGTGTGTGTGTGTGTGTGTGTATGTATGTATGTATGTATGTATGTATTTATTTGTGCATGTATACAGATGGGTCCACATTTATCTTGACCTTTAATAGGATTAACTGAGATTGGCCAGTCGTACTTAATCCCCTGCTGTATTGTTCTCTGTATTGTATTGCAGCTGAGAACAATAGATGAAGGGTTTATGCTAAGGAGAGAGAAATGACTGCATAGGAATGGAAAGAGTTAAACATCTTGTGAGAGGTGGACCTAGCTGTGAGGAAAGTACAGCCTTTGGAAAAGGGGAAGGGTTAATATATATAGGGAATGCTAGGCCAGCTTGGTCTCTCTTGCTGCTGAATTGCCTTGGGTGAGTGCTGCATAGCAGAGTCTCCCCAGTGTTTGGCCTGTTGTTCTATTTTAAATCAGTTAATACAAGCCACTTCCCTTTATATACCTTATTGTGTGTCATGGCTGCATCCTGCCCTCGCCGTTCCGCCGGGACCCCAGCCCGTTACCGCTCATCAGGCGGCGGGTCTGGGCCCGAGGACGGGCTGGCCGGCCCTGTGGACGGCTTCTCGTCCTCTGGGGCGGGCGCGGGTAGGGACGGAGCGCGGCGGACCCGCTCTTCCTGGCCGCTGAGTGCCGGGACGGTTTTGCCGGCCGGGCGCGGGCGGCGGGGAGGGCTGGAGATGCAGGCAGGACGCCCGGAGGTGGACGGGCATCGGCCCGCACCTCCGGGTACAGCGGAAGCTTCAGTGCCGGGCGCCCGCGGGCGCGCGCATGCGCGCCGCGGTGGGCGGCCGTCGAGGGAGACTGAAGCGTCCCCAGTCTCTTCCCCCTCGTCGCGGCCGGGAAGCGGTGCCAGGCGAGGGGGGTTGAGCAGGAGGGCGGCGGCGGCTTGTAGGACGAGGCCCGTCGCGGGGTCTCGTCCTTCAGAGGCAGGAGACGGCTCGGCCGGGGGCTTAGTGGTGGGGAGAGGCAGGGCGCGCTCTCCACAGGTGGCGCCGTTCGCGCACGTGTGCGTGCAGCGGCGCCGCTGGTCTCCCTGTCTCCCCAGCTCACTCCCTGGCAGCCGGAGTCCGGCGGGGAGCAGGGGAGGTGGAGTAACAGGATGAGTGACAGAGGCAGCAGTGCTGCACATGACAGCAGGCAGTCACGCCGCGGCGCCCTCCCAGCAGTCACAAGGGGAGAGAAGTGACTGGTGGGGGACCGGGCCGCTGGTGGTCAGGGGCGCTGCCGTTTCCCCACCGGGCCAGTCTGGGCTCCGGACGTCGGGGCCCCGGTTGGCGCCTGTCGGGCGTCGGGCAGGAAGGCGCATGCCGACACCGGCGGGGGAACCTGCGGGGGACGGCGAAGAGTTCTGGGGTGGTCAGGACCCCTCCGGAACACTGGCGTCGGCCCTGTCAACGGTGGTGGCGGCATTGGGGCTGCTGGCCGCGGCCGTATCCCCGGGGGTAGCAAGGCGTTCCGGCTCGCATGCAATAGCAGGCGGGTCCGGTACGCGGGCGGTGTCGGCGGCGCAACGAGTGGCTCGCGACTGCCGGGAGCTGGGGGCAGCTGCGGCACAGCTGGATCATTGTGCCGTGCGGGACGAACAGGGGCGCGAAGCGGGGACGCCTGCGCCCCGGGGTGCTAGGCATGCGCCGCGATTGTTGTCTGGGTCTTGTCTTCTTCTTCAGGTGATCACGGAGAAGTGGAGATGGTGGGGACCGAGGACGAGGATGTCGCATTTGCCACACCGGAGGATTCCATGTCCGAGCAGTCGACGGCATCAGGTGAGGTGGAGCAGTCGGGGTCGGGCTCCAGCACGCGCTCTAGTTCAAGTTCTCGCAGCTCGTCCTCTTCTTCTTCTCTGTTGTCGCCGGCGTCCGAAGTCAGTAATACGACTAGGCCGAAAAAGCGCGTGACGAAATACGCCAAGAGGGCGGCGGGTCAGCAGGAGAGACGGAAGAGATGGAAGCGGCTTAGCGAGGACGCTCGCAGGGCCAAGAAGCGCCGCGACTTGCCGGGGGTAGTCCACTGCGATTACACTGCCGTGATGCGGGGACTGAGGGACAGCTGCCGTAGGAAAATCTGCAGGGGGGATTACGTGGATATGTTCGTCTTGACGAAGGACGCAAAAAAGGACTATAAGTCGGCGTCAACGAAGAAGGGTATCGGGGCCAAGGCTTTCCGTACCTTCGACAACTGGCTGGCCGGTTTTTGTGTTTTCGCGGCTTGTTACCTGGAAGATAGGCCGGACGAGCATATGAACGTCATTAGATACCTGCATTTAATACACGATATGCAGCGCACATCGACGGGCATCGAATGGCGGATGTATGACGAGAAATTCCGGGAAAAGCAGGACTGCTTGCAGGTGATAGACTTTGGTTGCAAGGACATGGAAGTCTGGCTCCAAGTCACCCGGGCTTCTCAACAGGCTAGGGAGCCCCGGATTCCGGGGGCGGACGGGCACCGCGCAGGGTCGTCCGCCCAAGGGACCGGCGCGGGCGGCGGATCGGGCAAGACAGCTAGGTCGGCCGTCCGCGGAGGGGGGCAGGCCGTCGCAAAAGGGAAATGCTTCGCTTTTAACAATGCGTCCTGTTCCTTCGGCAAGCAGTGTCGGTTTCGACATTTGTGCTTGCAGTGTAGCGGCTCCCACCCAGCCTCTACCTGCTTTAAAGGCAGTCGCCAGGGTGCCCGGGGTAAGAAAAATTACCCAAGACCTGGCGCAAGCGGGAGCGCTCCGCAGAGCTCCATCGCCAATTAATTTGGATACAATGCGCAAGTGGTTGGAGTGGTATCCAAATAGGGCAGACGCGCAGTTTTTGTTTTACGGTTTCCGTTTTGGTTTTCGCTTGCCTGTTGCGAGCAAGGTTTCGGTTCGGGCCCAGCGGAATCTCCAGTCTGCTCGTGCCTTGCCGTCGGTTCTGCGGGAGAAAGTGGATAAGGAGGTTAGGCTGGGCAGGATGGAGGGACCGTTTATCTCACCCCCGGTGGATGACTTGGTCATCTCCCCAGTGGGGGTGGTCCCCAAGAAGACTCCAGGTGCTTTTAGGCTCATTCAGCATCTTTCTTACCCGTTGGGGTCGTCGGTCAACGACGCGATACCGCCGGCTCATTGCTCGGTGGTGTATCAGTCGTTTGACGAGGCGCTAGAGCTAGTCCGCAGTTACAGGCCTGGGGCCCTCATGGCTAAGATAGATGTGGAATCCGCGTTTCGGTTGCTGCCGTTGCATCCGGACTCATTCCGTTTTATGGGTTTTCGGATTGGAGCGGAGTATTTCATCGACAAATGTTTGCCGATGGGATGTTCCGTTTCCTGCTCGTTTTTCGAACGGTTTAGCACATTCCTACATTAGTGCGTGGAGTCTTCATCAGGGGGTCACGGAGTCGCCCATTACCTCGATGACTTCCTGTGTGTGGGTCCGGCGAATTCGCCACGCTGCGGCGACTTGCTGTTCAGCATCCGAGCTCTGTTTTTTCACTTCGGCGTTCCCGTGGCCGAGGATAAAACAGAGGGACTGGTCTCCTGTTTGTCATTTTTGGGGATAGAAATCGACACGGTGGCGGGATCGTGTCGACTGCCTCCGGACAAGGTTGCGAAGCTCCGCGAGGCTATCTGCCGGTTCGAAAGGTTGCGCAAAGTCACTCTGCGGCAGGCGCAGTCCTTGCTGGGCATTTTGAACTTTGCTTGTCGGGTAATCCCAATGGGCAGGGTTTTCTGCCGGAAGCTGGAAAGGGCGACTGCGGGGTGTGCCAGACCACATCATTTCGTGCGCTTGTCCCCCGAGATTAAGAGGGATTTGGCCGTATGGGCCTCGTTCCTGGAGGACTTCAACGGGGTGTGTATATGGCAGGCCCCAACAGTCGACAGCGCTGGGCTGCAGCTGTTTACCGACGCGGCGGGTTCCTCTGGGTTCGGTTGCTATCTGGAGGGATCTTGGTGCGCGGCCTCGTGGCCGGCGGAATGGCATCGCGAGGGTTTAACTAAGGACCTTTTGCTGCTGGAGCTTTTTCCCATTATGGTGGCGCCGGAGGTTTGGGGCGATCGGCTGGCGCATCGCAGCATCTTGTTTAGATGTGACAATCTGGGCGTGGTGCATGCGATAAATAACCTAAGGGCGAAGTCGCTGGTGTATAAAATTTTATAAATAAATACAATACCAATCCTCTTACATAAAAGTAGTATTTTCTTTATTTAGAATATAGTGTTAACAACACTTAAAAAAATAGGGGCATTTTGTCTAATAATATAACTCAATAAAAAGTGATCCTAATACCGGTATACGTTCAACACAGTACAACACAACATAAAACATATACTATAGACAGTGGGCTATTCCCAGCTGTTTAACTTTATTAAAAATCCGCAAATGTAATTTCCAATCACATTCCCATTCCTAACTGGAAGGAATGAATCCTGGATTTCCAGAGACTAAAATGGTATGTTAAAAATTGAATCACAATGGTTTTGTTCACTGTAATAGTCGGTCCTTTGATTGTATCAGCGTACTATATATCAGAATTCCTAGTCAGGAATATACCATATGCGGACTCACTTAAAAGCCACAGGTCCAGAACCAGTCACTTATTCATAACCAAGGGTGCCAGTTTACTCAAATGCCACAGGTCCAAAACAGTTCAGTATTTATAGCCAGGAATGAAGTGTATGTAGATTTTGCTCAAATATTGCAGGTCCAGAGCACATCAACATTCATGACCAAGAGTAAAGTGTATGCAAAAACTTACTCAGATGCCACAGGTTCAGAATAAAATGATAGATCTCCAAAAATTTATTAGGACTATTACATTGAAAAAGTTCTTTAAAAGGAAGAAACAAGAAATAAACATGGAGAAAGGAACGGAGTTAGAGTCATACGAACACTCAGGTCTTCGAAATAAATCCACCTTCTATCCTGCTCAACTAAAAGGTCACCTACTAAGTACCTTTCAAAAATTAGTAGAAGAAGACATTAAAAGAATCCCTGAGAAGATGGAAAAAAGGAAATGGAATCTAAGTGTAATGGAGAAAAAAGCCTTGAAGAGCCTTAAACAGAATGATGAGATTGTGATCAAACAAGCAGATAAGGGGGGGGGGGAATCACAATTATGGATAAAGAAAATTATGATAAGGAATGTCTGAGATTATTGCAAGATACCGATACATACCAACAACTACAAAAGAACCCCATGGAAGAATACAAGAAAGACCTTGAAAAGATCCTGAAGAATGCATTGGGAAAAGGTATCCTTACGAAAGAGGAATTTAAGTACATATACCCGGAACATCCAAAAGTGGCCCTGTTCTACCAATTACCAAAAATCCATAAAAACCTGAACACCCCTCCAGGAAGGCCTATAGTGGCAGGCATCCAGTCATTGACATCTCATCTATCATGCTATATTGATGTCTTTTTGAAAAAATTAGTGAGTACACAACAGAGTTATATTAAAGACACGATACAGATTCTGGATACACTAAGTAGGATAGAATGGAAAGAAGGGTACCTATTGGCTACATGTGATGTGAAATCACTCTATACTTCAATTCGACATAACCAAGGAATAGAAAATGTGCAGAAGATTCTCACAAAAGAATCAAAAATGAAGGGGGATCAAATTGATTTCATATTGGAAGGGATAAGATTCACCCTAGAGCACAATTTTTTCTGGTATGGGGGTAAATACTACAGGCAGACCCAGGGAACAGCTATGGGTACTAATTTCGCGCCCTCCTATGCTAATCTTTTCCTTGCCCAATGGGAAAATGAATATATATGGACAAACAATGAATACCTCCACAACTTGATTGTATGGGCAAGGTTTATAGATGATGTGTTCATCATTTGGAATGGGCCAAAGGAAGATCTGGAACGATTCATCATAGAGATAAATAAAAATGAATACAATCTGGAATTTACAAGGGAAATCAGCGAAACAAGTATAAACTTCCTAGACCTAACTATCTTTATTGAGAATAATCAGATTGAAACACGAACATACAGCAAGGAAGTGGACTGTAACAGTTACCTAGACTTCAAGAGTAACCACCATCCAAAATGGCTGGCCAATATCCCCAAAGGCCAGATAAGACGAATACGGAGAAATTGCACGAAGAGAGAAGACTATGAGACACAAACAGCAGATTTGATAAACAAATTTGGAGAAAAGAATTTTAGAAAAAATGATTTGGAGCTAAATAAGGATGAAGTGGGCAAGATGAATAGAACTGACCTTCTTCGGTATAAAAGTAAGGGTGAGAGGAAAAAAGAGGATGTGTTGTTCATAACGGGATATTCAGGTCAACGGAGATTTTTAGAAGAAAGCCTATACAAACATTGGCACATCCTTACTGCAGATGAAGAGCTTAAAGAACTTCTACCGGAGAGACCTAAAATAATCTATAGGAGGGCACCTACCCTAAAGAATTGCCTAGTGAAGAGCTATTGTAAAAACGATAGAAGGGACGAAACGACCTGGCTAAAAGATATGGAGCCGGGATTTTATAGGTGCAATAACTGTGTGGTTTGCAGGAAAACGAAGAATGTATCAACAAAACCAACAGTGAAATACAAATCCAATAGTACAGGAAAAGAATATAAAATAAAGGAGAAAATCACCTGCAATTCGAAGGGGGTGATCTACTTGATGACCTACCCCTGTGGGCTTCAATATGTGGGGAAGACCAACCGATGCCTTCAGATTAGAATAAACGAACATCTAAATAACATCAGGACTAAACAGGATAACCACAGTGTTCCAGAACATTTCCTTAAAGTCCATGATGGCAACCCTGCGGCCCTAGAGTTTATTGGTATCAAATTAATACAAAAATCATGGAGAGGGGGAGACTGGAACAGTGCACTCCTTAAGGAAGAAGCAAGGATGATTTTCGAATTAGGGACTCTGATACCGAAAGGATTAAATATAGATTTGGAGCTTTATCCCTTTCTAAAAGAATAGGATTTAAATAGCATAAAAATAAAAGTAAGGGGTATGAGATGGGAGTTGTATAAACTTAACTCCACCTCGAGGCACCGTTATATGTATGTTTATTGTTGTGTGTATATTTATTGTATTGTGGATTAAATGTTTTCATATATGACATTACTGAGTAAGAGTAAAAATAACAATTGAAAAATAAAAATAAAAATATATTACAAAAGAACGGTCGGGAAGTAGAGATTGCGGATAAAGAAGGGACGATGTGTGTGTTTATAATAGAACGTTTTTTCTTTCTATATGAGACCAAGTAGATATGGTAATAAGAAAATATCACAATGTGATCGAAAAATACAACAACAAAAGAAAAACGGCCAGAAAGAGACACTCCTTATGCACACTTCAAAGGAGCAATTGGAAAATGCTGGGAGCAGGAAGAATTAGACGATTTGAGAGAACGAGGAGGTGATGCGACAAGAAAGTTCCCGTCACCATGGGAACCTGATGCTAAATGGAGTATCATATGGGCGGGAGCCACTGCCTCTAGAGTGACGCGCTGCCGGGCGGCTACGCGACTATACACCAAGCCGGGTCGCCATGACAACAAACGAACGAGACAGGAAGCGGAAGTGACATGACGCGACGAGAGATCGCGGTCACTATGACAACAAAATGCTGAAGTTGTGTGCAGCAAGAGGTGGCGAGGGGCGGAGAGACCGTGGTCGCCATGGAAACATATGCCGGGGAGAGGTTAAAACACGGGGTAGAAGGTGCACTCGGCCATCCTGAGGAAGCCTGCTGAGTGCTCAGACAGGCGAAACTAGTTGATTGCTGAAAGCACCTGCAACAGTCTGCCGGCAGACACCCTAACTTTTATTCTGAACCTGTGGCATCTGAGTAAGTTTTTGCATACACTTTACTCTTGGTCATGAATGTTGATGTGCTCTGGACCTGCAATATTTGAGCAAAATCTACATACACTTCATTCCTGGCTATAAATACTGAACTGCTTTGGACCTGTGGCATTTGAGTAAACTGGCACCCTTGGTTATGAATAAGTGACTGGTTCTGGACCTGTGGCTTTTAAGTGAGTCCGCATATGGTATTATTTTATCCAGATTTTAAGAGGCTAGTGGAAAGCCTTTTTTTCTCCGTAGCAGCTGTAAAGTCAATCAAGTGAGGCAAATAAGCGCAGTCCTCAAATCCTCCCAGTCTCGAAGTCGCTGGTGGTCCTGAGGGTGCTGGGGCAGTTGCTGTTTACATGCTTGCATAGGAATGTGTGGTTCCACGCGCAGCATGTGCCGGGGCTGGAAAACGGAATTGCCGATGCATTGTCACGAGGTCAGTGGGAGAGGTTTTGTTTGTTGGCACCCGAGGCCGATGAGCATGGTTTTCAATGTCCCGGTTACAGTATGTCTGGCAGGTGATCGGGCCGGACTGGAGGGTCTAGCGATGCGATCAGTCGCTCCGAACACGCTCAAGGCTTACGGACAAGCTTGGAGTGAATGGGAGGAGTTTGTCCGAGGACGAAGTCAACAAGGTAAGAGCGGGCATCGGATGATGCTTTCTTTTATTTGGCAGCTGTTTGTTACGGGTAGGTCAAGAGCGGTGGTATCCCGGTACTTGGCTGGTATTTCTTTAACAAAATCAAGGGTGTCCCTGACGTGACAAAGAGCGGGATTCTGCTTAAGGCGATGAAGGGATGGGCGCGCGTGGCGCCGACGCCGCCTGATAGGAGGCGGCCCATTGATGCGGCCTTGCTTCCGGCTGTCATCATGGCGGTTGGCGGTATCGCGTCGTCCATTTTTGAGTCGCTGCTGTTCAGTTTGGCGTTCTCAATGGCTTATCATGGTGCCTTTCGGGTTTCGGAGCTGGTGGCGCCTTCTAAGCGAGCAGATTCGCGCATGCTTCTCGAGGACGTGGTGGTGGGTGAGAGGTCCTTGCTGTGCAGATTGCGTCGCTCTAAGACGGACCAAGTAGGTAGAGGCCGATGGGTCACCTTGGTTCCGGCGCTCGAGGAGAGCATTTGCCCAGTGAGGTTGGCATTTCAGTATGCGGCAGTACGGCCCGATGGTCGGGGGTCGTGGTTGCTTCATTATAACGGTCTGCCAGTGACGAAATATCAGTTTCGTTGGATGCTGGGTCTCTGTCTGGCGAGCTTGGGCCTTCCACCCGCTGCTTTCGGGACGCATTCCTTCCGCATCGGGGCCGCGACGTCGGCTGCGTCGGCAGGGTTTTCCGTCGCTGAAATCCAGGCAGTGGGGCGATGGAAGTCGTCAAGTTACAGACGATATATTCGCCCCGTTGCATGAGTTGTTTGCTTAAATGTGGTTTTGGTTATTTGTAGTTGTATAAGTCCTGTTGTACAGTTCAGTACGTCCTTGTGTGTTGTATCGGTTTTGTCTCCCCTGTTTTATCCTACTCAGGGATTAGCTACTCGTGCTGCTGGCAGCGGGGGTCTGGAGTTCTTTTGCGATTTTTTGCCTGACTTGACGGACTGAATTCTAATCCACAATTCGGCTGATCAGTTCTAATCAAAGTCCCTCAGCAGGTTTTTACGCTTTCACCTCCAGCTGAGTTCTTACATGTTTTTCCCGTTTTATACCCCCCCCTCCTCCCCCCCCCCCCCCCCATTTATTTTCTTATTTTAATTTGATTTTTCCCAGTGTGTGTTTATGTTCTGCTTCAAATTGGCCGGAAGCTTGTGCAGATCGGCTA